>NW_022145600.1:22758017-23958017 GCF_000002235.5 Strongylocentrotus purpuratus | reverse complement strand
TACATAAATGATCTAAGTTTGGCAGGAATCCATCAATCTGTTCTAATGATAACGCGATCACAAGCTGTTTTTGCATACATAATGGGCGCTGTGACCTTTGACCTTTGACCTCGTTACCCAAAATCTAATAAGTTCATCGGCTCTGCAAGTAACATACATGACCTAAGTTTGGCAGGAATCCATCAATCGGTTCTTGAGATAACGCGATCACAAGCTGTTTTTGCATACATAATGAGCCCTGTGACCTTTGACCTCGTGACCCCAAAATCTAATCAGTTCATTGGCTCTGCAAGATACATACATGACCAAAGTTTGGCAGGAATCCATCTATCGGTTCTTCAGATAACGCGATCACGAGCCGTTTTGCATACATAATGAGCCCTGTGACCTTTGACCTTTGACCTCGTGACCCCAAAATCTAATCAGTTCATCGACTCTACAAGATACATACATGACCAAAGTTTGGCAGGAATCCATCAATCGGTTCTTCAGATAACGCGATCACGAGCTGTTTTTGCATACATAATGAGCCCTGTGACCTTTGACCTTTGACCTCGTGACCCCAAAATTTAATCAGTTCATCGACTTTGCTAGATACATATATGACCAAAGTTTGGTAGGAATCCATTGATCCGTTCTTCAGATAACGTGATCACGAGAACGGGACGTACGTACAGACGTACGTACAGACGTACGGACGGACGGACGGACGGACGGACAACCCGAAAACATAATGCCTCCGGCTACTTCGTAACGGAGGCATAAAAAGGCCAGATTTTTTTTTGAAAGAGCGCCATCTACGGTTCAAGACCTGTATAACGTCATTGCAGTGCCAATTACACAGTAGGGCTAGGCATTATGCAGTGTTACGGTCTTGAAATGCAATGCCCTTCGCACGTACATGTACCTGGTATGCACAGGCATGTGAGAGCGAGAGCACTTACATGTACGTGGTGAGCAGTCAAGTGGTTAAGCCATTTAAAATCAGATATTACGTAACTCCTTTATAATGCACTGTGCAGCCCTTAATTGGTACCTATTGTTTTCAAATTCAAACCTTGTACCTTCTGAGTCACATTCCGGAGACTTATCCACTGGTCGCAAAACCTCTACAATCTGTTGTAATATTGCAAGCTACCCTACTAAATGCCTGTTAATATGTCTATTGGAATAAGAGATTTCAGTAGTAAACGGCTGTAAATATAAGTGAGTCATTAAAATTGTTGATTTTCCATCGGTCATTGAACATCTTTGCGCATACCTCTGTCCAGCTGTTGAGCTTGGTCAGGTACCTGGTGGTCAAGAGACGTTGCTGATCCTCAAGAATCTGTAAGACATCAGTATTGTCTTCGTCTTCCTTAATGTTCACTCCTTCTGTAATCAGAAATGTATATAAATCTTAAATTTACACATTTGCCTCGTACTGTCATGCATATTATGCATGAATATCAATACTCCTCACACGCCTACAGAAAAGTGAGATTTATTTATTTTTTATTTTTTGTGTTCGGACAGAATAATTTTAATAATCTTTGCAATTTGCATCGTCATCCAATTCCCACTAAGTCTTGCGATTTTTCAGAATAAGCGCTACTGTTTGCCGGGCGCTGTGTGTGTGAATGGTATTGAGAATCAAAAATCCAAGCGCGCATACATCGTCGAGATTCATGCATGCGCAGTTAGGATGTTCTTGCCATCGAGCGAGAATCCTCCGTGTGTGAATGGTTGCCCCCCAAAAATCAATCTTTGCATCGCAATCCAGTTCGCACTAAATTGACATGCGTGGAAGGTTACTCACGATACAAAACAAAAAATTGATCTTTGCATCGCGATCCAAATCGCACTAATTGTTATGTGAGAACAGGACTAGTGTCACATGGTACCCTTGACAGAAATGTGCTCATCGGCAGGAGGCCTATGTCAAGAACGTTTCATTATATGATTTTCGATGGACTTATTAATTGTACAGATTCTTTTTACGACAGATATAATATGCTACGTGTGAATGAGTTAAACTGCGGTACACTACATCTGATAGTGAAATGTACTTCCAAAAAATTAAAAAATCAAATCAAAAGTTTAAACGGTCTAGATTACAACAGATCTCATTAAGAGAGGCAATATTCAGGTGAAGTAGAATACCGCTTACCAGTACCCAAATCGATGTTGATATTGATGCTTGTCCATGATGGAAGCCCATGCTGCTGAAGAAGGCTTCTCCTTTCCTCCCCAACGATATCCTCCATCTCGTTGCTATCGCTGTCATCCTCTCCCTCATCACTCTCACTAGTTCCATCTGCCTTCGAAGCGCCCTTTCTTCTTTCCTCTTCAGATTTTTTTCCATCAACTTTCAGATTGCTACCGCATTCCACATCTTCTTCCCCTTCCTTAGTTCTTCTATGATCCCTCTTAATCTCTCCTGATACACAAGATGGTTGACCTCCTTCCAAAGTGTCATCCTCCTCATCCCCTATGTCAAATATACTTTTCCCTGAAGATAACACTGAAGAATTTTCCCCTGAGCTTCTTTCTGAATCATGCTTGAAATTTTGGGAGGTCTTTGAATTATGTGACAATCCATCTTTAGTCCTATCAGCATCTTTTTCTGCCTCTGATTGTGGTCTCTTATTCACCAATTTCCTTTCTTCGTGCTTTTGTTGAGGTAATGGCTTTGGTGTCTTCTTGCTTTGGAATTGAGTGGAGCTTGTTGCCATGGAGACATCATCATCGAGGTCATCGAAGGTCATTTTTGGTAGGAGGAGCTGGAAGCAGTTTTCACATTGTGTCAAACTTTCCTGAATCTCTGGGATGATTTCTTTGATACAAAAGCAAAAATATGAAAATATGAAAAATAAGATACATGCAACATAATTTGTTTGTAGCCACTGTATTAGTAGAACAGGGGGGCGTTTCACATAACTTGTCATCAGTGACAAATGACAGTTTTGTTATAAGCTACTGAAATCCTTGTTCCTGATTGGTTATCAGTAGATTTGTCACTGATTTGTGTAATTTTTCATTGAAAAAAGGCTTTGTGAAACGCCCCTCAGGTAAAGACAAACAGATGCAGGAGAATATGTGTATCAAGATTCATCAGACTGTTACCTGAGTGCCTGTGAGACAGAAAGATAGATCTGGTATAGACCAATTCATCTCTCTGTGTCCCATTGTTTTATATAGCACATGTATGTGTTCTACAAAAGGTATTTATCGATATTTCTATACTCACTTCCAACATATGAATGTGCTTCTTCAATTCAATTCAATTTGTTTTATTAAACCATTTAAAATCACAAACAGTATACAAATCATGCGTGTGTGAACATTATTGATACAGTGTAAATGGTCAGGGTGCCCCTAAAAGCCAAGGCTTGATTAATGGGCCCCTAATACATAAAGAAATAAACATAGCATAAACATGAGATACAAACAAACTTAGTTATAAAAAAAACATTAAGCACTAAACATACAGGTAAAAGGAAAAAGGAAGAGGTGAATAAGAAAACGTACAGCTACATCTATAGTCATCTTCATAAAGCATGAAGCAAGAGAAAATCTACTTTAGACAGGAGAAGGTCTGATGGCATATATATTTGAAAAGTAAAGCTTGCTAACCATCCATTTCTTTTGTGACTTTATTTAGCTTTTGTGCTTGAGCCTGCTCAAGGCGACGTTGCCTCTCTTCTGCTCTCCGTCTCTCGGCATCGGATCTTGCTTGGATATTCACAAAGTCGACCTGCCAAGATAAAAGATCAATATTACCTTGAAAATGATCACAAGTGCACAATAAGCTAGAGGATGCAGAATGGTTCAGTGACAGCGTAGTGCTCTTTTAATCAAGAGGTCCCAGCCTCGAAATCAAGTCGATGCACTTGCACCCTTCGGTAAGGCATTACTCCTGAACTATCTACCACAGTCCCTCAGTCCCTCTGATACAGTAATACTTAAAGCTGAACCTCCACTGGTTGCTTATTACAAAAGAGTAGAAGTATTTATTTTTCTTAATGGTCAGGCTACTTTATGTATCATTCAATGAATGTTTGAACCTATAGGGAATAAAATATAGCCATTAATACATTGTACATTCAAGTCAAATTACAATTAATATGTTCTTACAGTTCTTGGGCTTGCCAAACTTGTTATCTAACACTCCTGCGTGACCCTGAGTGCATGCTCCTACCTTTGAATGGTTTGAACCCACGAGGCGCAGCCGAGTTGGTTTTAGACCAAATTCAAAGGTACCGCATGCACACAATTCCACTGACCCACGAATTAAACCTGTGCATATCCCTTTTATAAGATGGGGCCCCAAAAATTGTCAAAAATACAACATTTTGTTTTTTTACAGATTTTTTTTTACCGGACACATGATTTTTTTACCGGACGCATGATTTTTTTTTCTTAGCGTCTCAAAAAAAAAAAAAATTTGCAAAACTATTTTTGAGGAAAAGCATTATACTGAATTAAATAAAGAATAATAGCTTTATATTGGATCATACTAATACTGATACGGGCTAAAGACAATGTGGTATTTGTATAGAGGTATTTCAAAATGACATTCTGATAATCAACATTTGTTCTGGTATCATATGTATATACGCATAATACAACTGATCTTTATGATTTCTTAACGTGACATAGCTTCTTCTCCCCCTGCAAACAAAAATGAAAACAAGGTTATTTAATAAAAGAATCATGCGACAAATAATCATTGTGATTCAAATTGATGCAAGGATTTTTTTTTAATAAGCAATGCTTTTCACCAGAATCTTCTTTGTAAAAACGACTTTTACAAATCTCAGCCATGCAGATCTGCTGCTGTGTTGTAAGATCACTTTCAGATTAGGAGAAGTGTATTCTTTAATGAGTATTTTACATTGAATGGAACGTCTCAACTCAGTAAGCATGGCTGAGATTTGTAAAAGTTGTTTTTACAAAGAAGATTTGGGTGAATAGCAGTGCTTATTCAAACAAATATTCGCATCAATTTGAATCACAATCATTATTTGTCGCTTAATCCCTTTTAATGACCTTGTTTTCTTTCTCGTTTGCAAGGGGAGAAGAAGATATGTCACGTTAAAGACATCATAAAGATCAGTGTTGCATGCATATATATTATATACACAGGCCAGTAACAGCTACATGTATGTAGCTTGTAAATTTGTAAGAGGGAAAATGCTGATTGAAATGATAATGATGACAATAATTGAGGAGTATCATAGGTACCAATTCAATGCATATTTGTATAAAAAAGAGCCCCCGTCAGTACTAAAAGAGCCCCCGTGAGAAGGCTCACAGGGGCTCTTTTTTTTTGGGGGGGGGGGGAAGAGCCCACGTGGACAAAAAATTAATTTGAGCCCTGCCTGTCCCAGACCCAGCTTCTTGTATTCCAAACTTGTTAAACCACTCCTGAATGGCCCTGGGAGCATGCTCCTTCAGGAGTATAGCAGCAGGTTTGGGAGGAGGCAGAGGGAGAATATGGGAGATCCCATCAAGTCAAATCAGCACATACCTTCTTACAGTATGTATGCCTTTCCAAACTTGTTAAACCACTCCTGAATGGCCCTGGGAGCATGCTCCTTCAGAAGTATAGCAGCAGATTTGGGAGGAGGTAAGGGATATCCAACTCAAATCTTGTCAAGTCAAGTTAAATCATGTCAAATCAAATCAGTACATACCTTCTTACAGTTCTTGAGGTACGTGTATCCCAGACCCAGCTTCTTGTATGCCTTTCCAAACTTGTTAAACCACTCCTGCATGGCCCTGAGAGCATGCTCCTTCAGAAGTATAGCAGCAGGTTTGGGAGGAGGTAGAGGGACATCCACACTGGTCCCTATGGTCAGCTCCATGTAATCCTGCATGTCAGCCACCAGGAGCTCTCGAAACCGATGGGATCGACCAAAGAGCTCATTAATGACCTAAGAGCGTTTGAAATTAGAGAAATTATATAAGTATTACTTTTGTGAATGTTTTATATGATCTGCTCTGGGGTTCAGAAAATACTTTTGTGGACAAGTTCCTATGCAAAATCACTGATAGAAAAACTAAAATAAATACCAATGACAGAAAATATGTGGTCAAAATATGTCTATATCCTTAACTTAATATTGACTATTAAGGAACTGACCAAAAGTGTACATTTCTCTGATCTGTTTGTAATCAGATAATAAATTGGGTTGTGGGACCAAAAAGGAATGAAAATGACATAGACTGAAGAAAAAAAGAAAAAGACTGGCAAACCTGAAACGCAGACAGTCTGATCTCTGAATGCTCTTCCTCAAGCTGGTTCATGATGAGATGGAAGCAGTGCTCGACGTAGGCATCAGATACCCTGGAACATCAATCGGAATACAGAGAATAAAAGTGCATATCTATTTTTTAAAAATCAACTTCTGTGAATCACATTTGGTGTTGCTTTTAAAATGTAATGATTGTAATTTACTTACATGTATGTCTTCCATGGAAACAAAAACTTCACAAAGCATGTATTTGTTCTCTGGTTTGGAAATAAATAAAGCAACTATCTACAGTCTAGACACTGTATGATACAATAATAACAGTTACAATTTTGGGTAGTATTTCTTATATATGGGTCAGATTCAACAGAAAGGTATTAAAGCAGGGCTCAAATTAATTTTTTGTCCACGGGGGCTCTTCCATCCAAAAAAAGAGCCCCCATGAGAAGGCTCACTGGGGCTCTTTTAGTACTGACAGGGGCTCTTTTTTATACAAATATGCATTGAATTGGTTTCATGATACTCCTCAATTATTTGCTATTTCATCATTATCATTTCAATTAGCATTTTCCCTCTTACAAATTTACAAGCTACATACATGTAGCTGTTACTGGCCTGTGTGTATAATATATACACATATAACACTGATCTTTATGATGTCTTTAATGTGACATATCTTCTTCTCCCCTTGCAAACGAGAAAGAAAACAAGGTCATTAAAAGGGATTAAGCGACAAATAATGATTGTGATTCAAATTGATGCGAATATTTGTTTGAATAAGCACTGCTATTCACCCAAATCTTCTTTGTAAAAACAACTTTTACAAATCTCAGCCATGCTTACTGAGTTGAGACGTTCCATTCAATGTAAAATACTCATTAAAGAATACACTTCTCCTAATCTGAAAGTGATCTTACAACACAGCAGCAGATCTGCATGGCTGAGATTTGTAAAAGTCGTTTTTACAAAGAAGATTCTGGTGAAAAGCATTGCTTATTAAAAAAAAAATCCTTGCATCAATTTGAATCACAATGATTATTTGTCGCATGATTCTTTTATTAAATAACCTTGTTTTCTTTTTCGTTTGCAGGGGGAGGAGAAGCTATGTCACGTTAAGAAATCATAAAGATCAGTTGTATTATGCGTATATACATATGACACCAGAACAAATGTTAATTATCAGAATGTCACAAATACCACATTGTCTTTAGCCCGTATCAGTATTAGTATGATCCAATATAAAGCTATTATTCTTTATTTAATTCAGTATAATGCTTTTCCACAAAAATAGTTTTGTTATTTTTTAGGGTTGAGACGCTAAGAAATGGTTTCAAATGTACATTACACGAACCCTGAACCATTGCAAAATGATGGTGGTTCTCTCTCTCTCTCTCTCTCTCTCTCTCTTTATTTTAATCATGCATTATCAACTACTTAAAAAGCAGCAACCAAAAACTTAGGGTTAGCTGAGATAGGTGAAAGTAAGAGTTAAAAAGAAAGTCATGCTAAAACGGCGCTTCACTTCCCCCCCCCCCCTGAAAAAAATAAAATAGATTAGTAGTCCTCCTCTCCAGCATCCCCCCTCGCTTTAATATCACATTTTCACTTGGCAGGAGGGGGTTAAACCCCCCCCCCCCCATAGATCTGCCCATGTTACCATATCATTCCACGACATCTTGGTCTTCCTCTTCTTCTCAATAAGGACTTTTAGATTTGCGTGGACGTGGACGTGTTACGTCCTTTTAAGGCACTGGCAGTCACATGTGACGTCCTTTTAAGCACTGGCACTGCCTTAAAAGGAGGTCACACGTTGCAGTCCACGTTCTCATCGTGCAAATCTAAATGTCCCTAATATTGATTTACTGGTCGAAGTTCATTATTTGCTGGTCATTTGAAATCACCAGATTTCAGCGGTTAACGCTTTCACAACGAAAAACGTCTCCATGACCATGTTTCTGCCCTTGCGCGATCGCCTCCAGTTCCAGCAGACATGGCGTGGCAGCGTGCACACGTACCGTTACTAACGGCGCAGTAGGCCTATAACCACTGCTGACGGCGACACTGCACTGCGAGCTGAATCGGTAATAATAGGCCTACTCATAAAACGAGAAATCTTGCACGCTAATTTAAGTTGCATTTCATTGGTGTAAGGTTTGAAAATTGAAACTCAATATTGTGTTAAAGTTATAACAGAAAAGATAATCTTTATTTTATAATTCCACGGGGGCGATTTTTAATTTGGCAATCGCCCCTGTGAGCAACCTGACGGGGGCGATTATGTATTATTACACGGGGGCGAATCGCCCACCGGCCCCGTGTATTTTGAGCGCTGTATTAAAGGTACATGTATTACAAAGTTTTGGTATGGGGTCATGAATTTGGTTCAAATGAACATATTGGAAGCACATGCGATTTTACAATATTCAATGATCGTTGTCACTGTTAAAATCGAGTCTAAAGTGATGGAATTGTAAATAATAAACTCTTTATGTTGTATAGCGCCCTCTCAGGACTGATATTACTTTAGCTTTAAAACAATGCTTCTTGACTTCAATCGACCGATTTGCTATTCCTGTTTGGAAATTATATATCAGAACTGCATATCCTGAGATTTTCATGGTCGCAGCTTCCACGGAATGGCATTAGGCGCTATTTGAAATATTTGAAATTTACCGGGGGCACTGGTAAATTTTCATTATTCAATATGCCCGAAAGCAGAAGTGTTTTAGGGGCTAAATTGTTAAGTGCTTATAATACATCCACAGGGGAATCCAAATATATCAACAATTTATCAAAACTTTGCAATTTGAACACAAATTCAATATTCAATATTCAACATAGAGATTCTTTGATTAACTCAGCTTTGTTGTTGAACATACTTGCATATTTTCTTCAGCTGTTTCATTGTGTCCTGGTCCAAGGCAGGTTGACCAGATGTGGTTAGGCTCTCCACCAGGCTAGCCATTTGCATGAGAACTTCATGGTCTAGGGAACCACCTTCACCAGCCATCTTCTCCTTGCCACTTGGCTGGATCAAAGGACTGGGTACAGGAGTCTAGTATAGAAGAAAGTATCAAAGTGCCAAAGAGCGATACCAACACTAAACCTTGACATAAACGTGCTGAAGAGGTGGATTCCTATGCAAGTTTGAAAATTAGCACTGGACTTTACTGTAAATTGATAAGTGCTTTGTCCACACACTATTTCTGCACTTCATCATTCATGGCACTCCTTGCAGTTACTTGCCTCACCTACCATCCTAGTATAGCTTCCTGAGTGAGCTGCCAAAGGGATTACTCCATCAAGTATTAAGTACATGGAGGTACACTGTACATGTACCTATTCAAAAAAGAAAATGCTGAGTAGGGTCTAGTGGCATTGCAATTCAGACCATTTCTAGTGACACATTAAATCCAGCATTTTCAACGGGCTCATGAAACTGTTCTCTATTTCATTTTCATGCTCAAACTGCACCTATGATAGTACATCAGTTCACATTTATGTAATAAGGCTCTACGACATGGAAATAGTATTCAACATGGTATTGGTATTATGGTAATTAGTCATTTGGCTGGCAGTAGAGGGTGTGTGAGATAGAGCAACGTCGATCTGGCGCTGCTCAGTGGCTGCCGGGCTCACGATCAATTGGGCAAAAAGAATTTCCGTTTCGGTTTAATAAAATTTGGAGTGAACTAGACCTAGAGTCTATTAGGCTATTATTATTATTATTATTAGTAGTAGCGTCATTAGCATTAAAATATGTGCATAGATCTATTTGAATCCAATTTTAATGACCTTCGCCTCGTCCTCGGCCAGCGGCAGGACAAAAGTTTTTTTGGGGTATCACTCCGATCTGCACAATGAATGAGACCAAAGGCAATAGTGTCAGTTTTCCATTTCCCATTAGAATCTAGTACTAGACCTAGTCTAGTAGTAGGTCTATTCATAACACATAAGACTTTAAAATTAAAGCCCTCAAACACAAACATAAAATGTACAAATGACATTATGCTTGTTATGATACTAAACAAATAAATAGACTAGTTGTAACATCTTAAAGACAGACAAGATGAAGAGGGAGTTTCTCATTTTCAGCATTTTTGAGACAGATTTTGAACAAACATTAATTAGATCTAGTCTAGACCCTAGGTCTAGATCTAGACTCTAACTTAGAGGCTAGCCTAGGTTAAAAAACACATCAATTCTTTATATATATATATAGAGTATATATAGGTCTATATATTATATAGTCTAATGAAAACATAATGATATATGCCTAAAGCTAGCTACGAGTTCTTTTAAACAGAGAGAAGAGAAAGAAAGCGATATTTAACAAACTTGTAAACAGCAACTGAGCAAGGTACTGACGCAGATATTAACACATGGGACTACATTCGCCTTTTTGATTCGGTATTGACGCTTTTAAAATGACACCAAAAATAGCACACAAAGGGGAAATCACAAATCATATGCCCCCCTGGATAGGAAAACGTTACTGAATGTTCAAATATGTTGATTTTACTTGACGGCACAGAGAATCTGAAAAATAACACACACTTACTCTTCCAGTCTCCGGATTAAATTCGCACTCCAGCAAAGCATAGACAGTCAATACTAACATAATGCGTATTGACCTTTAGCACTGCACTACGTGTTAATAGGCAGCAGTTGAATACATGAATAGTCAATACACTGATAATACATAAATGCACACAATTATTCCGATGTGGTTGATCGGCAAGTCTGCGGTGGACTCACAATTTGAATTTTTAAATTTTTTTTTAACATCGAAAAGTTGAAAAAAATTGTATTTTACTGTTATGTAGGTGTCATCAAT
Source organism: Strongylocentrotus purpuratus (assembly GCF_000002235.5). Classification (NCBI taxonomy): domain Eukaryota; kingdom Metazoa; phylum Echinodermata; class Echinoidea; order Camarodonta; family Strongylocentrotidae; genus Strongylocentrotus; species Strongylocentrotus purpuratus. Next base: position 23,946,944 of record NW_022145600.1, on the reverse strand, counting down.
TGTCACTTAAGTACCGATTTTTAGTGAAATTTGTTGAGTTTTGTACAGTAGTGTTTGAAATGTTGAGAATCAATAGCACAGCTTTTAATACACAGCCAGGACAGTAATGCACCTATGTGTGACTAATTCGTAGGATGTAGGATTGCAATATAGATTTGCAATGACATACAATCAGAGCTAGAGGCGTACGCAGGATTTTTTTTCAAGGGGGGGGGGGGGTTAACATTTTTAAATCGGACCGAAAATTTCGCAACGATCAGCCAACCGCTGAATAAGAGGGGGGGGGGGGGGGGGGGGTGAGTAAGAGGACTTTTTTTTTGTCCCGAAATTTGAAGATTTGACTGATCGATATTTCGTTTTGTATGGGGGGGGGGTGGGTAAGGTTACCTTTTTTTAGGTCACCCATTAGCATTATTTTTTGTTTTATTAAGAAGAAAAAAAGGAGGGGGGGGGGGGAGTTTCCTCCAAAACACACACATTGAAACAAATGTAGGGGGTACCCCCCGCCCTGCGTACGCACCTGCATACAGTATCGAGTAGCAGTGTTATCGTCACAGTCACAGTCATCACAATCACCATCTTTATTGATAAGCATCTTTATCATTCTTTTGCAAAATTAAAGAGGAAGTAGTCTGTATTTATCGAAAGACTTTCGTTTAATCATCATCACCAGGTCCTGCAACTTTTCAAATGTATACCATGAATATCAAAGCGTTTTTTCCTAATCATTCTGATTGTACCAAGGATTGAGCTATATACCTCCTGAAGATCGTCATGATCGTAAATCCTAATATTTTGGGAAGATGTTGTTAGTGAGAGTAGGTACAGTATCCGATGTTTACACTTAGTTAATTTGTACAAGTCAAGCTAACAATGTGTATGATTTCCTTTCACATATAAACAGTTTAAAAATTGTAATTCGCTATACTTCCTGTAACTCGAGAAACTTTTCGTTTAAATGCAGATTTCCATAATCCTTATGCAATAATCTCAGTCTCACAATGATCTCTTCACAAAGATGGCGGTTCCAAACCCTGGATTTTTTTCGCATGAGAAGGAGAATAAGAAGGGTTTTCCATGGTTTAGGAATGCAAATTTAAGGTTCTACATGCATTACATGTTTGTTGTTGCTATTTCGATAGTATTAGCAATTAACTTGATCATTATTCTGCAAATTAAACGGGATTTATTCTGTATTTCTCGAAAGGCTTTTGACTGTTTAACCATCACCAAATGTTGCATATTTTCATTAATATCCAAATGTTTTTCTAATCATTCTGGATGTTCCCAGAAGCTACCTTCTGAAGATCGTCAGGGTCGTAGCTCCTAAGATTACATTTTGGGAAGAAAGTTGGTAGTGAAAGTATAAATACATTTCTTGACCATTCCTTTATATCTGATGTTTGAACTTAGCTAATATTTACAAGTCAAGCTAAAGTTAGCAATGTCTGTGAATAGACACCACACAACAAGAACAACAGGAAAACTTCAATCTTAACTTTGATATTTCACACTGTAGTGGGGGCTGTTAGGGCTAAATAGGGTTTGTTTGGTGCAGATTCTTCTAAAAGCACCAAATTTGGCCCAGAGGTAGATTATACCATACTTTTACGATTTCTGCCGGACGCCAAGAAGGGCACCCTCTGGCTCTGGGTATGCCATATTGGGCAAATCCAAAATGGCCACCATCTGAGTTAAAGGTCAAGCGTAGTTCCAAAAGAAAAAGCGATTGTAGGGGTTTTTGGGGTCAGATAATCTGATTATGATGTTCTTTCGTCGATTTGAGGTTTCCTTGGGGCTGCCATACTGGTCAAATTGGTCAAATCCAAAATGGCCGCCATCTGATAGTTACAGGTCAAGTGTAGTTACGAAAGGAAATGGGCTAGTATGATAAAAGTTTATATATTTATGGGGTTTTCGGGGTCAGAGAATCTGATTATGATGTTCTTTCATCGATTTGAGATCTCCTCGAGTCATACTGGTAATATTGGTCAAATCCAGAATAGCCGCCATCTGGCAGGTCAAGTCACGAAGGAAACGGGCTAGTATAATAACAGTTTATATATTTATGGGTTTTTTGGGGTCAGTGAAACTGATCATGATGTTCTGTCATCGATTTGAGGTCTCAGTTGGGGCTGCCATATATACTGGTCATATTGGTCAAATCCAAAATGGCCGCCATCTGATAGTTACAGGTCAATAGTAGTTCCAAAAGGAAAAGGGCTAGTGTGATAAAAGTTTATATAGTAAGGGGGTTTTCGGGGTCAGCGAATCTGATTATGATGTTGCTTGTATCAATTACAGGTCTCCTTGGGGTTGTCATGCTGGCCATATTGGCCTAATAAAAAAATGGCCGCCATCCGAGTTAAAGGTCAAGCGTAGTTCCAAAAGGAAAAAGACCAGTATGATAAAAGTTGATAAATTCATGGGGTTTCCGGGGTCGGATAATCTGATTATGATGTTTTTTATCAATTTTATGTCACCATCCTGTCCAAAGGCTACAATGAAGTCCATTTCCTGGTTGAAGAAGATGATGGAAGATGCGCCAAATTCACACTTGAGTGGGCCTGCGCCCGTATATGGTTCATCAATATGCAAACTTTTCTCTGTGAAATGCATAATAAATTCGTTTTCGAGGGTTGCCAAGGAAAATAGATAAACAGTAGAAACAGACCATGGATAAAGAAATAAACAGCTTGTTCGATTTGTTTTGAAGCATTATGTTCAAAGACCCGGACATATAAATAACGTCTATAATCACTCTCAGATAGGAGATAATACCAATACGAAATGCATTAAGCAACATTTAGACATAAAGGTCGAATCTCAACTTTATTTTTCTCATTCTTCTTTACATTTCGAAGTGTTGCATGGGATCTTAATCCTGTTTTTTCTACATACCGGTACATCAATGCCCACATTTAAGCATACTTTGAATCTGGTCACGCTCCGAAAAGTTCGTGGCCTAGCATTTTGCTTCTGTTGATGATCAAATTAAGAAAGCACCCTTTATAGATCAGGGAGAGTGTGATAAAAGCACAAAGTAGGAGCAGTGCAATTTAAATATCAAGGGATGGATTAGAGTTTATTTCTAAAATGAAATGAAAGGGCTAATTTATTTCAAGAGTCCTTTCACTTCATTTAAGAAATAACCTCTCTTTATATCTTAGAGACACTTTCTCTTGAAAGTCAAATAAACTCGAGAGCATCCTGGGGCTCTGCCCCGGAACCCCCGGCAGGGGCTCTTCCAGGTCCCTTAATCTGTGCCATATTGTACGGATCCATTAGAAAGCAAAATAAGCCCAATAAATAGTTTGTATATAGTATATACAAGGAAAATAAATGAACAGAAGAAACAGACCATGAATAAAGAAATAAACAGCTTGGTCGATTTGTTTTGAAGCATTATCTTTAAAAACCGGACAGCTTAAACTTTATTATCCTTAAAAACAATCTCTTTTACATTGTTATGTAACTAGTCAAGTTTGGTCCCATTTAAAACTCTATTACATTAAATTAATCATTAAGAATCATTAAAAATAATCATTGATTAACAAAGAAGTATTTTGGTATTTGCACTAACCTAGACAATTTTGATTGAATTTTGAAACGCTACTCTTACGACTGCTCATATTATCGCTTATTTAGGAACGCTAAAAACAAAAGTACCATATTTATAGCTCTTACAAAATCGCAGAATTCGAAGAGAAACTTAATGTCTACGTTATCAATTAACATACCATTACAATCAATTTCGGCGATTGCACTCTCTTTTTAAGATATTGGCACACAAAATGCTGGACTTAGCTCATGCTGCAATCATAATTATAAACCTTTAGTTCAGTCAGGAATCACATGACGTGAACAAGAGTGTTCGACAGGCCCGCCCGCCCGCCCCCCCCCCCCACCCACTGGCAATAATAATAATAATAATAATAATAATAATAATAATAATAATAATAATAATAATAATTTTTTTTTTTTTTTTTTTGTTGCTTATCCACCGGCGGCTGAGTCGCCGCTAAATATTTTCTCACGAATTAGCCCCCCCCCCCTCTTGCCGCCGGCTGGATCCGCCACTGTGTAAGTCCGACAGATGATCGCCCAATCACGCCATTTCTTCCTTATATAGACTTAGAGCAGGCCTTCTCAACTAGTTTATTAGAAGTGCCAAAACGTAAAGAATTTGTAGTTGAAGTGCCACCCTGTATGTTTGACTGTGCTGGGAGGGAGCGTAGCTACCGAGCCGAAAACGGATGGGGTCGAGGGGCTAAGCCCCAACGGGGGGTAGCAGGGGGCGGAGCCCTCTGAAGCTGGTGGATTTTAGGGCTTTCGATCTAAAGGCCCAAATGGGGCATTTTTAACACCATTTCATTCCACAATATAATCAATCCTAATTTCATATTGTACAATTCCTGGGTACAATTACACTGGAGGTAAATTTATATGTAGTTTTTTGGGTGCAATAAACACGGGAAATGTCAAAATAAAGTCAAAATCAAACAAACAAAAACAAGACGTTTCCAGAGATTGGCAATGTTAAAATTGGTAGCCCATCGTAAACTAACTGTTTCTTAAAGAGATTAGGTTTAGAGTCGTATAAAATGGTAAAAAACGGTAAATTTCACTTCTGTCCTGTTTATTAAGCAGGCATTTGAGTTCGAATTCGATAGCAACTTCTTGATTTTGCTGAGTATTTAATTCTAAAATACATATTTCTTTCTGTTTTTTTTTGTTTTTGTTGCAACAGTCGCGCGCCACTCCGACCGACCCCAAGCGCCACAAGTGGCGCGCTCGCCGCCAGTTGAGAAGGCCTGACTTAGAGGCTTGTTCACACACGCAATAAGATAGCGCGGTCTATCGTAGCACCCCCTTTTTTCTAGCGCGCGCTAGACCGCGCTCTCTCTCTCGTGGACCACCCCCAAGAGGTGCTCCAGTGGCACGCCGTTTTGGCTAGACCGCGCGATCTCTGCGGTCTGGAAGGTACAACGTCGTTTCGGTCCGCCTAACAGCGAGCCACGGCGAGCCAAAACGGCGTGCCACTGGAGCACCTCTTGGGGGTGGTCCACGAGAGAGAGCGCGGTCTAGCGCGCGCTAGAAAAAAAGGGGGTGCTACGATACAGGTGCTACAGGAAGACTTCAATCTTCACTTTGATCTGTCAAACTGCACTTGCGCAATGGGGCATGGCATAAAAACTATAGTGCCGTGTGCAATTTCTTCCTTATATAGACTTCTTCAAGTTACAAGGTTTATGCACAGCAGTCTTTAAAAGGTAAAGAAAACTATGAGAACGAGACAAAGGCAGACAAACCCTCAGCCAAAGCATATAGGGTCCGTGCTACCGGTTACAACTTCAACTCATCAGGAAGCATTTGCAGTCTTTCGTTGGGAAAAGAACCTGTTTGCTGGACTTTCTAACCACCAAGATCATCGTTGGAGAAGGCAAAATGTCTTCGAGGTTCCTCCTGCTAGCTCTCTGGAGTTCTTTGATGGTGACTTGTTGCCTTGCACTGATCGAACAGCACAGTCGAAACAGAAGAACAAGCCATGGTACGTAATTTGTAATTCTTATAAGGTTTTCAATCTTATAATAATCAGGGACGGATTTATGGCGAACCGTTTTGCTATTTAAAATGATTTTTTTGATATCACTAATTCCATTTCGTGATATTAGGAATTCGAATTTGTGATATTATAAAACGGAATTAGTATTATCACGAATTCCCATTGGTTTATCACTTAAACTCAATTATTGATATCACAAAATGGAATTTGTGATATCACAAAAAGGAAAAGGAATTCTAGCACTCATCTTGTGCAAAAAATCACTGGGATTTCGAACATTAGTTTTGTGCAGAAATTCGACGCTGATTTCACGCACTAGTTTTGCGCAGAAATTCAGCTTGGTATTCGAAGATGATTTTCAACACTTTTTTGCGAAGAAATTCAGCTGGGTAGGCTATTCGAGCCCGAACATTACTTTAATTTGTGCAGAAATTGGACGAGGATTTCGAGCAATATTTTGTCGCACTGAGAAATTCAGTTTTGTGCAGAAAATCAACTCTGAATTCATGCGCTCTTTTTACGATGAAATGCACAGGCATTCGAGCATTAGTTTTGTGCAGAAATTCAACGCTGAATTCAAGCGCTCTTTTGCGATAAAATTTACAGGCATTCGAGCATTATTTTTGTGCACAAATTCAGCTCATAATGCAGCTGGGTACTCGAGTGTTAGTTGTGTGCTCAAATTCACGGGCCGTATTCTTAAAGGGCAAGTCCACTCTAAAACTAACTCACTTTCAATAGACGCAGAAAAATCAAACAAACCGATAACAAAAAGTTTGAGCAAAATCGGATAACTAATAAAAAAGTTATGAATTTTTGAACAAGTGTGTAAAACTATGGAACAATAAAAATCACAAGACAAATTTGCAACTCACTCTTGAGTCTGTGACGTCATGTCCTCACTATTTATCAAATTTCCAAGATCGGTTGAATTTTTTTAAACCCCTTTTTTTTTTTACCTCGATCGATTACATGTATGTGCCCCCCCCCCCCCCAAAAAAAAAAAAACGTCGAACTCTGGCTACGTGCCTGCTCAACACACAAAATCGAATTTGTGATATCCCGAATTCTAATTGGTAGGTATCACGAAATCGAATTTGTGATATCACAAATTGAATTCTTGATATCATAAATTCAAAAACTTGATATAAAAAAATGGGTTTCATGGGATAAACCAATGGAAATTAGTGATACCCCAAATTCAAATTTGTGATATCACAAATTCTAATTGGTGGTATCACGAAATCGAATTTGTGATATCACAAATTCTCATAGGTTTATCACATAAACCCAATTTGTGATATCACAATTTGAATTCTTGATATCACAAATTTGAAAACATGATATCAAAAATTGGGTTTTATGGGATAAGCCAATATGGATTAGTGATATCACAAATTCGAATTTGTGATATCACGAAATGAAGTTAGTGATTTCAAAAAAATCGTTTTAAATATAGCAGAACGGCTTGCCATACGGATTCAGGATTCTCTGATTCTCCGGGGCTAAGTGATGTCTCTCTGCCCCTCCTCTCTCTCTCTCTCTCTCTCTGCATGTCTCCGTCTCCAACTCTGTCTGCCTCTCTCTCTCTCTCTCTCTCTCTCTTTAAATTTCTTACCCCCATTCTTCTCTGTAACCTTTCATGTCAAATGCCACTGAAAAATGGTCTGTCAAATCTTTCGTGATCTAAAGATAATATGCTTTTGTTGTTGTTGTTTTTAGCTTTTGATTTAACATTTACATAATGTCCGTTCGTTCGTTGTCTGAGATCGACATTTTTGGTCGTTTATATTCACAAAAGGTTGCAACTTTCATCAGCTTTCCATGATGATCCTACATTGCGTTGACTTTCTATGAATTAACTGCAATTAACTTTTTTTTTTAAAGTCTCATTTCAAGGTTTTCCTTTCATCACATGTTCTTTTATATTAATAATAATAATATTTGCATTTATATAGCGCTCATTACAGTAAATGTATCACAGCGCTTTACATATCATATACATATATAAGAATATCAATAACAAAATAACTTATGAACTGATTACATTTCCTGATTACGCATAAAAAAATTAAAAAAATTGTCTTACAAAATAACTTATAAACTACATGTAATATTACAGGTACAGATTAAGTATTAAATAGAAATGTCTTAAGGGACTTCTGGAACTGAGAAAGGGATGACGACGTCCGCACGTTCTGGGGGAGGTTGTTCCATAGGCGTGGTGCAGCAGAAGAGAAGGATTTGTCACCTGTACATGTATTGGTCCTTGGAACTGCGAGTAGTGCTGGGTCATTGCTTGATCGGAGCCCTGGTCTTGCTGTTTGATGCTTACGTAAGAGTTTCGTGAGGTAGTTGGGAGCAGAATTATTAAGACATTTGTATGTAATAGTCAGAATTTTGTATGTTATGCGCTTTTCAACGGGGAGCCAATGAAGTTGTTGTAGGAAAGGTTGTGTACATGGTCGTACTTCTTGGCCCGAAAAACCAACTTTGCAGCACGGTTCTGAGCTCGCTGCAGACGCTTCACATTTAATGCAGAAGTGCCCAGAGAAGGGAGTTTGCGTAGTCGATCCTAGACGAGACGAGCGCTCTCACAGCATGCTCACATGCAGACTGGTCCAGGAAGGGCCTGATGCGTGCTATGTTGGACAAATGAAAGTGAAGCGAACTGGATAGAGATGACACGTGGCGATTCAACTTCAGATTAGCGTCAATCTCAACACCCAAACTTCGGATAGAGGTTGAAGGCTCAATAACTGTACCACCAATGGTCAGAACAATCCCTGATATGAGATGTCGATAGCGTGGACTAGCAACAATAAGGAAATCCGTTTTTTCAGAGTTCAGTTTCAACATGTTGCTCTTCATCCATTGTTGCAGATTGATGATACACGCAGATAATGACTCAAGAGCAGCTGTCATTGCATGCCTGTCCTTTGGATCGACAGAGATGTACAGTTGCACGTCATCTGCATAGATGTGGTGTTGTATCCCTGCATGATGCTTGATGATATCAGCTACAGGATGAGTGTATAAACTGAAAAGTTGAGGACCAACCACTGAGCCTTGTGGAACTCCGAATCTCAGAGGTTTTTGTTCTGATAGCTCATTCACAACCTTCATCCTGAAGCTTCTGTCTGACAGGTACGAGTCAAACCACGATCTCACCATTCCTGAGATGCCAAAAAGCTTGTCCATACGCTGTAGAAGTATTGTGTGGTCAACACAGTCAAACGCAGCAGACAGGTCCAGGAATACGACAAAGGTAACCAACCTGTTGTCCAATGCTCCCAGAATGTCATTTTGTACTTTTAGAAGAGCAGTCTCTGTACTGTGCCAACGGCGGTAAGCTGACTGGTTCTCAACGTTCAAATCATGTTCGTCCATGTGGTCCGAGAGTTGAGACAATGCAGCCTTTTCAATGATTTTTGATAGAAAAGGGACGTTTGAGACAGGCCTGTAGTTCTTCAGATCTTCCCTGTCAAGATTGCTCTTCTTGATCAGTGGAACTACCACGGCTTCCTTCAGTGCTGAGGGGAAGACACCGCTACTCAATGATGTGTGTACAATTGATGCAATATATGGAAGAAAAGTGTTAATGTTCTCTTTCAAAAGCCACGTTGGTAGTGCATCTAGCGAGCATGTCTTATTTGGTGAAGAACGTATTAATTTGCAGACCGTCTCAAGAGTCACAGTGTCGAAATCTGACAGTTCGGTGATAGGAACAGAGGCATCCGTGATCATCCCATCATCATTACAGGTGTCCGTAACTCCTGCATTACCTGTCATAAGACTTGCTCTAATCTTCTCTACCTTCTGTTCAAAGAAAGTAGCAAACCTCTCTGGTAGTGATGTAGTAGAGCTATCAACCGGTAGAGCCATCGGTGACCTGTTCAAAAGCGTATTCAGAACATGGAACACATTCTTTACGTCTGCACTGCTTAACTGTTCTGTATAGTACTTTGATTTCTCTCTTTCAATGAGCTTGCAGACCGCATGAACCTGGAGAGATATTGCTGGCGGCTCTCGACTGTATGCGACTTTCTCCAGCGCCTTTCAACTTTACGCCGAAGACGTCTTGCCTGATGAATTTCATCTGTATACCACGGAGGACGAGAGCGAAAACGATGGACACGCTTAGTCGCAGGGCAATGCTGGTCAAGTACTTCCAAAACAGTTTCATTGTAAAAGGTCACCTGGTCATCAACATTCCCATCAAAAGGAAAGTTGTGAAAAGCCTCAGTTATGCTGGCGATGAAGGAATCCTTGTCTAGATCACGAAAGTTTCGACATAAAGATGTCGAAAAATGTAAAATACTGTGGTGAGATGATCGCTAATGCATTTATCCGACTTTTTCCAGACTACAAAACATGTTATTGGACCCATTGCAAACTATTATAACGCGAATGATTTATCACTTAATACGATGGATTATATCGCATCCCAAAAGGATTGGTGTCCTACCTTTGAAACATACCTTGGGAATACGCATAAAAGGATTACGAGCTTAATTTCGCAACTTACATCAGTTGCAAAGTACCTTTTCATTTTGAGAGTGTAGTCAGTTGACTTGTGACGCTGGTTTCCCTTTTTATTTAAAGCCCCACTGTCCTACCTGTAGCTACTTGCTCCCTCTATATAGAAAACTTCCCCAATCGGTGCCTGTTGGTCCCCTATGATCCTCTTTTTCTTATGTTAGTTGAGAGCTGAGTTAATGAGATAGCCACCTGTCAGTGACCTCGCTGTGTGGTCTAATCCCTTCTGGCCCAGTAGTGTTGACGGTCTTTAACGGACTTTGGGAATATGCATGCGAGTTGGAACTTTGGAAGTACTAGTTGCTGCGAGTTTTCGCGTCCTCTAACTCATGGCAACTCGTGGAAAAGATGGCAGATGGCCCTGATTTACAGAGTGTATTAATACGAGTTGTCACGATCTTCATACGAGTAATTCCGACCTTACGACTCAAAACGAGCGGGAGTTCTTGAGCCATTTTCTTTTTTCCAAGATGGGTGACCAAATGCAATCTTCAATGAACTTCTTGAAGAAGAGCCCAGTTTCAGGCCCGGTTTCTGGCCTTGCTTCGGACCCTATACTTCTACCAGCGACTCGACCACTTCCTCTGAACTCTTTAGATCAGCGGCAGCGCTCCGGGGGTGGGGGAGGGGGCAGGCGGCGGCACAGTGCCCCCTCTTACTTGTTCAAGGACCTCTTTTTACATATGAAAAAGTGCCCTATTTTACATAGTAAAAGCGCCCCTTTTACTTTGACAACTGCCCCTATTATTTTGTTTTAAAAAACCTTCCCCTTTTCACCTCTGAAAAGAGCTAATTCTTCTTACACGTGCCCTTTTTACACGTGCCCTTTTTCCTTCGAAAGTTCCTATTTTCATTTGCAATAACTGTCAATTTCCATTCTCATAAGTGCCCGTTTTAATATCTACTAAGCGCACCTTTTCAGGTACGAGAAGTGCCCATTTTCACTTTAGATAAGTGCCCCATTCACCTCTGATAATCGCCCTTTTCCTTTGTAAGAAGTGTCCATTCCCGTTTAATATCTACCCGTGTTTAATTCAGATAAGCAGATCTTTCATTTTCACATGTGCCTGTTTGCTTTTCTAATAAGTGCCCCTTTTCCTTTTGATAAGTGCCCCCATGAAAAAAGAGCTCTTTCACCTTCTCAGAAATGCCCCTTTTTCATTCTCATAATTGCCTCTTTTCATATTTGGTAAATTAACCCCTTCACCTCCGGTAATTGCCCTATTCTAATCTGAGAGATGCTTGTTCTACTGTAACAGGTGCCCCTTTCCTTCCTGAAAAGTGCTTTTTTTTCATCTCCGATGAGTGCCCCCTTTCAACTTTAATAATTGCCTCTTTTATTTTGAAACGTGCCCCGTTTTTCTTTTTTTAATAAATGCTGTTTTTGCTTCTTATAAGTGCCCCTTCCCCTTCTCATAATCATTTTTCACTTTACATTTCTGATAATATTGTCCCGTTTATGATAACATGTGCCTCTTTTTCTTTCCAATAAGAGCCACTTCTCCCTTCTCCCATAAAAGCTCACCCCTTTCACCTCAAGTAATACACTGATCAGTGAGAATGTGCTTATGTGACCACTCAGGATTTGGTTTTTACCTCTTTGTAAGATTTAATTTTTCGCACTGCGACCTCAAAAATCTTTAAATTATTCCTCACTCGCTTCGCTCGCTCACAAATGAATATTCGGACCATCAAACCCAACGGCAAAGTGTGATGCTTGAGCAATATCTCGTATCATCCCTCACAATGTTATCACAATGTAGGGGTATATACCAATGTCTAAAAGATTGAGATTTCGCTTTTATAAGGTGCCCTTTTTTGTTGATGTCCAATGACCGGGGTAATAGTATATTTGTAAAGCGCTTAGAGACATTTGTATTAAAGCGCTATATAAAAATTAAATATTATTATTATCATCTTACTCTTTATCATGTGGCACTTGTTCAATGTAGATGTAAAACGTGTTTATTTTACCGCCAAATGGAAACCATGGTTACATAACTCGCCAAACATCGTGCAAACTCGTGCAAACCTCGTGATTAGCTCACCAGAGAGTCGATGCGCTCGCGCAAAACTATCAAATGCTCATATTAGACTCGCGGGAACTCGTGTATGCAAATTTAAGGTAATTTATGGAAATTTATGGTAATTTATGGCAATTTATGGAAATTTACTCCGGATACTACGAGTTGAAAAGAGTCCTTGACGAGATTTTCACTAGTATCGCGAGTTTACTACGAGTTGTTCCAAGTTTGACCGAGGTGTTCATGAGTTCTCGAGAGCTGGACAATTTTTTTTTAACTGTTTCAACAATTTGAGAGCTACTGCGACCTCACGCAAATTGCGTCGAGTTGCGAAGAGTTGTGAAGAGTTGTGCCGAGTTGCAGTGGTCACGGAGAGTCATTCCTAGTTAATATATCGCGAGTACCCCCCCCCCCCCCCAAAAAAAAAAAAAAAGCCAACTCGCTATTATTCGCACAAACTCGGAACTCGCCTACATGTGAACGTAGCATAATACATTATGGACTTTTAGATTGAGTGGACGAGAACACGACGAACGCCGACTGATCATGCGTGTCAACGTACTTACCTGCCCATGTTGACTACAATTAGAAATCTTTTAGATTGCACTCGAAGATATACATGCATGCAGGAAGTAACACTATGAACATCACGGACAAAGAAAGAGGACAAAATATACAGTTCCTCATTCTACCCTCAACAAAAGAACATCCCTTCACTGCTATTATGTAAAAATGTGTAGAACAGGTGAATATGCATGTGACACCTGTTCTACACATTTTTACATAATAGCAGGGAAGGGATGTTCCTTTGTCCACCCGAGGAGCTATATAAATACCAATATGTATGTATGTACTAGATTTAGGAAAATCAAGGTTGACGCATTCTCGATCGCCGACTGAGACGACGTAACGCATGCGCCTTGCCTTAAAATGACGTCACACGTTGCAGTCAAAGTTTTCGACGTGCAAATCTAAAAGTCCCTATTGCGAATGGAAGGAGGGCGTTCACGTTTTATAAGGGCTGAATCAACCTCGAATAGAGTTTGATTGCTCGCTTGAAAAAACACAAGGGCGAAATAGAGAAAGGCTTTAATTCTTGTGAATAAGGGGTAAAATACAAAGTTTGAAATTGGGCAGACAGAAAGAACAGATTACATGGCAACTGGAATAACCCCAACAGAATAAGAGGGTATTACGTAAACATGATTCAACTTTAGTTTACTCCATTGGAGTGTACTAGAGTCATAATCACATATACTGCGTTGAATAAGCCCCATTTTAAAAGGTCACGTCGCATTTTTATGGCCCGGTCCCACTGGCCGACGGACACAAAACGCATGCATAAAGGACACAGCGGACGAGCAAAATTTCGGGTGTGGCTCCATCCGTTTTCATCTGCTCCAGAAATGGACAAAATTTGCGAAAATTTGCGAAAACAGAACGGAAAATAACGGACGTGGGTAGTGTGTAGCGGGGATGTTAAACGGATGTTCATCGGAAGCCTAGCGGATGAACGCGGATGGAAGTGGATGACAGCTTTGAATACTTTATATACGAGATGCATACGCTTATATCCTGTCTATTTCCGTGCTACTAACGATGTATAGACGTTCCATGTACCTTATCTTTCCTCCCTCTTTCCGTTTTCAGCTGCAGCGGATGTGAGTTGCGAAGATGCCCAGAGGATGCAGAGAGGATACAGCGGACGTTTAACGGATGATAACGGACATAGAACGTTTGTTGCTCGTATTTGTCGCGGATCGGGTCGCGGATTTACATCGTACACGGCGGAAGTTCATCCGTTCTAAAAGTTTTGTGCCGCTCAAAACTTTTTGCGCGGATGAAATCACAGTGGACGGATGCTCGATGGATAGAGCGTATGAAACACGTATGCAATGAGTACACAACGGATGCATAGCATTTTCCAACGGATGGCAAGATTTTTTTACGTTTTACATCCTCTTTGCAACCGTAAGTGCAGTGGGACCGGGCCTTTACACTACAATTTTGAATTTGTTATTCTTTATCGAACAAAAATGGAGAAACGATCCTATATGCTACATGTTTGGAATATATTCAATAAATGTGAAATCGAATTTGAATTATTGTATCTTTGTTTATCTTCTGGTTTAATCTTCTTGTTTGACCTTTGTTGATCTACAGGCGTATCTCAATAAGTATGGATATCTGGACATGACAGGTGGCATGCCGAATTCTGAAAAGATGACGAGAGCCCTCGAGTATTTCCAAAGATTTGCAAATATAACAGTGACAGGTATGTGAAAAGTCCCTCGTTTGCAATTCCTGGTAACGAAATGGAAGGGGCTTTCAGGCAGGGGCGGGTCCAGCCGGCGGCAGGGGAGGGGGCCCAATTCGTGAAAAAAAATATTTAGCTGCGAAACAGCCGGCCGATAATCCGGTCAGTGGGGTGGGGAGGGGGGGGGGGGTAGTGAGCAATTTTTTTTTCTTTTTTTTCTTTTTTTTTGGGGGGGGGGGCACCCTCGAGAATTTGAAAATCGCACCCTCTTTTGAGCCCCAGGGGTTGGGGCCCGTCCCCTCTGGATCCGCCACTGCTTACAGGATAGCCCACACCACTCCGAAATTTTTGTAGCATAAATTCAGTATTTTCACCATGAACTGACCCCCCTTAACATTACAGTTCTAAACACAATCTTTCCACATTTTCACTTTTCCTTGTGCCATCACTATTTATAGGCACAGTAGTCAACGACCACACAGTATTATCATAGTGCCATGCAGAACTAGAGATCACCTTACTCGATCGTTCTCTGTTGATTTTTTTTTTCCTCAGGAGTCCGAGACAATGAGACTATGGTGATGATGAACACACCTCGTTGTGAAATGGCAGACATGGATTCCCCTGCCGACATGATGAGGAAGAAGCGATATGCCTTAGGCAGCAAGTGGTCCAAGACAGAACTCACTTACAAGATCATCAACAGGACCCCAGACCTGCCTGCTAACGTGGTTGACCGTATCATAGCCGAGTCTTTCAAGGTAGGATCTGCACCAGAAGCGGTTCTAGACGAGGGGGGGGGGGGGGGGGGCTTTGGGGATCAAGAATACACCCCCCCCCCCCTCCCCACACCCAGGTCGAAAATTCCATAGAGAGCAATAGAGACCATTAGAAAAAATATATTGGTCTCTAATGGTTTCTGTTGAAGTCTATTGGTTTCTGTAGGACCCATAGAATTGAATCCCATAGAGACCATTCAAACCATCAGAAACCAATAGAAACCAATAGAAACCAATACTATAGGACCAATAAGACCAATAGAAACCAATAGTACCGATAGGACCAATACAAACCAATACGACCAATGGGACCAATATAAACCAATAGGACCAATACTCAATAGAAACCAATTGGACCAATATAATAGAAACCAATATGTCCAATAGAAACCAATAAAAACCAACAGATCTATGTATCTCATGCATATTCATGATACTTTACACATTTTCACAGAAAAATACATTTATCATTATTTGTTAAGCAAATTATGACAATCAACATCAATTTTGTGATTTGTATTTTTTCTTCGGCAATTATTGACCAAAAGAATATTTGCCTGATCATGTTACAATTACATTCACGTTTTAGCAATAGATAATATTGATTATATGATTACTAACCAAGAAACAACATGCATGTTTGTTGTATCCCCCGGCAGTATCATGCCGGTGGGGTACTTTGGATTCAGCAGCGTTACGCCGCCGCGTCATATTCTTGTGTGCGCTGTAACTGTCACATTCCTTGACGAATTTCTTTCAAATTTTGTATGGAGGTGTAACCCTTGGTGATTTTGGTGATGCTACCTTCAGTGTTCCGTCTTTTATAGAGTCAAAGGTCATATTTTGATAGATTGCTTGTGTGCACGTGCGGTCTAACTCAGTGCATCATTCCTTGACGGATTTCTTTCAAACTTTGTATGGAGGTGTATCTTGGTATATCTACACACCTATAACTGTTGGTGATGCTGCCCCCAGTGTTCCGTCTTTTATAGGGTGAAAGGCCACATTTTTATGGATGTTGTTGTTGTTTGGTATTATCGGCGTTTCATTCTTTTTTAGAATATTTACGCCTTTCACTTTTTTCCTTTGTTTTCTTTTCTTTGGATGGTTTGTGTGTGCTCTATATGCCACATTTCTCAAGGGATTTTGTTCAAATTTTGAATGAAGGTGTATCTTGGTATAATCTACAAGCCTGTATATATATGATGCTGCCCCCAGTGTTCCGTCTTTTATAGGGTCAAAAGGTCATATTTTGGTGGGTGTCTAGTGTGCGCTCTGCAGGACATATTTCATGACGGATTTCTTTAAATTTTGAATGGAGATGTATCTTTGTACAATCTACACATCTACACTTTTAGGCGATGCTGCCCTCATTGTTCCGTCTTTTATATGGTAAAAGGTCATATGTCTTTTATGCGCTCTAACTGCTACATTTCTTGACAGATTTCTTTCAAAAGTTGTATGGAGATGTGTCTTAGTACAATCTACACACAGGGGCGTCGCTAGACCTTTCCGTGGGGGGGGTGGGGGGGGGGGGGGGGGGGGGTTTAGAGGCCAACGATTACCGACAAAACTAGCCACCAATTACCGACACAAATAAATGTCCAATATCTACAAATTTAACCCTATAAACCCGGGGCCGAAGGCTAAATTGTATTTCCTATGGACTATCAATAGTACTAGCGTATGTGCAAATGGTAATTTTCCACGACGACACAAATATACGAATTATTTCGTCAACTTAGTCAGCATTCATAGCTATATATTTTAATGCAGGCGCGGAGCTAGGATCTTATTTTAGGGAGGGGCGGTAGTGAGCAAGCAAATCACTTAAAAAGCGAGCGAAGCCCGCTCATTAGGGGGTGGGTGATAGGCCTCCCGCGCGAAGCCCAGCGCGGAAGCTTAGACGTTTCCTTAAATTATTAGGAAAAGAAGACGATTTATTGTACCGTATTCGACTGTTAAACCTTGTCTAAATGAAGTCTCCCCCCCCCTCCCGCGTGAAGCGCGGAAGCTTTGACGTTTCATTAAATTATGAGAAAAAGCAGACGATTCGGTGAACTGTTCTCGACTCTTAATCCTTATCTGAATGAAGCTTCCCCCTCCCGCGCGAAGCGCGGAAGTTTTTACGTTTCATTAAATTATTAGAGTCAGAAGACGATTCGTTGTAGCGTTCTCGACTCGTCTAAATGAAGTTTTCCCCTCTCGCACGAAGCGCAGAAGCTTTGACGTTTCCTTAAATTATTAGAGAAAGAAGACGATTCGTTGTACCGTTTTCCACTCCTAATAAGCCCTTTTTGTCTGAATTCAGTTTCCCCCTTTCGCGCGAAGCGCGGAAGCTTTGACGTTTCCTTAAATTATTAGAGAAAGAAGACGATTTGTTGTACCGTTTTCCACTCTTAATAAGCCCTTTTTGTCTGAATTAAGTTTCCCCCTTTCGCGCAAAGCGCGGAACCTTTGACGTTTCCTTAAAATATTAGAGAAAGAGGACGATTCGTTGTATCGTTCTCGACTCGTCTAATTGAAGTCTTCCAAATCCGCGCGAAGCTCGGATTTTTTGGCGTTTCATCACAATATAGAGAAAGGAAGACGATTGGTCGTACAGTTTTCGACTCTTATTAAGCCCTATTCATCTGAATTCAGTTTCCCCCTCTCGCGCGAAGCGCGGAAGCTTTGGCGTTTCATCACAATATAGAGAAAGGAAGCCGATTGGTCGTACCGTTTTCGACTCTTATTGACTGGAAGCCTATTCATCTGAATTCAGTTTTCCCCCTCTCGCGCGAAGCGCGGAAGCTTTGGCGTTTCCTTAAATTATTAGAGAAAGAAGACGATTTGTTGTACCGTTTTCCACTCTTAATAAGCCCTTTTTGTCTGAATTCAGTTTCCCCCTTTCGCGCAAAGCGCGGAACTTCTGACGTTTCCTTAAAACATTAGAGAAAGAAGACGATTTGTTGTACCGTTTTCGACTCTTAATAAGCCCTATTTGTCTGAATTCAGTTTTCCCCTTTCGCGCAAAGCGCGGAAGATTTGACGTTTCCTTAAATTATTAGAGAAAGAAGACGATTTGTTGTACCGTTTTCGACTCTTAATAAGCCCTATTTGTCTGAATTCAGTTTTCCCCTCTCGCGCGAAGCGCGGAAGCTTTGATGTTTCCTTAAATAATTAGAGAAAGAAGACGATTCGTTGTACCGTTCTCGACTCGTCTAAATGAAGTCTTCCCCTTCCGCGGAATTTTGGGCGTTTCATCACAATATAGAGAAAGGAATACGATTCGTCGTACCGTTGTTGACTCTTAAACCTTGTTTGAATTTAGTTTCCCCTAAAATTTTAAAACTCTGATTTCTTTAGCTGATATTATAGGAAAGTGAAACTTCGAGAAAATACAAGTATTGTAGTTGTAGTCACTCTCGAAGTCGTCACAGCCGACAAAAAGTCACAGTCCGTAGGGAAAAAAACTTGTCGGCCGACCGACAATATACATCTACGACTTCAAACTTCTGCATTGATATAGTACACGAGGATCGAGCAAGAATACCGACACAGCTGACCCGACACAGCAACATATTTACCCGTGTCTTTCTTGCTCCCTCGACGAGACGACTCCACCCAACAACCCCCCTCTCTCTTTTACTCCCACTCCTCCTCTCTCAGGATCTTACCTCCCCTCTCTCTCCTCTCTTTCATCCCCCGTTTCTTTTGTTTCCTTTTTACTCTTTTTTCTTCTTTTTTTCGTTTCTTTCTTTTCTTTCTTGTCCTTTCTTTCCTCTCCTCCCTCTTTTTCTTTTCTCTCTTTCTTTCTTCTCTTTTCTTTCCTTTCTTTTTTTCCTTTCTTTCCTTTCTTTTCCTTTCTTTCTTTTCTTTTTCTTTTCTTTTTTCTTTTCTTTCCCTTTCCCTCTCTTCCCCCCTCCCCCTTTTCTCTTTTTTCCCGACGGCAGGGCAATTTTACCGACAATATCCTGACAGGTGGGGGGGGGGGGGATGTCGCACCCCCACCCCCCTTTGGCGACGCCCCTGTCTACACAAAGTCATCTTTAGTGTTCAGGCGCGGATCCAGGGGGGGCCGAGCGGGCCTTGGCCCCCCCCCCCCCCTCCCGCAAAAAAAAAAAAAAAAAAAAAGAGAAAAAAGGAAAAGAAGCGAAAGGGAAAGAGGAGAGAAAGGGAAAGAAAGAAGAGGAAGAAGAAAAGAAAAGGGGGAAGAAGGAGATCGGGGGGCCGAAAGGGCTTTGCCTCCCAGGCTGTTGACCCCCCCCCCCCCCCCCCATATAACAAATAAGAGAGAAGGAAGGAAAGGGAAAGGAAAAGAGGAGATACTGGCGTACTGATGGGGGGGGGGGGGCTAAGTGGAAATCAAATTCAAATGTGGTTTATTTCTAATTCCATAACGGTGGATTACAAATAATGCTGAAATGACATCATTTCCGAGATTTTTCCTCACTTTTTAGTAAATTATACGTTTGTATGTGTTTATTGGAAAATGACAAATTCCTAAATTTGCAGCCAGGCAAGAAATATGATTCTTGAGATTCCTACATGTCAGGGCCCGAGGTACGGCGGGGATCGGGAGCCCCGAGCTCCCCCCCCCCCCCCCCCCCCCACTTTTTTTGAAAAAGTATATTAAAGAGAAATAAAATAGAATGAGAGCAAGAAAGAAAGAATAGTTAACTGCCAGTGTTAACAAATAATGAGGCATCAAAATATGCTCATCTCACCGTGATTAAATGCCTAAAACCCCTAAGCTTCCGTGGGCTCTGCCCCCTGGATCCCACCGAAGGCCCTACGGCGGGCCCTTAGATGCTCATCTGACGGTAATTTAATGCCTAAAACCCCTGATTTTGGGGGGCTCCGCCCCTTGGACCCAACGCCAAATAGTTACCTGCCAGTGTCACGAAATAATAAGGTATACAATAAAAAATATGCTCATATGACCTTAATTAAACGCCTAAAACCTCTGAGCTTACGGGGCCGGCTTCGCCGCCGCCCCAGACAAGGATTAACAATCGAGAACGGTACAGCGAATCGTCTTCTTTCTCTCATAATCTTATGAAACGTGAAGCTTCCGCGCATTGCGCGGGAGGGGGAACCTGAATTCAGACAAAGATTCAAAGGCGAGAACGGTAATACCAATCTTTTATGATTTAATAAAACGTAACAGCTTCCGCACTTCGCGCGGGATGGAGGGGGGGGGGGGAAACTTAATTCCGACAAGGATTATTTTCGAGAGCGGTACAACGAATCGTCTTCTTTCTCTAATGATTTAAGGAAACTTAAAAGCTTCCGCGCTTCGCGCGGTAGGGGGGGGGGGAACCTGAATTCAGACGAGAATTTAGAGTCGAGAACTCTACAACGAATCGTCTTCTTTCTCTAATAATTTAATAAATCCTAAAATTTTCCGCGCTTCGCGCGAGAGGGGAAAAACTAAATTCAGACGAGAATCATTTTCGAGAACTGTACAACGACTCGTTTTGTTTCTCTAATGATTTAATGAAACGTAAAAGCTTCCGCGCTTCGCACGGGAGGGGGGGGGGGAGAATCTAAATTCAGACGAGGATTATTTTCGAAAACGGTACAACGAATCGTCTTTTTTCTCTAATGATTTAAGGAAACTTAAAAGCTTCCGCGCTTCGCGCGGTAGGGGGGGGGGGGAAAACTAAATTCAAACGAGATTTATTTTCGAGAACGGTACAACGAACCGTCTTCTTTTTCTAATAATTAAATGAAACGTCAAAGCTTCCGCGTTTCGCGGAGGAGGGAGGGGGAAATTCGCCCCTCCCTGCACCGACCCCCCCCCCCCGCATCACGTCACTGTTGGTCACCATTACGTACCAATATTTGGCTCGCATAATTTCAAATTTGGGCCCCCCCCCCCCTAAGAAATCCTGGATCCGCGCCTGTTAGTGTTTGGTGATGCTGCCACTTGTTTTCCGTCTGTTATGGGGTCAAAGCCATATTTTGGTAGCTGTCTTTTGTGCGCTCTAACTGCTACTTTCTTGACAGATTTCTTTCAAATTTTCTACAGAGATGTATTACTCTAATCTACACACATTTTGTTTTGGTGATGCTGCTCCTCGTCGTGACAATAGTCCGAGCCCCTAGTGGCGATCTCTACGTCATCCTTTTGTTTCAGGGAGGGGAAGAGGGGATCTTTGTCCCTCCTTCAAACATAAGGATGACACAAAATCGCTGCCACTGCCGGGGGATACATTCGCATTGCGCGGCAATACAGACTACGATATTTCTAGTTATATATGTGTATACGCGAGCCAGCATCACTTAAAATGTCAATCGTGAATTCACTTCAAATGATCTTTGTCATGGAGTTATAATGCAATGGAGATAAGAATATGCCTATTGGTGGACAGTTGCCAACATCGATTATGGATTATCAGTTTATCACTGGTTAAACTGATAATTCATAATCGATGTCGATGGCCTATAATAGGGAATATGGAATGTGGGACCATTAGAAACCCATAGACTGGAAAATCTCTAATGGACCAACAAGAACCCATAGCAAGTATCTAATGGACCAACAGAAAACCATCATAGAAGAAATATCTAATGAATCAACAGAAACCCATAGAAGATGTGGGTGGATGTTGGTCTAATAGAAGCTTTCTGATGGTCCATCAGCATTTTTCTGTGGGTGGGCGTGTTGGTTCAATTGCAATAGATATTTTCTGTTGGTTTCTGTCGGTCAAATATTTCCCTTTCCCTATTGAAACCAATAGACACAAATAGCTCTAATGGTTTCTGATGGTTCAATAGGCTTTTGGATCCTATTGGAATTTCGACCTGGGAACAAACGACAAAAACATCTTGTTCTTGATTATAAAAAAATTAGCGAGGGACAACAATAAAGAAAATGAATGCAAAACAGGATTTTTCTATTTTTCAAGTAATCTCAGGCTATAAATAAATTTGTGGAGGGTCGGCTCAACCGACAGCTTACACGCCCGACAGTCCTTGTGACCAACGTTTTTGGTCTATCAGCCTGTCTGCAGGTTAAAGTGACCGAAATTCTTGGTTTCGCGGGCTGTCGTTCTACTGGAATGCGCTCATTGGGTGACACGACATTTGCTCCTGCGACAATTGCTCCGGGCTTTATTTCGTCTAAGATGTAGGGTTAGGGTTAGGGTTTCAATAGGGTTTTATGTTAGGTTTAGGGTTAGGTTTAGGGTAGGGTATAGTGTTGAATCCAGGGTTGAAGTTAGCCATTCGTTTAGTGTATGAAATTTACAGCGGAGCAATTGTCGCCGGAGCAAATGTCATGGAATCGCTCATTGCCTTGTAAATCAGGTCTATGAGGGCGCCTTTTTATACGTTGAAAAAAATATCTGAATAATATCCTTATCCATTAGTGACATGTTTGCAATAATCAATTGTTTTTTTTTAATTCATTAGTTCATGTTCTTCATTCGCGTTAGAAGCAGGGGGGGGGGGGGGTTAATGACCGATATTTGGGCAACCGTCTCCATATTGGGCTATTCGGGGAGTGCGTTGGTCTATTTTAGTTGTTATATCTTAAAGGTACTATGTCCCTTTTGCAGCCAACCTCAAATTCTGTAGAACTTTGCAGGAATTATGAATATGTCATGTATGTCCTATCTGTGAAATTTAAACGTTAGCAGTGTCCTCATATTCAAATTATGCAAGGAAACCTGTTTACTTGCTAGACTTCACTGTCAGACACTATTGAGTGACTGACTGGCTTTTTTCTTCTTTGGTAATAACATACATGAAAAGGGTTGTAAAGGGTACATGAGCATTTGTCTACATCAATAACCCACTTCTTGTGATGGCCAAGATTAAACTGATTGAATCTTTGCGCAGCATAAAACGTATGACCATTCGGTACAATTGTCTGAAAATCAAGACTATTACTTTTGGGCTCTATAGCCCTAAAGTCGATTTGACAACTAATAGTCGTTATTTTCCCACTTGAAGACATTTTCAAGCCCCACCTTTTTTAGGGAAGTTTTAGATTAGTATTATCTTTCAAATGCAGTTGGAATTTCACTTTTAATTTGTTTGGCCTGCAAATGGGACATAGTACCTTTAACTTGTACATTTCGTGGCAAATTAAAAAATTTATAACCAGATTATTATTGTCAGTCGGTTTTTCAAATGAGATGTAAAGCTGCTGTTTGTTGTTGATATTCTAGTTTTTTTTAGTCTTGTTAGTCATTGTTAACGTCTTTTGGTATATAAGGCTCAAAACGTAGTACTTATTAGCATGCGATTTCGACCTTATCCGTCAATGCCTAACTCTCTTCTCAGTTTTTTTTTAAACAGTAACCTGTCCTAATGTGTAATGGGCGTTCCCAATACAAGTATTCAAGTTGCTTTCCAGATTTTCGCCTCCTTCTGCTTTTTAGTTTATTAATTGTACAGTTCTATTTATTAATATTTATGGTTTTATCAATTCACTCGTCGCAAGGGTTTAGAGACTGAATACATGTTGACGGCTGTTGATTTTCAGACAAGAGGCATCACCTCACTACCAGTTCGACACAGTAGTCATGATGATTTACTCCTTTTTTCTTCTTCCTTTATTTTACTCTGCAGAAATGGGCTGACGTATCTCGTCTTACATTCACGCTGGTAACGTCAGGAGACGCAGATATCCTGATCAGCTTTGCTGCAGGCAGCCACGGGGACGACGGTCCATTTGACGGAAGCGGTGGAACACTCGCGCATGCGTATTACCCCTTCTCAGATGCAATTGGCGGCGACGCACACTTCGACGAAGATGAATCTTTCACGGACGCCAGTTCTCAAGGTACGTGACCTTTTTTATCCATGCAAACTTCAATCCAATTTTATCTGTACAGAAAATGTCATATATTTTCATTTTCTTAGTTATTGGTGAATAGAATAGCTTTTTTTTTTTTTTTTTACATACAGGGGTTGTATAAAGACATATTTGCAATAATTATATCTAGGGTGAATGTAGGAATTCGTAATTGACTGAAAATATATTTTAGAAGTTTTAATTAAGTACAGGGTAAATGTGAGGGGAGCTCGCAAGATACGTCACAGAGTTGCCAATGTGTGTTTGATTGATGACACCTTCAAAAATTCATAACTTTAAAAGAATTTTTTTTTTTTTTAAATGTAAAAAAAAAAAAAAAAAAAAAAAAACCAACATTTTTTGCTCAAACTTTCACTGACTTGTTTGTCTCCGTTTACTGCTTCAATGAAAACCAACAGGGTAGACCTCCCCTTTAAAGAGAGGATCGAGTTCTGGTGAGAGGTAACAAAGATTGTGAGCGTTTTCTTTGTCATTATGCAAGTGTGGAAGAACATCAGAGAAAAAATTGTGCCCTGGAAAGTATGGCTCTTCAATCGCCTTCATATTTTAAATATAACATGTAACAGCTTAAAAATGTGGGCCTCCTTTTTATTCCTCATGTTTGTGTAGTCCCATAAACATCTTTCTGTGTACAGTGCTTGTTACTTTTACCAAGACTGGGCCAAATTTCTTATCATTTTGATGATTCCAGAACCTTGCAGTACATGTATATGCAGTACATTACCGTGCGTCCCAAAACAAATTATACACTTTTGAAATGGCTGCCGAATAAAAAATATATGATTCTGGGGAAAAAGTTATATATGTATGGGAAGCTCATAAACTCAACTTTCATATGACACCAAAACGTCCGAAAATAATTCATGCTTGGGTGAGCACTGCTCACTTTTGTAAAGGGTATGAAAATTAGGTTGCACAGGATTTAGGCTTCCAATTTGAGAGAGGTAAATCCTTTGGAGTTTACAAAATTAAGGGTGATATGATACATGGTTTATTAAAGAAAACTTTTATGCATGAGTGAACAGGAATTGCATTTTTTATTGTAGCATTGTAACTTTCCCTAGTAGACTCAGTGGTGTGTTCATGGGAGTCAGGATGGGGTGATGGTACATGTTGTAATTTCCACGTTACAAACTGTTATTTTTTACATCTGTGACTTGAATAAAAACCTTCACCCCACATTTCAGTTACCATTTACCTGAAGAGTAAGTAGCCGACATCTTGGACATTCCTTTTTTTTTCTTCAAAAAAACGTATTTGAATATTCAATTTACATAATCCCTACCTAGGTATTAAGTAAATCAATGAGATGTTCAACTAATCTTACACTAATTGAAATGTGGGGTGAAGGGTGAAAGTCACATATGTAACAAAAATAACAGTTTGTAACATGAAAATTACAACATGTACCATCACCCCATCCTGACTCACATGAACACACCACTGAGTCTACCAGGGAAAGTTACAATGCTAAAAATAAAAAATGCAATTCCTGTTCACTCATGCATAAACGTTTGATTTAATAATACAATGTATATGAAATAACATAAATGATTTTGGTGAGGATAGTTAGAAAGGCTGAAATCGCCTATAGGCCCTAATAAAATTGGCAAGCATCGGTCTTGAATACATGAATAAATGATCATATAATTGGGCCCTATACAGTTTTGGAATCATCAGAGACATAGGTTCCAAACTTTATGAAACCACACAAACATTTTGTTATACTAAAAAGGGCCTTGACTTATAAGCCTGCCTAGAGGATCACATTTCGAATCATTCTTAAAGTGACTCGGTAACATTGCCTCAGATTTTCAAACAAAATCCTGGATTTAGCTCATGCTGCAATCACAATTATAAACCTTTAGGTCAGCCAGGAATCCCCTGACTTTTACAAGTTACTCGCCTGTCTGATTATCATATTTATGATTGGAAATCCAAATCAAATTTTGCGTTTTCCTAACGGTTTTTATAACACTACAGTCTATTGGGGAAAATGAGTATGGTAAAAACCGGTCTCTCAAAGATTTTTACTTTTTGAGACATTTCATGATCATTTTGAAGTGCAATTTTTTTAGGGCTTCAATATTACACCATATCACAGACACTGATAAAACGTAGGGCCATGATCTCAAATTTAACATTGTTAAACGATACGGTCCTAATCTTAATATGACGTTTTTCCACCTAGTCATAAAATGATAAAATTAACAACTGGAAAAAAGATAAAGCAAATGACAAAGGTCATACAGAAAATGCTTTACCTAAAAAATAAAGTTGATTTCTGGTCATGCGATTGCATTGTGAAAGAAATTGTGTTGATGCAACACCCCCCGGCCCCCACCCCCCCCCCCCCCTGGATCCGCCACTGGCTCAAACTGATTACTAATCTAAGCTGGGCATCCGTGCTTTTTAGGTGTGAAAAAGTTAGTAATTCATATCCTACACGTGTAACCCCTCACAGTAGTACTTTAATTGATTTGATCTTTGTTTCTAGAGGATTCGGAGAGTTACCCTCCGGAGTACATTCTGTAGGACTTAATGATCATTCTTTGATATGTGTTATTTTAAAAATGAGTGTTGCTAAAGCTTCCCCAAGGATAAGTACTTATTGGTCTTTTAAGTCATTTGAACATGATAAATTTATTGATGATTTGTGTAATATTTAATGGAATCAGCTTTATGATTACGGCGTTGAGCAAATGTGGACCAAATTAAAAAATTTATTTCTCAGTATTTGTGACAAACATGCTCCCTTTGTAAACGTTAGGAAAAAAAGTTAATGGTGCTCTATGGATAACAGATGAATATCTTACTCTGGCTAGGGAACGAGATTTTAATTAAAAAAACAGTTTGATAAGATTAATATTACACGAAAAGTAAAAGAATTAACATTTTTTGAGGAAGCCCGAAGATTAGAATATTGGGATAAGTATACAAATTATCGAAGCAGAGCAAATAACTTGAATAAAAAGTCGAAGAAAAAACTTTACAATGATACTTTTAATAAATCGAATAATGATATGAAAAAAAAATATGGAAGACAATGAATGAACTACTTCCAGATGGTAGAAAGTGTGATAATTATGGTGTTTTATTTGATGGTGTTATATATAAAAAGGACAAAGATTTAGCGAACGCTTTTAATAAATCATTTAATGAAGTATGTGATAAATAATGACAACTGAATACGACCGATACAATGAATAATACGACTACAAAGGTAGTTCCTCATGTGTTTAAATTTATATAGAAATTGATTATGTGAAAAAAAGAATTAAGGAATATCGATTGTAATAAATCTACTGGTATCATGAACATGCATCCTAAACTTTTAAAATTAGCTGCAGATGTCATTTCTGAACCATTGACTAAACTGTATAATAAATCACTTCATACATCTGAAATACCTTGTGACTTTAAACTTGCTAAGATTACACCAATCTATAAAAGTAATGGAAGGAATGACCTAAATAATTGCAGACCTATATCAGTTTTGCCTATTTTATTAAAATATTTGAAAAAGCTGTTCATACTCAATTATATTCATATTTTACCCAGTTTTCATTATTAGATCAATACCAGTGTGGATTCAGAAAATTTCATTCAACATCTACTTTTTTATGTGACATAGATGAATATTTATTGGAAAATAGAAGCTCTGGATTTTGTACTGGAAGTATATCTGTAGACCTACGCAAGGCCTTTGATCTTATTCCTCATAAATTGATTGTTACAAAACTAAAATATTACGGGGTTTCTTCAGTAGAATTTAAATGGTTTATAGAATATTTGCTTAATAGACAACAATGTGTATTAATAAATAATTGTATCAGTGATTTATTAAGAGTTAAGTGCGGAGTACCTCAAGGTTCAATTTTAGGGCCTTTGTTATTCTGTATATACATTTATGATTTGTGCAGTATTGAAATGTTTGATAATGTTAAAATGTCATTGTATGCTGATGATACCGTATTATTCTGTAAAAGTAGAAATGTTAATGATCTTAGAATTAAAATGCAATATCAATTTGACATAGTTTGTAAATGGTTGAGTACCAAACTACCAATAAGCTCATACTGAATGTAGACAAGACAAGGGTAAAGATGTTTGGTCCAAAGAAAAGAATACGAAGAAAAAAAAACTTGAAATTAAATTTAATGGCATAGAAATTGATTTTGTTGAAGAATTTAAACATTTGAGAGTTATTTTTGGATCCAGGTTTATAATTTGGGTAAACATGTCAAAAGTGTATTTTGTAAAATATCTCGTGCAATTGGGGTTATCCGTAGAATTAAGTCTTTTTTAACTCGTAAAACAATTATCAGTCTTTATTTTTCACTTATTTTGCCACACATTGATTATCGTAGTACTGTTTGGGGAATTTACTCAAAAACTAATCTCATTAGATTACAAAAAAAAATCAAATACATTCGAATGATTTTTAATGTAGACTCATATACTTCTGTCTCTCAATTTTACAACATTCTTAAATGGCAAACTCTAGAAGTAAGGGTAAAATATCAATTTTGTGTTCTTGTTTTAAAAAATGTGCATAAACAAGCTCCTGATTATTTAAACCGTCTCGTTATCCGACGACCAGTCTTTTATATTACACGGTATGCAGTTAACTTTTGTCTCACAGGCACTCACTGAATATAGGAAACGTAGCTTTGCCTACTGTGGTCCGCTGTTGTATAACAAACTCCCACTTTCTGTTCAGTCATGCACATCATTACGTTTGTTCAAAAAGCAATGCCGTCTTTCTATGCATCTACTGTAATTCTTTTACCTTCTTTGTAAATTCTCAAAAGTATTATAGGCTTTCTGCACTCTATTTTTTCTGTAATTATCTTAGTATTTCTATTTAATTTATTGTGGGTTTGGAGTTTTTTGTTTTCTGTTTGTTTAGGTGTTTTGTTTTAGATGTGCTTTTGTTATTGTAATAATTATGTTGATAATAAATATTGTATGATTAAAATAGTCTTACTTTTAAAAGATATATGTTTAATTTGATATTTCACATGTATGTACAATGTTTAAATGTTGTATTATTGTACTTATGTTTTTATACTGTAATTGTATTACGCAGGGCTTTCTTGAAAAGCAGATCCACTGGCTTCCATTGGAACTGAATGAAACCACCCTGTTGAAAGAAATCATGAATAAATAAAATAAAAATAAGTGTCTTCGAATACCTTTTAAAATGGTTTCAAAGATACAATAACTTTCTTGGTGATGATCGCGTGGCTCAAACTGATTATTAATCAAAGCTGGCATTCGTGATTTTTAGGTGTGAAAAATTAGTAATTATTACGCGTCTTAAAGCCACACTGTCCTACTGGTAGCTACTTGCTCCCTCTATATAGAAAACAATGCCTAATCGGTGACCATTGGTCCCCCATGATCCTCTTTTTCTTATGTTTATTGAGAGCTGAGTTGATGAGATAACCACCTGTCCAGTGACCTTGCAGTGTGGTATAATCCCTCCTATAAACTAGTACAGATAAGCTTTAAAACACCTTTTTAAATGGTAGTCAAAGTTACCATTTAAGTTCCGTTTTTAATAATCCCGCGACTGTGGGCATATTTCCAGTTGCACCAGTTGATAACTGATTGTTGGCATATTTGCAGTTGCACCACTTGAAAACTGGTCCGTGGGCATATTTCCAGTTGAACCAGTTGACACCAGTTAATTTGCATAATGAATATGGGGTGCGTGCAGATCTATGTTTTTTAACAATTTATTTGAATTTACAGCATATTTATTTATTACAGATTCTTAAAGTGGCACGTTCCCGCCAGTGTAGTTATCGCTGCTCTAGTCATCGCCATCTTGGTTCCGAAGATCGACTTCAAATTTGCATACAGCTGTCAATCAAAGTACGCGCGGCCTGGCCTGCCTTCGCCAAGCCAGCTGATCGCTGACGATCGCGACGTCACGAAAGTGGGCGGAAACAGCAGCCGAATCTTAGAGCCGAACTGCGATTGGCATTACTTCGGCACATGTATGCGATAATCGGTATTGTCCGGGCATTCGGAACATGCCATCTGCGTAAGAGCCGTATTCTGTTGGTGTCAATAGGCAGCTAGCACCGTCCGCCAGCGGGTACGTATTTTGAACGCCCTCTGGAATACGGGGAACATGCCTCTTTAAGTTATATGCAATTAACAAATGTCCACGTCTACTTATTATCAATGCCTTTACTTTGGAAATTACAGACGAACCAGTGTTGCTTTGTCGTTGTCATTGGCAAAATTAATTAGTACAAGTGCTAAGTTTTTCAAATGGAGGTTTCAATTGATTGGAATTTTTACTAAATGGTTTAACTGGCCCAGCTAGTCCAGTGAAATCCAACTGGTATAACCGGTCTAGTTGTGCTTGACCAGATGAATTCTAACTGGTACAGTTAGAATTCATCTGGTCTGGGTCAACTGGTCTAATTCAACTGGATCAGTCAGCCCATTTCAATCATCCCAAGTCCGCCTCTTAATACGTGAATTTCACGCAGATATTTTGACTAAAACTATCACTAACGCTTCACGTGTTTCTGTGACGCGATTCTAAAATTTCTAAAGAATGTGATAATTTCGTTTATGAAGATGTAATTAAGTAACCAAACAAAAACGGGGGTATTAGGTTAACAAACCATGGTCTCCAAGGTAATGGTGATATTACAGTGACAATTGCGTGATTTAGTGTACGTGTTTTTAAGTGACCTAGTGCAATGGCGTACGCATGATTTTTTCAAGGGGGGGGGGGGGGTAAAATCGGGCCAAAAATTTCGCAACGACTCAGCCAGCCGGAATAAGCGGGGGGGGGGGGGGGGGGGGGGAGGGGGTAAGAGGACACTTTTTTGGGGGGGGGGGGGTCCCGAAATTTAAAATTTTGACCCATCGACATTCCGTTCCGTTGGGGGGGGGGGGGGTAAGGTCATCTTTTTAGGTCATCTATAAGGATTTTTTTTTTGTTGATTTTTTTATTATTAAAAAAAAACACTCAAAAGGGGGGGGGGTTCACAAAAAACATACACATAACAAAAACTAAAGGGGGGGGGGGGTTTAACCCCCCCCCCCCCCCCCCCCCCCCCCGTGTACGCGCCTGACCTAGTGCAATAAACGTGTTCATAATCACGTAAATGTCAAGTGTTTGAAGAACGTATATCTTCTCTTACAAGTTGATACCTTGATATTGACGTGATTTTAACGTGAATTTGTTTTTTGGATAACCATGAGCTGTTTCTTGTCATGTTTTGAATATGAGGACATTTGAAGAGCTATCTTTTTTCCGGGTACGCCTTACCTACTTTTCCACACTAACACCTAACGAATAAAAAAGCGCCCAATTTATCTCTTTAAGCCTATTAGTACTCAACACTCCTTTTGAAAGGATTATATCTTCATTTTTATCAGAGACAAACGGATGACGTTTATAAGGCTGTGATACAACCCTTGCTTTCTCAGGCGCGTAGCCAGGGGAGCGGTGGGGGCGGTCGCCCCCCCCCCCAAAAAAAAAGAGAGATAAAAAGAAGAAAGGAAGAGGACGTAGGAAGAAAAAGGATTAAGAGTCGAGAACGGTACAACGAATCGTCTTCTTTAGATCGTAATTATTTAACTGTTATAATTGTGTTTATAAGTTTATATCATTTATATTATATCTGATTTTGTCATCATTGTATACGATATGTATTTCTGTTAATTCATGCATAATTAAATCTTTAGATTAATCATGTAATTTATTGTATAATTGATTGTTGTAAAGCGCATAGAGAATTTATTATTATGCGCTATATAAAAATGACTTTATTATTATCATTATTCTTTCTTTAATAATTAATGAAACGTCAAAGTTTCCGGGCTTCGCGCGGGAGGGGGGGGGGGGAACTGAATTCAGACAAGGATTTTGGTATTGATATACATGATGTACATTCGTCCGTGTCTTGAATTTGGTGTACCCGTTTGGTCATCTAGTTTAACTGTTGTCCAAGTAAACAGCATTGAGCTTGAGCGGCTGCAGAGGAGAGCATTGGGTATTATCACTGGTACATTTCCCGACACAATGTCTTATGCTCAACTTCTGCAGTCGCTGAGTGTTGTCAGACTGTCTGAACGACGCTCTGTTCTTTGCGAAAAGTTTGCTAAGTCCCTGCTGATCTCAGACCGCCACCGCCATCTCTTACCTGAAACCAGACAAACTATCTCACGACGCACTCTCCGCAACTCTCTCCAGCTCAATACCCCCAAAATGAGAACAGAACGTTACAGGCAGTCTCCCATTCCCCACTTCACACGAATCCTGAATTCAAATCTATAGATATTTTCACTCAATATTATGACCATATGTGACCTAGATGTAATTAATTAATTTCTTGTCATGCCAATCAATCAGATTAAATCAGATTTCATACTACCTGTAAAATGATAGGACTATACTCTGTAAGTAAACATAAATTGTATATTTTGAATTATCATATCTCTCGGATAATCATCTATATATAAATATATTTTTAAAGAAATGTTAACTAGGTTTAAAAAAAGACTACTTATTAATTTGAAAGTGTATTACAAAATTGCATATGACATTTAGAAAATGGTAACAACTTATTTTACTATTTAAAAGTTTTAATTGCACAATTAGAACATGTATTATTTCACGATTGTTTGAAATTAGTTGTTTAGTTCATTAGAATTAGTAATTAATATTTTTAAAAAGATTGCTAAAAGTATTGATTTCTTTATTCTTGTATGTATTTATAATTTGTAAACTGAATTGTATGAGTCTCCGGACTTTTTATTCAGTATGTTTTTATTTACAATAAAATCAGAATTGAATTGAATTGAATTGAATTTAGAGTCGAGAACGGTAAAACGAATCGTCTTCTTTCTCTAATAATTTAATGAAACGTCAAAGCTTCCGCGCGGGTGGGGGGGGGGAAACTGAATTCAGACAAGCAGTCAGCTGTCATGCTGCTGGCCCATACTTTTTTGTCTGCTCCTCTTAAACATACACTTTTGTTGATATTTATAACAACATTTTGGATTTTCAGTCGAACCAACGTGTATGTCCTGTTGTATTGTCGTCAGTGATCATTGTGAGTAGTTTTATGTTTTGTTTTGCTGAGTGTTCTGACTGTTTTCAACTTTCTTGTTCATCATGCACCGGCGTTCATATATGAACGCCTATACCAAGTACACGTACTACGTACGCCGAGCTGGATCTCTAGCCATAGTTTGTGGACTACTTCTAGTATCTTTTGTGTTGACAACAACAATGCCCACAGAACACAAAGAGATACGCTACAGTGCAAGTGAATTGATGTTATTACGTAATAATGTGTCTACGTCTAGAGTTCAATTACCCCAAGAAGTGTTGATAAACATTGATCGATTAGGAATAGCACGTAATGATCAACACCGCCGCATGAGGGGTAGGAGAGGCGGTTCGCACATGAGAAGACACATTACTGTCGTTAAAACAATACCAAGGCGAAAACATCTTCTAATTCCTTCAAGGAAAGCCAATGTTATCCAGTTGGTTCGAAGTGATAGATACAAAGATCACTTTCCATCGATCCTCCTAACAAACATTAGATCGATGAATAATAAACTTGATGAACTTTATGCAACGGTGCAGGTCAATCAAGCTGACTTAGTA
Organism: Strongylocentrotus purpuratus; assembly: GCF_000002235.5. Lineage (NCBI taxonomy): Eukaryota > Metazoa > Echinodermata > Echinoidea > Camarodonta > Strongylocentrotidae > Strongylocentrotus > Strongylocentrotus purpuratus. The sequence goes on along the minus strand of NW_022145600.1, from coordinate 23,913,312 downwards.
GCCGTGACTGAGACATGGTTTTCGGATAGTAACCCTGCGGAAGCCACGAAATGAAAGGATACAACCTTCTTCACAAGGACCGAGCTGATAAACGTGGTGGAGGTGTAGCTCTGTATGCTAGAAATGATCTCCATGCAACACCTTTTGGAGCAGAGCTTACACCCAAACACCTTGAAATCCTCTGGGCTAAAGCAAGTCTTCGCAGTTACGTCCGGAACTCTGTAAACCTCTTCATTTGTGTTGTTTATGCACCACCTAACACACCTATGAAGGAAGAGATCATCGACCACGTCATATATATGAGCGACTATATTCGTAACTCTTTCTCTGATGCTGCGATTGTGATCCTTGGTGATTTCAATGATCTAGATACAACCCCGTTTGTGCGACATCTCAATGTCGATCAACTTGTCAAGCAGCCTACTAGACAAAACCGGATACTTGATATGATCTTCACTGACAGGGGAGATTTTTACAAGGAACCTCGGATAACGGCCCCCATCGGACGTTCAGATCACTCTACAGTTTTGTTGTTTCCAGAGATTTCTCGTCCTACACTTACGACCAGATTTAGCTATCGTCCCATGCGCGACTCAGGCATCAGATCTTTTGGTCGTTGGATCACTTCTTATGACTTCAGCTACCTGAATGATATGGAGTCATCCGACGATATGGTCCGATCTCTTCAGAATGTTCTAGATCAGGCATATCGTCAACATTTCCCTCTTGTTGTTCGTAAGCGTTCTGCGAACGACAAACAATGGATCAATGACAAGATAAAAACTGACATCCAGAAGAGACAACGAGCCTTTGAAAGGGGTGACTTGGTTTCTTTTAGGAGTATTCGCAATCAGATTCAGCGCGCAATTGTGAAACTGAAGTCTACGTTTTATCGCTCAAAGATCGCAGCGATGAAGAATTCAAATCCTGGCTCCTGGCACCGTCAAATACGCTCTCTTGCTGGTTTGAGTAAACGTACTTCCTACAGTTTTCCAGATGACTTCGGCATGAGCCATTCTCAGCAGGCAAATCATATCAACGACTTCTTTGCAGGTATATGCTCTGAACTACCTGCCCTTGATACCACGACTAGCCCGGCCTACCTACCTGCCAGAAGACCACCACCCGACATTCAACGCTTCAGGGTCTTTCAAGCGCTGAAGAAGCTAAATCCATCTAAAGCTATCCATCCTGAAGATACTCCTGTTCGACTGATCAGAGAATTCGCCCTAGAGATCTCTGCTCCGTTATCTGCCATCTTCAATTCCATTCTAAAGTCGGGTTCTTTCCCATCGCGTTGGAAATGTTCCGTTGTAACACCGGTACCTAAAACCTACCCAGTTAGAAGCTGTTCCGACTTGAGACCCATATCGATAACTCCGATATTTTCACGAGTGTTTGAAGGTTTCATTTCACTGTATCTGATGAGAGACCTCACACCCCATCTTGACAATCGTCAGTTTGGCAACATAAAAGGCAGTTCAACAACCCACTACTTGGTGAGCTTAGTGGATACAATCCTCAAGGGATTAGATAGGCCTGGCTACTGTGCGTCCCTTTGCACGATAGATTTTTCTAAAGCATTCGATCGTGTCAACCACAATATAGTGATTCGCAAACTCTTCACGTATGGTGTCAATGAAGCAGTTCTTCAGACCGCGACCAGCTTCTTAACTGATCGCACCCAGGCTGTTAGAGTTGGCTCTTGTATCTCCGAGGAAAGGCATTTAACGTGCGGAGTTCCGCAGGGAACAAAACTAGGCCCGTTGATGTTCCTAGCTCTGGTGAATGATGCCGCACATGATATCGAGCATCATTGGAAATATGTTGACGACCTAAGCCTTCTCGAGATTCGCACGACATCGGCACCACCGAAACTACAGGACCATCTAAACGAATTAGAAAATTGGAGTAAAGACAATGACATGAAATTCAATACCACCAAGAGCAATGCCATGTCTGTCAACTTCACGAAACGTAACATCAACACTCCTTGTTTGCGTCTCAATGATGAGCCTCTGAAAACAACGGAATCCCAGAAAATACTGGGCGTGCACTTACAATCCAATCTCAAGTGGGACAAACAAGTTGGTGACATAGTATCAAGAGCGGGAAAGCGAGTATTTATGATAAGTCGTCTTCGAAAGGCATCCGTCCCAATTTGTGACCTAGTCAACATCTACTCATCCTACATACGTCCTCTTTTGGAGTATTCATCTCCCCTTTGGTCCCCAAGCATCACTGCAAATCAGTACAATGATATTGAGAAAATCCAGAAACGTGTCTGCCGCATCATTATGAAGGACCAGTATGTCTCTTACGACCATGCTCTAGAGCACCTCTCCATCTGTCGTATGTCGGAGCGTCATGAACAACTACTGGATTCCTTTGCCCGTAGTCTGTTGAAATCTCCCCGGCACCGTGATCTTCTCCCTCCCTTACGTAGTGATATGTCCTCTCGTCGCCTACGCTCTTCACATCTTCTCAACACCCCCCTCTGTCGGACTACCCGGTATTATTCCTCAACGATACCCACTATTGTTAGACTGCTTAATTCACCTTGAATCTTTGAACTAAAAACTAACAAAGATCGAGTCATCAAAACAATGTATTTGATTATTTTCCCACATGCATTTTCATCTACTGATTGCTACTTTCGTATCTCTTCTTCTATGTGCAATATCAATTAATAACAGAACTTGAGAATTTTTCAATCAATGTGAAGTAGCCTATTTACTTGTTAATATTTATCTTTGTCGATGTCAACATTTCATCTTTATCATTACTATATTTAATTCGTTCAAGGTTTCTTCACTTTATACTCTCTGATGTAATATCAATTTGCCAATTTCGCTGAATTCAGGACCATCACTTTGTTAATATTTATCTTTGTCGATGTCAACATTACATCTTTATAATTACTATATTTAATTCATTCAAGGTTTCTTCACTTTATACTCTCTGATGTAATATTAATTTGCCAATTTCGCTTAATACAGGAACATCACCTTGCAACCAATATTGAAACTTAGCTTCAATATCTTATCTTTATCGTATTTTATCTGTATAAACATCTAAATGTTATCCCACCTACGTATCACTGTTGCAATAAACCTGTAAATTGTTAATCATCAATTTTCTATCTCATGTAAAACGAATGACAATTTTATATTTATCAATGAAACTGTAAATCGTATTTAAATATACACAATATTTGATAAGTGTTCTATATATTTCAATGTGTTATCAATGCAATGTTATACCATGTACTTTTTACTCTGTAAATTGAACAATTTCAGCTTTTAGCTGCATGTCCAATGATTTTTATCTCAATAAACCAATACAATACAACAATACAATTAACAGTCGAGGACGGTCCAACGAATCGTCTTCTTTCTCTAATAATTTAAAGCTTCCGGGAGGGGGAAAACTCCCCCCTCCCTGCACCCACCCCCTAGGGAGCGCGCTACGCGCGCTCTGTAAGTGATTCGCACGCTTCGCGTGCTCACTACCGCCCCCCCCTAATATGAAATCCTGGCTACGCGCTTAGTATCGGCTTTGAGATCCCTTTAAAGACATGTATATAGGATTCCGAACATTTATTCATTTATTTCAAGGAATACGACATCAAACGATAATATAAGTAATGACAGCAAACAAAAATGATGATTATAAGAACAAGAAAAAAGAGGAAGAACAGCCTATGTCTGGGGATTGTCCACAAGACATATCAATTTCTGTTTAAAGGCTCTCCATGAACACATTAGTCTCTCTGGATTGATTATATAATCATTTACATTGGGGCTCAGTGGCGTAGCGTGTGTGAGCTGATGGGGCACTAGCATCGAGAGGGGATGCACTGGTCTTTCTCGAAAAATGAAATCCAAATCTGCTAGACCATTTATTAGAGGGTACGAAAGGGGGTCCTGTAGCTGTCGGTATCTTTTCTCGACCTTTTCCCCTTCTCCCTTTTTCATTTCTCTCTGTTCTTTCCTTTTCCCCCTTTTTTTTCGCTGGGAGGCACGTGTCCTCCGAGCCCTCTCTAGCTACGTCATTGTCATTATTTTGGTTCATTCATCATGTTCCTTACAAGCCCCTTACAAGCGCATAGAGCCGTTATATCATAATATTATTATGCGCTATTAAAACTCGGCATATTCTTCTTCTTCTTCTCCTCCTTATTCTTATTCCCCTTCTTATGATTCTTCGTGTTGTTATTATGTTTTTACTTTTATTAATTTTGCTATGATCATTATGATTATTACTATTATTATTATTATCACTAATTCACCATCATGATGAAGTATTCTCTTGAATCCTTTCAGGAATAAATTTGGAATGGGTCGCCGTGCACGAGTTCGGGCACAGTCTTGGACTGGGCCATTCCCAGATTGAGGGCGCTGTGATGTACCCGTATTACACAGGCTACGTACCCAAATTCCAACTTACTAGTGATGACATCGCCGGTATTCAAGCCACTATGGTAAACATTGACTATTTTTATTCATTTATTTGTCGGTGGCTGATCCATGGTTCTTTGGCCACTTGCATGGGGAAAAATATTAAATCCGCCCCTCCCCCCCAAAGAGAAGAATTAAGGTTATCACAATGTTCTTGTTTACTCCAAAATTCTCAGAAAACTGCTGTTGGGAGCACAGTTTATTATTACTGTCGTTATTATTAATTTCTTGCATAGGAAAAAATATTAAATCCGCCCCTCTCCCCCCCCCCAAAAAAAAAAAGAGAAGAAAGGAAATATCACATTGTTTTTATTTACTCCAAAGTTCTCGGCAAAACCGTGACTGCTTTTGGAGCACATTTTATTTTCTGAAGGGGATTCCTTCATACTGCACATGAAGCGTCATTCCCTGGCGCAAACCGTGTCGTCCATTTATATAGAATTTATATCACAGTATGAACTGCAAGGAAAACGTCATTAAAAAGTGCATTATCCGTCATAGATCTCTCCGCGATCGTAATAAAAAAAAAACGGCTTGTACGTGCTCATGATCAGCATGTCAAAAATGTGCGAACATTTGAACGTCTTGATTCATTGAATATTGGACACATTGTGAAGAAAATAAGCCCTGTCTTATCATCAGTTTCGATTCATTGAAATCAATCGCAACCTAATTATCATCACTACGACATGGCAATTATTAACAATTCTGATTATATATGCGTTATTGGAAGGAGAATGTGTAATCAGTAATAAACCTTCATTAGGCTAATTATGGGGGAGGGGTCTACGTCCAATGTATTCTAATGATCATGTATTTTCTTTATTTAACAGGCGAGAATGTTGGAGAACCTGAAGACACGCCTCTACACCTGAAGACACGTCCTCTACGCCTGAAGACACGCCCTCTACGCCAGTGGACAAGTGTATGACTTCAATTACCCTGGCAACAAGAACGCTAGATGGCTCCACCTATTTGGGCAATGGTAAGATAACGTTTCTTCCAAAACTAATTATTTCTACATGACGTCGTCTAATTTGCCTGAAATGTAATAAAGTCACGTAATATTGAATAATGTCTCTTCTGCATGTTAAATTTTTCATTATAATATTAAAATTCATGAAAGCATTGCATTTTGTTCACGATTACTTAGAAGTAATGCACTTTTATATAACGTAAAACTGTTAAAAACTCTTGAAGTCATTGTCGGGAGTTTGGTTCCTATTTAAAATAAAGTTATAATAGGCCTATACATTCTTTTTATAACCATGTAAGCTACCAAATAGATATGCGTTCCTACTAATGTAGGTTGTATTAGAGTATAAGTGGTCAAACAAAGTATCAATATTATCTAACACTTTATTCCTTAAGTCACGTAATAGATACCCTGATGAAACCGACACCAAATCTAAAAATATAAAAGATTGAACAATGTAGCGAACGGCCAAGATCAGTCATTGGGTGTCTGCAGGCCTATAAACTGCTTTGATATGTCGTACGTAATGGCATTCCCATAAAAAGGGTTAAAAAACTTTTTAAACGTTTATTTGTTACTCATTTAAATCATTTACATTACCATTCGCTGATTTCATCAGATGAAACAAAAAGGTAATGCAATATTAATTAACTTGCTCATAGACATTTAGTCGGGGCTTCCTTTGTCAAATATATATAAGGTTATGGTTAGTTATAGCGTATAGTGTTTGATTAAGGGATCAATTAAGTTAGGAATGTACTTAATGTAGACAATTTAAGCCCCAGTCCCATATAAAGCCGGACCAGCACGGACGAGCACGGACCACTCCGGACCATCCCGGACCATGGTCTGGGGTGATCCGGGATGGTCCGGGATGTTTTGTTCAAAAAAGTGTGATGCTTAGCTATTGCCACTGCATGGAGCACGTGTGTTTATTTCTACATTCCCTCCCCCCCCCCCCCCCCCCCCCCCCCCCCCCCCCCCCCCCCCCCCCCCCCCCCCCCCCCCCCCCCCCCCCCCCCCCCCCCCCCCTCTCTCTCTCTCTCTCTTTCTCAAAATAAACAAATATTGCATGTTCTATATCATGTTCGAGCTCTGTTTTACATTGTAGCTCCTCACATTTTCCTTTTTTCCTCTTTATTCTTAACTGTCGTATCTAAACTACAGTCGAAAATTTTAATTTTACTCATTTATCGAATATTAAAGCTGATATAAGTTATATCTACTTGTATTGTTTCGTAATCGACTCTTCAGTTTGTACAAATAAACATCAAACTTCATACTTCAAACTACATTAAAGCTATGATTTATGTTACATTTGCAGCAACGCACTTGTATCGTCGTCGAACGGATGGTGTGGTTCCCGACGGTTATCCGAAGGTGATTGGTGTTGAGTTTCCCGGTCTTCCAACTGCTCTGGATGCGGCTCTTTATTACCCTCCTAGCGGTAGAACGTATTTCTTCAAGGTGAGTGGAAATACGAATGAAAGGTAGAGAAGGGGGTCCCCAAATCACCCATCCCTTTCCCTCTTTCTTTCCCAACCCTTCTTCTCGCCCTCTCTCTCTTTCTCTCTCTCTCTCTCTTTTCCTCCACCAATATACCAACCCAACCGCCCTCTAAGTCTCCCTTCCTCTTCCTTAGTCTCTCAGACAGTCATTCTCATTCATTTTTCTCTCTGTATTCTACGGAAGCGTTAAAGTGCCATTCTACTTGACGACATGACGAGATATTTCATCTTGTCAAGTCGACTTAATATCCATATCATGTCGACATGTAAAGATATTTAACTTACCATGTCGACTTATCAACTTTTATTAGTCGACATGGCGAAATAAATTATCTTGCCAAGTCGACTTCACAAAAAGTTCATGTTGTCATGGCGACATAAGTTATCTTACCAAGTCGACTTCTGAAAAATACATGTCGTCATGGCGAAATAAATCATCTTGCCAAGTCGACTTCACAAAAAGTATATGTCGTCATGGCGAGATATGTAGTGTGACGACTATTTCATGCAGCGCGCGTATGACGGGCGGATCGTGCCATAAAGATGACAACTATACAACTATACATCCATCGAATGGATGTAAGGTTTTAACCAATCAGAACGCAGGGAACTGTACAACTATACAACTATGCAACCATACAGCTATAGAACGCATGTATATACGTTTGCGGGCCGAAATGCCATAATTGCGAACAACCATACATCCATTAAGCTCTATGGCTGTACGGATTTAACCAATCACAATGCAGGAAACTATACAGCCATGGTGGCGAGAATGTCTGTATAGTTGTATGGCTGTACGGTTTTAACCAATCACAATGCAGGAAACTATACAGCCATGGCGGCGAGAATGTCTGTATAGTTGTATGGCTGTACGGTTTTAACCAATCATAATGCAGGAAACTATACAGCCATGGCGGCGAAAATGTCTGAATTCAACCGACACTTATGCCTCTAAAGCCATTGAATGCTGAACATAGCATAGCAATGATGGAATAAATAAAAATAGAAATTGATCTTATAGGCCTACTAGTACTAAATAATATTGGATCGCCCGTCATAGTCGTATAGTTGTATAGTTTCCTGCGTTCTGATTGGTTAAAAACTTACATCCATTCGATGGATGTATAGTTGTATAGTTGTCATCTTTATGGCACGATCCGCCCGTCATACGCGCGCTGCATGAAATAGTCGTCACACTACATATCTCGCCATGACGACATATACTTTTTGGGAAGTCGACTTGGTGAGATAATTTATGTCGCTATTACGAGATGAACTTTTTTGTGAAGTCGACTTGGCAAGATAATACATGTCGCCATGACGACATGAACTTTTTGTGAAGTCGACTTGGCAAGATGATTTATTTCGCCATGACGACATGTATTTTTTTAGAAGTCGACTTGGTAAGAGAACTTATGTCGCCATGACAACATGAACTTTTTGTGAAGTCGACTTGGCAAGATAATTTATTTCGCCATGTCGACTAATAAAAGTTGATAAGTCGACATGGTAAGTTAAATATCTTTACATGTCGACATGATATGAATATTAAGTCAACTTGACAAGATGGAATATCTCGTCATGTCGTCAAGTAGAATGGCACTTTAACGCTTCCGTAGTATTCTTCTCCTTCCCACCAACACTTTCTACGTCTAACGCACCTTTTCCCGATCACGTGATTGCGACCTTATCCCTCAAAAATATCGGTCAATAATTGTTCGTAAGTCTTTGCCTGTTATTCATCTGATTCAATCATCACAATGAGGACATTATTGTGATGTTATTTCTTCTTTTGTCTTTTTTCTGCATCACAGGGAAGTCAATACTGGAGGTTCCTTAACCAGAGAATGGATAGGGGTTATCCAAAATCCATATCAAACTGGCGCGGAGTGCCGAATGACATTTCTTCGGCTTTCATGTGGAGCCGTAACTTCTATTTCACCAAAGGTACGATCAAGTTTGATTCAGGGGCGTAGCCGGTGGAGGGGAAAGGGGGTGAAGGGGTAGTTATGTTTTCCGGCATATTCGACGTTCTAACAGCTGCAGGTAATCCTTTAAAAAATAGTTGGCTTGGAGAAAATGTAAACATTTGTCTACAAATCTGGAGATCTTCCCTGTCGGCAAAATTTGAACATCTGAGCCGTTTGTTGTTATTGTTGTTTTGGCTTGTTAAATCTTTTAGCTAGTTGGTTATTCGATCTGGCACCTCCCCCTTGCCCTTCCATTCAACATTATCTATATGGTTCGTTACGTTGCTGTGGCTGATCTGATTTGAAAGATATAAAGAAAAATGACTACATCGGGTTCCTTGTAACTTTAATGTTTGAATTCAATTAACCTAAATAATCATGACGATTGTTGAGGTTATCACTGCATTATTCTCTCTTTTGATAAAATATCATCTACAAATGTGTTTACGACATTTCGTATTTGTATTATTTATATATTTTATATATTTATTTATTTGTACTTTGCTCTCTGTATCCCATAGGAGACCAGTATTACCTCTACAACATTGATTTACAAGTCAGCCGCAAGCCTCAGCCGCTAAGCCACTGGAACGGGTTCCCTAGCGACTCCGTAGATGCGGCGTTCCAGTGGGCCAACGACCGCATTTACTTCTTCAAAGGCTCTGAGTATTACCGCTTTAACGACAACACCACGGCTGTTGATGAGGGCTATCCCATCAACACGGCTATCGGGTGGCTGAGCTGGTCATCGGCCCGACATCGTCGCCGACAACATCGCCCGCTGCCGGAGGTGACGCGATCGTGAAGACACCATCTATGGTTGCCGTTCTCTTCTCGACGATTGCTGCCCTCTTCTATTCATTTCAATAGAATGACATTATCGCTTTCTTATACGACGTACATTATAGATATTACTACCATGTCTTTCAATATCCTGTACCCATAAATATTAGACTACTATCTCTTTAAATATTATCATTGAAGATTCATCACGATTTGTTTCATTTATTCTCACTCGTTATAAATCTACGCCTACATGTAAAAGTAGGATTAACATTTTTAGGAGTAAGTTTTATTGTCGATATAATTTAACTGTTGGAGGATTTATCAGATCGAATCTATTTGTAGGCTTACTAGATAACGGATATTTGACGATAAGCTTTTCGAGAAATAGCGCGATTTCTTTTTCCATCATGATGACATATAGTACTTGAAACATCGATATCGACGACTATTCAGTAATAATCAAATCTAGAAGTGACGATGGAGGCAGTGAGAGGCCTAGGTGTGATAAAGCTTATTTTATGTTTCCAATTTCCAGACTTTACAGATACAAAACCAATATAGGTTTTAGTGGAGGTGTCGTGATGTAGTTGTTGATTCACTTGGTGGAGTGTGGTAAACGAGGATCAATGTTTGGCCAAGATACCTTGGTACCAGGCTGGGATTCGAACTCTCAACCCCAGCCTGGTACCAAGGTATCTTGGTAAAACATTAATCCACATTTGGCATACTCCACCGCGGTGTAAATGAGGACCTGGCAATACTTTGGTAGTGATAATGTAAGGGCTGGCAGGGAGAGCAGTGTAAGAAAATGGAGAGGCTACCATGGGTAAATAATAGAGACAATTAATATTTTTAATATCTTTTTGTTATTTCATCACAATGAATGCATATATATATATTAGAGTACGAATGTGAGTGGTGAGGCAGAGATGGCACTTGGTCTGAAGATTATGTCAATTATTATAAAAAAAACTTTATTTGATATCGGCTGGTGACTTGTAAAACTATTTGAATATCTTTAGGCCAATGAAACGTATTTTTATTTATAGGGCCTACCTAATCCAGCGGGGATGATTGTGTTTCTAACCTACTTGTACGGGAGCTGTAAGTCAATAACCATGCACAATAAAATATTTTATATAAATACTTCGACTTTTGTTTTGAATATCATTTGACCATGAATCTCTATTAGATAATTGTCTGTTTGATAAAGAGTATTAATGATTAATAACTCTATATATTTACCTATATATATATATATTACATCTACCTAAACCAACAATTTTCACGTTAAGTCAATAGATTAAATTTGAGTTTTCCTTTATCCTTCTTTTTTTTGCGAGTTCTAGATGGTGTTGACATTTTACTCTGGTGTTTCATGTCTAGTCTGATATTAACACCACTCCTAAAAAAAAAGAAAGAAAGAAGAATAGGAACACCCACACCCAAGCACACACACACACCCTCACATAGAATTAATAATAATAATGATAATTTGTTTACCTAGGGATGCCTCGACAATCCCTGTTCTTTCCGAGGACCCTGCACTCATTATTACCGGAGAAATGGTCAAGTATCCATCTACACCTGGGTAGAGAGTGGCAAATATGGATGAAAGTCTTCGCAAACGACGTTAACGCCGGGCTGGGTTTCAAACCCTCAAACCTTAAATTAAGAGTCAAGTGAATGAACCACTATACCCCGAGTCCTCCGAATACCACCATTATAAAGCGTTTTAGACCAAATTATTAATTTTTGTTCCATTTTTATTCCAGTAAGCATAAACCCTACAATATCATCAAGCGGTTGCAGAAGGAGGTGGTTTTGGGGTCGAACTCTCCCTCAATTTTTTTGGTGTGTGTATTTTGGAGGAACCCTCCCCCCCCCAATTTTTTTTTAATCACACAAAAAATAGTGGTAATAGGTGACCCAAAAGAGATGACCTTAACCCCCCCCCCCCCCTAACGAAACGAAATATCGATCGGCAAAATTTTCGGGACCAAAGAAAATATGCTCTTTCTTCTACCCCCCTCCCCTTCGAAAAAATCCTTCGTACGCGCCTGAATATTACAATAATATACTCATATTCTGTAACAAGAAAATGGATTTTAATTTTAAGTGAAACTCAAATTCAAAGCATTTTTATAAATTACATAATTTTGTATTAAATGCATATACCTACTAGCAATGGTTTTCAACTCCCCCTTCCCCCCCCCCCCTAAAAAAAGGGGGAAAAAGAAATTTCTTTAAATATAATTTGTTTTATTTTATTATATACAGACACGGGCTATAATTAATGTAACCTTACAGTCTGTCTAAAGAGAAGGTGAATAACATTTTTTTTTAGATTTGTCATTCTTTTTACTTTAGTGTGGAAAAGTATAAAATTAAAATTATCCCCAGAGTGGGATGGCACTTAAAAGGCCCTCATAATTCGAAATACTTTTATGACAAGTAGCAGGAAACGCAATGGTTCAGTGGTTGAGCAGTAGTCTTGTAACAGGGGGTCCCGGGTTCGAAGCAAAATCAGTGCGCTAGTGCACTTTGGTAAAGCATTAATCCTCATTACCAAGTCCTTTGGAGAGGATTTAAAGCCTTCAGTCCCCTAGTTCATTTCTCAGCAGTCAGGTAAAACAAACAAACCAACTAAAGCTAAAGCAGAGAGGCGAAAGAAAGGAGTAAAATCAAGCCGCTTTCCTTTGACCCCATGCTCCAAGCCGCCGAAGTTATGCGCTAATCTGCAACTGTTGACCAGGTGGTAAGATAAAAGAGCGCATGAAATTTCAGGATTTATAATTCCTACATCAGAAAATGGTATCCCAGCAACTGTTCGCTGTCCCTTTCAATGATTTCTCATGGATTCTTGAATGTGTAATGAGCAGGGGCGTCGCTAGACCTTTTTCAGTAGGGGGGGGGGGGTGTAGAGGCCAACGATTACCGACAAAAGTAGCCATCAATTACCGACAAAATTAAATTTCCAATATCTACAAAGTCAACCCTATAAACCTGGGGCCGAAGGCTAAATTGTTTTTCCTATGGACTATCTATAGTACTTGCATATGCGCAAAATGGTCATTTTCCACGACGACATTAATATACGAATTATTTCTTAAGTGTAGTCAGCATCATAGCTATATATTTTAATGCAGGCGCGGAGCTAGGATTTTATTTTAGGGAGGGGCGGTAGTGAGCAAGAGAATCACTTAAAAGCGTGCTCATAAGGGGGTGTGGGTGATGAGCCCCCCGCGCGAAGCGCGGAAGCTTAGACGTTTCCTTAAATTATTAGGAAAAGAAGACAATTAATTGTACCGTTTTCGACTGGTAATCCTAGGCTAAATGAAGTTCCCCCCCTCCCGCGCGAAGCGCGAAAGCTTTGACGTTTCATTAAATTATTATAAAAAAAGAAGACGATTTGCTGTACATTCTCGACTGTTTATCCTTTCTAAATTCAGTATTCCCCCCCCCCCCGCGGAAAGCGCGGAAGCTTTGACGTTTCAATAAATTATAAGAAAAAGCAGACGATTCGTCGTATCGTTTTCGACTCTTAATAAGCCCTATTCATCTGAATTCAGTTTCCCCCTCTCGCGCGAAGCGCGGAAGTTTTGACGTTTCATTAAATTATTAGAGAAAGAAGACGATTCGTCGTATCGTTTTCGACTCTTAATAAGCCCTATTCATCTGAATTCAGTTTCCCCCTCTCGCGCGAAGCGCGAAAGCTTTGACGTTTCCTCATATCATTAGAGAAAGAACACGATTCGTTGTACCGTTTTCGACTTTAATTAAGCCCTATTAATTTTGTCTGAATTCAGTTTCCCCCTCTCGCGCGAAGCGCGGAAGCTTTGACGTTTCCTTAAATTATTAGAGAAAGAAGACGATTCGTCGTTCCGTTCTCGACTCGTCTAAATGAAGTTTCCCCTTCCGCGCGAAGCGCGGAATTTTTGGCGTTTTATCACAATATAGAGAAAGGAAGACGATTCCTCGTACCGTTTTCGAATCTCATTAAGCCCTATTCATCTGAATTCAGTTTCCCCCTCTCGCGCGAAGCGCGGAAGTTTTGACGTTTCATTAAATTATTAGAGAAAGAAGACGATTCGTCGTATCGTTTTCGACTCTTAATAAGCCCTATTCATCTGAATTCAGTTTCCCCTCTCGCGCGAAGCGCGAAAGCTTTGACGTTTCCTCATATCATTAGAGAAAGAACACGATTCGTTGTACCGTTTTCGACTTTAATTAAGCCCTATTAATTTTGTCTGAATTCAGTTCCCCCTCTCGCGCGAAGCGCGGAAGCTTTGACGTTTCCTTAAATTATTAGAGAAAGAAGACGATTCGTCGTTCCGTTCTCGACTCGTCTAAATGAAGTTTCCCCTTCCGCGCGAAGCGCGGAATTTTTGGCGTTTTATCACAATATAGAGAAAGGAAGACGATTCCTCGTACCGTTTTCGAATCTCATTAAGCCCTATTCATCTGAATTCAGTTTCCCCCTCTCGCGCGAAGCGCGGAAGTTTTGACGTTTCATTAAATTATTAGAGAAAGAAGACGATTCGTCGTATCGTTTTCGACTCTTAATAAGCCCTATTCATCTGAATTCAGTTTCCCCTTCTCGCGCGAAGCGCGAAAGCTTTGACGTTTCCTCATATCATTAGAGAAAGAACACGATTCGTTGTACCGTTTTCGACTTTAATTAAGCCCTATTAATTTTGTCTGAATTCAGTTTCCCCTCTCGCGCGAAGCGCGGAAGCTTTGACGTTTCCTTAAATTATTAGAGAAAGAAGACGATTCGTCGTTCCGTTCTCGACTCGTCTAAATGAAGTTTCCCCTTCCGCGCGAAGCGCGGAATTTTTGGCGTTTTATCACAATATAGAGAAAGGAAGACGATTCCTCGTACCGTTTTCGAATCTCATTAAGCCCTATTCATCTGAATTCAGTTTCCCCTCTCGCGCGAAGCGCGGAAGTTTTGACGTTTCATTAAATTATTAGAGAAAGAAGACGATTCGTCGTATCGTTTTCGACTCTTAATAAGCCCTATTCATCTGAATTCAGTTTCCCCCTCTCGCGCGAAGCGCGAAAGCTTTGACGTTTCCTCATATCATTAGAGAAAGAACACGATTCGTTGTACCGTTTTCGACTTTAATTAAGCCCTATTAATTTTGTCTGAATTCAGTTTCCCCCTCTCGCGCGAAGCGCGGAAGCTTTGACGTTTCCTTAAATTATTAGAGAAAGAAGACGATTCGTCGTTCCGTTCTCGACTCGTCTAAATGAAGTTTCCCCTTCCGCGCGAAGCGCGGAATTTTTGGCGTTTTATCACAATATAGAGAAAGGAAGACGATTCCTCGTACCGTTTTCGAATCTCATTAAGCCCTATTCATCTGAATTCAGTTTCCCCCTCTCGCGCGAAGCGCGGAAGTTTTGACGTTTCATTAAATTATTAGAGAAAGAAGACGATTCGTCGTATCGTTTTCGACTCTTAATAAGCCCTATTCATCTGAATTCAGTTTCCCCCTCTCGCGCGAAGCGCGAAAGCTTTGACGTTTCCTCATATCATTAGAGAAAGAACACGATTCGTTGTACCGTTTTCGACTTTAATTAAGCCCTATTAATTTTGTCTGAATTCAGTTTCCCCCTCTCGCGCGAAGCGCGGAAGCTTTGACGTTTCCTTAAATTATTAGAGAAAGAAGACGATTCGTCGTTCCGTTCTCGACTCGTCTAAATGAAGTTTCCCCTTCCGCGCGAAGCGCGGAATTTTTGGCGTTTTATCACAATATAGAGAAAGGAAGACGATTCCTCGTACCGTTTTCGAATCTCATTAAGCCCTATTCATCTGAATTCAGTTGACCCCTCTCGCGCGAAGCGCGAAAGCTTTGATGTTTCCTCAAATTATTAGAGAAAGAACACGATTCGTTGTAACGTTTTCGACTTTTAGTAAGACCTATTTGTCTGAATTCAGTTTCCCACTTTCGGGCGAAGCGCGGAAGCTTTGACGTTTCCTAAATTATTAGAGAAAGAAGACGATTCGTTGTACCGTTCTCGATTCGTCTAAATGAAGTTTCCCCTTCCGCGCGAAGCGCGGAATTTTTGGCGTTTCATCACAATATAAAGAAAGGAAAATGATTCGTCGTACCGTTGTTGACTCTTAAACCTTGTTTGAATTTAGTTTCCCCGAAAATTTTAAACCTCTGATTTCTTTAGCTGATATTATAGGAAAGTGAAACTTCGAGAAAATACAAGTATTGTAGTTGTAGTCACTCTCGAAGTCGTCACAGCGGATAAGAAGTCGCAGTTCGTAAGGAAAAAAACTTGTCGGCCGACCGACAATAAACATCTCACCGACTTCAAACTTATGCATTGATGAGGATCGAGCAAGAATACCGACACAGCTGACCCGACACAGCAACATATTTACCCGTGTCTTTCTTGCTCCCTCGACGAGACGACTCCACCCAACAACCCCCTTTTCTCTTTTACTCCCACTCCTCCTCTCTCAGACTCTTACCTCCCTCTCTCTCCTCTCTTTCATCCCCCGTTTCTTTTGTTTCCCTGTCACTCTTTTTCTTCTTTTTTTCCTTTTCTTTCTTTTCTTTCTTTTCCTTTCTTTCCTCTCCCCCCTCTTTTTCTTTTTTCTCTTTCTTTCTTTCTTCTCTTTTCTTTCCTCTCTTTTCCTTTCTTTCCTTTCTTTTCCTTTCTTTCTTTCCTTTTCCTTTTCTTTTTTTCTTTTCTTTCCCTTCCTCTCTTTTTTTCCCTCTCTTTTTTCCCTCTCTTTTTTTCCCTCCCCCTTTTCTCTTTTTCCCGACGGCAGCGCAATTTTACCGACAATATCCTGACAGGTGGGGGGGGGTGTCGCACCCCACACCCCCCCCCCTTTGGCGACGCCCCTGGTAATGAGTAGAGCAAGTGAACGAAAATTTGTATAATTTCATCCTTTTTTTAACTGCAAAAATACAACAAAAAAAACAAGCATTAGCAAACTTAAAGTTATCGAAGATTGTAAATCATGGATTAAATAACGGGACATTAAAACATGCACAAATTAGCGCATGCATTATCCTAAAATATTTTGTTTTTGTCAGGATCTAATTTACCAACTCTGGCACAAAAATTATAGGAAGGGCGGAGTACCAAATTTGAGAAACAAACTAATGCACTATTCCAAATACAATCCCCACATAAATTTTATAATGGACACTAAAATTTTGCTGGTAATTTAACATTTTGTAATAAATGTGAAACTGGTGCCTGGCCTCCGAAATTCCCCGCAGTAGAAGCCCGGCTCGGGGCATGGTACTTCTTTGAAAGTAGACTAGATCTAGATTCTAGTCTAAGCAAGATATTTTTACAATTTTGGGGCTGGGCCGTCCCTGTGGGGAATATGGAGAAAAACTTGCGCTTTCATATGACACCTCACTTATTGAGTATCACCTTCAGGATCACGAGCAATATTAGTTTGAATCTCTGGTAATTAAAACATCGACCAATTTAGCATGAGTGCACAATGGCCAATGCATAAGGATATGTGCAATCTCTACGAGAAGGATTTTAGCACTACTAGACCTACTTACTAGAATCTAGGCCTACTAGATCTATTTTGAAGAAAAAAATAATGGAGAATTTAATGTACCCTTTTGGGTGTTCTTACTGTCAGCAAGTCTTGCATTTGATCTTCATCAAGAAGTTGAAATCTTGGGAGAGTTTCTTCAGCCATTTTTGCCTTCGGTTGCCGTCCTGAAATTATCGACCAATTCTTCGCACACGTACGGTATCCTCGATCGCTCAAACCAGTTTTAACATGTGAACCTACGGGTATTTCACCAAGACTGAATTATTTTCCCGGTAACCATGGTAACTAGAATTTTACCGGGAATTTTACAGGAATAGTTAAAGTTTATGACTGCAATTTCGACCAATCAGATGGCTGGATTTTTTAAGTGAGGTATATAAAGACTATTAATAATTAATTCAGGCATCCCGCTCCCCGAATAGGTTATACAGGTACATCCGGAATTTCCAGGGGCTTGTGCTTCTCAGGGCTCCGGGCTCCGCGGTTATAGTAATACAAAATAATAGGCATTTAATAGCTTCGTCTATCTAGTCAATTCTATTCCGAGCAAGAAAAATAAAAAGAATGAGAGAGTTTGGATGAGTGTCATAGTGCCAAGTACAAGTATTGTTAAAAAAAAGATAAGATTTAAGCTTGGATTTAAAGGTCTCTAGGGAAGTTATGATTCTCAAATTAAATGGTAAATGGTAAATAAGTTTCCTTTCACCGAAGGCTACTCGCGTCTTGGAGATGAGATGCTGGTGTGATTATCTTAGACTACGAGCTGCAGTGTATAAGGCATAAGGTTTTGTAAATAATTTCAAATTAGTGACAATCCATTTACAGCTTTCCATATGAGGAGAAAGATTGAATTCTATGCGCTTGCGGATTGGCAACCAGTGCAGCTTTCTGAGAACATGAGAAATGCGATCATATTTAGATGTCCCTGATAAAACCCTGGTTCGTAATCCATGGCAGTTTCCCAACCAAATTCAGCCCCTTTGTATATTTTCATATAACGCCACTCGAAAACACAAAATATACCGGCCAAGCATAGTCAAGCAAGATAGCGCTAGCCCTGCCATCATAAAACATAAGCTGGTAAAACGGAATCAAAGACTACAAGCAAGAGATGTTTGAACCTCCTCGCTCTTAGTGGCCCTAATTCACAAAGGAGGTTTCGACGTGTTTTTACAAACCAGGTTTGTAAAAAAAAAAACACGTTGACGTTCATAAACCTAGGTTTGTAGACAAACCTCCTTTGTGAATTTGGGCTGATGGGTTCGTTTTACAAAATGACTCAAATCAGTCTTAAGTGGCCGCCGCTCTAGAAAGACTACTTGACGCCTATCAGCGCCATGTCCCTGGAGCAAAGTGTTAGAACCTGTTTATAAAAGCCGCATGTCCACAGCGGCCAGTTTTTCTGTTTCCCTTAGAGAAAACCTAAAAGACATATTTGACTGTATGTAAATCATCCTATGAAACTGTTTTACATCATTTTTATGACACTAATAATTCTCTATTTCATCAATCACAAAGTCCATGCCTCGAACCTATATTGTACCATATACTATGACATCAGGGCGCCCTTGAATGACGTCACTTCGTCGATCATGAAGGCTTACAAGCATTAGATGTTATACTAGACTTCTTTCTATTTGAGGCTTAATCGTCTCTTATAAGCATCAAGGATGTGGTCCTTTATGAATAATACGATTACACAATACCCGTAATCTTGGAAAACTGCCACCTTAATTACCACTCTTTCAATACTCGGTTATTGTGAGTAATCAAGTCATTGTTTAATCCATTTTAATCTACATGGGAACCGTTTAAGGCGATCATATTGGTATCGCAAAGCGCTCAGAGCAACAAAAGAATATTGATTTTGTGAGAATGCTTTGAAAGGAGGAGACAGTACGTAAGGAAAAGCCAGATCCCGTCACTGTACACGTAATAATTATGTCTGAAGGATGAAATGCCTTATTCGGAACTTTGACATTGTTTGGTTTGACCCGAGTTTAATCAAGTTAATACTTTCAAAGCCATTTACAATCTAGAAGCGGGGCAGAAGCGTATAGCGAATTTGTTATGTGTTACATAAAAACAAAATGTTTATAATAATTTTTTCCATCATTTAGTGTTATCAACATAAGCATAATCATTTCAATTTAGGTTTATCATAATTATCATTATTTTTACTACTTCAAATGTTATTATTATTACAATTATTATGATTAATAATTTAAGAAAATCACCATCGAACATGAATATAAACAAGGAAAAAAGAGAAGTACACTTCTCGCAGCAGCAGCAAAAATCTATTTCTACATGTATAAATAAATTATGAGGGCAGTAGAAAAGAAAGCGAACAAGAACATCCAGAACATATTAGGCCAAATTAAAAAAAAACATGTTTAGCGTCCTGCCTTTTAAAGAAAATAAGAAATGAGGAGGCTTTTTTTTTCTTTCTTAAAATGGCCGCTCAAAATGGCCACTCGATACATTTTCCCTGACAGTGGGGCTATTTTTTCAAGATGGCCGTCGGCATTTTTTAATATTTTGTATTAAATCAGAAATAGATTTTCTTTTGCTAAAAATTATTTAAAAATGGAGAAAAAATGGAAGTGGT
Organism: Strongylocentrotus purpuratus; assembly: GCF_000002235.5. Taxonomy (NCBI): domain Eukaryota; kingdom Metazoa; phylum Echinodermata; class Echinoidea; order Camarodonta; family Strongylocentrotidae; genus Strongylocentrotus; species Strongylocentrotus purpuratus. The sequence continues at coordinate 23,893,446 of NW_022145600.1, read as the reverse complement.
CGGGGACGCTAAACATGTATATTTGTTTTAATGGCTTTAATATAAAAAAGTTAACATTATTATAATTACTAATAAAATCATTATGTTGATATTATGTTTATCATTCTTTTGCGAATTTAACGGGATTAATTCTGTATTTATCGAAAGACTTTCATTTAATCCTCATCACCAGATGTTGCATATTTTCAAATTTATACCCTGAATATTCAAGTGTGTTCCTGATCATTCTGGTTGTTCCCAGAAGCTACCTTCTGAAGATCGTCATGGTCGTAGTTCCTAAGATAACATTTTGGGAAGAAAGTTGTTAGTGAAAGTATAATTATAATTATTGGCCATTCCTTTTTATCTGATGTTTGAACTTAGCTAATTTGTACAAGTCAAGCTAAAGTTAGCAATGTGTATAAATAAACACCAAACAACAAGAACAACAAGAAAACTTCAATCTTATAACTTTGATATTTCACACTGCACTTGCGCTATGGAGCATGGCATAAAAAACTAGAGTGCCGTGTGCAAACGACATATGACCACCCTATCACGCAATTTCTTCCTTATATAGACTCAGAGACTTCTTCAAGTTGCGAGGTTTATACACAGCAGTCTTTAAAAGGTAAAGAAAACTTTGAAAACGAGACCAAAGCAGACAACCCCTTAGCCAAAGCATATGGTCCGTGCTACCGGTTACAATTTCAACTCATCAGGAAGCGTTTGCAGTCTTTAGTTGAGAAAAGAGCTTGTTTGCTGGACTTTCTAACTACCAAGATCTTCGTTAGAGAAGGCAAAATGTCTTCACGGTTGATCTTGCTAGCTCTCTGGAGTTTTTGTATGGTGACCTGTTGCCTTGCACAGAACAGCACAGTCGAAACAGAAGAAGAAGCCATGGTACGTAATTTGCAATTCTGTCAATCTATTCAGGGACGGGGTAAGAGGACACTTTTTTTGTATTTGGTCACATCGCAAAGACTCAGCCAGCCGCTGAATGAGCGGGGGGGGGGGGGGGTTAGAGGACACTTCTTTCTTTTTTTGGTCACAGAAAAATCGCAACGACTCAGCCAGCCGCTGAATTATGGGGGGGGGGGGGGTAAAAGGACACTAACATTTTTTTGTTGAGGACAAAACCAAAAAAAATGGGGGGGGGGGGAAGCAGAAAAAGAAATACACTAAAACGAAGAGAAGTAACGAGTCAATAAATAGCAGAGTATGCACCTTATTCCACCACATGTTTGCAACACTTGAACGTTTACAAAAACTGAACACTAGAAGTCATAAATTATTCATTCCTTTCCTGTTAAAATTCTCTTATGTCACTCAGGCAAAAGAACGCCTAAAATTTCAAATGAATTGTAAAATGGTACACGCTATAAGAAAAAAGGACATTATACATGACATGTCTAATCATCATTATTATTGTATGCATTCAACATATGTAACTTGAGTTTATATTTAAATTGATGAATAGAAGAAGGGTGAAGTAAATCAGGATGAAGATTGTTCCAGAAATATGGACCAGTATACACTATTGTTTTTAAGAAAATGTCGTGCGTAACGGGGGATGTGAAAATCATTCCTTTTCCTGGTAGGGTATGAATGAATATCCAATTTCTTAGTGAAAAGAGAAGCAACAGAATCACGCAATTCATTTGTTGTAAGTTGATACATGAAAATACCCAAATTATAGAGAAATATATATTGTTGAAAAATAAGATGTTTGAATGTGACCGGAAACCAACATTGTGAATTATTCTCAGGGCTCTTTTTTTGAATGACCAATAAACTATCCAGTTGAGTCTTGGAGTAGTTGCCCCAAGCTAGAATACCGTAATTTAAATAAGGGAAAATTAAAGTGTCAGTTAAGTCTGTTGATGACGCCAGTCTTTCGTGATAAAAGTTTACACAAATTTCCAACGTGCATTTTCCAATTAAGTTTACAGTCTATAACAAGACCAGGAAATTGTGTGTGTTCAACAAATAACATGTTTGTGTCATTAATGGAAATGTTACCAGGTAGTGATGTTATGGAGTTACTGGAAAGCATATAGTTCGTTTTAGTAACATTAAGAGATAACTTATTGGCATTAATCCATTCCAAAACAGATAGTAATTCATTGTTTACAACGTCAGCAATAATATTGGGATTTGGATGAGTAAAGAAAATATTGGAATCATCGGCAAAAAGTATGAATGACAAAATGGGGGAAGAAGTTTGGAAATCATTAATGTAATGTAGAAACAAGAGCGGACCAAGGAGAGATCCTTGCGGGACACCACAAGTTATTTGTCGTAGACATGAGTCATGATCATTTAAATTAACATATTGCATTCTGTCTGTGAGGTAATTCCTGAACCACTCCAAGGCTTTCACTCTGATCACATAATGGGATAATTTATATAAAAGAATGTCACGGTGAACTGTGTCGAAGACCTTGGAGAAGTCCAGGAAAATACCAATAGTATGGGACATATTATCAATAGCACATGCAATCTTATTAATGAACATGAGTAATGCATGAAAAATCTCAAATTGGTAGTCCGGCCAGTAGATTGTGACGTACAGTGTAGGACGTGTTTTTAGTCGTTTTTTACGTTGGAACAGATGGGAAAGTACTTTTACTTTGATGTTGAGGCAGAAAGAAAAACCCAAAAGGATTGTCGTATTTACTTTGAAAAATACTTTGGGAATACGCATAAAAGGATGGCTGATATCTTACGAGCTTAATCTCGCAGCTTACGTCAGTCGCAAAGTACCTTTTTATTTTGTAGTGAGTTGTCTTGTGACGCAGCGGATTTCCAACTAAGAATTGGGATTTACTAAGTCACAAAAGGGCTTTCTTTCATCTTTTAAATTGCGAATGAAAGGAGGGCGTTCACGTTTTATAATAGCTTAATCAACCTCGAAAAGTACAAGGAAGTGATCGCTCGCATGATGGAACACTAGGACAAAACAGAGAAGGGGGTAAAATACCGAAGTTTGATAAATCTGGCGACGACAGCAAGAATAGATTACATGGCAACTGAAATAAACATCCACAGAAAAAGAGGGTATAACATAAACAGGATTCAACTTTAGTTTACTCCTTTGGAGTGTACTAGAGTCATAATCACATTTACTGCGTTGAATACGCCCCATTTTAAAAGTTCACATCCCATTTGTAGATTAAAGGTAGATCCTGGGTTGTAAACAAAAAAGGTGGAACCATTTTTGACGAAAGCAGCAAACTACAATCAAACTAATGATATTATTATAAAAATATACATAAAAGAAATATAATAAAACCAAGAACTAAGCAAATAAAATGAACGATCGATAGACATATTGGCATTTGAATTGAATTTATTGATTCATCTTTCATACAATAGATATTCATTTTCCATTTGTTGAACAATTACAAAAATCATGTAAAACTAGAATTAGGCATAAAAATGATACGTTAAGAAGTGTACAATGACAAAATATACATAGTGTGATCACACAAAAAAGGAAGTAAAAACAAAAGTGGTTTCAAGGAAGTTACAAAAAACAATTTGTGTCAAATATAGTACAGGAAAAAGGAAATCCACCTTATTTACTCATTTATTGCCCTCCTATAATGTTTGGATAAACGGAATTAATGTTTTATTCAGATCGCCCCCCCCCCCCTGCCCACACATATCACCTCACCGTATATGACAGTTACATACAAACAACATCGTCATATATGTGGTAACCAAATAGACGTCTATACATGATGTTTTATTGTACGTGAGATGGAAGGCACATGATAACTATGAATTTGAAAAATTTGAAATTACCTAAAAGTCTTATAATTTATGTGCCAGTCTTTCATTTTTAACAAAAATTATTCCTCATAATCCAATGACCAAAATCTGTATGTCAAGAATAAACGTATTTATAGGCCCATATGCACGAGTGCCTGGATTTCTTTAAAAGCGCGTCTAAACATTACAATGTTTCTTCTGTTTACCAGACCCCTTCAATAATACAGTGAACCCTGATCTAGTGGCCACCTGCATAAAAAGCCATTTTTATTTTTCTCTAGAAGATCGTTTCTCGTTAAAACCTATACTAAAGGAACCTGTACTCAAAAACCGCCTGCCCTTGAAGTTAACTTTTCTTGTCTCCCATATTTATATTTAACTTATGTTTTTATGGTGACGTAGAGGGTGCTTAGGACAAGGCATTTTTCTTTTGTATTAATAAGTAATCTTTCTTAAAGGGCCACTCTAACCAAAACGGGCTAAAAAATTAAAAAGGACATGACTTTGTACGATAATTTTTGACGGAGATTCCGAACATGAAAATGATTTCTCTTAAAAATCATCAATTATTCTGGAATCTAGCTTTAAAAATGACGACCCAGAACGCTCAGAAAAATAACCCGTTTCGGAGCTGTATTGCACAGCTGTTTATGACGTCACTGCAGGCGCCTCTCCAGTGAAAAGGAGGGTGATTAAGGCATTAACATTTCTTTAAAAAGCCAAATTATGATCATATTAGTTGGAACAAAAAAGACATTTATCCGAAAAAATAATATGCACTTGATAATCCCAGTACTTTTTTGGCAATTTTGTCATTTCTAAAGTAAGATCCTTAGTTGTAGGTCGAATCGGACATGCCCGCAATGACATCAAATGCGTCATCAATGTAACGTGACCGTATTACCTTTTTTCGAGAAGCGTGAGAAGTGTGAAAAATGGATGGTTATTATCATTTTTTGGTCAATTTAGTGATTTTCTAAAAAATCAGAGGCTGGAATATTAAAAAGTAGAGGTGTATTTATGTTTTGAAAGGCTATGTTAGTTGGGTAAGAGTGGCCCTTTAATGGTCATTCCTTTCTAATAAATGGCAAATCTATAGGACTTTTAAACATGAACTTGTAATAATATAAATGGGGAATTCGGAACAGTCCAAACACTACTGGCTATCGCCTTGTGATCATTAGTATAGTTATACTAACTCAGGCATACGTGACTGCTCGGGGAACGGAGGGAATGGGACTGGAAGGGGGAGAGGGGCGGGGGAGAGGGGGGGGGGGAAGAGTGTAAATCGAATTTTAAGCGACAACCTTTAATTTGTGAACTTCATTTTTTGAGGATGGGGGCGTTTGGGGGATTCTTCCACGGGATATGAATATATAACATTGATCTTCTTCGTCATTTATATAAAATGCTAACTATCTGACTATTGTCATTTTTTCTGTTCCTCCATGAAAGGTAAGATCTCCTGTAAAAAAAAATATATTACGTGAAATGTAATTCATTATTATCTGTGTATTATTTCCTGGAGAGGCCTGTGGTACTATTTAAATTTGGGATTTCCACCGTTTATTGTAATTTTGACATTTACACTCTTTTATCTTTGTTACACTATTTTTTAAAATTTTTTTTTTGTCAAACAAAATTGGAGATATGATCATACAGGCTATACATTTTTGGAATATATTTAATAAACGTGAATTCAAATTTGAATTATTGTTTAAATATCTTTATTCATCTTCTGGTTTAATCTTCTTGTTTCACCTTTGTTGATCTACAGGCGTATCTCAATAAGTATGGATATCTGGACATGACAGGTGGCATGCCGAATACTGAAGAGAGGAGGAGAGCCCTCGAGTATTTCCAAAGATTTGCAAATATAACAATGACAGGTATGTGCAAAGTAATTCTTCTGCAATTCTAATCTCGCCCCCCCCCCCCCCCCCCCCAAAAAAAAAAATAAATAAATAAATAAATAAATAAAATAAATAAATAAATAAATACAAAAAATAAAAAATAATAATATTAATAATAATAATAATTTAGTTGTCCTCGACCGCCCGCTCGTCATTTTCGGGCCGCTCGTATATTATTTTGGTGTTTTTGTTGTTGTTGTTTTAATTCATTTTTTTTCTTCGGAGGGAGGAATCTTAAGCGCCAAATATACCGTTTTATGCATTTTCAAGGATCAAAATCCGTCCCGTTGCCAGTTTGGTCCTTTCAGTACGCGATTATGTATTTATTAAACTTGCCATTATTTTTGTTCTATGTCAAAATGCCGTTCATTGAAATCAAGTCCTGAGCATTCTTTAACTCATTTTAAGCCCACCTGTACTAGTTTACAGGAGGGATTAGACCAGCCTGCAAGGTCAATGGACAGGTAGTTATCTCATCAAATCAGCTCTCAGTTAACATAAGATAAAGAGGATCATGGGGGACCAATGGTCACCGATTAGGCATTGTTTGCTATATAGAGGGCGCAAGTAGTTATAAGTGGTACAGTGGGGATTTAAAAGGTACTGTATTTCAAAGCTTGATATTCATCTTAAATTAAACTAGTCTTTTACCATATTCAAGTGTTTGATTGACTTTGTCTGTTTAAATGCTTGACATCCCAATGATTTTTTTTTTATGGAAAAAAAAAAATATATATATATATATATTTTTTTTTTTTTAAATAGGGGGGGGGGGAGAAAGAAAAAAAAAAGAAAGAGAAAAAAAAATCCGCCCGCCCAACCCAACTCGAGAAGGCAATCAAAGACAACCTAATGATTTTTTTTTTGTTGGCCTAACGGAGGGGGAGGAGCTTCCATGATAGCCCTCACGGAGCCCACACCGCTACGTGATTTTTGTAGCATAAATTCAGTATTCACACCCTGAACTGACACCCTCGTTGAATTACAGTTCAAAACTCATTCTTTTCAGGGAGCACAGCGAGAAACATTTTCATTTCACAGAATTGAAATTCGCCTAGTGCCATCAGGCGCGGATCCAGGGGGCCGAGCAGGCCTTGCCCCCCCCCCCCAATCAAAAAAGAGAGAGAGAGAGAGAGAGAGAGAAGAAAAAGAAGGGAAAGAGGAGAGAAAGGGAAAGAAAGAAGAGGAAGAAGAAAAGAAAAGGGGAAGGATAATCGGGGGGGGGGGTCAAAAGGGCCTTGCCTCCCAGCTGTTAAAGGAAAAGAGGAGATAAATGGAATTAAAAAAGAGGTAGGAAAAAAGAAAAGAAGAGGGATATCAGTTGCATTTTTGCCGCCGAACAGGTTGTAGTTCGGGCGGGTCAAAAGGCCCTTGCCTCTCCTAAACCCCCCCCCCCCCCAAAAAAAAAAAAAAAAAAAAAAAAAGGGGGGAGGAAGGGAAAGGGAAGGAGGAGAGCTAAAGAGGAACAAAAAAGAGGAAACAGAAAAGAAAAGGGTAAAAAAGGGGGAGAGCATTTGCGATTAATCCCGCCAACAACGTGTGGATCGGGGAAGGGGGCGAAAGGCCCTTGCCTCCCCCAGCAAACCTAAAACAGAGAGAAGAAAGGTAAAGGAAAGGAAAAGATGAGAAAAAGGGAAAGAAAAAAAGAAAGAAGAAAGGTATATAGGGGAGATCGGTTACGATTTTCCCGCCAACAAGGTGTAGATCGGGGGGGGGGGGCTTTGGGGGATGACAGATGCCCCCCCCCAAATATAATTCAAACGTGTTATATCTAATTCGATACCGGTGATTTACACAAGTTGCTGAATGTACATAATTTTCCGAGAATTTCTCACTGTTTAGTAAATTTTACTTTTTTATGCGTCGAAAATGACAAATTCATAAAGAATGAAAAAAAGAATAGTGACCTGCCAGTGTCACAAATAAGGTATCAAAATATGCTCATCTGACTGTTATTTTTTGCCCAAAACCCCTGAGCTTCCGGGGCTCCGCCCCTGGACCCCACACCAATTCGTGTCCAGCCAGTGTAACAAATAAGGTATCAAAATATGCTCGTCTGCGTAGTTATTGCCCAAAACTCCCGAGCTTCCGGGGGCTCCGCCCCCTGGACCCCACACCAATTTGTGTACTGACAATGTCACAAATAAGGTATCAAAGTATACTCATCTGACCGTAATTTATTGCCCAAAACCCCCAAGCTTCTGGGGGTTCCGCCCCTGGACCCCAGCCAATTCGTGTCCTGACAGTGTCACAAATAAGGTATCGAAATATGCTCATATGACCGTAATTAAATTCCTATACCTCCTGAGCTTCTGGAGGCTCCACCCCTTGACCCCCGCAGGGGCTTCGTCCCCTAGACTCCACGCCAATTGACGCAACGCTCTACCTGATCGTAAATCCCCCAACCTACTTAAAGAAACGCTCAGCGGGGCCTGTATGTAAGAGGGGGTGGTGCGGGTTTTTTTTGTCTACTACCCCCCCCCCCCCCACCCCCGTCCCTAAACGTTTTTGTTCATTTCGCCACTGCCGGTGACACCATTACATACCAATATGTGGCTCGCATAATTTCAAATTTGGGCCCCCCCCCCCTAAGAAATCCTGGATCCGCGCCTGAGTGCCATTACTATTACAAGTACAGTATATCAACGACCACACAGTATAAGTGCCATGCAGATCTAGAGACCACCTTGCTCAATCATTTTCTCTGTTTATTTTTTCCCAGGAGTCCTAGACGATGAGACACTGGTGATGATGAACACACCTCGTTGTGGAATGGTGGACATGAACTCCCCTGCCGACATGATGAGGAAGAAACGATATGCCTTAGGCAGCAGGTGGTCCAAGACAGAACTCACGTATAAGATCATCAACCGGACCCCAGACCTGCCTGCTGACGAGGTTGACCGTATCATTACCGAGTCTATCGAGGTAAGATCTGCTCCAGAAGTGGTTCTAGAGGGGGGGGGGGGGGGGAGGGGGATTTGGGGGATCAAGTACCCCCTCCCCCCCCCCCCCTCCCCCCCCAAAAAAAAGAACAACAAAAAAGGAAGATCTTTAAGCCAACAAAGTCTTCTTGATAACAACAAAAAGTAAGCGGGGGACAGCAATATAGAATTATGAATGCAGAACAGGATTTGTCTATTTTTCAAATTAAGAGATTAAATTCTTTTAGGAGGGTTGGCTCGACCGACAGCTAACAGGACCGACATACAACAGTCCTTGAGAGCAATGTTTTGGTCTAGCAGCCTGTCTACAGGTTTACGTGACCGAAATTTTTGGTCTCGCGGTCGGTCTACTGGGATGCAAATCAGGTCAAAGGGCGTATATTTATACGTTAAACAAAATCATCTCAGTCTGAATAATATCCTTATCCTTCATGAATGACATGTTTGCAATAATCAATTGTTTTTTCATATTCATCAGTTCTTTTTTTTTTTCTTTCGCGTTAAAGGCGAGGGGGAGGAGGGTAGTGGTTAATGACCGCTTTTTGAGCAACCATCTCCATATTGGGCTATTTCGGGGAGGGATGTGGTCTATTTTAGTTTTATATCTTATCTTGTACATTTCGTTACAAATTAACATATTCATTACTAGATTATTATTGTCAGTCGGTTTTTAAATGAGATGCAAGTTGCTTCTTATTGTTGATATCATAGTTTTGTTAGTCTGTGATAGTGACGATATCGTAAACACCTCTTCGTATAGAAGGCTATATATACATAGTAGTACTTATTAGTTTGCGATTTCAATATTCTTGCATAACTCTATTTTAAGTTTTTTACAGAAACCTGTCCTTAAGTGCAATGTGCGTTCATAACACAAGTTTTTGCTTTCCCAGTTTACGCCTCCTTCTGCTTTTTAATTTATTAATTGTACTGTTCCATTTGTTCATGGTTTTAAAAGTTTACTCGTTGCAAATTTTAGAGACTGAATACATGTTGACGGCTGTTGATATTCAGACAAGAGGCATCACCTCACTACCAGTTCGACACAGTATAGTCATGATGATTTACTCCTTTTTTCTTCTTCCTTTATTTTACTCCGAAGAAATGGGCTGATGTATCTCGTCTTACATTCACGCTGGTAACGTCAGGAGACGCAGATATCTTGATCAGCTTTGCTGCAGGCAGCCACGGGGACGACGGTCCATTCGACGGACCAGGTGGTGTTCTTGCGCATGCGTATTACCCCTCCTCCAATGCAATTGGCGGCGATGCACACTTCGACGAAGATGAAGATTACACGGACGCTAGTTCTAGAGGTACGTGACCAATTTCTTTTTTAATCCATGTTTACAGGGAAGTCCACCCTGATGTTAAGTTCGTTTTAATAGAAGCAGAAAAATGAGAGAAACAGTCAGTAAAAGTTTGAGAAAAATACGAAGTTGTCGGATCAATCAAACACAAATTGGCAACTCTGTGACGTTTCTTGCGAACTCCTCTCCAATTTGTTCTGTACAGAAAATTAAGTAACATTTCTTTTCTTATATTTGTTCATACTAATAAAATATTCAAATAATACAATGTATATGAAATGACATAACTAATTTTGGTGAAGATAGTTACTCTAGGAAGAAGGCTTGAAATCCCATTAAGCAAAAGCTTGTGTCGGGTACGCCTAATGAAATTGTCAAGCATCGGTCTTGAATAATTGATCATATAATTGGGCCCTATGAAGTTTTGGAATCATCAGATGCATAGGTTCCCAACTTTATGAAACCACACAAACATTTTGTTATTCTCAAATGGGCCTTGACTATATATAAAGCCTGCCTAGAGGATAAGGCCGTATCTAATCATATATTTAGAATCTTTCTTACGTTACGGTCCTAATCTTAATATGTCGTCCTCCGCCTACCCATAACATGATAACATTGACAAGTGGAAAAGATAAAGCAAATGACAAAGGTCTAGAGAAAATGCTTTAATTCAAAGTTATAGTTGAGTTCTGGGGGGGGGGGGGTGGACTTATCTCTAAGTTGAACTTAACAATTATGGAAAGCCATTAGCATCCTTGAAAATATTTTGTAAGAGTTATTTTAAAAGGCATAAAATGTTGATTCAAATCATTCATATTTTCTATTATCATGGGAAATTTCATGTTCGTGATGTGGAATTTATGAAAAGTCTAAAATGCGTGAATTTTTGCTTTTGAGTATATTTCATTATAAGGCTACAAATGGCTCTCCATCATTTTTTAATTCCAACTTAGAATCTTTGTGAAACGCCCCTAGGTCATGCGATTGCATTGTGAAAGAAATTATAGCAGATAGCCTACATATTGGTATATATGCCTACTGAGTATGTCACAATCATCAAAATGATGAAAAATTTACCCAGTCTTACTAAAAGTCACAGAAACTACACACACATAATTGTGTATATGGGAGTACACAAACATGGGGCATGAAAGTGCGGTCCCATGAGATGTTACTTATCATGTTTTGAATATGAGGGCATTTGAAGAGCAATCTTTTTCAGGGGCCCGATACCCCTAGTTTTAACCAGTACCTCGAATAGAAGGCGTGGTATATTTGTTTTATATCCTACATCAAAAATGTATTTTATAAAAAATTAAAAAAAATTGGGAAAAAAAAATTGGGAAAAAAAATGTCAATTTTTAGAGATTTAAATGTTAAATTAAATTAAGATTTGAAAGGAAAAAACAAAGTCAATCAAAAAAAAAAAAAATCATTTTTTTTCCAACTCCCAAATAGTAATCCCAAATAGTACTCTGATATAGTACTTTCTAAAAATAGTTCAAATATTTCTGGTCATGTGACAAGCTCTCAACCAATCAAAAGCCAACAAATTTTTGATGCAGGATATAAATCATAATATTATGATTATGCGCTATTCTCATTATTCTCCTCCTTTTTCTTATTCCCCTTCCGATTCTTCTTCTGCTCGTCGATATTATTATTATTATATTATTATTATTATTATTATTATTATTATTATTATTATCATTATTATTATTATTATTATTATTATTATTAATTTTGCTATAATTATTATTCTTATTATTTTTTTTATTATTATTCTTCTTCTTATTATTATTATTATTATTTTCATGATTATAATAAATCGCATAATGTTTAAGTATTCTCTTGAAAACTTACAGGAATCAATATGGAATGGGTCGCCGTGCACGAGTTCGGGCACAGTCTTGGACTGGGCCATTCCCAGATTGAGGGCGCTGTGATGTATCCGTATTACACAGGCTACGTACCCAACTTCCAGCTAAATAGTGATGACATCGCCGGTATTCAAGCCCACTATGGTAAACATTGACTATTTTTATTCATATATTTTTCGGTGGTTGATCCATGGTTCTTTGGCCACTTGCATGGGAAAAAATATATTAAATCCGCCCCCACCCCCTGCGTGCTACTCATGAAGCGTCATTCCCTGGTGCAACCGTTTCGTCCATTTATATAGAATTTATATCACAGCATGAACTGCAAGGAAAACGTCATTAAGAAAAGTTCATTATCCCTCATAGATCTCTCCGTGATCGTCATAAAAAACGGCTTGTACGTGCTCATGATCGGTATGTCAAAAAACATTTTTTTTGTTTTTTTTTTGTTTTTGTTGTAGTGATGCGTTATTGGATAGAGGATGTGTAATCAGATATACCTTTCATTGCACTAATTATGGGGGAGGGTTCTACGTCCAATGTATTATTATGATCATGTATTTTCTATATTTGATAGGCGAGAATGTTGGAGAACCCGAAGACACGCCCCCTACGCCAGTGGACAAGTGTATGACTTCAATTACCATGGCAACAAGAACGCTGGATGGCTCCACCTATTTGGGCAATGGTAAGATTACGTTTCTTCGAAAACTGATTATTTTCCATGACTTCGTCTAATTTGCTTGAAATTCACAGAATATTGTCTCTTCTGAGCTGCTTAAACTGTTCGTTAATATAGAAATTCATTAGAGAACTTAATTTTTAGTGCGCTTTTATGACAACGTAAAACTGTTACAAATTCTTGAAGTCATTGTCGTGAGATTGATTGCTATTTCAAATAAAGTTATAGTCGGCCTATAAGGTAATGCAACATTAATTAATTCGCTTATGGACATTTCGTACGGGCTTCCTTCGTCAATGAAATATAGGGTTATGGTTAGGTATAGGCGTAGTGTTTGATTAAGGGTTGAAGTTAGGAATTCAGTTAATGTAGAAAATTTGCCACTGGAGCACGTGTTGTTCTATTTCTATCGCCCCCTCTCTCTCTCTCTCTCCATCTCTCTCTCTCTCTCTTTCTCGAAATAAAGGAATATTGCATGTTCTATATCATGTTCAAGCTCTGTTTTATATTGAAGCTCCTAACATTTCACCTTTTTTTACCGAATGTTAAAGGTACTGTCCCATTTGCAGGCCCCAAAAATGAAAAAGTTAAATTCCAACGGCATTTCAAAAAAATACTAATTTAGAACTTCCCTATAAAAAAAAAGGGGGGGGGGGCTTGAAAATGTCTTTAAGTGGGGATATAACGACTATTAGTTGTCGAATCGACTTAGGAGCTATAGAGCCAGTAAGTAATAGTCTGATTTTCAGACCACTGTACCGAATGGTCGTACGTTTTATGCTGTGCAAAGATTCATTCAGTTTAATTTTGGCCATTACAAGAAGTGGGTTACTGATGCTGACAAATGCTCATGTACCCTTTACAGCTCATTTTATTTATGTTATTACCAAAGAAGAAAAAAATCCATTCAGACACTCAATAGTGTCTGACAGTGAAGTCTAGCGAGTAAACAGGTTTCTTCTCATAATTTGAATATATTATACACTGCTAACGTTTAAATTTTTACATATAGAACATACATGACATATTCATAATTCATGCAAATTTCTACAGAATTTGATGTTGGCTGCAAAAGGGACATAGTATCTTTAAACGTGATACAAGTTATTTCAACGTGTATTGTTTGGTAACCGACTCTTCAGTTTGTGCAAATAAACATCAAACTTCATACCTCAAACTACATCAATGCTATGATTTATGTTACATTTGCAGCAACGCACTTGTACCGTCGTTTAACGGATGGTTCGATTCCCGACGGTTATCCGAAGGTGATTGGTGTTGAGTTTCCCGGTCTTCCAACTGCTCTGGATGCGGCTCTTTTTTACCCTCCTAACGGTAAAACGTATTTCTTCAAGGTGAGTGGAAATACAATCGAAAGGTACAGGAAGGTGGGATTTCCCCTAATCCCCATCGCATTCTCTTTATTGCGACCCTTTCTCTCTATCTCTCTCTCTCTCTCTCTCTCTCTTCCTCTCTTTCCCTCTACCAATATACCCACCCAACCGCCCTCTTAGGGCGCGTTCATGCTTGATTTTGACGGCCAGAATCAGGCATCTGTTACGCGTTTAGTTTAAAACACGGTTGCGTCTTAGCTCACTTTTGTAGAATCACCGAAAAACGGCGATCACGATCGCCGATCATAGGCGCCGGAAGTGGGGGGGCAGGGGGGGGGGGGGGCAGTTGCCCCCCCAATCAAAAAAGTGGGGGGCAAAACGCATTTTTGCCCCCCCAAAACGCCCCCCCCCCCCCTCCAAAAAAAAAAAAAGAAGGCAGTTAAGGAGTAAATATGGTTTGTATTTTTAACCCAAAAGAACATAACAATAATAAAAACCTGAATTAAATCACATATAAAATTCCATTCAAAGAAAAGGAAAGTTCACATGAATTCAATTTCATTAACATTGCGCATTCCACCTATACGGTATATATCAATGGAGGTCTTTATAATAGCGAAACGCGCATATTGTGGAAATATTGTGCGAGAATGGGAAAGCGTGTCTGTTTTTTTTGTTATAGGGGTGAGAAGACATGAGCCCCTGAACGCTGGCGTACTGATGGGGGAGGGGGGGGGTGTATTTTCTTATTCGATACCAGTGATTTACAAATATTACTGTTATGACATGATTTTCTGGTATTTTTTTTCTCCATTTTTTTGTAAGTCATACCTTTTTATGCGTTTGTTGGAAAATAAGAAATTCCCAAATTACAGTCGGGCGAAAAATACGCTTATTTAGAAACCTTCATGTAAAGGTTTGCAAAGTGGCTGGGCTCGAGCCCCCCCCCCCCCCCTCACTTTTTGAAAAAGTATGTTAAAGAGAAAAAGAAAGAAAGACGGAGAGAAAAAATTAGTGACCTGCCAATGTTACAAATAAGGTAGAAAAAATGATCATCTGACCGTAATTAAATGCCTAAAACGTCAGAGCTTACGGGGGCTCCGCCCCCGAGCCCTACCAAGGGCCCTAAGGCGGTCCCCTGGATGCAATCTAACCGTAATTAAATACCTAAAACCCCTGAGCTTCCGGGGGCTCTGCCCCCTGGATGCTCATCTGACCGTAATTAAATACCAAAAACCCCGAGCTTCCGGGGGTTATGCCCCCTGGAACCCACCGAGAGCCCTAAAACGGGCCCCTGGATGCTCATCTGACCGTAATTAAATACCTCAAACCCCTGAGCTTCCGGGGGCTCTGCCCCCTGGACCTCACCAAGGGCCCTAAGGCGGGCCCCTGGATGCTCATCTGACCGTAATTAAATACCCAAAACCCCTGAGCTTCCGGGGGCTCTGCCCCCTGGACCCCACCAAGGGCCCTAATGCGGGCCCCTGGATGCACATCTGACTGTAATTAAATACCTAAAACTCCTGAGCTTCCGGGGGCTCTGCCCCCTGGACCCCACCAAGGGCCCTAAGGCGGGCCCCTGGATGCTCATCTGACCGTAATTAAATACCCAAAACCCCTGAGCTTCCGGGGGCTCTGCCCCCTGGACCCCACCAAGGGTCCTGAGGCGGGCCCCTGGATGCTCATCTCGTAATTAAATACCTAAAACCCCTGAGCTTCCGGGGGCTCTGCCCCCTGGACCCAACCAAGGGCCCTAAGGTGGCCCCTAGATGCTCATCTGACCATAGTAAGATATTGAAACCTCTGAGCATCTAGGCCCCCCCCCCCCCTGGAACACGTCAATGGCCTTAAAGAGGGCCCTGGATGCTCATCTAACCGTAATTAAATACCTAAAACCCCAGAGCTTCTGGGGGCTCAGTCCCTTGACCCCCTGCCGGTGCTCAGACCCTGAGCCCCACGCCAATTTACGCTCTACCTGATCGTTATTACTCCACTTTGAAAAGCGTTCCGCGGGACTTGCATGTTATGTGCAAGACTGGTGGTGATGCAGATTTTTCGTCTGCCCCCCCCCCCTACCGAACGTTATTTCTCATTACGTCACTGCCCCTGGAAGGTGAGCCCCCTGGAATGTTTGCCCCCCCAATCCCAAACTGCTTCCGGCGCGCCTGTCGCCGATCGTAAACTCACAAAAAGATGCGTTTACAATTTGTAAACGCGTTTAAATGGGGTCAACGCACTGACCTCTAGTGGGTCTACGTAGCATGCACAGTGAAGGTTTGCGAATCCAGCTGGAAGACCAATTAAGGCCACACACGGAGAATTGCCTGGGGAGCCAGAGAAGTAAGCATGAACACTACATCGTGGAACTGCGATCACGATGAGCGTTTACGATGAGCGTTTACGATGAGCGTTTCAGATCGCTCATTCTGCCTTCAAATTTTAAGCATGAACGCAGCCTTAGTCTCTCTCCTCCTTTTCCTCTGTGTTTCAGACAGTCATTCTCATTCATCTCTCTCTCTCTCTCTCTCTCTCTGGTCTTATCCTTCTCACCAAGTCTTTCTACTTCACACGCACCTTATTCTGGTCACGCGGAAGCGACCTTATCACTCCAAAATATCGGTCACTTGTTCGTCAGTCTTTGCCCGTTATTCATCTGATTCATTCATAATGATTATTACATTCATAATGTTATTACTTCTTTTTTTCTTTTTTCTGCATCACAGGGAAGTCAATACTGGAGGTTCCGTAACCAGAGAATGGATAGGGGTTTTCCGAGACCCTTGTCCGACTGGCGCGGACTGCCGAATGACATTTCTTCGGCTTTCATTTGGAGCCGTAATGGCCAGATATATTTCACAAAAGGTACGATCAAGTTCGATCCAGGGGCGTAGCCGGGGAAGGATGGAAGGGGGAGGGGAGGGTGGAAGGGGGAGGGGAAGTGGGACGAGAAGGGGGAAGGGGTAGTTATCGTTTTGTCAGCAAATTCGACGCAAATTCGAGGCAATTTAAAGAAAAAAAGGCTGCGGACCGTTTGTTGTTGTTGCTGTGGCCTGTTTAATTTGTTAGCTACTTAGTGATTTGATCCGGCACCTCCCCCTTCCCACGCCCTTCCATTCAACATTATCTATTATGGTTCAATATGTTAATGCTGTGGGTGATCTGATTTAAATGCGAATAAAGAAAAATGGCTACATCGGGTTCCTTGTAGCTTTAATGTTTTAATTCCATTAACCTGAATAATCATGACGATTTTCGAGGTTATCACAGTTATCAAAGCATTATTCTCTAATTTAATAAAATATCATCAACAAATGGGTTTACGACATTTAGTAGTCTATTGTTCTTTGCTCTCTGTATCCCACAGGAGACGAGTATTACCGCTACTACCCTGGTTATGGAGTCCTCTCGTACTACCCTCAACCGCTCAGCCAGTGGGACGGGCTCCCAAGCGACGGAGTAGATGCGGCGTTCCAGTGGACCAACGCCCGCACTTACTTCTTCAAAGGCTCTGAGTATTACCGCTTTAACGACAGAGCCGTTACTGTTGATCAGGGCTATCCCATCAACACGGCTACCGCGTGGCTGGGATGCGATTCCGACCAGCTGGTCGTTGGCCCGACATCGTCGCCGACAACATCGCCCGCTGCCGGAGACGCGGTCGTACTGGCACCGTCTATGGTTGCCGTTCTCTTCTCGACGATTGCTGCCGTCTTCTATTCATTTCAATAGAACGACATTATCGCGTTTTTATATCACGACATTATAGATATTATTTCCATTTCATTCAAAATCATGTACCAATAATATTCGACCAATATCTCTTTAAATGTTATCATTGAAGATTCCATCACGATTTTATCAGTTATTCTCACTTGTTATAAATGTACATGTAAAAGTAAGAATCATATTTTATAGGAGTATGAATTGTTGTTGATGTAATTTGTATTGTTGAAGGATTTTTCAGATCGAATCTATTTGTAGACTTACTAGATAACGGATATTTGACGATAAAACTTGAGAGAAATAGCGCGATTTTTTTTCTTCAATAGACTATAAGTACCTTAAACATCGATATCGACGACCATTCAGTAATAATCAAACGTAGAATTGACGATCGAGGCAGTGAAATAACTTTTAACGGCCTAGCTATGATAAAGCTTACTTTATGTTTCCAGTTTCCAGACTTTACAGAGACAAAATCTAAGCATGTTTTAGTGCAGGTGTTGTGGTGTAATGGTTGATTCACCCGACTCTCAGTCCAAGGGTTGAGAGTTCGAATCCCGTCAAATATCAGTTATCTAGTAAGTCTACAAATAGATTCGATTTGATAAATCCTTCAACAAATAAAAATGACATCCATAAGAATTCATACTTCTAAAAATATTGTACCAAGGTAATTTTGGCAAAACATAAATCCATATTTGGCACACTCCACCATGCACGGTGTAAATGAGTACCTGCAAAACTTCGGTAGTGATAATTGAAGGGCTTGCAAGAAGAGCAGTGTAAAAAACTGATGTGGCTGCCATGGGTAAATATATAAGAGACGATTAATATTTTTAATATCTTTCTTGTTTTTTCATCACAATAAATGCATATAAATATTAGAATACAAGTGTGGATGATGAGGCGGATATAGCTCTAGGCTTGAAAATTATGTCATTTATTATAAAAAAAAATCTATATTTAATATCGGCTTTTGACTTGTAAAGTTATTTTAAAATCTTTATGCCATTATAACGTATTTTTATTCATAGGGCCTACCTTATCCAGCTTTATACTGTTAAAGGTACTATGTCCAATTCGCAGGCCAAACAAAAGGTTAAATTCCAACGGCATTTGAAAGATAATACTAATTTAGAACTCTAGAAATTTAGAAAGGCTTGAAAATGTCTGTAAGTGGGGGAAATAACGACCATTAGTTTTCGAATCTACTTAAGTGATTGCAATCCAGTAAGTATCGGTCTGATTTTTAGACCCTTGTACTGAATGGCCGTATGTTTTGTGCTGCGTAAAGATTCAATCAGTTTACTTTTGGCTATTACAAGAAGTGGGTTATTGATGTAGACAAATAGGCCTAATGCTCAAGTACCACATTACATCTCATTTCATGTATGTTATTACCAAAGAAAAAGAGATGCCAGTCAGTCACTCAATAGTGTCTGACAGTGAAGTCTAGGAAGTAAAGGGTCCCTTGCATAATTTGAATATTAGGACACTGCTAACGTTTAAATTTCACAGATAGGACATCATACATGACATATTCATAAGTCCTGCAAAGTTCTACATAATTTGATGTTGGCTGCAAATGAGACAATGGTGTCGATTATATTATCAGTATCTATGTTTCTAACTTTTTTTACGGAAGCTTTATGTCAGTAACCATGCACAATATAATATTTTATATAAATAATTCTACTTTTGTTTCGCATGAATCTCTATTAGATAATTGTCTGTTTGATTGTCTCACCCAGGTGAGGTAAATGGGTACCTGGTAGGATTATTCCTTGAAGTGCACTGTGCGCTGATAAGGCTGCCGGAGCAAAAGGTAGGGTAATAAATTTCAAAGCTCTTTGGAAGCGCATAGAGATTTTATTTCATAACGTATTATGCGCTATACAAGAACTGAAATATTATTATTACAAGAAGGAAAACAGCATATATTAGAAAGGAAAAGATTCACGTGTCAAAAATAAAAGGGGTAGTTACCAGAAGTGAAGAGTGACACTCGTCAGAGATTTTTTTTAAAAAGAGCACTTATTAGGAGGGAAGGGGCACTTGTCAAAATAAAACGAGTAGGTCTCAAATTTGAATAGGGGCAAGAATCGAAGGTGAAGGGGGCACATATCTGAAATGAAAAGGAGTATCTTCTCGTACCTCCAAAAAAGGGTCATTTACCAGAGGAATACCAGGGGAATTTAAAAGAGGGGAAGGGACTTTTGTTAATGGGGCCACTTATCATTATGAAAAGTGGCACTTATTATTAAGGAAAAGGGACACGTGTGAAAATATAAGGTGTTCTTATCCGAATACAGAAGGGAGCACTCATCAAAAGTGAAAAAGGGCACCTCCTAGCGATTAAAAAGGGCACTTATAAGAATGGAAAATGGACACTTATTACACAGGAAAAGGGGCACTTTTTTATTTTTTTTATTTATGGAAACTGCCCCCTACCCTAGCCCCCGCTCTGTACAGTCATGGTTCAGTGACAAAGCAATGGCCTCGTAACTGTGAGGCCCCAGGATCAAAACCGTGTCGATGTGCTATATTAGTGCCCTTTTGTGGGACATTAATCCTCATTACTGTTATTTATGCCTTAAGGGCGTAGGTCCCCTAGTTGATAAGCATAGTAGCATACACATGCTTTAGCAGTCACGCAAAACACACATTGACAAATTATTATTCAATACAATCTGAGAATGTATACTATTATTTAGATCTATTATTTTAAAATTATTTTTAAAATAATTCCATAAATTCGGGTAAAACAAAAATATTCCCACTATATGAGCAACAGTGTATTACGCATTGCCTTTCCGAATCAGCAACCTCGCTGCTCAATGCTTACAGAGTACCGAAATGTGAAAGTCATATTCGCTCGTCAACCAACTGGTTCTAAACAACAGAGTCTGTGGATGAGGTTCATCGTGAAGTCATTCAAGCAACGGGCTGGAGCAGGGAAAATCCAATGTTTCGTGCTGGTGTGATCACCACGCCATTGTTTAGCACAAAATTGTTTGGAACCAGCACCCTTGACAACTTGGCCAATATGACGTCACACTTCGATACTCTATTATATGGAGTTATTCAGGCATCTCGCTTCCCGAATAGGTTATGCGGATACATCTGGGATTGCAGGGGGGTGGTGCCACCATGGGCTCCTATGGCTCTGTGCTCCGCGGTTTACGATCCATGGCAGTTTCCCTACCAAATGTAGTCCCCTTATATCATTTTATTTTACACCACCCAATCCTTATTCCACCCGATAACACAAAATATACCAAAGCAAGTAACCATTCGATTTTATGACAGTCAAGCAAGGTAGCGCTAGCCCTACCGTCATAAAACTTAAGATGGTAACACGGAATAAAAGACTAATACCAAGAAATGTTTAAACCTGCTCGCTTTTAATATGATCGAGCACTCGTCTTACAAGTCCTGGCTCAAATCAGTCGTACAGAGGTCACTGCTCTAGAAAGACTACTTGACGCCTATTAGTGACAGTATGTCCCTCGAGCAATATGTTAGAACCTGTCTAGAAAAGCCGCATGTCCACAGCGGCCACATTTTCTGTTTCCTTGAAGAAACTTAAAAGCCATATAAAATATCCTATAAAACTGATGGATATTATTTGTATGACAATAATAGTTCTCTATTTCATCAACCAGAAAGTCCAGTGCCCCGACCCTATATTATGGCATCAGGGCGCCTTTGAATAACGTCAACAGGGGTCTTATAAGCATTAAGGATGTGGATCCTTTATGAATTAATTACTCTAAACAAGAATACCCCACTCCTATACGGACTACACTCATGGTGTACCCGTTTAATTGTGTGTGTTTTTCCTGACTTATCTACCTCACCATGCAAACCTGTAAATAACTTTTGAAGATTTCACACCAATTACAACTGCCACTTCATCTCTCTCTTTCAATAAAGTTTTTGTGAACAAATTGTTTAATCCCTTTTTAATCTACTTAATTTGACCATTCAACACTAATCTTGGTCATGTTGGTATCACAAAGCGCTCAGAGCAACAAAAGAATATTGATTTTGAGGGAATGACTTGCTTTAAAAGGAGGAGACAGTATGTAAGGAACAGCCAGATCACTATACACGTCCTACGACTGACGGATAAAAATCCGTGTTTGGAACATTGTTAGTTTGACCCAAGTTTATCAAGCTAATACTCTCTTTGCACTTTGAAATCTGGAAGCAGAAGTGTAGCAAAATCATTAAGTGTTTCGTAAAAACAGAATGTTTATGATGAAATCTTTCATTAATTATTGTTATCATCATATAATCATTATAATTTATATTTTCATAATTATCATTTTATTTAGTAATCCCATGGTTAATATTATTATTACAATAACTATAAGAATCATTATTGTTATCACATCAGCAGCAACAGAAGCATTAGCAGTAGTAGTAGTAGTAGTAGTAGTAGTAGTAGTAGTAGTAGTAGTAGCAGTAGTATTAATTAATAGTACTAGTAATAGTACTACTGTACTAGCAGTGTTATCGTCACCATTACCATCTTTATTGATAGCATTATCAATAATATCATTATCCTGCATCTTAAACGGAATTTAGTCTGTATTTCTCGAAAGACTTTCGTTTAACCATCACCAGATAATGCAACTTTTCAAAAGTATACCGTGAACATCAAAGCGTGTTTTTCTGATCATTCTGGTTGTTCCCTGAAGCTAAGATCTGTATCCTGAAGATCGTCTGGATCGTAGCTCCTAAGATTACATTTTGTGAAGATTTTGTTGGTGAGGGTATACATTACCTTCCTGACCGTTCCTATGCATCCGATATTTAAACTTAGTTAATTTGTACAAAATTATTTGTTGGAAAAATCTTGTTAGTGAAAACATAATTTTCATTCTTGGCCATTTCTATATGAATCCAATGTTTAAACTTAGTAGAAATGTGTATGAATTCATTCGCATAAACTTTTTAACTCGGGAAACCTTTCGTTTTTAAATGCGGATTTCCATAATACTCTAAACAACGATGGCGGTTCTAAGCCTTGGATTTATTCGCTTGAAAAGGTCTTAAAACGGCATGCTGTCAAATAATATTTAGGAAGGAGAATTAACCAAAAAAAATACATTTTTTAGGAAGAAAAATTTAAGATTCCACTTAGGCCTACATTATATTTGTTGCTGGTGTGTTTCGTTGTTTTTCTTACGTTTTTTACATTAAATGCTAGTTTGTAAATGCAATTTATATGCGAAGTGGGTCCTTTCCTCTTCATCTTGTACATTCCCCCACATTAATCTTCTCTTCAACCTAGCTATGCAAATTGTTATTGAAATAAAAAACGAACTATTTCTTCCATTCTTCGGTCTCTTACGTGCAATGATTATACATTGAAATAATAAAAGTCGAATTAACCGAGATCTATAATCATGATTACGATCCTTAATTCATGTCACTTATGCTTTTCACCTTTTCATATGCTATATTCACCTATACATCATTATTTTCTTTATTTTTTCCAATATTGAATCTTGAATCTTACCGGACCTGTGATTTCCTTAAAGATAAAGACCAGTTTTGGAAACGCCCCAATTTCAAAAAATGAAATGGAAGCTTTTATTACCAATCATGTGAAAGAGTATGTTTTGACTAATACTCTGATGATTGCCCTATTCAAAACTGAGAGGTGCTCTTTTTACTTTGACAACTTCCCCTTTTTTCCTTTGTAAGAAGTGCCCCTTCTCCTTTTAATAACTACCCCTTTTTTAAACTCGGATGAGCGCACCTTTCATTTTAACATGTGCCCCTCTTATTTTCTAATAAGTGCCCCTTTTCCTTATGATAAGTGCCCCCATTAAAAAGAGAAAGCTCCTTCCCCTTCTCATAACTCCCCTTTCCCTTCTCATAACTGCCCCTTTTAAACATCTGAACGGTGCCCCCTTTTCATTCAACAAATGCACATTTTCCTTTATTATAAGTGCACCTTTTACATTTTCATAAGTGCCCCTTTTCATATCTGGTCAGTGCCCCTTTGCAACTCTGATAATTCCCCTTTTAATAATGATACGTGCCCCTTTTCCTTTCTAATAAGGGACCTATCCCCTTTTCACCTCTTATAAATGACCCTATTAAAATCTGATGGGTGCCCCTTTTCCGTCAACAAATGCCTATTTCCCATTTTCGTAAACGCCTCCTTTTCATCACTGGTGAGTGCCTCTTTTCAAGTGAAAAAATGCCTCATTTTCACCTCTTATAATTATCCTTTGTATTTATACACGTGCTCCTTTTCTTTTCTAATAAGTGTCTTATCCCTTTCGATAATTGTCCCCTTTTCATGTAATCATTAAACGTGCCCCTTATTTAAAGCGACTAACAACAGTTTCCCCCAAAGTTCGCTCGCTGCGCTCGCTCGCATTTAAAGATTATATAATTATGTTACTTATCAAAGGTCTTTTCAGTCTTCCGTTATGAGAATGTGCTTATAACCCCATCACGATTGGCTTTTTTCCTCTTTATAAGATGTAATTTTTCGCACTGCGACCTCACAGATCTTTAAAAATTTTCTCGCTCGCTTCGCTCGCTCGTAAATGCATATTCAGACATCACACCCAACTGTAAAGTTTGATGCTTAAGCGATATCTTGTATGATGTATGAAGAGAAACAAATATTGAAATCATCCCTGATAATGTAATCACAATGTAGGGGTATATACCAATGTCTAAAAATTGTATATTTTCGCTTTGAGATTTCCCACTGTAGGTGCCCTTTTTTCCAGAAAGTGCCCTTTTTTGTTGGTGCCCCCCACTTTGAAAGTCGCTCGGCCGCCCCTGCCTAGCTATGATAAAGCTTACTTTATGTTTCCAGTTTCCAGACTTTACAGAAACAAAAGCTAAACATGTTTTAGTGCAGCTGTTGTGGTGTAATGGTTGAATCCCGTCAAATATCAGTTATCTAGTACGTCTACAAATAGATTCGATTTGATAAATCCTTTAACAAATAAAAATGACATCAACAACTATTCATACTCCTAAAAATATGGTACCAAATTATTTTGGCAAAACATAATCCGTATTTGGCACACTCCACAACACTAGCATTGTTTGAATCAGGAATTTACCCTCTAAATTACTTCCACTGTGCCATGTTCTTGGGGCATGTGATAACCTTATACGAAAACTAAGTAGTCATTTATTCATTGTCTTTTTAGAAAATTTATGTCGAATTAGAGTTCATCAAATTGTAACCAAATTATTGACGCATACATTTTCCTCATTAATATGCAACAGATTATAACAGGTTTGGTTTAGTTTGGTTTCGTGTAACGGTTTGTTTTACCTGACTGCTATGAAAGGGTGTGCATACTTGTAAGTAAACAACCAGAGGACCGACGGCTCTAAAGCCTCATTTAATGGTACTAGCACATCGACTTGGTTTCGAACCAGGGACCTTCCAGATACGAGACCACTGCTTTACCACTGAGTCATCGCGTCTCCTTAAAGGACGAGGCCGACTGACTGCCTGACATGATAGCGGCCTAGCTCTTTGTAGCTCTTTAAGATGCCGGGTGACCCCTAACTTTCTTTTCATATTTGGATAGAGTATGAATCGTAGATATGATTTTACGTCTCATTTGACCCTCAATTAACTCATGACGTCATCATAATGGCCTCTGAACTAAAAAAATACAATTTGCCTATTATGACGTAAGCATATTTCTTGAAAATTGATTGTATCTCTGTAAATATTGATTGTATCTCTGTAAATATTGATTGTTTTTCTTCTAAATTTTGATATGTTCTAGCTGAGACAATTTTCTACAAATGCAGTGCCCACAATTTTCCATTTTGACAAAAGCATCATGGCCTATTTTTGCGATAAAAAGGAGGCATGTCAATTTTTCACATTTTGCGTGTATTCTCTATGGGAAATGACTTTTTCTCAAAGCTGGATTCTACATTTTCGTCTTTCACGAGCAATATCTCCGTTGTTTTAGCTTTGTTTTCGCTGAGCTTCGAGTATGTTTTAGCTGAGACAATAAGCTATCTCTAATGTGCTTTTATTTTTTGATCAGATGCCGGGATCATGCTCATATTTTACTTGCAAAGTGGGATTTGAGAATACCATTTTCCGTTTACGTGTAATCGCTATGGGAAATGTTTTGGTATTTCTGTGACGCACTTGACTTCCGACCATGAGATCCCTGCCCCTAGTTCGAGTCGTGGCGTCTCCAACAATTTTTGCCTTTACTTTTTTTTGTTCTGACCTTTCACTGTACCATCTCCTTTGATTATTTAAACACTAGAATCGCAAATAATGTAATAAACAACTCTATTTACTTTATTATTACCCTATTTTCACTTAATCCATTACTTTTTGCGTGTAATCCCTATGGGAGACTTTTTCTCAAATCTGGATTCTACAGTTTTGTCTTTTGCGAACGATATTGCCGTTATTTCTGCTTGGATATTTGAGTATGTTGTAACCGAGACAATATTCTTCAAGATTAATGTAGATTATTTAGCATTATCATGATGTTATCATAGTAAAAAATTCAATCATAGGTGACATGTCAGAATTTTCACAATTTGCGTGTTATGCCTAGGGGAGGTGACTTTTGCTCAAATCCTGATTCTACATTCCAGTTTTGTTCGAGCAATATCTCAATTAATTTTTCCGTTTTTGTTGTTGTCAGATGTAGATATGTTGTAGCTGGGAAAATTCTCTACAAGGAGGGTGACCTTTATTGTTTAATCAGATGTTGGGATCATTATTATTATTTATTATCACCTTGTTCGACAAATATAACATCATATGAAATCATTAACAAAAATGTAATAAAATACCTAATTGTGCGTGTTACATCTACGGGAGAGGAATGTCAATAGTTTGCGTACAACGCACCCTATGGGAAATCTGATCACTTGTCGTGTATTAAAACTGATAGGGTTATAAAGAGAAGTTTCATGCGTGATTTGCTCTGCATCTCTCTTTTTCTACTCTCTCTCCCTTTCCCGTCTCTATAGCTCTCTTAATTCATTTCTGTCCGCTCTCCTTTTCTTGCTCAGCTGTCTTTGTATCTCTCTTTCTCTACTCTCTCCCTTTCCCGCCTCTGGCTCTCTTGTTCTGTCCGCTCTCCTTTTTTGCTCGATCCGTCTCTTCTCTGCATCTATCTTTTTCCATTTTCCCGCTTCTGGCTTTCATTCTCCCTCTATTGTGTCTTCGGATGTTCCTTAATTTTCTCTAGGCATTCCCTTTGCCCCTAGTATTTTTTATTTTACACCTACCACGTTTCCTTACTGTCCTGCCTCCTTTCGAGTGCATGCATTCTGATTCCTCTTTTATCCCTATGTCCAGCTCATTTATTTTTTTACAGGACTATACCCCGTCTCCCTCCTTCTCTCTTTATATATCTACTGCCATCTCTCTCTCTCTCTTCATCTTTCCGTTAACACCAAAGACCATTTTTTTTTGGGGGGGGGAAACAGGCAGACCACCTTATTCACCAAGTGACGAATTCAAATCTCGTTTTCTATACGTTTCAGATAATAGGCCATTTTCGTAATGTAACCAAATTTAATGCATAAGTCATTGTGAAGTGCCTCAATACAAATGATTTCATTCACCTGAAATGAATAATAGTATTTCAATAGTTAGAATGCAAACTTTGATCGGCTTGTAAAAGTCATGGGATTCCTGACTGACCCAAAGGTTTAAAATTATGATTGCAGCATGAGCTAAATCCAGGATTTTGTTTAGAATCTGAGGTAAAGATCCCCAACCCCTTAAAGACAGAAAAAAAGAAGTACTTCATTCATTTTCATCCAAAGGAAACGTATGCCGAAAGAGAACCATAACCTTTTTTTGTTTTTCATATTCCATCTTAGGAAACAACACATTCATATCTCCTGTAGATATTCATATCATTATTCCGCACCAAATTCATATCGTTTACGGTATAATCAAAGTAAAAATAGAAAAAGAAAAACAAATGTAATAATAGCGTGAAAAATAAAGAAATTGCGCTTTTCCCTCTTTTTTTTGTATTGAGTTGGCAATTCGAGACCATTATCGTCCTGGGCATTGCCATGGCGACGTTAGTTCGGCAAACATCTTTTCTTTACATCTCAGCCGGCAATCTTGAATTGACTTAATGTATGGAAGAGTGCACGTGTCGAGTTTAAGTGGCTTTTAACTCGGTCGTGAACAGTTACAACTGTGGCAATGGGTGTTCAGGGTGTTCGGTTACACGTTGAATGCATTTCGATGTGTGGTGTGGGTGTATTTATAGGTTTTCCCGCCCAACTTCGTAAACTTAGCATCCAAATTAACGTTACGTTCATTCAAGTTCGTGCGAAATTGAATGACTATATAGATCAACATTCAAAAAGCTAATTGCGTCATTCAATTTAATTTAGTAGCATGCGCTTTCATACTCTTGTCACGGAGACGTGCAAAACGAGCATTCAATTTAGAAAAGCGTGTAAAGACCATTCAAATTCGCGCGGGACAGACGTCGGTATGTCTTCGTTCATTCAATTTCGTGATTAGGCATACATTTGTGACATTTGTGCATTGCTTTCAATTTGTTGTTAATTTGTCACTTAATATACTTCTGTTTGAATAATTTTATGCAAAGTTTACTTGGAGGAATGGCATGCGTATTCGTTCTGTAATTACACAGGTAACTGTCCCCAGAGAAGGTGCATAATTTGTGACTTCTCTTCTAAGCACAAGATCTTGGACAGAGGTAGTTCAGGTTTAATATACATGGACATGATGCAAACATAATACAATGATGAATAAAGAAAAAGATGTTAAATGAAAAGAAAGAAAGATCACCTACTCAATCAAGATTGATAAAAACAAACCATTTAAAATATAACCCCTTAAGCATTTATAATGACAAATATGAAGATATGAATCAAGTAATGTTTCAACAAAAATAAAGAATGTCGAAAGAAAGAAAATAATGCAATATAAATATATCATACAAAATAATAAGAAGATTGTATAAAAAAGTGTGAAATCATATCAGAAAAGATCATGGAGAAAAAGAATAAATAAATGAACATGAAATACTGAATATCCGAATGAACATCGAGCCTCATACTATGATTATGAGGTCTAGTTTTAATTTGAATGACCCGATTGCGAAAGAGGTTGCCCATAGACGAAAATGAAACCGCAATATGCCAAAGAATTCACCTCCCACTCAACATTGGCGAAATTGAATGACCCTTACGCATTTCCAAATTGACTGAACCAAGCATTAATTCGAATGTGCATGTTTAGAAAATTCGGTGACTCGAAACGAAATTGAATGCAACAAGTTTAAAAATGAAACAGGGGAGCAACGAGTGGAGAAATTTTGCTCAAACAGAAATGCACGTTAATGAAATTGATTGCTGCTTTTACGAAATTGGCCGGGAAAACCTAATATTATGAGCGCCGTGCACAATCAACAGAGCAAAAGCTCTGCATTCCTTTCTTCTCTGGACAAAAAGAAAAGAAAGCAGTATAATTTGCGAATAAATCGTTCGGTTAACACGTTGCATGCATTTCAATGTGTGGGTGTGGGTATGGGTGTATTTATTGTGAGCGCTGTGCACAATCATCCTAGCAAAGCTCTGCATTCCTTCCTTCTCTCTCCAAAAAGAAGAAAAAGGCAGTAGAATTTGCGGATAAAGCGAGAAAAGTCTCTCTTCACCATTCCAGAAATAAGTACTAAATTATACGGGTCTCGCTCTTTTCAAGTTGCATCTGCCGAACTTTGGAATAAACTACCGGAAATTCTAAACATTTGGGGTACTGTTGACAACTTTAAGGCGCGTCTGAAAACATTTATTTTCAAAAATACTTTCCAATGTTAAGAGAGAGGAAGTGTGTTGAGCATACCTCACTCTTCTTATGTTACTCTATCCACCTTTCCTTCTTACTCTTTCTTACAGCGCACAGAGACACATTGTGATATGCGTCATATAAGTACGATTTATTTTTATCGTTATAACATATTTTTATATTGCTATAATTCTTTGTCGCATTACTCCATCCGTTACTTCCTCCTATCCGTACGTAGATTAAAACAAAAACATAAAAATGGCTTAAGCACGCTTTCACACTTGCAGACTTTCCATAGCAACGCGAGCAAACGAAGTTCCGTTATTATGAAGCGAAAATACGTTTGAAGGCTGACGGAGCCGTGCTCCGATGATCTATTATTAAATGAACTCTCTCAGCACTTTTCTCTCCTGCAGAGTCTGATGTAAGTCGGTTCATACTGTGACGTAGCGTGTGTATAACTCGGAGGGGAGGGGGGCTCATTATTATTGTATTGTTTTGTTGTCGTTTTATATTCAAAGTAAAAATCACAATCTGTCAAAGCAGACTGCTTTACAACGAGTCCCTGCAATTTGTTTTAAAGAAACAAGTAAGAAGACTACAATATTATTGAAAAACAAATATTTATACATTTTAATCTCTACTAACGAATATTTGAAGCATAAAAGAAATAAACAAAAAATCATATTATACTCTTCAAATTATCGAGAATATTATGAAACTTATCATTTGTACTTACTCTCCTTCCAGTATGAATTGAACAAAAATCGATAGAGCCGATTTATTTGACACATTGATCTCTCTTTCTCCCCCCCCCCCCTCCCCTTTCTCCCCCCCCCCCTCTCTCTCTCTCTCTCTCTCTCTCTCTTTATCCATCCTTCGCTGTACGTCTGAGTGACGCTTTTCTGGTCATGCTGATTACCGTATTTCCTTGACATTTCAAAAAATAATTCGGTAATCATGCGGTGCGACTGTTTTTAATCAAAGTTCTAGTTTGGAAATAATTCCCCTTTAATTTTCTTCCAGAGACAGATTTAGAGGAGATATTATGCATTTGTTTTGGGAGATGAAGGGGGGGCGGTGGTACAATTATGCATCTGTTCCAGAAGATCAGTATTAACACTTATCTTAAACACTAAGTAGACAAAAATGAAGAATACTGAAGGGATGCGTGTATATCTTATGGGACCAATATTAGAGCGCTCATACCCGCCAAAATGGCTACATGAATACCAATGTTGAATACCCTCATGGCGATGCGATTGCATTTTAAAACAAAATGAATACAAGTCATTAAGGAATGTTATTTATGTAGCCGACGAGAGGAGTTTTGCATTGTGAGAATTTCGAATCATAGACATGATCAGAAAGTTACCCATGTCTTGTGTTGGGTGAAAAAAAATTGAATATAGAATAGAGGGAACAAAATTGGTATTGGCCATGAACACTCAACGGAATTCAATACGGAGAGAAAGGTAGGTGTATTATTCTTCACGATGAATTATTATGTCAAAGATAAAGTTGAGTTCTTGCCATGCGATTGCATTGTAAAATAAACGTTGTGGAATCGATAAGAAAAGGTTGATCATTTAACATATAAGTATTGGTGTGTACTGCAAGGTCCTGGAATCATCAAAATGGTAAGAAATGTTGCCCAGTCTCGGTAAAGTTACAAGCACTGTACACAGAAAGATGTATATGGGACTAGACGAACATGCGGCATAAAAATCCGTCCCGATTTGTATGATGTTATATATGCCATATTTAGAATAGGGGACTGACAGCTTTACGTTCTCTCCGAGGGACTTGGTAAGGAGGATCAATGCCTTACCAAAGGGCACTAACGCATCTACTTGGTTTCGAACCCGGGGCCACTGCAGTACTCTACCACTGAGCCACGGCGCCATAAACCCCTATACGTTTATGTAACAAGCCGGTAATCAATACATTTTAATGAACAATAATTTTGATTTCGAACATAATAATATAAATATTTGCACCCTTTCTCTCAATGGTGACATTAATGATGAATCCAACAAGAAGAAATAGACGAATGAATTTATGGGTGAATAGATAATAAATGAATGAAGAAAAAAAATAAACAAATTAGATTAATAAACAAACAAATAACTAAGAAACTACCTCAGTCAGAAAGTATCTAACTAACTTATTGACTAAATAACTAACTATTAAGGATCGACTAACTAGCCAACTAACTAACTATTGGAATAGATACATGAATAAATAAACAAATAAATATTTCAATAACTAATAAAATAAAATAATAGATAAATACATATATTGATAAAAAATAACGTTCTTGACATGAAACAACGACTGGCAAATGGGAAATTCGTTACCTCAGTTGAAGCACGTAGAGATAGATATCCTGGGTGTTGCCTCTGCTTTCTGAGCTGGACTCAAGTTCATTTTTTAAGTTCAAGTTCATTTTATTTCCATTTCTCGTATAAAAATACATTTAACAATACATTATACATATAAGCAAATATATAAATATAAATAATACAAAGAATATGGAGGAGCCAGCAGAGGCCATTGGCCTTTCAAAGGCTGGGCTCCAGTGTCCTCAGATAATAATACAAAGTACAGAGAAGAAAAAAAACAATGGGTAGTAAATATAAACAAATGAGTACAGGCTAATTAAATTAAACATACGATAGGAATTCTTCATTAAATAGTTCTTGTATTTACGTTTAACTCGCTGGAAGTTGCCCTTTTGTTGGGTGACACTTGAAGAAGTCTATCCAATTTCCTCAAGTCCGGCACTCGAGAGTATCAGTAGGTGAGAGAGAGACGTGTGGTGAATACATAATTGTAGTATAGTTCTTCTGAATCAGGTCGATTGTCTACAGATTGGGAAGAGAGAGAGAGAGTTAGTGAAGATTACAGAGGTATAGGGAGTTGGAGGTTGAAAAGGGTGAGTGAGGGAGAGAGTGATAGATGCAGAGAGAGAGAGAGAGAGAGAGAGAGGGTAGAGAGAGATAGAGAGATAGAGAGATTATAAATAATGATTAAAGTGGGAAATCGTAATTAAAGTGGGAATATAATATATATATATATATATATAGAGAGAGAGAGAGAGAGAGAGAGATAGAGAGGGAGGGATAGAGAGAGAGAGAGAGAGAGAGAGAGAGAGAGAGAGAGGTGAGAGAGGATAGACAGACATATATATAGAAAGAGACAGAGAAAAAAAGAATGAGGGAGAGATTTTAAATTTGTGATATCGTATCCATTTGCATCCATACGTATCCAATGTATTGAAGCCTCTCATCAACAGTCGAGAGATCTGAGCATTTTATAGACATATTTACACGATTCAACCACTTTCATGATCAATTGAAGATTGCAAGTGAAAGTAGTGCTTTTAGTGGAGAAAACACCGTTTCTGAAGAGCTGATCTGGGGCTCTAATCTCCAGCAAAATGCCGCCGCATCGTCGGCATGGAGTTTGAATAAAAGATGACTACACGTTTACGCGGGAAAAAAAGGCGCCAAAGTCCCTAGGTAATAGCACATTTAGATTCACATCAGTGAAGATGGAAAATCAAACGTCCAATGTGTAAAAAATGAATGAGATAAAAAGGGGTGGGAGTTATCAGAATTATCAATTAGAAAAAGCCCACCTGCCCACTGGGTAAAAATGTAAATTGAATAGATAAAATGTGAAAAGGGGCAATGAAAAATTAGTATCATACTTAATAACGTTCACGATATTGTGGGATTTGCTGGGATTAACAAATTTACGAAATAAGAGAGAAATACGTTGAAGCTTATGTTAATAATTTCTTGACTTTAAAAGTATCAATCTCTCCCCTATATTAATACGTCGGGTAATACGTCACATAAACGTTTACTCAGGCTATAACCAATGTAATATTCAGTAAGACTTTCAGCAGCTCAGCTCAGTGTATAAATAGTGGCGATTCCAAACTCGACAGTATACACCAATACATTATGTGAGAAAAATAAACCTTTGCCAAGTTTTCCAGGCCGTTTCTCACACGATGTAATTGCTTGAACAGAGCTAAAAGTTTCCTGTTTTAAAACTGCCAGCTGCTCCCAACACGTACAAGATTCTTTCCGTATCGAAGGGTGAAACCGCTCATCTTCCCGTCGTGTAACCTCCGTCCAGAAATGTATTATTGTTGATTGAAAGAATCTTGAGGCTTCGGAATAATCATTTTAAGTCCGTCTGGCCACTTTTCAATTTCATTAAAGGCATCGTTTAACAATGTTAAATCTGAGATTCACGGCCCTATGTGTTATCAGTGTCTGTGATATGGTGTAATATTGAAGCCCTAACAAAATTGCGCTTCAAAATGGCCAAGAAGTGCCTCAAAAAAAAGTAAAAATCTTTGAGTGACCGGTTTTACCATACTCGTTTCCCCCATAGACTGTAGTGTTATGAAAACCGTTAGGAAAATTTGATTTCGATTTCCAATCATAAATATCTTGATAATCAGACAGGCGATCAGCTTGTTAAAGTCACGGGGTTCCTGATTGACCTGAAGGTTTATAATTACCATTGCAGCATGATCTAGCTAAGTCCAGGATTTTGTTTCAGAATCTGAGGCAAAGTTACACAATCCCTTTATTACGGAGGACGCGTGAAGGTAAGAAAGTGCTCTGTGATCTTTAATGCAAATTATATTTTCACATTCCCTTAGTTTTTGGAAATCAAATAGCAGTATCTTCTTGCCAGTTGAAATAGTACAGCTAATAATATATCTACCCGAAATTACGCCCTTATAAACAATGAAAAGTTTCATACCTGAAATATATATTTTAATGTATGATTTTACTTGATGCAAGGAGCTGTGTATTTCTTTCTGATTGTATGTAACAATGCGAAATCCAGCCCGAGGCAGTGATGCATCGTGTGCTAAAAAAAAAATTATTCAATTGTATTAAATTACAAGAAAAAGGTTCTTGTCATACACGCTCTTTACATGATTACATGATGTACATGTGAAAGGAATACGGTATTTTCTTTCAATTAATCCGTTACTGGTAGGAATGAAATCCTTGACGCTAGAGCGCCGTAATGGTATCCATGCTTAAAGCCGGGGTAATAATTGCAAAGCGCCAGGAGTGTCAAGTCTGACAGGCATGAGTGCTATGCAAGAACCCACTATGTTAATTATTATTATCACTCATATTCCGCTACTGTACATTGAGTAACTGAGAACCAATTTTTTAACGAATGTCTGAAGAATTATAGTCGAAAATTCCTGATATGAAATTCTTGGCGATGTCAACACGTAATTTGAATGTCATTGCACTATTGATCTGTGGCTACTGGTGAAGACACACACCTAGGCCCCGACGTTGCATAAAACTTACCATTGATGGTAACTTTGCCATCAATGGCACGTACCATAGTAACAGGGCTCAACAGCCAATCAAAATTAAGGGTTCCATGGTAGTTATACCATTGATGGCAAATTTACCAACAATGGTAAGTTTTGTGCAACGGGGTCCTGATTTTTTTTAAATACTGTTACGGCCCTCCATCTTAGAACGGGTCCTGGATGCAGGAGGGCTGGCCTGTCCCTTGCCTCTATCACCGTCATCTGACGAAGAATTTGCCATCTTGAATAATGCGAGCGGTTTCTATTTGGCTTGTAGTTTAGAGGCCCGGACGTAGCTCCGTTTTCCCAAAGTATATGGGTGTGGAGATGAGAGGTGTTTGGGATAGGTGGATGTGTATTCCCTATGAGAGGGTTATATTACGTCAGTCTATGGAGACTCAACTAATCGCACGTTATGAAACGATGGATTGTTTAACTGTATACTTTAATAATACAAACATAAGTCAACATCTCCAACACGTTATCATAGTTAACACCGACACCGATTACCTGGATTAATCTCAACAAGTAGTAAAGGCAGAGATTGCCTTTTGTAGGAACTCTATTTCTCGCTTCCAATCCTTTTTCCTTACTTTAGCTCAGCTGGAGCAAAGCGGAGAGTTCGCTATCTGACCAAGACGAGAGCCAGCGTCAAGGTGACGAAATTACCGTTAAATACTGGTATTTATAGCCTCTGAGACGCTCTGAGAGCTGTTTTACGCATGGTGCGTCCGTAATCGCGCTCTGAGCCCTTACGCCCCAAAAGCTTACTGCGCCCGCTACGTTTTCTGCAAGATAACTTAAATTGTGGCGAACTGGTTCGTTACACAGCCCCCTTCTTCAAGGAATGTGTCCTCACATTGTCACCCTCAGATTAATACGAGGGGTTTCCAAAAATATTTACAATTACTAAAACGTATTAAATTTTGCATCGCTGTACTATTCATACTGAGAGTTACGTCCTCGTTAAGACCAATTTTGATATGCATATAACAATCAAGCTCTCTATATCTTTCTATGAAGTTCTCATATAAAAACATGTTCATTCTATGGACGTTAACTCTGAATATGACCATTACAGCGAGTGCTTTCTATGCCAATTATTTTCATGAATATTTGTGCATTATGACACATCCTTGAATTTTCCAAAAAGATAATGGTGTGGTGTTCTACAAACAAATGAATAGCTTACACTACGACATAAAAATGATTTTAAAAAGTAGATACATGTATGAATATAAACAATGAGGATGCCTCTTTTTGTTTCCTCCTGAAAGCTGTTGCTTTATTAAAAGTTCATCTTTGTTTTTACAGTTAGTTCGTTTACTGTCCTTCTAGGCATCCATTGGCTCATTGTTCTTTCTCTTTTCTTTTCTGGCAATACGAGTGTATACTGTTCCATCTGGCAGGTGCAGTGACTCGTATTGGTAGGTGATCGTAACCCCTGGCGGAATGATGTGTTTTGTTTTCTGCGTCACCTTACATCCGCCTCCAGCTTGACGCAGGCTTCTAGCGGCTTGGAACAGTTGATCACCATCTGTTTCGTCCTCTGTCTCAGTGGCGACGTCTTTCCTGTAATAAGGCTCTCTCGTCCTACAGGTACAGTCTGCATCTCCGTAGTTACAATGCGGGAGCAGGATGTGGTATTGCCTTCATGGCGACACTGAACTGATCCCCATTTGGTCTCTAGAGTAGCCGTCTCCAAGTCAAGCTTCGCTCCTAACAACAGAAGATTATCCATGCCCAAGACTCCATCGCCGCATACATCAGCGATTATGAAAGTGACCCTTGCCTTTCCCTGGCTTATTGTCACTTTGGCCAGCGTCAAGGTGACGAAATTACCGTTAAATACTGGTATTTATAGCCTCTGAGACGCTCTGAGAGCTGCCCTACGCATGGTGCGTCCGTAATCGCGCTCTGAGCCCTTACGCCCCAAAAGCTTACTGCGCCCACTACGTTTTCTGCAAGATAACTTAAATTGTGGCGAACTGGTTCGTTACAATACTATGAATATTGTTAGGTGAACAAATATA
Source organism: Strongylocentrotus purpuratus (assembly GCF_000002235.5). Classification (NCBI taxonomy): domain Eukaryota; kingdom Metazoa; phylum Echinodermata; class Echinoidea; order Camarodonta; family Strongylocentrotidae; genus Strongylocentrotus; species Strongylocentrotus purpuratus. Next base: position 23,856,669 of record NW_022145600.1, on the reverse strand, counting down.
TATGTTTGGGACGAAGGTTGAGGGAGGGCCTGCACATGACTTGCTTAGCCGTACACTAGTATTTTGTAATATGTAATTTCATTTGGCAACACAAGAGAAGAAGAACAAAAGGGGAATAAAACAAAATAAGAGGAAGGAAAAGAAATGAAAAGAATAGAAAAAAAAAGAAAATACAAGAACGGAAAGGAAAGGAAATAAAGAAAACAATCAAAAGAAAGGAAAAGTGACAGTACAATACAGAAAAGAAACACAATTTAAACAAAAAAAGTAAATACATATTGCCTTTAAAGGATGTCAAGGCCCCATCATGAAGCACCCATATTGCTCCGATTGTCTCATTTGCGCTCGCTCTATCACTGCAGCACTAACATAGCTCGTTCGACGTCACTACCCAACTAGCCAATCAGCTGTCAATGACGTCATATTGAATGCAGCGGCAAATATATTTTGTGAAATTATCGAGAAATTGACTATTTCTAATTGCAAACTAGTTTTATTTTTGGATGGAAAAGCAGCCATTGTTATCTTGACATTCATTGAAGTAATCAGAATAGGGTAAGTTACTTCTCAGATGATTCAAGAGGTCCATTTTGTAGATAATTTTTTTAATTTCTTAGAATGTTCCACTGTGTTGCAGGGTACCGGGTGTATGCCATTGGGTGTGATGTGTTCGCGCGCTATAAGTACATGCCACCGCGCCGTCGGGTGTATTCTCGTACTGATGTAGGTGCAAAGCTAGAATGGCTACCACGCCCACTTCCCTCTCTATGCCTTTCTTAACATTACTTTCCTTCTCAATACAATAACTTTCACCTGCCTAAGTTATTCAAACCATACCGCCTCGCCACTTCCATTACGTAATCATTAAAAGGATCCGCATATACAATATTTTCCTGCTATACGTTGTACTGCAGGAAAATACAAATCTCCCTGGTATACCTTACAGTCCAAACGATAAATATGTGCCTTTAACGAAGCAGGCGACAATCGACGTAGCAGACGACACTTGATAGTAATTTTGTATGTGAGATTGCTTTGCTAAATATAAATTACTTTGTTAATAAATATCAACTAAAATTTCTTTTACATTTCTTTAAACCATCATTGATATTTAATAATTCATGAGTGAGTAAAAGAAACATACCAAACTATATAATTATATGAAATACTTGGTGGCAATTAGGGGAGTTTGACGTGATGACCGATTGTACCCCTCTGTTAATAACCGAATAGTCCATGGTGTGTCATGAATATTCATGTTTTTGCTTACCTCGGCTAAATGTTTGCTTTTACTAAATTGAAAAATTACGGTGGGGGTTGGATGAAATGGACATAATGAAATAGGCAGAAGTTATCTATGATAATTCATGCTTTTAATGTTTCGTGTGCTCGACCTATAATCTTCAAATCGCTTGGCATACTGAGTCCAAAGTTAGACTTGTTTTACATGTGTATTATAGGCAATAACGAGCTTGCAACCTATTTTGAAAAATTACGGTGGGTGAACTTTCAAAAGTCAATGAGACATGAGGGCTCCAATGAAAGAGCTAGTGATAACATACGTCGGGGTGGATGTGCTTTTCGTTTAAACAAACAATGAATTTTTAACGATTTTTTTTAAAAAAAACGTCCATAGGCTAACATGTTAGGCTGCTGACTCTGACCATGCTCTGACGATAGGGGGCGTTGTGAAATGAGACTAAACGGAGCAATATGCTTTAACCGTACCTCAAGTTGTGTAATTAAATCTGTGCGTTACTAGCGATATCTACGTCATACACAGTTTGATAAATGACTTCACATTCTACCGAGTTACAAATAGAATTCCTAATTATGTAGGTTTCCCAAAGCTAACGATTCATATTCATATTTTCGGCTTCTAAATGGGTTCTGTATAATGTAGCCTTGGGAGATATCTAGTACAAAATCTGGGTTTTCATTCAACACGACCCTTGCATTTACGAGATTATGACCATAACAACGCCATTATCGAATTAAAATGTTTCAAATTAATTAAAACACCGCCAAATGAAAACAAAAATAAATGGAAACAGAAAATCATATCATTGCATGTTCCTATTAGATTCTCGTATTTTTGTATTGTTTTCATACACAAATACCGAGATGGAAGTGAATTTAACATTATGGTTTATGCAGCGTTTTTGCGGGTCATTATAGGTTTCATTATCACGGTTAACTTAATTAAATGACCACACGTCCCTCGTGTTTGCAAACCATAGAATAAAAAGCGTTTCAGACGGGCATTTGTTTCTTTGTTTTATTTTCCTTTATTATCCTTTCGTATGCCAAACTGTTCTATCTTTCTGCAATTATATCCGTCTGCATCTTCTTCAGCCATCATAGTAGATTTATAAACACAAACAAGTTTGCTTTTTTTTAACTCAAAAAAGAAAAAAAAGATGATAATGGTATAGCCTACAATGTATACACTGTTTAACTTCAAGCTAAAATAACTTTTTTCTTACCTCTTTTTATAAAATGATTATAACAATAATTTATGATTTATTCTCGATAAACGAAGTTATATCTTTTTGACTCCTTGGATTGATCAATAAAGTCCTGAAGAGATATTAACTTTATCTATATCAAGAATAAATCATATTCATTCAATTATTGTGTTTTTATATATTTAAGTAAAAATTATGTAATTTCTACTTGGTTTCTACTCAAGATTGTGGTCGCTAATTTCTTGTATCATGATTTCATGAGTATTTTAACAATTCTGACTACATAATTATGATCAATTTATTTTGTATGATCAATTTATTTTTGATGTTTTAGTGTAAGCTTTCAAAATTCAGGACCAGGATGTAAACCAGTCCTCTCTCACCTTGTTATCCTGATGAAATATGTTCAAATAAATAAAATAATAAATATTCTCACAACCGCTTCATTAAATGATGTACGAGATGTTTATTCAATTTTATAGGCAAAAGTGAAAATTTCACTGGTTTGCGAGTCATTTCTGTAAATGGCAATCGCTTGTTAAAGATAAAGTTGAGTTCTGGTCATGTGATTGCATCGTGAAAGAAAAGGTGTGGAATGGATCAGAAAAAGTTGATCATGTAGTATGTAAGTATTTGTGTGTACTGCAAGGTTATCGAGTCATCAAGTTCATAATAAATTAGGCCCAGTCTTGGTGAAGTAACAAGCACTGTACACAGAAAGATGTATATGGGACTACACAAATGGTGTCGGGCCTACTTACCTTGATGTCCTTATCTTTCTATGCTCATTACTCAGCCAGTATACATTTTCTACCAGAATTATTTGGCAAATGACATTTATATGTAATCTTGAACATTCAGTGTAAGTTTCGTTTGATTCTGTGAGAATTCATTTTTTTAAATTTTTCTTACCAGAACTCAATTTATCTTTAAATCTTGCACAAGACACGTAACACACAATACACGCTAATCAAGAGCACGCTTTAAAGGTCGTAACGCTTCGAGCGACGAAATTAACAGATCAAGATCACAGCTTTTAATTTGCGTAATATAAAATGCGTTTAGTAACAGTTAGATAACAACGGTACATGGGGGTTATCTATAATAAAAGCGTGAAAATATGGAAAACTATAAAGAGAGAAAATAAAGTTAACGAAGAAGACAAACATATTAATTGCTCTATCGCATTTTATCCACCTTCAGTTGTCTTGTAACCTAGATAATTGGTCCCCCATGACACCAATTCCTCACGAATTGACGCCATTGTTCATTAAAGGTAATACAAAGTTTTGGGAAATTTTGAAAATTGGGTGGATAGTGAATCTTTACAATTTTGATATATTTTGATGCCCCTGTGGATGTATTATAAGCACTAAAAAAATTAGCCCCTAAAACACTTCTTTTTTTGAGAAAAATTGAATATAAAAATTTACCGGTGCTCCCGGAAAATTTTGATAAATTTCAAATAGCGCCTATTGCCGTGCAATGGTAGCTGCGACCATGAAAATCTCAGAATATGTAGTTGTGATATATAATTTACAAACGGGATTAGCTAATCGGTCGATTTTAGTCAAGAAACATTGTTTCATAGCTAAATTAATATCTTGACCTTGAGAGGGAGCTATACAACATCAAGAGATCATTATATACAATTTCATAACTTTAGACTCGATCTCAACCGCGACAACGATCAATGAATATTGTAGGATCGCATATGCTTCAAATATGTTAATTTGAACCAAATTCATGACCCCCCCATACCAAAACTTTGTAATACCTTTAAGTGACTTTTTGTTCTTCATTTATCAATTTTATCAGTCACACGTAAAAACAAAGTGAAACAGGAATTTAAAGAAATTGGTCAAACAATAGACGAACAAAAGCAAGACACAAAATAACCAAAATGCTTATACAATAGACAGCACATAAAAAATTAAAATGTACATGTATTATAAAAACATTTTGAAACAGATTTTTCGGCGAAACAATACAAGAAGGATTTTTTTTATAAATCTCGAGAAAAAAAAACTCGCGTAGAATTTAAGACAAAAAGGGGATACCATTGTCATGCACTATCACGTGCGTCGCGTACAAATTCAGGTCTATCGACGCTAGATAGTGCATCCAATAAAGGCACTGCGAAATGAAGTCATTTTTGGCATCGAAACATATTACGGTCGATCCTAAAAAGAAGTCATTTATGAATCCCAAGGTTATTGCCGTGTACAATCGTATGGATCCAGTTAATTGACTCTGCTAGAAATAGAAATCGCAGCCAGACTGACATTATAATGTAATTTCACTGGGTAAAATTGCATTGGTCGATTTGAATCGTCCAAGATATAACACTCATGGACACCCCAAATCATATTAGGAGTAGTTTTTCTTACCAAGGAGTTATCACAACTCTTTATTCGTGTTATTCTTATCATTATCATACATCTTTGAGTGGAAAAAGAATAGGTATTAGTTTTAAATCTATTCCTCGACCTTGAAAAATTAATGATGAGAGCCCGATGAGAGGGGGGGGGGGGGATATATGATGGGAGAATTCCTTTTCTGTGGAGGTGAGGGATCTAAATTTCTAAATCATTATTATCTTTTTCCATATTTTGTTTGATTGTCTGTGGAGGATTAATTCGTTTTGTAAAGCTTATTGAGAAATGTTGTTTTGGATATTACGCTTTATGAAAACCAGTTATTTATAAGTATGTGCACATTAATGATTCATATTTAATTGAATTTTTGGATCTATATTGTGTCATACACCACTGTCACGTTTAATATAGGATTTCCCGGCCAAATTCGCGAGTTTGTCATTCAAATTCATTTGTCATGCGTTCAAATTCGACGGTTTTAGTGCTGTCGGGTATATCTCGGGTTTATATTCCTTTTTCTAGATTTCAAATCTATGAAGTTTTTGTTAGAATCTACGTATGTTTCATTCCAATTAATGAACAAATTGCTTCTTTTGCTATTTGGTCATTCGATTTAGCGCAACACGATTTTCTGACATCGCGACGGTGTACTTTTAGCATTCTAATTCATTTGTAGCATTCAAATTAGCACTTTGTGCACTAAAATTAATGGTCAATATACATTTCTCGTTGTTTAAACACTTTTTATAGCTCATTCTTTTTCTTTCAAGATCGTTTTATCATGTGTATTTCATCCTATTTTATTGTCTTGCATTTATACTCTTTATATACTTTTAGATTTATCAGATATTCATCAGCCTTTAAGTTTGATTGTTAAAAAAAAAGACTTACTGTACATCTACGGACTTGATGGTCTCAATATTTGTGTAAATTTTCATGTAAGGAAGTTGTTTGTCTTGTGTTTCACCATAAATTTATCACAATTTCATTATGGAGGAAGGGTACAATATTGTGACCGGGGTAGGTATTTTCGTGTCCCCACTTTTCCGGGGTATATGAACATGTCCGTTCAGAGATGCCATATCCCTTGTTTTGCCCCTTCTTTACCTAATGTCTGACTACAAACATATGCTTTGTCCTCAAAATTAATAAATTGAATAACAGAAAAGACCCCAATAGCAAATCATGCATTTAATTGCATTTTTTTAAAGCTGTAAACGTGTGTTGCATTTCTTCCCCCTAACATTCCAAACTTAAATAAACATAATTCGAATATGAATGACAGGTCTTAATTTGAATGATAAAAATGACGCCTCGACAAGTGACGATTAATTTGAATGCTAGTTGAACAGTTTCTAAATTGAATGACAGATCTATGAAATCCTTCGACCAAAATCCTAAATTAAATACAAAATCGGGAAAATTGAATGATAATTGGCATGGCAAAGCTGATCTGCGCTAACTTAAATGCAAAGTAAATGAATTCGAATGACAAAATCGCGAATTTGGCCGGGAAATCCTATACTAGGCTGTCCTGTATAAACTGTTATAGACACGCCTGTAAAAATATATATTAAACCAAATTGTGTCTGACTACTTGTTCTCCCTTTCTATCTCGAAGGGACACTGGTGTTAGGTGTCACTAAAATGCTGGAACTGCTTCTAGCATTATTTTCACACGATGTAAGACACATCAGTCAGCATTTAAAGAGAAGTATGTTATCAAAAATGTCGTGTACAGAATGATCGTAAAAACCGAGAGTAAATGGCAAATAAAATTACACTTGAGAGTTGTTTGTAGTGATATCGAATTATTGAGATATATAATCTCTTGAACATTCTCTCTCCAATCAAACTCAACCTTTCTTTCGCTTTTTTCACTTCAGTTGTTGTCAGAAGGGAATTCCCCTTTAAAAACCACGCCGATGATATTGTCACAAGGGAATTCCCCTTTAAAAACCACGCCGATGATATTGTCACAAGGGAATTCCCCTTTAAAAACCACGCCGATGATATTGACTTTCACTGTTCATACGGCACAACAGCGTTTCAGAGAAAAGGAATAAATCTCCGTGCAAACACGCCCGACAGAGCCATAGATCTTTGCGACATGTTGGCTTTTTACTGAGATATGAAACTGCAAACTCACCTCATTTTATCAATAATTCACTGATATTTTGTTTCTTATACTCATATTCCACTAAATTTAATCGCAGCAAGGTCTTTCCCTTTAAAAAGCACGGGGATGATAATCCACGCTTTTCCCTGTCCATACTATACTGCACGACAACGTTTAAAACAAACGGACTAAGTCTCTGTATAAACACGCCCTTACATAGTCCTAAATCCTTGCGACATGTCCTTTTTTCGCCTGACATTTTAAATATTTTCTTACTTGATTCCACTAAAACTTGTCAGAGAGAACTATCCGTTCTAAACCTGGACGATGGCACATGCTTTTAAAAAAAAAGGTGTCCTCTTACCCCCCTCCCCCCCCCCAACCCTTATTCAGCGGCTGGCTGAGTCGTTGCGAAATTTTCGGCCCGATTTATAAATGTTAAACCCCCCCCCCCCCCCCCTTGAAAAAATCCTGCGTACGCGCCTGTTTACATGTATCCTTCAAATGTAAATTGGGCGAGCTATTTTTAATATTTTATTCCACAAACAAGTGTACTATCACACGCCATGGCTGCATTGCCTAATTGAAAATGCACCAACGGCGTGTCTCAAATTTCAGAAAATGATTGTTCTTTATTCATCGTCCGATTTTCTCAACATGTGGTAAAACAAAATTGTCTTTATCCTGCTTCTACTCGAGACAAGCTTTATTACGAATAATTTTTAAAGAGGGGGAGAAAAAGAAGATTACTGGACGTGTAAATGTCTGCCGACCTTTCGTGAAAGGTTTCGTCAAACGTGTATTCATCTACTTTTATCAGACTAATCAATCCCGAAAAGATTATGTTCTTAGAAAACATTTCATCTACAGAAAACGCCCTACAACGATTTAGTATCGGTCCTTCCCAAAGGCATGTATGGGACTATCAGAGAAACCTTTTGCTTCGGGTATGAAATGAAACGGTGAAAAGTCCGCTCAGATGTCTCAAGAATAGTCTCAGAGATGTCACAAATCGTGTTTTCGATTCGTCTTGGAAATTATATTTCGATTAGGCCAGTCTTTACGTACTGAGTCTCGTACTGAGCAAAATGTTGATTAGGTCTGTGTAATCATGAAAGACAATACCCATCCACTTCATTCATTTCATTAGGTACCCGATTTCGCTCCACCCCAACCCGCCTTTCACGATTCAGATATTCATTTGTTCCTGACTCTGTTCCTAAATTCTACTCACAGGTTCAAGCCTCAAGGTTGAATTTCTGCGTCGGAAAAATTAATACTGAAACTATTTATGATTTGAAATACCAATGACCAATGCTTTATTCTGAAACTCATGATATGAAGTACCAATAACCACTTTTGTCGTTTCATTATCTTTAGCAAGTATTGGTTCCTTATTTCATCTATTTCTATAGATTGTTTCTTGTAATTATGTATTTCCTTGGATATTATTGTAACGTCAGTGGAAACCAATTTTCTTTGTAACTTGTTTGAAAAGACCGAATCAAATATCCTGTATCTTGTATTGTATCTTGAATGAGCAGTATAACCAGTAGCCCAACAAGGAAGTAAACAAATGGATACTACTTTCTTCTTCGTTTTTGAATTTATTTTTTTTAAATTTTATTCACCACCATTGAAAACAATGAAAAAAAAGGATAAATGTACCATGACAATGTCAATATAACATCAATGCATGCCATGAATTATTAAAAAATACATGTTCTACAGCGATATACATGTACATTATGACAAATATAAAGTAAAGTTAATTTGCTTCAAGAGTAAAACAATAAATGACTATTTACAATGAGTTTGTGATCGACGGTAAAATAGAGTCAAAAATAGCACATGTGCTAGTTGAGTCTGACTCTCGTTATCTAAAGCCTAAAATAAAGTTACTTAAAAAATACATGATGGGTTTCCAAATCCTATAAATAAGATTTGTTTTTATACAAATAAAGCAATTATACATCTTATTCGGAGTGTTCTATCACAATATGCGAATAATTATTGATATTCAAGTGATTACTAACAGCAGAGGACAATCAAAACGATAAGAATTTCCCTAATATATTTTTCCCCTATATTTCTACTTTGTTTAATGAGTTTGGCAAATATCAAATCTATGAATCTCTATTGTTTGAATAACCAGAGTAGATTTCCAGAGTGAAAATATTCTGAATATAATAATTATTTTCCTCATTGTCAGAATACAACTGCAGGCTCCTTCAATCGGAGTTGAGGACATCTTAACAAAGTCCGTCCTTTAACAATTGTCAGTTAGTACATTTTAATGAACAAGCAGGAAACTCAATTATATCTCTATATACAGGGGATATGCAGCCTTCCTAACCATTATAATTATTAGTGAGTGTGCGTGCGCTTTTATTCAAGAACGAGGATTCTGAGGTGGATAAGTACATTGTCATAACTATAAATGTCCCTGGAAAATTGGCAGCAATATGGCTAAATCAGGAAGCTTTGCAATTACGTCTCTATCCCATTCAAACGAAATGATTATAAAGACAATTCAGTTATGAAAACACTCGATTTACGAATGGCTAGGTCGATCTGAGAAGGAACTGTCAGAAAAAGTGTTATTATGCTGATGATTACATAGTGTTTTATTTATTTATTGCATAACTACTCTCATAAACTACGATCAGAGTACTGTTGCTATGATCGAATGGTAGATTTAGAGATATAGTGTTCTGAATGATATGGTTGCCTCTTGCTAAGCTTACAATCATAACAATAATGATGATGATATTATGGTAACAATGATGATACTAATAATAATCATAGTAATAATATAACGTAATAATAAAACTTCTACTACTACTAACTACTACTACTACTATATTAATACTACTTCCACTACTTATACTACTAATAATAATACTAATAATAGTGGGTTCTTATCCCGGTTCTTATATAGCGCTCATGTCTGTCAGACTTGACACTCCTGTCGCTCCCGATTATTACCCTGGCTTTAGCACGGCTGCCATTACGGCGCTCTAGTAGTTCAAGGAATTAATTCCTACCAGGTACCCGTTTACATCACCTGGGTTGAGTGTGGCAAATGTAGATCAATGTCATGCCAAAGGACATTAATAATTATAAAGTTAATGATATTGATGATAATCATATTAATAATAACAAATTTTGTTCTACCCACAGAAGCCCCATCCGCATCAATGTCGTTCTTCCTGAGTGCCCTGCAATTATTATTACCCAGCTATTGCCAGGAAACCATATCAACCTGGGTGGAGAGTGGCAAATGTGTTTAAATGCATGTCATTAAAGTATGTTTTTAGGCTAGGCAAATAGCATGAATAGTCTATTCACTATATAGAAAAACAAAAGGGAAGGGCCACGTTTTCCTCCTGGATGCGTGGATTCTGCAAACATGACAAATAACCTTGCAATTATTGGACAAGAGTCCTACAACTTTAACATTGAAAATTCATTTCACATTTTTGATACTAGATGAAATAGAAAGAAGCGTTCGAGTTTCGATCTATCGAAATTGCCATTTGTATAATTTGTAAATATGTCCTCCCCGCCGACTGGGTAAATATGCTTCATCTGTATTTGTGTACATTATATATTAGGGGGTTGATTCAATCAAGGAGTTGATAACTCGTTGATTCAATTAACCCCATCCTACATTTCGATATCTGATTTAAAACACGAGCCCCTACCGTTTGCCATTGCCTTTAATGAAGCTTAACGAGATCTTCCTAGCCGGACAGTATCTACTAATTAATCCAATCAGACGAGGTCTATTGCTTCAGGGATGTTAGCAACAACGCGTTTGCTTTTACCTGACTTTGGGCATGGACCTACGACACAGGGTCACGAGACCTTTTTGTCATGGGTGTAAAAAAAAACTATTTATAGAATGAGCAAGTCCTACGAGTAATACACGGTGCACCCAAGGCGTCATTTCGATAGAGTTATCACCTGCGCTAAAGGCCCAACGAACACGCCACGATCTTTCTGCGATTTTCGAAGAAATTGAAATTAATATTATATATGAAAATCTAAACATACATCTTCCCAACGAATTCTGAATAATGATAAGGATACTAATAACTGGAATTTTAGTACAATTCAACCTTGTAATCAGAATTAAAGCCAAATCGTAGAAAATCCCACTACTGGTCTGATGTCACTACGATTCGTAGCCGATTTTGCTTTTCTTTCTTTAAAGACCGTCAATACTACTGGGCTAGAAAGGATTAGACCACACAGCGAGGTCACTGACAGGTGGCTATCTCATTAACTCAGCTCTCAAAAAACATAAGAAAAAGAGGATCATGGGGGACCAACAGGCACCGATTTTGGGAAGTTTTCTATATAGAGGGAGCAAGTAGCTACAAGTAGAACAGTGGGGCTTTAAAGAAACTTGAAATACCTTAGAAGTTAGATTTTATGAAGCATTTGACTGTTGAGATCCTCGATGATGAAGATTGAGATTTCATATCAAATGCTATAATAGCAAATAATTCCATAGTCGGATCGTAGAACTTGAACTTGAACTGTAATCAGATCGGTGTGCGGTGAATAGCATTTAATAATAAAAATAAAACTCAATGTTTGAACTAGAATCGTCCGTTCACTCGTTTATCTACTTTCTTCTACTGGGAAACCATCAACAAGGAGGCTTCATTGAAATGAATGAACTGATACATCATCATTGTAAGCATTTAAATATTTCCTTCTTTTTTATAATTGTTTGGTTCTTAAAGGTAAAAACATTGTCAAAAATATTTGGTTATAATTTCACCGTTTTAAAATTTTTCCTATCTGTCATATTTTGTTACTTATCATGGATATATATAACTTTGTTCAAACCTCAGATACGTTCGTTAAAATTGATATGAAATGCCATATTCATAAACGTCTGTGCCCATTGTGTGTATGCAAAGATCTCAATTAATAGATTGTTTACATTGTATCTTGCTCAGGGAACCATCCCATAAAAAAAATATACAGACCGCCTCCAACGTCATTCGCCTGTCGTCCTTGTCCCTGACTCGATATCTAACGCTTGCACGCCATCGAACAATTATGACGATAATTGTAAAGAATCATGTGCGATGATAATCCAACTGGGCTGGCAGTTGGTGTCGTCGCCTGTGAAAATGCATTCCCAATGTTTATTGGTTGAATATTGATGGTCGGATTGGAGCGAGTATCTAAAGTCAATATGAGATGGAGGGTAGGGTAAACTTCCAAGCTCTGCCTTGGGACAGCGGTTTTGATATGGCGGATGCGTAGTCATGGAAGGTACAATATAGGGTGTGGTTATTTCACTGCATCCCCGGTTCTGCTCCCGAATACAATATTTTTTAAATCTAAAATTAAACCCGGTGAAATCTGTATACGCTCATCCACTTCCGGTTCCCTGGTGATTCCTAAAGTTGCGAAAAACTTTCTTTTTTGGGGGGGGGGATCATTTGCTCACGCGTGTCTTACTTTCTGTAATAGCCTTCCTGAAGGCATCGCAATATGTATAATCTCTGATTCCTTAAAAAAATCATGTAAAAACGCTTCTGTTTAATTCTTAATTATTTCTACACTGTTGGTCATAATGGTGGAATATTTATTTTTACCCCAGTTTAGGAAAGGATTTTTAAAAATTATTTATTTCTAATAGATCTAGATAATGGCATACACTCTCAGGTTTTATTGAATATTAATTTGCGAATGTTTGTTTTGCGTGACTGCTTAATCATATGTGTGATACTATGCTAATCAGCTAAGGGACCTACGTCCTTAGGTCATAATTGACAGTAATGAGGATTAATGCCTCACAAAAGGGCACTAATACACGTACATGCGCCTTGAGCACTCAAGAGATTGGATTTGGCTCTATATACGTAACATTTATTATTATAATTATCATAGTTTTTTCGCAAATGTAATCAAAGCCTTTTACTGAAATTTATTAAATTATCGTCTTTATATTTTATCCTATTCTAAGATATAGCGTAAGGGCTAGTAGTGTGGTACGGTATGTCACTGAAAGAGCTCTCGTAGGATTTTTGTGCCAAAGTTGATTTTTTTTTTTTTTTTTTTTTTTTTGCATTTTTGGATTCATTGGGATCCAAGCTATCAGAAATTGATGGGGGTTCAAATTTTCCCGAAGACACCAAATTTCCCTATTGCGCGTTATATAAGCCATTTTGGCGCCCAATACGGAACCCCCAAGGAATGAAGGAGGGGTCTGAGGGGTCATTTTTGGCAAATTGGGACCCTTTTGAAGCCAAAACAGCAACAACTACAAAATCAATTTTGGCAAAAAATCCTACGGGATTACATACCATACCGCACTATAGGTTTATGGTTGCGCTTTATGTAGTAGGCCTTACATGCAGTTACCCATTATCCAATCCTTTCAACCAAAACGACGCCAAACGTTAGTGAAGGACATATTGGTTTATGATTAATTACAATCCTTTTGTGTATGCTATTTGAAATGCCAAACACTGTATACAGAACAAAAAAGGTATTGTGTTTGTAATCAAGCTCTCATGTTTATCAATAGTGCTCGTATTATTTGCAAAACATGATATGCTGTAGTGTGCGCTAGGGTGATTGGTGCGTTTGTGTATATGTCTGCAGGCGCGTACACAGGGGGATGTTTGGGGGGGGGGGGGTTAAACCCCCCTTTGTTATTTTTTTTTTTTGTGTCATCCCCCCCCCCCCCCCATAACCCCCCTAAACCCCCCCCCCCCCCTTTGGATTTTTTTTTTTTTTTATTTAATACAAAAAATAAAAAATAAATAAAAATAAAATATTCCCATGGCTAACCTAAAAAAGCTGACCTTACCCCCCCCCCCTCCCCAACGGAGAAAAATGTCAAATTTTCAAATTTCGAGACCGAAAAAAAAGAAAAAAGTGTCCTCTTACCCCCCCCCCCCCCCCCCCCCCCCCCCCCCTATCGCTTCATCGTTTTACATTTATATCACCCCATACCATTTTGTGCCCCCCGGTATATAAGAAGTTCCTTGATCCGCCACTGATGCCCATACCTCCGCCAAGGGAAATTGCCCCTAGACCTCACTTTGAAAAAGGCTCAGCGGGGCCTGCATGTAAGAGTGGGTGGTGTGGATTTGTTGTCAGCCCTCCCAAACATTTTTGCTAATTAGGCACAGACTATTGTCCTTCGTCGAGTAACAGGAACTGTAGACTACACAATCTGCATCACTTAATATGCCCTGTATTTCCGATTTATAAACACAACAATACACCTACTGGCAATGATCGGGTTTGCTTAAACACTAATGACAAAATTGCATGAGTGACACAATAGATACTATTGCTACAGACTACGTTAGTTGTACATGTACTTTATCCTCATGCCTCAATCAAAGGTTCCAGGGACGTGTTGGAGGGGGAGGAGGAAGGGGAGGAAATTAAGGGGCGAGGCCATCACCACCACCATTTACACAATACGATTGATATATGTATGGAAAATCATATCATACTAGATGGTTATCAAATGAAATAACAACAAATATTTGATCTTTATTAGATACTGAAATTGTATAGTTTCTAAGCCTTTCTAATGTAGTCAAAACAAAGTCTACACTTGCAGACTAGGCTTCTTGACTACTTCCTCTTCTTCTCCTCTTTTTCCCCTTTTTGCCATTTGCCACTTTTTTCGTATTGCCATTGCCAAACTGATGTCAAGCCACTACATGTCATGAAGTCTTATTCATGGTGCAATTCTCTCACCTATATCACTCCTTATTTCTTTGTATACATTTATTTCGACATTATCATAATGTTTGCATCCTGGAATGATTGATTGAAAATACAATGGAGTTGTTTAATTGAAATGGATAGAAAGGGAGAGAGAGAGACACTGAAGAAGGGAAGTAGAAACATAAAAAGGTAAAATAGAGGAGGGTGTATGGATAGAGACAGGGATAAGGAATGATCGATAAAGAGAGATGATCATAATGAAAGACATCCTTAAATCATATGGAAATGACATCAATAAGGAAAAGAACCAGGTACATCTCAATATTTCTTTCATAAGAATAATGGGTTTAGATAATTAAAATGGCAGCAAGCTAGCGAGCGAAGGGAGCGCTTCCAGGTTTCCAATTTTCTTTTTTTTTTCTTCTCTTTTTCTCCTTTGCTGGAAGCAGGCGCGTACACAGGGGGGGGGGTGTTTGGGGGTTACCCCCCCCCCCTTTGGATTTTTTATTTGTTTGTTTTATTTTTTTAAAAAATATTCCCATGGCTGACCTAAAAAAGCTGACCTTACCCCCCCACCCCCCCGAACGGAGCAAAATGTCAAATTTTCAAATTTCGAGACCAAAAAAAAAAGTGTCCTCTTACCCCCCCCCCCCCCCCCCCGCTTATTCAGTGGTTGGCTGAGCCGTTGCGATTTTTTTGGGACAAAAAAAAAGTGTCCTCTTATCCCCCCCCCCCCCCCCGCTTATTCAACGGCTGGCTGAGTCGTTGCGAAATTTTCGACCCGATTTATAAATGTTAACCCCCCCCCCCCCTTGAAAAAATCCTGCGTACGCGCCTGACTGGGCCCATGTACGTATGGAACGTTTGTTCGCAAATATGTGCATGCACAGCCCGAGTGGTGGGTAGCATGTTATCTCCCGGCAGTGCTTGTGGCAGTAGCTTCTGGAAAGAAATTTTTACTAGTGTTACTGTTGTTAGTGGCCATTATAAGGCCCATCATTAGTGACTATAAAAAAAAAATTGCTCTTCCTGGCTATTTGGGAATGTGTCAGTTTGCAACAGAAGTGGAGAAACGCGCATTTTGTTGAAAATCATGTGAAATCACGAACATATCAATATATATCACTTGTATGGAATTGAAAAAAATCATGGTTTAATTTTATGGGGGGGGGGGGTAGCGTCTATTTTACAATTGTACTTCGTTATCTTTATGATGTAATCGCAGACACATGTACAGCCCAATTGATGTAACTTTCTCTTTATAAGTGAACATGCCTTCCTATACTTAATTCTCTTCTCTCTTTCTTTCACTATTTTTTTCTTTCCTATCAACGTTCTGTTATATACAATGTAATTTTCATAATAATATCTATAATGTTCTTTCGGTAACTGTGTTAATTTATTATGGGCGTTCCCAACTCAAGCTATGCTTTCCGGGTTTTCGCCTCCTTCCGTATCTGAATTATTTACTGTATACTCTATGTTGAAAAAATTGTTACATATATCATGTATATATACATTGTGTTTTATATTGTGCTGTTGAGAAGGAAATAAATGTTAATAAATACAAATACACCAATACGCCAGTGCCTACACTGGAAAAACAAGGGTGTTAAATTCAACACCATTAACACTTTTCCGGTATCTATATCGGAAAACACCAGCTGGTGTTCTTTAACACCAGGGTTTGGAATTAAACGATTCAATTCCACTCTTGGTGTTGAAGTAATTCCGCCTTTGGTGTTAAAATCTAACACCATTATTTCAACTTGGTGTTAAAGTTCAATTCTAGTTTTGGTGTTAAAAAATCCATCACCATTTCTTTCAACACCAGTGGTGTGTAGAATTTAATCCTGATATTTTTGTTAAAATCAATACCAATGATTTAACACTAAATTCGAAGAATCCTGTTTGTTTGTTTGTTGGATTTAGTGGTAACAGTTTTCTAACTTTTCTGTCTGCAGAACAAATTTTCACACTTAACGGCATGATTGCGCTGATTAAATACAATTTTCAGACCTTGACTAAAAATTCCATAACCACGATATCCCGAAGAGATTCTTGACGGCTAGCTCGCGCATGCGCATGCACGATACGACGTCATATCATATGTCAACTGTCGTCCAATGATTTTGCTCGAATCCACTAACTTTTTCGCATGCGCAAGTTCAACACCATTACACCAAGACTCGGAACATCAACCTGTAATTAAATATTTCGACACTCTGTTGGTGTTGAACGGACGTGAACGGACGTGAAAATAACACAAAGGGTGTTGGTTTTTCTATTCCGTGCTGTGAATCTCACTGATACCTGTGTTTATATGCCATGGCATGATACTTTTTTGCCACTTCACAACAATTTTCATTATGACACCTGATAGTTTTTCATCATCTTGGCATAGATGAAATAAGGTGACAAGGCGTCTGTTATGCTTACTCCTTTGTGGCTCTCTCGATCGAAACCGTTGATATGAAGTCCCTCCTCACACTAAACGTTTCTTTTTTTGTGGTCATCTTTGGTATAGCAAATCAGACTTTTGTCAGCACTGTGACACTAGCTTAATTAGCTTCACAACAGTTTAATACAATTTGATATAGAGGGCTGCAAAATGTTTTACATTAATTAATATCACAATTAAATCATATAAAGCATTTATACAACCCCACATATCTTTCCAAATAAAGGTGTGGGGAAGCATTTATAAGACTAGCCTAAGAAGTATATTATATTCACAGAAAATGGCAGTTCGTGCTATAACATTTGGTGAATGAAAAACTCTTTCAGATCCGTTAATTAAAAGATTGCGAACCCTAAATGTGTATAATTTACATGATTTATCCGTTTCTTTTTTCATGTTTGATCTAGTCAATGACAATTTGCCTCATATTTGATAGAGTACTGTGACATTATAGAACATAGCCATTCCACAAGACAAAAAGAAGGTGGACAATTACGTCTTCCACAATTAGAACGACACAAGGTCAATTTTTTTGTCTTTTGTGGGCAGTGCATTGGAATAAATACCTATAGATGTCAGATTGACAAGGTCTTGCAATAAGTTTCGGGATTCTGTTAAATGTCATTTGTTGAATAATTCTCGAATGAAATATCAAGTTATTAATTTGCATTTATATTTTACATTATTAGTTTGACTGTTTGTCTATTGTAAGACATTGTTGAGTATTCTTGTTTTTTTAAGTATCGATTGTATACAATAGTAAATTCATTATTTTTTGTTTTGTTACGTTTTCTAAACTGATTTGTACCAAAATACTTTGTTTAGGCTCGACTAGCACATGTGCTATTATCTGGCCCCTTTTACCAACCAATAGTTTTTTTTTCGTGTATTATATAAATTCATTGTATGAAATGTATATGTATTGCTGTTGGTAAATAAATCAAATCAAATCAAATATTAAAAGCAAATTTACTCCGCAGATTGAAACTCAACAGAACGAAGATTTACTTCTTCTATTAAGGGATTGCAGGTTTTTTAACGGAGCTCCAATATTAGGTCAAGGTCTTGTTTAGTATACAAAGTGATATTATCCGGAGAGTGCAAAGTTAGGGGTATAGCTTTATGTGACGCCTTAAAGTGACTTGGTAACATTGTTGAAGGTTGATGAAAAAATTGCTTAATTTTGTATAAAATGTTACTTACTATATTCCTTTTACTGGACTAACCCTCTGACATGCAACAAATCCTGAAAAAATTCTCAAACCACGAAGATATCTATGGTTTTCTTTGAAGGAGTCGATGTATGACACCCTCTAACAGTGATTAACAATAAATTCTCCCAACCATTTTTGAATTTTCCCAACCGTTTTTCCATGAAAAAGACATTAAACAGGCTATAAAAAATCTGTCAACACTTAAATGTCTGGAATGGAATATAGAGCCATTTTAATGCTTTGTGACGATTTCCATTCACCTAAAATGTAATTAAATTGTAATAATATAGTTGGGAGAATTAAGGAATCGATCAGATCACTTTTTCTCAATTTGTACCATGAATAATGGTCCGTTTTCACTCACATTTTCAGATTCTCTTTAATGGTACATCTAGCATTGAAGTCACTACCTTAGCACCACTATCTCTCATCTGAACAATGTACCAAGTCCCTTTAATGCACACACACACACCCGCAAAAAAAAAACTCGCGCATACACGCATACACCCACATGCCGCCGCACACTATTTTAAATATGGCAATTAAAATCAATTCAGATGAGATTAGTTAGATGTTACTATCTCATCGTAAATGACATTTACGGTTATCATGTAATTGCCGTATAGTTTTGACTTTAAATTAACTTTAAATTGACACCCGCATAGCTTCAACCCAATTGATGAAAAGCAAATCCATCGCTTCTGATTAGTTACTTGGTATGTGTCATATCTAATTGAGTTTCTATTCAAATTAACTGCGAGCGGCCGGAATTTTTAACCGTCAAAATACGGTTAATTCAAGACACTTATCAAATTAGGACATTTGCAATAACAGCAATGGAAATTGATACAAATGAATCCATTCTAGTTTGATTTCCGCACGCTATTTTTAATGTTACGATATCGGGTAATTACAATTTCGTTTAAAGGGATTTTTCTTTAAATAGCATTTCACTGTCAGTTAACTCTTACAGCATTCATTAGTAAATGGAATTACATTTACAATTAGAAAATGCATATCTCAAAGAAACCAAGGCACGCTGCCCGTGCATGTAAACAACTCCTGACAATTGCGTATGATCATCGCGTGAAAAATGAAACCCAATTAGCCCCCTTGGAAAATCAGGGGGTATCTAGCCGCTGTGCCCCCAGTCCCGTGGCCTGTCTCAGCGAAAGGGAGCGGGGACAAAATTATACGCCGACAATAATTTCCCGAAAATGTTTCTCACAAATTTTTTTCCGGCAGCTATTTTTTCCAGCGGGAGTCCATCTCCCAAGCGCCCAAAACCAGAGAGAGTGCGCATTTTACACCTTAACGGGTTTGTTTTTATTTTGTTATTCATAACGACGGGGCACGACTCCAACGCATTTCAAAGCGCTTTTTATACATAGGAATTACACTATTTGAAATGATTGACAGTCCTTACTGTTATTACTATCACTATTACTATCAATATAATTTTTATCATTTCCATTGTTTTCGTTATTTTTCTTTTTTTATTTTATAGTTATTATCATTATTAGTATTATTATTATTATTGTTATTATTATCATCATCATTATTATTATTATCACTATCGTTATTATTATTATTATTATTAATAATATTATTTTTTACTATTGGCCTCCTTATTGTTATCGTTGTTAATATTATAATTGTTTTAATTATTGTTATCAATATTATCAATATCATCATCATTACTTCTACTTCTACTACTACTACTACTACTACTAACACTAACACTACTACTACTACTACTACTTCTTCTTCTACTACTACTACTACTACTACTACTACTACTTCTACTACTCCTCCTACTAATAGTACTACAATTACTGCTCCTTCTACTACTACTACTACTACTACTACTACTACTACTACTACTACTACTACTACTACTACTACCACTGTTATTACCGACCATATAATGATATTACTGTTTTATGATAACAATCGTTAAAATCTAATCACCCGCTCCAAGTGAAGATTATTATGTCGAAGACATGTCTACACTGCACATTCGCTGTATAATGACTTTACACAACATACACGCATAATTACAAATCCCACCACTCCTATTTCAGCTATCCGTGAAATTCAATCTAATAAAAACTATCTCCATTTATTTGTCTACCTGTCGTCAACTTAATTTGTTATAATTATGTATATATATAAATATATATATATATACACGATAATTTTTTCTACTTTAAAGAAGTAAGAATAGAGATATAAATGATTCGACGAGTGCCGAGATTCACGCTCTCTCTATGCTATGTCATCTCTTCAAAGCAATGTTGAATGACGTTACAAATTGCATTGTGGATTGTGGAAGCAAAGTTGAATATATAGAGTTCTATCCTTAAGCTTGAAGCCCTGATTAAGTTTCTGGTTTAATTTCTGATTGCTAGGGTTGTAATATTGTCCCCAAACCCCAAGGTATGCCTAATCATTAATGAGACCATTGTCATTGTATCCCCATCATAATGCATCTTAATCAGCCTAGGAAACACAAAGGATCATACGTCGTCAGTGTAGTCAGTCCTACGTGAAACAAGACTATAGTATCATTTTTTGTTTTCGAATTCTCCTCCCCAATTGATAACGACGGTCAAATTGTGATTGAAACGGGCCTTTTGTGCATTTCAAAGCTGTAGTATATTTAGCACTGCTTATCAATATGCTGATCCAAATGCAAACACACCGGATCATTACTTATTTTCTGTATAACTCAGTCGGTGGGGGTGCATTGGCGATTGGATATATGTTCTTGTGTTGACGTGTCCCATGAATTCTAATTCTTCAATTAAGTCGTGTCCTATTTCTGTTCATTGTTGCTGTAGTTGTTGTTGCTATTGTTGTGTAGTGTGTGTGTGTGTGTGTGTGTGTATGTGTGTGTGTGCGCGTGTGTGTGTTCGTTCCTATTCTTTTATTATGCATTCTAGGAGTGATGTTATTATCAGAATAAACATGAAACACCGGAAATAAAATTGTCAACACCATCTAGAACTCTCTAAAAAAAGGAAAAAAATGGTAGACTCAAATTTACTCGATGACGTCTCTCATGATTGACTCAATTTCGAAATTGGTTGTTTAAGTAAATGTAGAAATATATGTATATTCATATTGATAGTTATTAACTATTTATGATCTTTATCAAACAGACGTTTATCTAATAGAAATTCATACACAAATGAAATTCGAAACAAAAAAATTTATATAAAAGTATTTTATTGTGCATGGTTACTGACATATAGCTTCTGTAAAAATAAGTTATAAACATAGATACACTGTAAAAAAATAATAGTCGAAATAACTCAATAAAATTGAGGAAAAGAATTGCCTTATTTTTATCAAGTAAATATTACCTACGGCATCTTAAGTAGAATTTACTTATTTTGCTGAATAAATGTTTACTCAGTTAAATCGAGTTACATTAACGTAAATAATTTAAGTATTGTAATCATTTTAGATAATTAAAAAAAGCTATGATAGGATTACATATTGCACGATTTGGTACCCATCTAATCTAACAAGTAACATCCACTAATCATTCACTACTTCTATTTAAGATTTAACCGTATATATATATATATCTACCACCATCACAAACTATTACATACGCTTCAATTCGACCATATTGAAAGGCTCCAAATTTTATATATACTTGATCGTAGCATCTTAAAAGGAAAATTGGGTGACAATTTCCTGAAATATCAAGTTTTGATTTGTTTTGAACTGGGTAACAATTAAAAATTATCTTGTCTTTGCTTAGCCATGTTAAATGAATTAGTAAATGTTTTAAAGTCCTTAAATTTTCATTCAACCACAAAAAAAGAATTGTTTTATTTAAAAAAGAGTTTAATTTGGTCTTAATGAATATTCATAAATTATGTAAATATTTCTATTACGCACTGCATCGGTCCTTACTTTAAAAAGATAAGAATAATCAACATAAATTGTTTGACTAATACGTATAATTTCTGATTTTGAGTTAAAATTACTAAATTAATACAAGCTGAAATTATTTAAAGTTCTTATGTATTTGATTTTACTTAAATATTCCACGTATGTTCTACTAAATTGAAAGTTTGAGTTAGCAAGACTTAAATACGGTGCGTAAGTGGCAAAACTAATGTTTTCAAGTAAATTCTACATGGATAAAATACGTAAAAATTACCAATGAACAAATTCTTTTTTACAGTGTACTTATATAATCATCGACACTGTTAATAGTGCATAGCTGGATTAGGTAGGCGCTATAAATAGCGTTACAAGTCACCAGCCGATATTGAACAAAGGTTAAAAAGTTTACACCTAGAAAATTGCTAATTTTTTTTAATTACATGTTATTTATTGAACCTGAGAGGTAATCCCACCAAGGCGGTCAGTGTGGGACCTGTTACTCAGGAAGTAACACACAATGGAAATGATAGATTGATTGACATCCATACATATCATCTAAGTTATTGAAATGAAAAGAAGAGGGCAGCGATCCTCGAGAAGCGAACGGCAACCATAAACGGTGCCATCACGATCACCTCGTCTCCGGCAGTGGGCGTTGTTGTAGGGCCGATGGCCAGCTGTTCGGAATCGCATCACAGCCACGCGGTAGCCGTGTTGATAGGATAGCCGTCATCAACAGACTCGGTTATGTCGTTAAAGCGGTAATACTCAGAGCCTTTGAAGAAGTAAGTGCGGGCGTTGGTCCACTGGAACGCCGCATCTACTCCGTGGCTTGGGAGCCCGTCCCATTGGCTGAGCGGTTGAGGGTAGTGTGAGGTGACTCCATAACCAGGGGTGTAGCGGTAATACTCGTCTCCTGTGGGATACAGGGAGCAAAGTAAAAATAGATTACTAAATGTCTGAAACACATTTGTTGATGATTATATATTCAATTAGAAAATAATGTTGTGAGAACCTTGAAAAACGTCATGATTATTTATGTTGATTGAATTCAATCATTGAAGTTACAAGGAACCCGATGTAGTCATTTTCCATTATGTCATTCAAATCAGAACACCCACAGCAACATATCGAACAATATAAATCATGTTGAATGGAAGGGCAAGGGAGAGATGCCAGATCGAATAACCAAGTAGCTAAATAATTAAACAGGCCACAACAACAAACGGTCCCCCGATTTTAAATTTTGCCGACAGGGGGAATTAAGATCTCCAGATTGGTAGACAAATGTTCACTTTTCTCCACTATTGTTTAAAGAATTGCCTGCAGCTTTTAAAACGTCGAATTTGCTGACAAAAACCACAACTACCCCTTCACCCTCTTCCCATCCCTCCTTCCCCCTCCACCGGCTATGCCCCTGAATCAAACTCCATCGTACCTTTTGTGAAATATATCTTGCCATTACGGCTCCAAATGAAAGCCGAAGAAATGTCCTTCGGCACTCCGCGCCAGTTTGACATGGGTCTCGGATAACCGTTATCCATTCTCTGGTTACGGAACCTCCAGTATTGACTTCCCTGTTGTGTAAACAAACAGGAGAAGTAATATCATTACAGCATTTTCCAACAATGTCCTCCTTGTGATGAATGAATAAGATGAATAACGGGCAGAGACTAACGAACAAGTGACCGATATTTTGGAGGGAAAGGGTTGCTATCACCGTGAATCACGTGACAAGAAAAGGTGCGTGAGAAGTAGAAAGAGTTGGTGGGAAGGAGAAAAAAAGAGAGAGAAAACTGAATGAGAGTGACTGTCTGAGAGACTAAGGAAGAGGGAGAGAGAGACTATTAAAGAGGGCAGGTGGGTGGGTATATTGGTGGAGGGAAAGAGAGAGAGAGAGAGAGAGAGAGAGCGAGAGAAAGAAGAAGGGTCGTGAAAAAAGAGAAGCGATGGGTGATTAAAAGAAATCCCCCTTTCTTGTTCCTTAATTTCATTTGTATTTCCACTCACCTTAAAGAAATACGTTTTACCATTACGAGGGTAATACAAAGCTGCATCCAGAGCAGTTGGAAGACCGAGAAACTCATTACCAATCACCTTCGGATAACCGTCCGGAATCGAACCATCTGTTCGACGATACAAGTGCGTTGCTGCAAATGTAACATAAATCAGAGCTTTAATGTAGTTTGAAGTTTATTTGAACAAACTGAAGAGTCAGTTACCAAACGATACATGTAGTTATAACTTATATCAGCTTTAATATTCGGTAAATGAGTAAAATTAAAATTTTCGACGGAAGTTTAGATACGACAGGCAACAAACGAAACAACCAAAACCAACAACAGCCAAAGATGAAATGTAAGGAGCGTCAATATAAAACAAAGCTTGAACATGATATAGAAGAGTAAAAAACAATCATTTCACCCACTTTCTCACTTTCTCACAAAAGTATCTCTCCACTACCCATCTGCATATCACTGGTCATATTATCTGGAAAAAAAGTTCGTCTTTTAATTTTGTTATGTTTTTCATTGTTTTTTTTAATATTTCTTAGGATATATATATTATTTTATTTCTAATGTATTCTTTGGTTCTAGAATAAATCAAGTTACTTTGAGAAAAATATCAAAGCAATTTGATATCAATTCATATCTCCCACTCATGAAGAAATAGATCTAAACCTGTATTCACATTAAATTTTCTGCTTGTACGTGAACATATATAGGCAATTAAAGCACTTTTTAATGACAGGCGCATACTAATTGTTATGTAACACCTTAGAGGTATATCTGGTTTAAAACAATTGGTATCAAAATGTGCGTAAGACTCGACGAAAAAATGTCATTAAACGGCAATTTTAAATTCTAAGCAATTTCCAAAGAATGTGAAGGGGGCTACCAGGTCCCCTTAGTACAGTTAGGGTTAAGGAATACGGTGTTAGAGAATATCAGTACTTTAACTTTGTTTGACCATGGACTTAAAAGCTAATATAACATATATTGGTAGGAACGCATACAACTGTAGCTATTGAGTAGCCTACATGATAGGAATATGAAGTCCTACTATGACTTTATTTAAAATAGCAATCAATCTCCCGACAATGATTTCGAGAATCATAAAATAAAAAATATCATAAAGGTGCATTACTTCTAAGTAATCGTAAACAAAATGCAGTTCTCTTAAGAATTTCTTTATATTGAACAGTACTATTACATTTCAAGCAAAATAGACGGCGTCATATAAAAATAATTAGTTTTCGAAGAAACTTTATCTTACCATTTCCCAAATAGGTGGAGCCATCTAGCGTTCTTGTTGCCAGTGTTATTGAAGTCATACACTTATCCACCGGCGTAGAGGGCGTGTTTTCAGGTTCTCCAACATTCTCGCCTATCAAATATAGAAAATACATGAACATAGTTATACATTTGACGTAGAGCCCTCCCAATTAAGTGTTCAATGAAGGTATATTTGATTACACATCCTCTTTCCAATAACGCATATATAAAAATAAAATTAAAAAAAATCAGAATTCTTAATAATTGCCATGTCGTAGTGATGATAATCAAGTTACGATTGATTTAAATCAAACGAAAATGAAGATAAGACAGGGATAGTTTATCCACAATGTGTCCAATGTTCAATGGATCAAGACGTTCAAACTTTCACAATTTTTTTGGTTTTTGACATACTGATCATGAGCACGTATACAAGCCGTTTCTGTGATGATCGCGGTGAGATCTATGAGGGATAATGCACTTTTTCATGACGCTTTCCTTGCAGCTCATACTGTGATACACATTCTTTATAAATGGACGGAACGGTTTACGCCAGGGAATGACGCTTCATGTGTAGTATGCAGGAATCACCTTCAGAAAATAAAATGTTTTCCCAACAGCATCTTTTTCTGAGAATTTAGGAGTAAATATGAATAATGTGATTTAATACCTTTCTTCTCTTTTTTTTTGGGGGGGGCGGATTTAATATATTTTTCCCCGTGCAAGTAGCCAAAGAACTGTGGATCAGCCACCGAAAAATAAATGAATAAAAAAGTCAATGTTTACCATAGTGGGCTTGAATACCGGCGATGTCATCACTATTTAGCTGGAAGTTGGGTACGTAGCCTGTGTAATACGGGTACATCACAGCGCCCTCAATCTGGGAATGGCCCAGTCCAAGACTGTGCCCGAACTCGTGCACGGCGACCCATTCCAAATTTGTTCCTGTAAGGATTCAAGAGATAATCATTACCCCGGGTTCAGCCCTTCTTTTTCACTGAACATGATGAATGAACCAAAATAATGACAATGACGTAGCTAGAGAGGGCTCGGAGGACACGTGCCTCCCGGTGAGAAAAAAAAAGGAAAGGAAAAGAAAAGAGAGAAATGAAAAAGGGAGAAAGGAAAAAGGAAAAAGGACTAGAGAAGATACCGACAACTAGGACCCCCTCTCGTACCCTCGTAATAAATGGTCTCGCAGATTTGCATTTCATTTTTCGAGAAAGACCAAAGCACACCTTTCGATTCTAGTGCCCCATCAGCTCACACACGCTACGCCACTGAGCCCCAATGTAAATAATAATATAATAAATCAAGAGAAAGTAATGTGTCCATGGAGAGCCTTTAAAGAGAAATGGATATTTCTTGTGGGCAATCCCCAGGCATTGGTTGTTCTTCCTCTTTTTTTTCTTTTTCTAATATTAATCATAATGGTATGCTTTCATTGCCTATGTTATCGTTCGATAATACCGGTACATGTCCTTAAAGGGATCTCAAAGCCGATTCTGAGAAAGTAAGGGTTGTGTCACAAATACAGATCATTTAATCTATTTATCGTTGCCAATTTGTGTTTGATTGATCATAACTTCAAAAGTTCATAACTTTCTTATTTTTAATCGGATTTTTCACAAACTTTCACTGACCTTTTTTCTCTTATTTGTCTGCATCTATTTAAACTAACTTAATATCAGGATAGACCTCCCCTGTAAACATGGATATTTTTTTTAAAGGTCACGTACCTGAAAAACTAGCGTCCGTGTAACGTTCATCTTCGTCGAAGTGTGCGTCGCCGCCAATTGCATTTGAGGAGGGGTAATACGCATGTGCAAGAACACCACCGGGTCCGTCAAATGGATTGTCGTCCCCGTGGCTGCCTGGAGCAAAACTGATCAAGATGTCTGCGTTTCCTGACTTTACCAGCGTGAATGTAAGACCAGATGCATCAGCCCATTTCTGCAGAGTAAAATAAAGGAAGAAGAAAAAAGGAGTAAATCATCATGACTACTGTGTCGAACTGGTAGTGAGGTGATGCCTCTTGTCTGAATATCAACAGCCGTCAACATGTATTCAGTCTCTACAATTTGCAACGAGTAAAATGTTAAAACCAAATAAACAATAGAACAGTACAATTAATAAATTAAAAAGCAGAAGGAGGCGAAAACAGGGAAAGCAAATACTTGTGTTGAGAACGTCCGTTACACATTGAAAAAAACGAAAAGAGAGTTATGAATTGAAGGATAATGTCATTGAAATCGCATGATAATAAGTACTACTGTGTATATTTTCGAGCCTTCAGTACGAAGTGGTGTTTACGATGACGTCACCATCGCAGACTAAAGAAACTAGAATATCACCGGAGAATATCAACAATAAGAAGCAGCTTACGTCTCGTTTGAAAACCGACTGACAATAAGAATCTGGTAATGAAAATGTTTTTTTGTAACAAAATGTACAAGAAAAGATATACAAACTAAAATAGACCACCTCACTCCCAGAATAGCCCAATATGGAGACGGTTGCCCAAACTTCAGTCATTACCCCCCCCCCCCCCGCCCCCTCCCCCTTCGCCTCTAACACGAATGAATAACATGAAATGATGAATATAACAAACAATTGATTATTTCAAACATGTCACTAATGAAGGATAAGGATATTATTCAGAGATTTTTTTCAAACGTATTAATATACGCCTTTAGACATGATTTGCAAGGCAATGAGCACATCCCAGTAGACCGACAGCCCGCGAGACCAAACATTTCGGTCACGTAAACCTGCAGACAGGCCGATGAACCAAATCTTTGGTCTCAAGGACTCAATCTTGTTAGCTGTCGGTCGAGCCAAACCTTAAAAAAAAATTAAATCGCCTGAGATTGTTTGAAAAATAGAAAATCCATGTTTTGCATTCATGTTCTATATGGCTGTCCCTCGCTTAATTTTTATTGTAATCAAGAACAATTTGTGGGCTTAAAGATCTTCTCTTTTTTTTGGGGGGGGGGGGGTGTTCTTGATCCCCCAAAGCCCCCCTCTAACACCCGTCCGCTTTTGAAGCAGATCTTACCTCGATAGACTCGGTAATGATACGGTCAACCTCGTTAGCAGGCAGGTCTGGGGTCCTGTTGATGATCCTATAAGTGAGTTCTGTCTTGGACCACCTGCTGCCTAAGGCATATCGCTTCTTCCTCATCATGTCGGCAGGGGAGTCCATGTCCACCATTCCACAACGAGGTGTGTTCATCATCGCCATAGTCTCACTGTCTAGGCATCCTGGGGGAATCAACAGAGAACGATCGAGCAAGGTGAACTCTAGTTCTGCATGGCACTAATACCGTGTGGTCATTGATACTGTGCCTATACTAGTGATTGCACAAGGAAAAGTTCAATTCTGTGAAATTAAAATGTTTCTCGCCGTGCTCCCTGGAAAGAATGCATTTTGAACTGTAATTCAAGGGTGTCAGTTTAGGGTGTGATTACTGAATTTATGCTACAAAAATCTCGGAGCGGCATGGGCTATCATGTAAGCCCCTTCCCCTTCGTTACCGAGAATTGCAGAAGAGTAACTTTTCACATACCTGTCATTGTTATATTTGCAAATCTTTGGAAATACTCGAGAGCTGTCTTCATCTCTTGAGAATTCGGCATGCCACCTTTCATGTCCAGATATCCATACTTATTGAGATACGCCTGTAGATCACCAAAGGTCAAACAAGAAGAATAAACCACCAGATGAATAAAGATATTTAAACAATAATGCAAATTAAAGTTCACATTTATAGAATATGTTTCAAGCATGTAGCCTGTAGGGTCATTTCTCCATTTTTGTTTGACAAAGAATAACAAAATTCAAACTTATTATATAGTGTTCAAAGATAAGTGAGTGTAAAAGTCAATTTTATAATTAACGGAAATCTCCAAAAATTAATATATTCCATAGGTCTCTCCGGGAAAAATAAAACAGACATAATAATAAATTACATTTCTCGTAATATTTTGTTTACAGTCTAATCTTTCAGGGAGGTAAAAAAAATGACGATAGTCAGATATAGTTGGCATTTTATATAAACAACAAAAATGATCAATTTTATATATTCTTATCCCGTGGAATAAACCCCGAAATGCCCCATCCCCGAAAAAAATATCAAGTTCAAATTCAATTGTGTTGCTTAAAATCCGAGTTACACTCATGCCCCCCCCCCCCCTGTTTACCGAGCAGTCACTTATGCCTGAGTTAGTATTACTAACAATAATCCGACAAACAAGGCTAAAGCTAGTCCCTAGTGGTGTTTGGATTGTTCCACATTCATTTCCCATTTGTATTATTGTAACTTAATGTTTAAAAGTCCTATCGATTGGCCGTCCATTAGAAAGTACCATAAGGAATGACCTTTAAGAAAGATTACTTTACTTAAAAATGCCTTGTCAAAAGCACGCTCTATGTCACCATGAAAAAACGTGAATTAAATAAACTATGGTAAAGTGAAACGTAGAGGTGTCGTGGTCGAGTGGATATGTCAACGGACTGTGGATCACAAGGTCCGCGGTTCAAGTCCCGCCGCGGCACTAATGTCCTTTGGCAAGACATTGATCTACATTTGCCACTCTCCACCCAGGTGTTAAAATGGGTACCCGGTAGGATGCGAAAGCTAATGTGGTTTGATTAGCAATGGCGCTTGTAAAATGGCGACTGGCTGGAATGCTCCCCAGGGAGTGGAGAATGTGCATACCTTGTATGCGGGTAAGCCTGAATCCGATGACCGGGGGAATAATATGTTCCGCGCCTAGAAACGTAGTATTAGGCGCATTATAAATGTGAGCTATTATTATTATTATTATAACTACAAAAAACGGATTCCTTTAATACAGGTTTTATAGAGAAATGAAGCTATATACAGATGGTCACTAATATAGGTTTCACTGTATATGGAAGGGGTTGGGTAAACAGAAGCAGCAAGGTTCCCACCTAGCCGAGTTGTATTGGCGATTTGTGGCGAGATGGCTCAAAGAGGCACTCGCAATAACTTGCGAAAAGCTCTTCCCGTTATTTAAGCAGGGCTCCCACTTAGCCGAGTTGGAGCCTCGAGTTGTGGCGAGCTGACGCGATTTCATGGCAAGCAGTTTTATCATTAAAACATATTTCTTGATATCAAAAATTCAATTCTTGATATCACGGAATGGAATTCCTGATATCACGAAATCGAATTCTTGATATCAAGAATTAACATTGCTTTACAACGTAAAATTATTTCTTGATATCAAGAATTGATTTCTTGATATCAATTAATAATAAAACGGCTTGCCATAAGATCGCGCCAGCTCGCCACAACTCGAGGTTCCAACTCGGCTAAGTGGGAGCCCTGCTACTCGATACAACTCTTCACAACTCTCGACGAAGTGGCGAGCAGGTCCAAATGAAATCATAAGGGACTTTTAGATTTGCGTGGACTAATACATGTGACGTCCATTCAAGGCAGTGCATTAAAAGGACGTCGATCGTAGCAATCTAAAATGTCCCTATTTTAACTTGAGGTGAACTCGCTTTCACCCGTAACAAGCTCGCGCTGCACTCTTCATAACTCGTAGCAACTCCCCCACCTTCAAGCAGGCGCGTACGCAGGGTTGGGGTTTGGGGGTCGAACCCCCCCCCCCCCCCTCAATTTTTGTTTTAAGAGTGACCAAAAAAAGTGACCTTACTCGAGAGAAGGACGCCAATCATTTTGTGATGCAATATAATCCATCTTCTATAAAATTTAATCCATCTTGTTTAACAAGCGATAAATCATTTGCATTATAATAGCCTGCCATGGGTCAAATAACACGTTTTGTGATCTGGAAATAGTCGGAGATTGAGGGACGTCTAACCCCACACCCCTCCACCCCTTCCCGGTCAGAGAACCCTGAATCCACCCCTAAATAAGTTTGACGCCATAAAGAAATAAAAATTACGTACCATTGCTTGATCTTCATTTTTGACCCTGTTCTTCTGTGCAAGGCAACAGGTCACCATCAGAAAACTCCAGAGAGCTAGTATAGCAAGATCAACCGTGAAGACATTTTGCCTTCTCTAACGAAGATCTTGGTGGTTAGAAAGTCCAGCAAACAAGTTCTTTTCCCAACGATCGAAGCACTCTAAACTGTTCCTGATGAATTGAAATTGTAACAGGTAGCATGGACCCTATGCTTTTAATTGCTGGAGGCTAAGTCTGCTTTTGTCTCGTTCTCAAAGTGTTTATTCCCTTTTAAAGACGGCTGTGCATCCACCGGCGTCCCTACAAATTGAAGAAGTGACGTGATTGGGTGATCATCTTTCGTTAGCACACGGCACTCTAGCTCGTTTGCCCCATTACGCATGTGCAGTGTGGAATATTAAAGTAAAGATTGAAGTTTTCCTGTTGTTCTTCTTCTTTTTTGGTTTTGTTTTTAGGCATTTGAGGTGAGATTTAACGAAGTATTAACCTACATACAGGTAATATAATCGTTTTCATTTTTTATTTTGTTTTGCTGTTAAGGAAATCACAGGTCCGGTAAGATTCAAGATTCAATATTGGACTCAGTGTGAATAATTTAAAGAAAATATAGGTGAATACAGCAGATGAAAACTTAAAAAGCATAAGTGACATGAATTAAGGATCGTAATCATAATTATAGATCTCGATTATTCGACTCTCACTATTGTAATGTATAATCATTGCATGTAAAACACACAGAAGAATAGAAGAAATAGTTCGTTCTTTATTTCAATAACAATTCGCATAGCTAGGTTGAAGAGGAGATTAATTTGGGGGAGATTGGCGAAAGGGGTCAAATGAGACGAGAGAGAGAGTCAAAGAAGGAATGTACAAGATGAAGAGGAAAGGACCCACTTCGTAAATAAATTGCATTTACAAACTCGCACTTAATGTAAGAAAAACATAAGAAAAACAACGAAACACACCAACAGCAAATATAATGTAAGTGTAATCTTAAATTGTCCTTCCTAAAAAATGTATTTAAAACAATAATATAATTCACCTTCCTAAAATATTATTTGACAGCATGCCGTTTTAAGACCTTTTCAAGCGAATAAATCCAAGGCTTAGAACCGCCATCGTTGTGAAGAGGTCTTTGTGAGACTGAGATTATTGCATAAGTATTATGGAAATCTGCATTTCAAACGAAAGGTTTCCTGAGTTAAAGAAAGGTATAGCGAACTAAAAATGTTAAAAGTTTATGCGAAAGAAAATCATACACATTGCTAACTTTAGCAAATTAACTAAGTTTAAACATCGGATTCATATAGGAATGGCCAAGAACGTAATTTATGCTTTCACTAACAAGATCTTCCCAACAAATAATCTTTTACAAATTAACTAAGTTTAAACATCGGATGCTTAGGAACGGTCAAGAAGGTAATGTAAACCCTCACCAACAAAATATCACAAAATGTAATCTTAGCAGCTACGATCCAGACGATCTTCAAATCTTAGCTTCTGGGAACAACCAGAATGATCAGAAAAACATGCTTTGATGTTCACGGTATACATTTGAAAAGTTGCAACATATAGTGATGGTCAAACGAAAGTCTTTCGAGAAATACGGACTACATTCCGTTTAAGTTGCAGAATAACGATAACATTGGTAATACTATCAATAAAGATGGTAATAGTGACGATAACACTGCTAGTACAGTAGTAATAGTAATACTACTACTACTACTACTACTACTCCTAATGCTGATGCTGCTGCTGATGACGTGATAACAATAATGATTCTTATACTGTGTTATAATGATAATTATGAAAATATATATTATAATGATTATGATGATAACAATAATTTAAAAAATTTCATTATAAACATTCTGTTTTTATGAACCACTTAATGATTTTGATACACTTCTGCCTCCAGATTTCAAAGTCCAAAGAGAGTATTAACTTAATAAACTTGGGTCAAACTATCATTGTTAAAATAACGATTTTTATCCTTCAGTCGTGGGACGTGTACAGTGACGTGATCTGGCTTTTCCTTACATCCTGTCTCCTCCTTTTAACCCTATTTAGCCCGGGGGGTGGGCTCTAGAAGCCCCCCCCCCCCTCGACATTTTTCGAGATAATTTTTTAACGCAAGAAAATCTTGCACTGAAATTTTGTGGCTTTTTTCTTACGCGTCTTGCGCATCTTTTGAAAGAAATTTTTCGAAAATCGGACCTACCATTACAAAGTCACGTGTCCTTTTGTCTTTGCATGTCAGCCCGAAAATCGCACATTTTTGTGATTTGTGTATAAAACATATGGAAATCTCATTTTTCAAATAAAGAGATAAAGCATTGGTTATTTGGTCTTGTTTATAGTTTAGGTGTTTATTTTGGTGTCAAAATAGATGAATTATAGTTGGAAATGAAATAAAACAACACATACAATAAAATACATAAGTTAAAAAAACAAAGAAATACATAAGAAATTATCAAAACAATAGATAACATAATTAAGGAATAGCCCTGGTTTTTCAATTTTTTGTGTTGTATTATTATTCCAAATGGTCTAACAAATATATGTAATGAAAAAAAAAATGCTTAAATATGAATAATGTCTGATTTATGGGCAAAAATGCGAATTTTATGACCTTATTTGCATAAATTACCATAAATATGCAAATGAGTGAATTTTTCAAAAAATTGAAATTACCATATTATTCTATACACTTCACTTGACATGTATGCAAATTTTCGCGGCGATCGGGCGTTTCACGGCCGAGATCATAGGGGGGGGGGGGGGGCTTAGAAGCAAATTGCACGGTGTGAGCGTCGTACGTGACCCTGCCTGAGTTGGCCGCTGGAGGCATTTGAAATCCTGTTCGCTCGTTGAATTTTCAACTCCTAAATAGTACTTTTTCACCAATAAAAAAACAATGAATTTTTGATGCAGGATATAATAGTGATTGTAATAGTGATTATAGTAATAATAATAATATAGTAATACTAATAATAATCATTATTATTAAATTAATAGTATTTAATTATGATAATTATGATAAACCTAAATTATAATGATAATGATTACGATGATAACAATAAATAATGAAAAAAAAAATCCATAAAAACATTCTGTTTTAATGTAACACATAATAAGCTTCTGCCTCTAGATTTCAAAGTGCTTTCAATTTGAAATTATTAACTTGATAAACTCGGGTCAAACTAACAATGCCAAATAAGTTCCAAATAAGGAATTTCACCCTTCAGACATAATAATTACGTGTACAGTAACGGGGTCTAGCTTTTCCTTACATAGTGTATCCTCCTTTTAAAGCACGTCATTCTCCAAAAATCAATATTATTTTGTTGCTCTGAGCGCTTTGCGATACCCACTTGCCCAACGTGAGCGGCAATGAATGGTTCTTAAGTAGATTAAACATGGATTAAACACAATGACATGATTGCTCACAAAAACCTAATATTAAAAGAGCGATAAAGTGTCAGATTACCAAGATTGTGATTATTGTGTAATCGTATTATTCATAAAGGATCACATCCTTGATGTTTATAAGAGACGATTAAGCATACAAAGAAGTCTAGTTTAACATTCAATGCTTGTTAGCCTTCATGATCGACGAAGTGACGTCATTCAAGGATGCCCTGATGTCATAATATTGGGCCGGGGCACTGGACTTTCTGGTTGATGAAAAAAATAAATATTGTAAATTAGTTTCATAAGATAATAAACATACAGTCAATTATATGTTTTTAATTTTCTTCAAGGAAACAGAAAATGTGGCCGCTGTGGACATGCGGTTTTTCTAGACAGGTTATAACACATTGCTCGAGGGACATGGCACTTATAGGCGTCAAGTACTTTTTCTAGAGCGGTGGCCTCTATAAGACTAATTTGTGTTAATATTTGTAAGACGAGTGCTCATTAACAGCGAGTAGGTTTGAATATTTTTTGGTATTAGTCTTTTATATCGTTTTGTTAACTTTGTTTTATGACGACATCGAATGGTTAAATGCTTTGGTCTATTTGTGTTATCGGGTGGAAAAGGATTGGGTGGCGTAAAGTGAAATGATACAAGGGGACTATATTTGGTAGGGAAACTGCCATGGATCGCGAAACGCGGAGCACAGAGCCATAGGAGCCCTTGGTGGCACCATCTCCCTGCAATTAATCCCGGATGTACCCGCATAACCTATTCGGGAAGCGAGGTGCCTGAATAACTCCATATAATAGAATACCGAAGTGCGACGTCAAGTGGCCAAGTTGTCAAGGGTGCTGGTTCCAAACAATTTTGTGCTACACAATGGTGTGGTGATCACACCAGCACGAAACATTGAATTTTCCCTGCTCCACCCGGGCCCGTTGCTTGAATGATTTCGCGACGAACCTCATGCACAGCTCTGTTGTTTAGAACCAGTTGGTTGACGAGCGAATATGACGTTCACATTTCGGTACTCTATAAGTATTCGAGCAGCGAGGTGGCTGATTTGGAAAGGCAATGCGTAATATACTATCAGTCTTACCTGGTCAATTTTAATGACGCAATAACATTTCTTACCTTGGAAAGTGAACTTTCTTTTTTTGAAATATCGAAACTTTTATTTATAAGTAGAGTATGAAAAATTGAAATACGGGCACTCATGCTCCGCCATGCAGTTTTCAGAGACGGCCCTCCGGGGTCTTTTTTATTAGTGTCCCCTTTAGGGGAGAGCGCAGTGTCCCCCCCCCCCCACCTTTTTCAAGTACCACCAAAATGACGGGTGTCCTATTTCCGTCGACAAATGCCGATTTCCCATTCTCATAAGTGCCCTTTTTCTTTCCTATTTATATCCTTTGTAGGTGTAAGAAGTGCACCATTTTCACTTCTGATAATTACCATTTTTACTTTGACACGTGCTCCTTTTCTTCTTTTCTTCATTAAGTGTCCCCTTTTCCTCTCATCAATAAACGCGGTCCTAATTTTAAGCGACTAAGAGCAATTTCCCCCAAAACTCGCTCGCTACGCTCGTTTGCATTTATAGATGCTATAATAATATTACTTAAGTAAAGGTCTTTTCAGTCTTCCGTTTAATATGAGAATGTGCGTATTACCCCATCGGGATTGGGGTTTTCCTCTTTATAAGATATTATTTTTCGCACTGCGACCTCACAAATCTTTACAAAAAATTCCTCGCTCGCTCGCAAATGAATTTTCAGATCATCACACCAAACTGCAAAGCATCATGCTTAAAGCCCCTCTAAAGTGTTGGAAGCCCAAACAATTTGATGGCAACATTCCACTTAAATGTATCATAATGTGAAAGAGAATGTCATTGAAAATACATTTCTGCAAGGATTTTAAAAAACAAATGTGTTTGGAGTCGAATATTAAAAGAAAACGAAATTTAGGTTTTCTGCGAACATCAGAAAAAGTATTTTTTTTAAATTCTTTTATCAATATTTGTCTTCAAACAAATATTTTTGGGGAAAATTTTGCAAAAGTGTGTTTAACATTAAAAAAACCCAATTATACAATTTAAGTAAAATTTTGCCATTAATTTGTTGTCGAATTTGGGGCTCCCAGCACTTTAGAGAGGCTTTAAGTAATATCTTACAGGGTGTATACAAAGAAAGAAATATTGAAATCACCCTAGATGATGTTATCTCAATGTAGGGGGTAAATGTACCAATGTCTAAAACTTTGAATATTTTTGCTTTGAGATTTCCTTTTGTAGGTGCACATTTTTCCAGGAAGCGCCCTTTTTGTTGGTGCCTCCCCCCCCCCCCGATTTAGAAGTTGCTCCGCCGTCCCTGGAAGTTGCTCCCCCCCCCGCCCCCCCCCCCCCCCCCACCCCATTCCCCGCCTGGTGAAAATGTGCCCACACGCCTTTGGGCATGCACCCCGAACCCCAATTGTCTTATAGGCTTGTTTGGAATTGCACTTGAATGATTATTAAACTGAAATGAAGACATATTTTTATTGTTTAGCATTCATCCAAAATCGTCCCTTTGTTACCATTTCAGCATCATTGGCGGCGCTAAAGGGGGGGGGGCGCAGGGTTCCCACTTTTTTTTAAGAACCCCCCAAATTGCCCACTTTTACTTAGAAAAAAGAGCCCCTCTTTACCGTACATTGATAAGTGCCCCTTTTCCTCTTAATAAGTGCCATTGCCTCTCCTAATAAGGGCCTCTTTCACCTTTGATAAGTGCACCTTTTATTTTGACACGTATCCATTTTACTTTACAAGTGCCCCTTATTCTATTTTTTTTTATAAAGAGTCACTTCCCCCTTCTCATAAATGTCCCTTTTCTTCTCTGATCCATGCTCCATTTAAAATCTGAGAGGCGCCCCTTTTTCTTCTAATTAGTTTCCTTTCCCTTTTGATGTGTGCCTCACATTTCACTCGCGCGCCGGAAGCAGTTTGGGATTGGGGGAGGGCAATCGTTTTAGGGGGCTTGGCTTTCAGGGGCAGTGGCGTAATGAGCAAAAACGTTTGGTGGGCAGAAGAAAAAGCTGCATCACCACCACTCTTACATGTTACGTAATGGCCCGGCGGAACGTTTTCAAAGTGGAGTATTAGCGATCAAGGGAAGCGAGTGGAGTGTAAATTGGCGTGGGGCCAATGGGCTGGGCCATGGGTTGGGCCCAGGTGGGGGTCAAGGGCGAAGCTCCCGGAAGCTCAGGGGTTTGGGGCATTTAATTGTACGGTCAGATACGCATATTGATACCTTATTTGTGACACTGGCAGGTCACTCATTATTGGCGGGGGTCAAGGGGGCTGATTCCCATGAAGTTCAGGTAATTTAGGCATTTAATGACGGTCCGATGAGCATCAAGGGGCCCGTCGTAGTGCTCCTGGTAGGGTTCAGGGGCCAGAACCCCCGGAACTCCGGGGTTTAGGTATTCAATGACGGTAAGATGAGCATATTTTTTTACCTTATTTGTGACAATGGCAATTCACTAATTTTGCGGGGGGTCCAGGGGGCTGAGCCCCATTAAGCTCAGGGGTTATAGGCATTTAATAACGGTCAGATGAGCATCCAGGAGCCCTCCTTAGGGCCTTTTGAGAGGTCTACGGAGCAGAGCCCCTGGAAGCTCAGGGGTTTTAGGCATTTAATTACGGTCAGATGAGCATATTGTAATACCTTATTTGTCACAATTGCAAGCCACTCATTCTTTCGTCCTATCTTTCTTCCTTTTTCTCTTAAATATACTTTTCAAAAACGCGAGGGGGCTCGAGCCTTCGAGCCCCCTCCGTCCTGCAGGCCCTGACACGAGGGCATCTAAATAAGCATCCGGAAAATCATGTCATTTCAGTAACATATGTAAATCACTGGCATCGAATTAGAAATAAACCACGTTTGAATTTCATTTTAGGGGCAACTTCCCCCCACCCAAGAATCCCCCATCCCCATCAGTGCGCCAGTGTTCAGGGGCTCATGTCTTCGAGAAACAAATATTGAAATCATCCCGATAATGTAATCACAATCATGAAAATGTAGGGTTATATATAAAAATGTCTACAAATCGTGTATTTTCGCTTCAAAGTTTCCATTTGTAGATTCCATGTTTGTTGCCCCCCCCCCCCCCCCCCCCCCCCCCCCCACTTTGGAAGACGGAAGACGCCCCCGCCGTCTCTGTTTATCATTCCTTTATGGTTGTGTAGCGTCTTGAGATTAGGTTAACCAGATAGACATCTCTCTGGGTTAACCATGTAAATATAGTAAATGTGTAAAGTTAAACCATTAGAGGGCGCTTAATTTGTTTGCCCCGCTTAGCTTTCGGGAGAATTCTTTTGCGCCATAGTTCCACATAATAAGTGAACATAATCATCTTACTTTAGTTAAAATGCCGTTTCGACATTTCAAATGATTGGGATTTAATGCCATCTTTTAGGTTATTAATCACAATACTTTGATTGATTGTATAAAGAAGGTTGTATTTTAATAAGGTTTTGTCATTGGGCTTAAATTAAGGATTATATCTAATTAACTAGCACAATCTCATAAAGATTGCCACTCGTTTCATCAGCCGGTTACGAGCAGCTCGTGATTGGTTCAATTTGTAGCAACTCGATTGGTTTAAAGTTTATTTCAGAGCGCACCGTGCGCCGTAGCCACTTTCTTTTGGGACTCATCTCGCCAATTTGTAATCAGTCGCTTCGAAATCCCAGTGCCTCGAGGACCGTTGGTCATTTGTCCTCCTCGAATTTGCACCCGTCAGTATCCAGTGACACTTTCATAGTATTTTCTCGATTTGGCATTAATTCAATTTAATCGACAGTTTGACTTAATATGCTGGGGTTTTTTTTTTTTGGGGGGGGGGGGGGGGACATTACATTGGTGCTGATTTCCGCCATTTTGGATTTCAGTTTTCACGACCTCAAGTTTGACTTCCGACATCGATC
The DNA here is from genome assembly GCF_000002235.5 of Strongylocentrotus purpuratus. Taxonomy (NCBI): domain Eukaryota; kingdom Metazoa; phylum Echinodermata; class Echinoidea; order Camarodonta; family Strongylocentrotidae; genus Strongylocentrotus; species Strongylocentrotus purpuratus. Next base: position 23,816,779 of record NW_022145600.1, on the reverse strand, counting down.
CTTCCAACGTCAACTTTGAATTGAAGGTAAGATCCTCATTCTTATTGTCTTCGTCTTAAATTTTCGTTTCGTCGTATGAAGGTCAGAACTGTACTTTTACCTTCCTCATGATCATCGTCGAACTTTATTCCGACTCTTGTCTTAGTCCGAATACGAATATTTCTCAACTACGTCATAACTTTCTACTATAACTAAAATAATTAAAATGTTTAATTAAATGTTTACATAACATGTAGGATAAGCGATGCAAGATAAGATGACAGTTAAATATGTTATGGACGCGACTATTGAGCTCTTCAAGTTAAGACGTGAATGGGAAAATAGTATAAGTCTGTGTGTATTTGGCCAAACTAGTTTCTGTGCACCTTAATGACAAAGAAATAACATTTTAACAGATTAGAGTCTTTTACAAGTTATAATGCATCAATAACATATTTCTTGACTACATCATAACCTTCTACTATAACAAAAAGAATTCAGATTTGTCATCAAATTATAACATAACATGTAGGACAAACAATGCGAGATTAGAATATGACAGTGAAATATGCTATGGACGCGACTATTGAGCTCCTAAATGTGATATTGTTTTGTATAATCTATTGTATTGTGCTGGAAAACTTGATACCTTGGTCCTCCTGGTCATTAGGTATTACAAGTTATCATGATGAAACCCCTGATAAGACTCAATAAAATAACCAAACGAAATTTAATAAAGAAAGAAAATAAAGATTGGACAAAACTATGTACTTCTGTTGTACATTAAAACGTAATCGTCCCTTCTGCAGTGCTTACAGACAAACGATTTAATTTGTGCAAGGAAGGGGCAAAGTGAATATTTCCCATTGTAAAAGATAATCTGTGATCCTATACTAGGGAAAAGTATTATTTATTCAACAGGTTCGAAATAATTGCAGCTCTCCCGTCGCTCTATCAAGTTGGTCCCAGCCTAAGATGACGTTTTTCGGTTGATCTCGCATTTTTCGTGTTCTTGTCGTTGCAAATTGAAGGATCGGTACGACTTACAAGCAAACTTTCTCATCACTTATTCAACAGGCTCGAAATAACTGCTTCCATTCTGTCGCTCCATCGAGTTGGCCCCAGCCGCAGATGACGTTTTTTGGTTGATCTCGCAATTGCCATGTTCTTGTTGCCAAATTGAACGAATGGCAAAAATCATGGGCAAGACACAAACCGGCGCACAAGACTAAACCTTTCACTCGTGCGGAAAATAAGGAGGGACCTGGCAGACAGTATTCCTTTAATCCATCGTGTTTTTTGTTCTTTTCTTTTGTTCGAAAATGTTGTTACTAAATTTACCACCGGGCATGGTGGCTCAGTGGTTAGAGCGCCCGCCTCAGGAACGGGAGGTTGTGGGTTCGAACCCCAAAGACTTATAACAATGGGACCTTCTGCCTTCTAGCTAGACGCTCAGCATATTATATTGAAGAAGGGCGACAAAGTAATATCAATTGACTAGCCGTAACAATTCTTCCATTCGCCTGGCCATGCGAACGGGCTTCCCCCATCTCTTGCGGCTTTTTGCACAGACAAGAGGCATGGGTGGAAGATGACTTCCCGCCGGAAACCCTGAGCGTTACACACGGCATAAGTCATAGTCCAGAATCTGCACGGTCTTTTATAATTTCCCTACACACTTGATTCAAGCCGTCGAAGATGGCGTTATCAACAAACTCATAATTATGCTCACCAGCCCGGCCTTTTTTTTCGCCGGGCGTCTTAATTTAATGATCACGCCATCATCGGCTGGTAGTAAGTAAGTAGGAAGAGGTAGCGTTGGTGTGGTGGAGATCAGATTCTGGACTACATAAGTCAGGCAATCTCAGCTTCAACGGACGGGGTCCCGCTCACCCCCCCCCCCCCCCCCCCCCATTCCCCAACAGAAAACGTGATGAGCCCAAACGACTTCCCGCTTAAGAACCTGGGCAATACTGATTGTATCCCCAGCTTTCGGACAAGTCAGGCTCGTAAAATTGTATAAATACGGCAATAAAAACAGTCCAAATTTTGTCTCCCCTTCTTAACAGACCGCTTGCTCTAGTTTTACATTACCACAACGAATATATTTCTTATATAAGCGATTATAGGCGTCCAAATTCGCAAGAATGCAGCGAAATGAACAAATTAAATGAAGATGAGTTAAAAAGCTGTATTCGCCGCCACTACGATGCCGGCACTCCGGGCAAGACTGATACTGACGGTTTCCTTCCACGCCCCCGCTCCGATGACCGCTGCTGGGCTTTCGCTTTCGGCATCTTGACTATATTACATATTACAAACTCTAGTTATTTTCTCCTCTAATGCTGGGATAAGAAGTCTATGTAGAGTGCAGGAGTGTTAATCAACCACAAAATGAAGGAAAACGAAATACGAATAAGAAATGGAAATAATACAGATTATTCCAAAGTTTGATCACGAAGGGATTGGATCGCCAGTTTTCATGTGCAGAAGGCCATAATTCGCTGACACCAGACTTGGTGGAAATACCATTAATGGGGGTACAAATTTGCACACAGCAAACCCATAGTCCAGTCAAGAATTACCCCCTAATCTCTCGGAGAGCTCGAGAGTCTTCGGGCAAATCATAGTATTACATAAGGTCCAATGGTCATAAAACTCAAGGCTAACGCTGGTGATGGACAACACCTGTTATTGGGTAAACACCCGAACGGTGTCGAATTCCCCATGAGAGCCGACTACTCAGTGACTTTAAAAGTTTGTTCACGAATCTGGCCATCTCTCATGAAGACCATCGAAAGAATGAAACGAACCGAGAGCACACGGTGCTATATTATGGCGCGAACCTTTCTGGTTTTATTGCTGGCGCCAATACTTCTGCGACCCCCTCCCTTGACCTCGAGGCGTGTGGTCTCGGCTCGATTCACACTTCTCCGTCCAGATTGGGAATAACCTTTTTTAGCTTCTTGTACAGATCACTAAAATGTACATGTAACAATATACATGTAAAATATGTAATCAGGGAAAAAGACTATAGAGAGAGAGAGAGAGAAGGAGGAAGGGAGGAAAAGCGAAAGAGATGATAAGACCATGAGATATACACTGACTGACTCGTTTTCAAAAATATTTGTATTCATCGCCATTCTATTGCAGTTGCGTTAGATGATTTCACGATTCGATGGTGACTTTGTAGATTAATTCCACCTGAGGCGGGAGGATAAATAACATTTGTATAGAGTATAATCCTTTATAAATCAGCTATTTAATTACGCTTAATTTCCTTGCCTGTTTGCAGTGGAAACTCGAGCGTGTCGAATGCTCGAAATTAAAAATGTGTGCCAATCTCTCACTCTACACTGCCTACTTCTCTCCTTATTTTCCATATTTTAATTGTTTTCCTCTTTAACACTAATACTAGGACAGATCCTCACGTATCTACAGATATATGTTCTCTTTCTCTACTAGAAAAATCAACTCATACTATCTTTCTCTTATTTTCTAACACACACACACACACACACACACACACACTAAAGCACACAATCTTACATACACCCACTTTCTCTCTTGCACTCTCCGTGCATCTATAGAAGCATTATGTCCACAACTCTACCCCCTCTTATCCCTTGTTCTTTTTATGTTTGTATTACTTGTTTTTTTCATGTCTTGTAGTATTATTATAAAAATTGTAAATTATTATATCTCATTCTCTCTCTTCTTCGCCTAACATTCAGTTGTGTCCCCCCCCCCCCTTTTTTTCCCTCTCCCTCTCGCTATCTCTCTCTCTCTCTCTCTCTCTCTCTCTCTTTCTACCCTCCCTTCAACTCTCATGCTACATACATTGACACAATTAATTGGTAAGCTACGGTTTATTTAGCTGTTGCATCAATGAATGTGCTTGCTGTCACCAAATCCCCTTCAGTAGCTGGGTATCAGACAATAAACCCCAGTCGAAATTAATTTCGTAATGTCCGCCTCACAATAAAAGGAGGGAGAATGTGATGAAAAATCACATTTCAGTTTGCTAACTTCATGAGAGGTTGGTCAGGATATTTTGTTGGTAGAAACTCCCTGGAACCCTGATGAATTTCTCCAGCATGATCGGGCTATTCTCGCTTGCAATTTTGACAGGATTTACATCAAATGTACAAACAAAAGGTAAGTAACATTGTTCTAACTTTTTTTTATTCCTTTCAAATTGAAATTATTTCATTGTAAAGAGTACCTTGTTTTCTGTCTAGTGATACCTTATTCAAGATTTTTCTGCCACGGATGACTGAGCACAAGGGTTTTAAAAAGTGCCGTCGAAATCACCTCGTATGATGCACCGAATGTGGGTCAGGCCATATGTATGAGATACTTTAGTTTGCTTCATGAATACTCCAGAGTTTCTTCGTTTAAAGTGGTCCGATGTATCTACGTTTTCACAATACCTCGTTCATATCCACAGGATAACCTTAAATAATTTTTAAACAGCCTGCTAACATCTTGTTTCATGATATCTCTGTAAGGTTTTCTCTGCTAACTTGTCCATTGCACCATTTCACATAATAATAATAATAATAATGATAATAGTCCACTCCAAATTTTATTAAACCGAAACGGAAATTCTTTTTGCCCAATTGATCATGAGCCCGGCAGCCACTGAGCAGCGCCAGATCGATGTTGCTCTATCCCTTATTGTTGAACGCCAAACAAGGTAGCAACAACTCCCAACTTTTAACGTCTTTTGGTATGACGCGGCCGGGGTTCGAACCCACGACCTCCCGGTTGTGAGGCAGACGCTCTACTGACTGAGCCAACACTCCGGTGTTCAACATGCATAATGTGCCTAAAGTGCACAACCTATTTGTCTCAAACAGTGCATAAAAGCTCAGAGATTCACTTACTAAAAGAAGTAAGTAAATGCAACAATGAAAGTCATGATAATGAATTTGATGGCTATCAATGATATTGACAGTAGACTTTCATTTTTTGTTTTAATTGACGCTTTTCTCAAACAAGGGATGCGAGAGAAGCCAAGACTGTGTCATAATACCAAAGAGAATATAATACATTGTGTATTTAAATAAGTACTATCTGAAGTCTGAGTTGACACTGTTACATTTTCTATTCAAACGCACAAAATCGATTTGATTAAGTCAACAATTGTTTTCGGACTGAAATTTAAAAAAAATGTGTAAGGGCTTTCAACCCACGTCCATTCCTTCGGCCCACACTGGGTACAAGAGCATTTTGACAAAACTTTATTTAAAGCCTGTTGCTCATTCATCCGTGACAACAGAGTTAGGAATAATGTATCTTTAGACAGAATAATTAGTATTCTCTGATATTAAATACAATTCAAGGTTACACAGGTTATATCTTTTAAATGGCAATCTACCAAAGTTGGTTATCCTTTTTTTTAATACGCATTGTAAATTTCGATTTTTCCGTCCATTTTAACACTTTTTATCCATTGAATTCATTCTTATTCATTTACGTTCGTGTAATGTCTTGTCTATGCTACGTTATTGAATGAAATTATTTTGAAATTGTTTGCACGAAGACGAACTTGATTATTACACTCTGCCAGGTAATAGTCCAGTAGACGGTACCATACAAGGGTGTCGATTTGTATCCTCGGTTGGGGGGGATGATAGGTGCCAAAATATTTTCGGCAATGGATCAAAGCAACCAAGAGGTTATTAACTTTTTCAAGTCACCCTCAATAAAGATAACATTTTAGAGAATATGGGACCCATGTGAGTCCCACATGGGCTTGCTACCCGGGTTATTATCCTCTCAAGCATAAAGGCAGGATTTTAATATAGGGGGGCTGTAGAGAGCACCTCCTAGGCGGTGGGTGTAGGGAGGGAAAGTTTCCCCCTTCCCGCGCGAAGCGCGGAAGCACTGACGTTTCATTAAATTATTAAAGAAAGAAGACGATTCGTTGTACCATTCTCGACTCTTAATCCTTGTCTGAATTCAGTTCCCCCCCCCCCCCCCCCCCTTCCCGCGCGAAGCGCGGAAGCTTCGACGTTTCATTCAATTATTAGAGAAAGAAGACGATTCGTTGTACTGTTCTCGACTCTTAATCCTTTTTCTTCCTACGTCATCTTCCTATCCTCTTTCTCTCTCTTTTTTTGGGGGGGGGGGCGACCGCCCCCACCACCCCCTGGCTACGCGCCTGTATCCTCTCTGTCTCTCATTATCTCTCTCTCCCACTCTCTTCTGCTTTTTTGCATTTTTGCGCTTCGCGCTTAACATTTACTAAGCTCGTTGCTTTTTAACGCTGCGGCTTTGCATTTGGCGCACTGCATTTCTATGATGCTGTTGATTGAATAAATTCATGAATTCATGATGAAGCCGTATGAGCGAGAAATAAATTTATACTTGTCTCATATACGGTCGTCTCATTTACTTCGTTTTCTATTTATATATGTATGTATTATGAAAATAAGATAGCAAAATGTGTATATTGATGGTAATTTTGCGAGGAATAACCATTAACTACTCTCATCGTGCTCTCATCATTAATTTTTCTCTTTTTTTTTTCTTTTGATGGTGAATTATTGGGGGGATGATTGTATAGGCCATCCCCCCCCCACCTGACATATTGGGGGGGATATATCCCCCCCCCCCCCTCCGGGATCGACACCCATGGTACCATATATCATGTACATGACCTAGAAAAGTTGTTAAATACAAGATTTTGTTGTTGATGTGTGTTCTAGATGGGTATTGAAGTAAATTCAGCTTGATTGCCAGCTTGGCAACCTTGGGCAACTTTATTTAATAGTCCTATTAGCATAATCATCTAATTAGCATATGTGCAATATGTAATAATGTTGCTCATCTCAATCCATGAAGCCTGAAAACATGGATAATACGACTTTTCAAGGGTTTTCTATGCCAATGAATTAATTTATGACATCAATTTTAATTTTTAAGTAATACTATTGTCTTAAATCGCATAATTAGCCTAATATGTACAATATATGGACTTCATTGTCATTGTTTATCTATAAAGCCTAAAAATGGTGCAATGCATTGTAAATCACTTTTGATAGATTAATCATTAATTCATGAGAAGATATTCCATGTATATGTAGTATAATTAGCCTAATATGCATAATTATCTAATTAGCATATATGTGCAGTATGTAATGATGTTGCTAATCTTAATCCAGGAAGCCTGAAAACATGGATAATGTGACTTTTCAAGGATTTTACATGACGAGGAATTCGTTTATGATTCTGGTATTTATTGTTGAGTAATGCAAGTGTCTTAAAGGGATAGTTGAGTTGCAAATTACTTTGCACATGCCCACTACAAGTTTTAAGCAGTCAAAATTACAATCTATTCATTTCGTATAACAAATAGGGTAGTCTATTCAGCATTAAATTAGGTCTTCTAAAAATGTAAAAAATAAAATAAAAAAGTAGTATTACACATTAACAACGATAACGACAACATTGATACAAAATAAATCATCACGGAATACTTTTCATACATTTTCTCAATTAATTTTGTTCCAAGTCCTAGATTGTGGCCAGTTGTTACTTCATTTTAGAATGAAGAAAAGGATGACAGAAAAAAGGTGCAACAAATTCAAATAAATATTGCACGCATTGCTTGCTGTTTGTATAAGTATTAGTGGAACTGTATCATTCTCATTTAGTTGAGCTACATATTGAATATCTAAAGATTTCTTTTTTATTATTATGATTTTTTGAAAGTTTAACAGAGGCATTGCATCAAGATCATACTATGTATTAAAAATTACTTATGCATGGTGGTAAACAAGAAATTAACTTCAAGAAGCACGTGGAATTCACACTTTATAAAGAATATGATGGACACAAACGATTAATTCTATGTTGGTCGTTTTTTGTTAGGAGGTTGGGGTTCTGTTGCTTGTTTTAATTTTTTTTAATGATGTTCAGTTATCAGAATGCTAACTCAATTGTGAGGGGTATACTTTTAATGTATACATATAGCTCCTGTCGCCGTCACACGATCCAGCACATACACCGTATCATCGCTCTCTAACCGTTGTCTCCGAGGGTTCACACAGAAGACGGTCTCCAAGAAGTCCAAGACCCGCTGTGCTGCTGAGTCGTTGAAGGAGGACTTCTGCGTTTCATTCAATTTCAAAGATGGCGTCTGTGATCTCAACTACAGTACCCGAGACCATGAGCACTATAGTGCCTTTCAAGAGGAGGAAGGGTGTTCCTATTATGAACCGTAGATTTCCTTAATAGCAAGAAATGGAAAATTCAAGGAGTGACCAGGATTCCATAATAAAACACCAGGGGCGGGTCCAGGGGGTAATGTGGTAACGACAATTTGACCTTTCAAAACAAAAAGAAGAACGCCCCCACCCCTGCTCTCCCCCCCCCCCCCAAAAAAAGAAGATGGTTACCACAATTTTACTTTGTTGTTTTTTGCTCTTAGGGAGGGTTGATTGTCGAGTAAAAAATAGTACTACCCCCCCCCCCCCTGCTTATAGACGCTAAAAAAATTCTCACGAATTGGGCCCCTTCCCTCGTCACCGGCTGGATCCGTAAAATCAACTATCTGATTTGGAAAAATAGATATAATACTGCCACCTGTGTATCGTGGAATGCAACCTCGGCGCACTGCATTATTTTACTTTCATGAGCACCTATCCATTACTCACTTTAATGGATTTTACAAATATGGTACCAAGGCAATTTTTCTGATCCTCCTCACACTGTATCTACGAAACGGCATTATTTGTAAGATTTCAAGGGGAAAACTGTAATGGGTTTGGTCTAGATATATGGACTTCGACTTTATTTTCTGTAAATTATGGTGGCCCTGAAGGGACATCGCGAAAAGACTAAATCGTGAAAAATATGCGATAAAATTCACGATATCGTCAATTTTATCGCATATTTTTCACGAAGAAATTCACGAAATCGTCAATTTCTTCGTGAAAAGTTCACGATAAAGTTCACGATAACACGATATCGTCAATTTCTTCGTGAAAAATATGCGATAAAGTTCACGATAAAATTCACGATTTCGTATATTTTATCGTGAACTTTATCTTAAACTTTTTTCTCCTGGCTTGGGCGCTTCGTAAACAAAACCAGCCCTAGCTTGATTGACATGAATTTGAAGACGATTAAATATTATGACGAGACGTTTTTACGATGATTTCTGTGAAAATGGTAGGTTTAACTTCATATTATGCTCTAGAGTCTATTTGTATTTTATCTTTGACAAGATAGGGATAAAAGTAATTGCACAGCGGAAAAATTACCCGGTATGCAATGGTCTAACGTTAGAGATGCACTGTTTTTAATTCCCATACATTCATTTCCATGTTGTAATATCTAGGCCCTATTGAGTAATGTAATTGATCTAGATCTAGGCCTAGGTCTACTTTTATTAGTAGGCCTACGAACTAGCACACTCAATTTATCAAACTGAGTCAACAAAGACTGATAGAGTCCATTGCAATAGCACACTCGTACTCGTCGACTAGACGCAAACTGAGCTGAGCTGATTCAATTCAATGAAAAGTTAGATCTAGGCAAGCACCAGAGCTAGATCTACAAATCATGATCATGATTATAGATAAATCCAAGGGATCGTTTAACAATGTTAAGTCTCACTCTGAGATGCAATTATGCATGGCCCTAGATCTATGTGTTATTTATAATATTACTATGTCTGTGATACAGTGTAATAAATATCATTATTTTATGACATGATTAGGGGCGCTGGTCAGAGAATGAGGATCGTCTGCATAAACAAGGATATCCTAGTCGTAAAAACGGACAAATTGCGTTCGCGAACGTCTTTTTTTCATCGGCACTCTGCGGGTTTCAGGTTCCCAGCGCGGGCATCAGGGCATGCAAAAAAACAGATTCCTTGTAAGAAAATAACCCCAGTCTCCTTGGCGCTTGTTCAGAAACGTATCTAAAATTTGAGCTGTAACTCCGGCGTACTGGTGGGGGGGCTTGGGGGGCGCCAGCCCCCCTCAAATAAAATTGAACCATGACTTATTTTCACAAGTAATGTATAAATGTTCGTGATATCATATGATTTTCAACAAAATGCTATAGTTTCTCCATTATTTCTTGCAAACTGACCCATTCCCAAATAGCCAGGAAGAGCATGTATGTTGTTTATTAGTCACTAAGGGCCTGATAGTGGCCACCAACAGTAACACTAATTCCTTTCCAGAAGCTACTGTGCAAAGCACGGTACTGTCGGGAGATAACATGCTACCCACCACTCGGGCTGAGCATGCACAGATTTGCGAACGAGCGTTCAATACTTACACCATGTAACACTGCACATATACCCTTAAGGGGCCCATGCAGTGGGGGGAATTGAATTCAGACAAGATTAAGAGTAGAGAACGGTATAACGAATCGTCTTAATCTTTCTCTAATAATTAATGAAACACAAAAATGATTTCAGACAAGGATTAAGAGTAATAATGTATTAAACGTCTAAGCTTCCGCGCTTAGCACGGGAGGGGGGGGGAACTGAATTCAGACAAGGATTAAGAGTCGGGACCGGTACAATGAATTGTCTTCTTTCTCTAATAATTAAATTTAACGTCATAGCTTCCGCGCTTTGCGGAAGGGGAAAACTGAAAAATAACTTAGTTCCTGGCCCCGGGTTTAAAGGGTAAAATTTGTAGACATTTGGACATTGACATTTTTATATTTGTCGGTAATAATATTGGTGGCCCGTTTTGTCGGTAATCGGCGGCCTCTACACCCCTCCCCCCCCTCCCCCACTGAAAAAATCTAGCAACGCCCCTGATAACGACACAGTTTATACACTCGAGATAATTTTTGCAAGTACTACTGGTGAAGTACCGACCACCGTATTTGTGCATTGTGCGGCATCAAAGCATCATTTATACAACTTCTCACGACGTGACAGATCACTTTTCTCTAACTTCTAACTAATCAGAGGGCCTCTTTTTATGCCTCCGCCACCGAAGGTGGTGCCGGAGGCATCATGTTTTCGGGTTGTCCGTCCGTACGTCCGTCCGTCCGTCCGTCCGTCCGTCCGTCCGTCCGTCCGTCCGTCCGTCCGTCCGTACGTCCGTCCCGTTTGACCGTTATCACAATATCTCAAGAACCATTTAAGATTTAAACTTAAGACTCGGGAATAGTATTTATCACCATAGGAAGACGATCTGATTAGATTTTGAAGTACGTAGGTCAAAGGTCACAGGTCACAGAGGTCAACTTATGAAATTCCTTGTATTGAGATTGTTAGCGCGATATCTCAAGAACCATTTGAGATTTAAACTTCAAACTTAAGGATAGTATGTATCACCATAGGAAGACGATCTGATTAGATTTTGGAGCACGTATGTCAAAGGTCAAGGGTCACAGAGGTCAACTTATGAAATTCCATACATTGAGATTGTTATCATGATATCTCAAGAACCACTGGAGATTTAAACTTCAAACTTAGTGATAGTGTGTATCACTATAGGAAAACAATCTGATTACATTTTGGAGCACGTAGGTCAAAGGTCAAGGGTCATAGAGGTCAACTTACGAAATTCCATACATTGAGATTGTTATCATGATATCTCAAGAACCACTGGAGATGTAAAAACTTCAAACTTAAGGATAGTATGTATCACCATAGGAAGACGATCTGATTAGATTTTGGAGCACGTAGGTCAAAGGTCAAGGGTCACAGAGGTCAACTTATGAAATTCCATACATTGAGATTGTTATCATAATATCTCAAGAACCACTGGAGATTTAAACTTCAAACTTAATGATAGTGTGTATCACCATAGGAAGACAATCTGATTAGATTTTGGAGCACGTAGGTCAAAGGTCAAGGGTCACAGAGGTCAACTTATGAAATTCCATACATTGAGATCGTTATCGCGATATCTCAAGAACCACTGGAGAATTTTCACTTCAAACTTAATGATAGTATGTATCACCATATCATAATATCTCAAGAACCACTGGAGATTTAAACTTCAAACGTAATGATAGTGTGTATCACCATAGGAAGACAATCTGATTAGATTTTGGAGCACGTAGGTCAAAGGTCAAGGGTCACAGACGTCAACTTATGAAATTCCATACATTGAGATTGTTATCATGATATCTCAAGAACCACTGGAGATTTAAACTCCAAACTTGTTTAAATTGCTCTATGGCGGAGGCATCATTTTCGACTGCGCGCAGTCAAAATTCCATCTAGTTTCTCCATGAAGTGCCGGTGGACATTAATGCGCCAAATGTGGTTCTCAAATTGCAAAAGATCCCTACTCTTGGAAGGGGTAGGAGAAAGCAATTTTACGTCATATTACTCCAGGAAGTGCCTGAAAATGCGTCTAATTTGGTTCTAAAATTGCAAATGCTTCTTACTCTGGGAGGAGGCCAGGACCCCCTCCCAGACCCACCCCCTGCTTGGTCGCTCCGCTCCCTCGCCGTTAAAGCCTCGTTCTGTTACTTCATCGTTTTACATATATTTCACCCCATGCCATTTTGTGCCCCCCCCCCCTCCCCCCGGTAAGAAATTCCTGGATCCGCCACTGATGCCCACACCCCATGAGCTTCAGGGGCTTTGCCCCTTGAACCCCACCGGGGCTTTGCCCCTAGACCCCACTTTGAGAAACGTAATTCAGCGGGGCCTGCATGTTAGAGTGGGGTGATTCAGATTTTTTTTTTTGTCAGCCCCCCCAAACGTTTTTGCTCATTACGCCACTGCCTACTATAACATACCGGTACCCAGAATGAGGTAAATGTTCATTAAATGTCCAAATAAGATCATGAGTTAAAAGTCATTACCGGTATGTTTATTACCTGTTTCGTGTCAGTTTTTTTGTTATTTTTGGAGTATTTTTCGGAAAAACAATGATATTACTATACACTTTTTCTCAGGTTTCACGGCAAACCGCTGCACAATACAAGTGCATATCGATGGTGAGTTGCGGGTGGGCGCACGACTGTGTGAAGTTATCTACCGTAATGAGGATCCAAGACATAACTTCACACAGGCGCGCATCCGCCCGCAACCCACCATCGGTTTGCACTTGTATTGTGCAGCCGTTTGCCGTGAAAAAGTGTAGGCAGGCGCGTACGCAGGATTTTTTCAAGGGGGGGTTTTAACATTTATAAATCGGGCCGAAAATTTCGTAACGACTCAGCCCACCGCTGAATAAGCGGGGGGGGGGGGGGGGGGGGGGGGGGGGGGGGGGGGGGGGGGGGGGGGGGGGGGGGGGGGGGGGGGGGGGGGGGGTTAGAGGACACTTTTTTTTTTTTTTGTTCCCAAAAAAATCGCAACGACTCAGCTGACCCCTGAATAAGCGGGGGGGGGGGGGGGGGGGTAAGACGACACCTTTTTTTTTTTTTTTTTTAGACCTCGAAATTTGAAAATTTGACATTTTGCTCCGTTGGGGGGGGGTAGGGTCACCTGTTTTTGGTCAGTCATGGGGATAATTTTTTTTTTTTTTTTTTCCAAAAGGGGGTGTTTTTTAGGGGGGTTTTGGGGGGGTTTATATACATAAAAATACCAAAGGGGGGGGTTAACCCCCCAAACCCCCCCACCTGCGTACGCGCCTGAGTGTAGGTATACTGATAACATCGTTTTTTCCGAAAAATACTCCAAAAATAACAAGAAAATTGACACGAAACAGGTAATAAACATAACAACTTTTAATTCCCGATTTTTATTTGGACATTTAATGAATATTTACTTCATTTTGGGTATGTTTTAGTAGGGTATCTCCATGCCAGAGTTACGGGTCAAATTTTGGATAGGTTTCTAAACAAGCGCCATCTTCTTTTATGGGTTGTCCGTCTTCTCGAGGATTTATCGCCCCTAATGTGAAAGTCTCTGTACAAACTTAAGTCAATGTAAAATGCATCAATAAAAACATTGCGGAATCCGTTTTTCGCATCACCAACGCGCGGATTGGAAATTGGAAACGTCTGCGAAAATGCAGATGATCCTTATTCTTGTACCAGCTTCCCTACTGAATATTGAAGCCCTAAACAAATTTCGCTTCAAAATGATCATGAAGTGGCTCAAAAAATAATAATCTTTGAGTGACCGGTTTTACCATACTTATTTTCCTGAATAGACTAGGCTTAGGCCCTAGTTTATAAAAACCGTTAGGAAAACGCAAAGTTTGATTTCGATTTCCAATCATAAATAACTTGATAATCAGACAGACGATTGGCTTGTAAAAGTCACGGGATTCCTGACTGACCTAACAGAGGCTAAGCTAAAGGTTTAAAATTATGATTGCAGCATGAGCTAAATCCATGATTTTGTTTCAGAATCTGAGGCAATGTTACCGAGTCACTTTAAGTTAGATCTATATTACTATTAGGTATTCACTAGTCTATTTAGCGAATTACGGCTAGCACCCAGGCCAGGGGCCCGTTTCTCGAAACCGTCATAAGTCTAACTTCTTGACCAAATCAGCTTTAGTAAGCTACTTGTCCGCTACATGTTTCACGAAGACCTCTTTGCCAAGATTAAGGACAACATCCTGACTAAGTACTACCGTATGTATTTATGACGCCTCTGACACGGTTATATCTCTGTCATAAACTTGATAAAAACATAAGACTCATAACTTTTTAGTCGATGGGCAGCGAACTCGTAGAGTCCTACGATGCATGAAGTCTAACCGTAAACGCTAAAGGGTAATCCAATCACAGTGTGATTATCTTACAAAAATTCATTTCTTGTAGTAGTAAAAAAAAGTGTTATGATGTTTTTCTTCTTCTTTTATAATGTGCAAAGTTTATCACTAGATTTTGTTTGCATATGTTTCTTTTATTATTCATTCAACAGATTACCTGGTTGGCATTCATGCAAGCAAGCCCTACAACTTGTAGTACAACTGCCATGTATCAACACTCCATACAAACCAGCTCAGGATGATGGGAACTAAGCTGAATGTATCCTTATTAAGTGTATGCGTTGAAATGATAACAAAATAAAAATTATCTTAGATAATGACGGGTTATAGATTGCTAAGCTGCTGTTACAGACACTGATGTTGTTTCCCTTCATATCCCTCGCATTCCCTTCTCTTTAACAACCCCTGGGGGCTTGCCTAAGATGTTGTTTTCTTTATGAAGGAGTGTTACTACAGTCGAACGACTGGTAATACTTTTTTTTTAAATTGTCCTTGCTAAAAACCTAGTTGATACATATGATAATATAGTTGGGAGAATTCCGGAATTAAGCAGATCATTTTTTCAAATTTTGATCATTAATGATAGCCTGTTTTCACTCAAACTTTCAGATTATCTTTAAATGTATATCAAGCATTGAAGTCACTACCTTATCACCATTTTCTATCATCTGAACAATGTTAACAAGAACCTTAAATGAAGCTTGCACAAGAAATACTTTTATTTGTAAAGGTATGAACTAGAAATGTCCAATAGACACCAGTTTAAATATAAAAAGGACTACTTTATTTTTAAGACCTGTTAGAATTGTCAATGGAGAATTGGGCAGTTACCCTTTTTGTTTAAAAGTTGAAATGCAGTGTACATACCACATGTATGCTCATCTAAAGGTCTGTTAAAATGAGATCTGCTTACTATTCATAAGGACCGCTATTCATAAGGACCGCTTTCATAAGGACCACTATTCATAATTTGAGAAAAGGGTCTTTATTCATTAGGGTCATTATTCATACATGTAAGAACCGCTATTCATAATCGAAGAAGGGGGTCGCTATAATACGAGAAGAGGGTGGCTATTCATAATACGAGAAGGGGGTCGCTATTCATAATACGAGAAGAGGGTGGCTATTCATAATACAATAAGAGGGTCGCTATTCATTTTAATTAATATAACCAGGCGCTGATCCAGGGGGGGGGCCAGCGGGCCTTCCCCCCCCCCCCCCCCCAAAAAAAAAAGAGAGAGAGAGAAGGAAAAGAAGGAAAGAGGGGAGAAAGAGAAAGAAAGAAGAGTTGCAAAAAGCCCTTGCCTCCACCCCTTCCCCCACCCCCCAAAACGGGGGGAAGGAAGGGAAAGGGAAATAGGAGAGCTAAAAGGGAACAAAAAAGAGGAAGAAAAAAAGAAGGGGAGAACAGTTACAATTTTTCCCGCCAATAAGGTGTAGATCGGGGGGGGGGGGGCTTGGTTTATTTCTAATTCGATACGGTGATTTACAAGTGCTGCTGAAATGACATAATTTTCAGAGATTTTTCCCTCAATGTTTAGTAAATTATACTTTTTTATGCGTTTGTTGGAAAATGGCAAATTCATGAAGAAAGAAAGAAAGAATAGTGACCTGCCTTTGTCACAAAATAATAAGGTATACAAATATGCTCATCTGACTGTAATTATTGCCCAAAGCCCCTGAGCTTCAGGGGCTCTGCCCCCTGGAGCTAACCTAATTTGTGTCCTGTCAATGTCACAAATAAGGTATCAAAAGATGCTAATCTGACCGTAATTTATTGCCCAAAACCCCTGAGCTTCTGGGGGCTCCGCCCCTGGACCCCACGCCAATTCGTGACCCGTCAGTGTCACAAATAGGGTATAAAAATATGCTCATCGATGGTAATTTAATGTATAAAACTCCTGAGCTTCTAGGGGCTCCACCCCTTGACCCCGCAGGGGCTTCCCCCAAGACCCCACGCTAATTTATGCAATGCTCTACCTAATTTGTACCCTACCCCCCCCCCTCACCTACTTTAGAAACGTTCAGCGGGGCCTGCATGTAAGAGTGGGGTGGTGCGGATATTTTTTGTCTATCCCCTTGACGAAAATTGTTGGTAATATGTACTTGTCCTAAGGGAATGCTGCAGGGAGGGTGGGCCGAATGGCGCAGCGTGGTCGGACTGATTGGGGGTAGGGGTGATGTACATTATTGTAGCACGCCTTTTTTCTTTATTTCTTCAAAAATGTTTGTTTTCAATAAATGTTTTCGACAAATATTCAAGGCCATGTATCATTCCCCCCCCCCCCCATCGCTATGCCACAGCCATGGGAGTGTGGGGTGTCCCCTTTTCAAAATTCCCCTTGTTATTATTTTGTTTGCTTATTTAATTTTTATGAATAACGACCCTCATTCCGTATTATGAATAGCGACCCTCTTCCCGTATTATGAATAGCAACCTTCTTCCCGTATTATGAATAGCGATCCTCATTCCGCATTATGAATCAAGCAAGGTTACCACTTCTATAATATTGGCATCAAGAGAACTGTACTGGTATATTGGTATGCTTACGAGTCTTAATGTTCTTTTAATCAGGAACAATGTCACAGACCTAAATGTATGACCTTTGAAAAATTTTAAGTCATACATATTTTCAAGTCATTGTAAATGTGCAATTCATTTGATTTCAACCCCAAAAGTGTTCTGCAATACTTCACTTTATGTGTAAACCATTGGTAGGATCTTAACACATGAGTAACTAGTATTCCAAAGCTAACCTCTTGATATAATAGATGTGAAAACAGTTATTTAGTGTATATGTGGATGCTTTTCTAAGTTTAAAAAAAAATAGTTTTGCTCCTTGATTTCACAAATTCTATAATGCACAGTACTTTACCAGATTGCCTCTTACGGTAGCAGGGTATTCATGGAGCATTATCGAGATGGCATCAGGAAGAGAGGTATGAACTATGAAACAATTTTTGTATACGTGATGTTTTTGTATTTGTTATAATTTTATTCATGGATGTACCTAACCCGAAATATAAATCTTTCAAAAACCTGGAACATTTCTTAATAACATAAAACCCACCTTCATGTATCATTGCTTTGAATGGCATGCTCATAAAATATCTGATAATGCTATTGCATAATTTTAAATCAACTGTTGGGGCCTCCTAATATTATTATAGTATATATTTAATTGTATTTAGGGTTTAAAACTGTGATATATTTATCTTTCCCTTTATAGTGTTCGGCAGGTGAAGCGCATTTGTAGAATCCTCAGACTTCGACGCCACTGCCCAGAATCATCTGAGCATGACATTGCCCGAGCTATTTGTCCGATGCCCTCTCGCCTTATCCTTGCTGATCACACTGTCCAACACTGCAGTGTCATCAAGCTGCTCGGAGTGTTTATGCAGTCCAATATCAAATGGGACACTCATGATTGATGTCCCATTTGCAGGCCAAAAAAATGAAAAGGTTAAATTCCATGACATTTGAAAGATAATACTAATTTAGAATTGCCCTAAAGAAAGTTGGGCTTGAAAAAGTCTTCAAATGGGCCAATAAGTAACAGTCTTGATGTTCAGACCATTGTACCGAATGGTCATCTGTTTTATGCTGCGCAAAGATTCAATCAGTTTAATTTTGGCCGTCACAAGAAGTGGGTTATTGATGTAGACAAATGTTAATGTACCCTTTACAGCTCATTTCATGTATGTTATTACCAGAGAAGAAAAAAAAAGCCAGTCAGACACTCAATAGTGTCTGACAGTGAAGTCTAGCAAGTAAACGGGTTTCCTTGCATAATTTGAATATTAGGACACTGCTAACGTTTACATTTTACAGATAGGACATACATGACATATTCATAATTCCTGCAAAGTTCTACAGAATTTGAGGTTGGCTGCAAAAGGGACATAGTACCTTTAATATGAGAGATTTTTTTTTATTTTTTTTATTTTGTATATATATTTTTTTTTTTTTTGGGGGGGGGGTCTTTAGTAAAGATTAACTTTACTTTTATACCTCCGGCACATATTACAGCAGGAAGCATTAAGGTTAATTGTTCAATTTTTCTTTGAAAAAATACATCAGTACAACAAAATTTAATCAAATTTGGCAGGGATTATTCATGAGAAATGATAGGTTGTTGAGGTACCTTGCCCCTCAACGGAACCCCCGAAAATGTCCATACATGTATATAGCAATTTCTTTACTTTGACTCTAAAACTTAATGCTGGCACTCAATAAAATTTGACATTTTGAGAGGGGATCTGAATTTGTTTGTATTGATTACCTTGCCCCTCATGAGGACTCGGGGGCAGTGCTCCCCTAAGGGTCTCAATTGTGGAAAATTATTACTTTTAGGTCTCTTGTACGTAGTGTTGCCAGATGTTTATGCATGGGGGGGGGGGGGGGGTATATTAAAGAAATAATCATCTGTGGTACATTTTCGATGTAGGTACCCAAGGGCACAAGTGATAATATAGTAATATAGTATAGTAATAATTGATGTGGCCACTAATTTTACAGGCTCTGTTAAACACAAGGTCCATTGATCTCTTGTTATACATGTGTATGTTGTAATAAGGTATTGAAATGATATTGATACGCAATTATGGTTCAAGGGGAAAAAATACTTGCGTTCATTCCAAAGTTTTCTCTCCACTATTTATACATGTAAATTGTTTAGCAATTGTTCGGCCTCTCACATTGCTGAAGCAAATGGTCATTTGATGCCATATAAGACTCATATGTTTGCAATTTTCCATTCTCAAATAAGCAGGGGCGGCGATCCCGTCCCCCCCTCAATTTTTTTTAGGGGGGGGGGATCATCCCCCCTGAAAAATTGAAAAAGTGAGAAAAAAAGTGTATAGCAAATACTGACTAAAGACTGTAACAAACTTTTAGGCTCTGGAGGGCCCTAGAGTGCAGCGTTTAGACAAATAAAAATGCAAAAATCTTCTCGCTCCGGAGCTACGCTCCCCCGCATAATATTCTTCGAAGTGTACAGTAAATATTCTCGAAAAGTGAAGTGTGAAACAGGTATATTGCTTGTTTTTATACTATTCTTTTGCTAATTAAAGTATGTAATTTGTTAATAACAACAAAACTTCAAAAACCTGTGAGGTGATAGTCACTTCCGTAACCTCTCTCCCCTCTCGTTCTCTTTGCTCCCTCGCCTTGGCGTAATGATGAGGGGGGGGGGGCTTGGGGGCAATTGCCCCCGTGATAAATTCAAATTCAACTTGATTTATTTCTAACTCGATACCAGTGATTTACAAATGTTGCTGAAATGGCATGGCTCTGCCCCCCCCTGGACCCCACCAGGGGCTCTACGACGAGCCCCTGGATGCTCATCTGACCGTTATTAAATGCCTAAAACCATGAGCTTCACGGGCCTACGCCCCTGGACCACATGCCAATTTACGCTCCACTTGCTATGCTCGCTTTGCTCTACCTAATAAAATACTTTAGCCCCCCCCTCTATGAAAAACGTTCCGCGAGGCCTGCATGTACAATGTTAGAGTGGGGATGCAGATTTGTTTTCTCCCCCCCCCCCCCCCCAACGTTTTTGTTCAATATACGCCACTGCTCCCCCGTCCTTCGCATTTCGTCCCCCCCGGTCATGAAAAGAAATCGCCACCCCTGCAAATAAGCATTACCGCCAATTATGTTATTAAATGTACTTCTGTTTTGTCTTCCACACTAAATAGATGGGCATTTTTAAGCACATTTTTTAAATGTTCTTGAAAATCTATTACAAAAGCTGTGTGTATCAACTACAGATCTATTTTCCTATGTTCATACTTGTTTATACAGTTTATATTAAAATAACCTAACAAATGTTATCATAATCATGTTTGGTGTTGGTTATTACTTCATGTGTCAACAAACACTACACGTTTCAAGTGTAATCAGTTTTTGAGAGGTTTCAAGAAATGTAAAGTGTTAGCAGCCCAAGTTTTGTGGCATAAATTAACACACACTTCTGCAAATATTTTTTAAAACAAATATGTTTGAAGATGAATATTGATGACAGAATGCCCTATTTGAGTTTATTGTTGTAGGCAGAAAACCCCAATTTCAGTTTCTTAAATTTTGCAGCAGTTTTTGTTTCAATATCACTTTATTAACAAACATGATTATAGTACATACACTTGTATAGATACTACAAGTAGAAAAGAGAAGAAGCCCAGGTCATGTTTTATTATTAACAATGCAGGGCTAATACTTCATATTATTCCTAATGGAATTTGTGATGCATAATGTAGACAAATATTAACGGACACGTTTAACATATCGTCTGTTTGGGGTCACAAGGGCCCTGACTCCATGTCAAAGTAATACAGATCAATGCCACTGTGGCTCCAAACAGACAATGCATTCAAAATTAATAAATAGAATTTAGAAACAATATATGTGACTAATATGTGTAAATTACATTATAGAGAGAGAAACAAATTGATTTTATCTGAACTCTACATTCATACAAAAGCTGTAGAACAAGTATGAATGATGAATTAAGCATAACAAGAAACATGACCAAGAGGAATGATAGGAAGCAGAATGAGAAGAAGAAATAAGAATGAGAGAGGAAAAGGGGGCAGAAGAAGAAAGAGAAGAAGAAAAATAGACAGAAAGAGAATAAAAAGGGAGAAAAGAGAAGAAAGAAAGAAAGGAGGGGATCAAGAAACAGGAAGAAAAAGAGTAAGAATGTGGAATATGCATTTATTAAGACTTCAGAAGGCTGTGGCCCTCCCAACATGGCTTATCCTTAGAGCAGTATATTGTAAAGGAAGAAGTTACTGCAATCTTTGATACGGTGTAAAATACGTTCAGAAATTATACAGACGTGTCCTTGTAACAAACACAATCAAATAATTGGATCAAATTACCATAAAAATGAGTGCTTCAGAGCATGTTTGTGGCTTTTTGAAAAGATGTTGCTGCATATAGAGTTTTGGCAAGAACTGGATTAGGAGTTGAATGATCATGATCGATGATCGTAACTTGGTCAACATCCCAATTAATTCCTAATTTAATTCTTCCTTTTCTCTCTACTGTGATTCACGAGAGACCAGACAGCTATAATACAAATAGTGGACACAAGATATATCATTTAAACCATGAGCGTTTATTCAAATCCGTGCTAAAATCTAGCTAGGAAATATTCCAATAACAGTCACATGTTAACAATTAAGGTAGTCTATTTTATAAAGCGAAAGACTGCCGCTTTTCACATTACACTACATTATCATCAAACTTGTCGAATGCGTTGATGTTATTGTCAATGATGATGAACCGACGATGTCAAAGAAAACAATTAGGGTCTATTCTGTTGATGACGACAAAGGTAGAGTTTTTGATGATCTCGAAGAAACAAGATTTGACGATGTGGAAAAGAAGACACCGAAGTTTCTGACGATGTCGAAGAAACAAGAAGAGACGATGTGGAAAAGAATAGCAAAGTTTCTGACGATGTGGAAGGTAAGCGTAAATCCTGATCTTCAAACAAAGAACGGAAATCGACGGTGTAAATATACAAACTGGGGTTTGTATACTGTTAAACAGAAGATGGCGTGGTCTTCATACAAAGAAACGATGTCGATGATGGCGAAAGTAAAGTTATCATGATGATTATGAACAAGAAACGAATGGTCGATGTCAAAGGTAGAGTTCTGATGATGAATGAAGACACGGAAGGTCAATGTTGAGGATAAAAAAGGAAAATGGCGACTTTCAAACAACCAAAATAAGGTTTTCAGCACAAAAGTGATGATGCAGGCAAGTCAGTCAAACTGTTGCTTTATTGATATATTGCCGAAACAACACAATACAAAAGAAATATCACTGGATACTGAATGGTGCCAAATCGAGGAGGAACAAATAAGCAAAGGTCCTCCCGTTACCACTTTCTCCCATTGCCAAACAGTACTGTTGATCAATTAAATCCAATTGCGTCACATCTATTTCATGCTTGTAGTCAGTAGTTCCTGCAATAATAACATAAAGAATACATTTTTGATTACACAGAGAAACAGAATTTAGACAATTATTTGGCAGAGAGATTTTCAGGATTGAAGACAAGTTTGATTTTGCTCCAGAAGTTTGGATCTATCACTGCATCAGTGTCATAAATTATCAATTATCTCCAAGCTCCGATACAGTTTTACATATTGTTAGTGTTACCACGGTCACGGTTAACAGTCCGTGTCTGCATGCATGGGCCTGGCCATGTACAATTTTTGGTTTATTTTTTAAAATAAATATCTTTCAAACCCTGCTCTGCAGTTGCAGTACCATCACTCTGGAAACAATATCCGACATAGCAGCATTAGTGTACTTTTTTGTATTACCTCTATTGATTCTCAACATTTTAAACAACACTGTACAAAACTCAACTGAGATCACTCAAAATAAATTGGTACTTTAGTGACAATTGATGACACCTATATATAGCAGTAAAATAGTATTTTCAACTAACCGATGTTAGAAAAAATTCTTTGAAAATTAAAATCGCGAGTTTACTGTCAAACTTGCCGATCATATCAGCCACTTCGTACTCATTGTGTCCACGAGTGTGTAATTGTGTGCAATCGATTGCCCTCTCAGCACGTATGCAGCGCTATAGAGGTCTACTAGTGCTACTATATGCTTGGGGTCCAGACAACTCGCCACAAAGACAACCCGCCCCAAGACAACCCGCCACAATACCCTGGACATCTCGCCACAATACCCTGGACAACTCGCCACAGGCGAGTTGTCCATGGTGGGGTGCCTTTTCGGACAACTCGCCAGACTTTTTTCCCCTCATGATTTCTAGATCTAAAATCCCTCATCTTCATGATCTTAGATGAAATTGTCATTTTATTTGTTCATTATTCTTTTATAAACACTGTCATGACAGGAAACATGGAAAGTGGAATTGTGAGTATTTTGAGAGCTGTTCTAAAGAATAAAGATGATTTTCCTTGCGCTTGCAACAAGACCCGCAACAAGAATCTATTTTGGACTGTGCGAAACTAACCTAGAAAATCTAGAAATAAACCATATTCAATTTTATTTCGCGGGTCAACTGCCCCCTCCCCCATCAGGACGCCAGTGCTTCCAGTACCCTTTCATGAATTCCTACCATTAAAAATTATCAGAAGAGAAAAAGGACATGTACAAAGGATAAAGGGGCCCTTTAGGGAACCTGAAAAAGTGAGGGCACAGTGTCCCCCCCCCCCCCATGAAGAATGCTGCCTCTGACGAAACTAACCCAGAAAATCTAGAAATAGATCACATTTCAATTTTATTTCGCAGGTCAAATAACCTCCCCCCCCCCCCCCCCCTCATCAGTACACCAGTGCTTCCAGTATCCTACCATTAAACAATTTCTGAGACAGAAAGATGCAGCTGCTATAGACCTCGAGATCTAAATATATACCAAGTTATCCCAATGATATGGCGATCGTACGCCTTCGGTTTGTCAAAAATATATTATTGTTGCAAGGGAAATCAGCTTTATTCTTTATTCTTTGTAATGACTGTGTTTATAAAAGCACGAAAATCATGAAAAATGACAATTTCATCTTAGATGAGGGATTTTAAATCTAGAATCATGAGGGGAAAAAAGTGTGGCGAGTTGTCCAAAAAAGCACCCCACCCTGGACAACTCGCCTGTGGCGAGTTGTCCAGGGTATTGTGGCGAGATGTCCAGGGTATTGTGGCAGGTTGTCTTGGGGGGGGTTGTCTTTGTGGCGAGTTGTCTGGAATTCCTATGCTTTACTGGAATGACCTAGGCTAGGCCCTAGCTTAATTAATAATTCATGTTGTTGCAAGCATTGAAAAAAATATTAAAAATAAAATGTCTGCCAATGCAATAATCACTGGAGCCTATAGTCTACATGTAGGTCTGCATCAGCTGCATGCAGCTAGCTAGTGCACTAGACCAAATTTTCTGTCTCTCTCGTTCGTTAGCCTCTTATTGGGGTAGGGCCGACCCGAGAGCCGACCCTACCCCAATAAGAGAGGGAGCCGACCCTACCCTAATAAGACTTAAGAGGCTAACGAACGAAAGAGACGGAAAATTCGGTCTACTACTAGTGCACTAACTTAGAATGCTACTATTATATTCTGCTAGCCGCTGCTACCTATTACTTATTAGTATTAGTTCTACATCGACTCTGTCAGTCTTTGTTGACTCAGTTTGAGAAATTGAGTGTGCTAGTACGTAGGCCTACTAATAAAAGTAGGCCTAGATCTAGATCAATTACATTACTCAATAGTCTATTACAACATGGAAATGAATGTATGGGAAAAAACAGTGCATCTCTAACTGTTAGACCATTAATTAATTGCATACCGGTAATTTTTTCCGCTGTGCAATTACTTTCATCCCTATCTTGTCAAAGATAAAATACAAATAGAGCATAATATGAAGTTAAACCTACCATTTTCACAGAAATCATCGTAAAAACGTCTCGTCATAATATTTAATCGTCTTCATTCAATCAAGCTAGGGCTGGTTTTGTTTACGAAGCGCCCAAGCCAGGAGAAAAAAGTTTAAGATAAAGTTCACGATAAAATATACGAAATCGTGAATTTTATCGTGAACTTTATCGTGAACTTTTCACGATAAAGTTCACGATATCGTGAATTTTATCGCCAATTTTTCACGACGAAATTGACGATATCGTGAATTTCGTGAATTTCGTCGTGAAAAATTGGCGATAAAATTCACGATATCGTGAACTTTATCGTGAAAAGTTCACGATTTAGTCGATTCGCGATGTCCCTTCAGAGCCACCATAGTAAATAACAAACATTGCGTATTTTGGTGTTGGCGGTGTGTGCATGTGTGCCTGTTCGGGTGGGTTTGTCCGCGTGTGTGTAAGTGTGAATTGATGTTGTAGGTTTTACTTTGGGATGGAGGTGCGGGTCATACATAATGCGACTGCTATGGGCATGACAGGTTTAAAAACTAACGATTGCAAAAGTAGTATGTTCTAATCATGTTGGCAAGTATCGACTAAGGTCACAATAAAAGGGTCTTTTTAAAGATAAGACCCGGGGATAGGACATTCTACTGTAATCACAAAGAATTTTAACAAATCTGACCGGGCCAGAAACATTTGTTTCTTCTTGCCGATAAACAAAATAATCATTTGGATATCATGGTGTGTAAAAGTCTAGGAGCTCACGTAACAACCTCCCTCCACAAGAACGGTTAAATAATCAAACTCACGTGTATTTTAAAGGTATGTTTATCTAGATCTAGTTCTCTGTACTTATATCAGAATACTTCTGGATTGTAATAGTCTGGATATCGACTTAATGGAGGTGATAGATTTAGGCGAACTACATTAAGATCCACTTTTGACTATACTGTTTAACTAGATTAAATTATTGAGTTTTTTTGCTGGCAGTTGCCTTTTTATCATACACTGTCGCTCATAAAGGTGGAATATTTTAGTTTTTCCCCAATTAATGGAATTATTTTAAAAATTATTAAAAAATAATAGATATAGATAATAGTATACATTCTCAGATTTTATTGAATAATAACTTGCCAATGTGTGTTTTTCGGAACTGCTAAAGCATGTGTATGCTACTATGCTTATTAACTAGGGGACCTACGCTCTCAAGTCATAAATGACAGTAATGAGGATTAATGCCCCACAAAAGGGCACTAACATAGCACATCGACACGGTTTTGATCCTGGGGCCTCACAGTTATGAGGCCATTGTTTTGTCACTGAACCATGACTGTACACAGCGGGGGCTAGGGTAGGGGCAGTTTCCATAAATAAAAAAAAACACAGAAAATGCAATCAATTTTTAATAATTTATTGCATTTTACCCCGGTCCCCAACATTAAAAAATTCTCTGGACGGCCATGCATTATGGCTCAAGGCATGGGCACACAGAATTTATTTTTATTTTAGGCACCGGGTTTAAATGCAATAAATTATTGAGAATTTATTGCATTTTCTGTGTTTTTTTTAATTTATGGAAACTGCCCCCTATCCTAGCCCCCGCTGCGTACAGTCATGGGTCAGTGACAAAGCAATGGCCTCGTAACTGTGAGGCCCCAGGATCAAAACCGTGTCGATGTGCTATATTAGTGCCCTTTTGTGGGGCATTAATACTCATTACTGTCATGTATGACTTAAGGGCATAGGTCCCCTAGTTGATAAGCATTGTAGCATACACATGCTTTAGCAGTCACGCAAAACACACATTGGCAAATTATTATTCAATAAAATCTGAGAATGTATACTATTATTTAGATCTATTATTTTTAAATTATTTTTAAAATAATTCCATGAATTGGAATAAAAATAAAAAAATCCACCTTTATGAGCGACAGTGTAGTTACCGCTGTAGTATAATCATGAATATTGCAATAAGAAGATGAAGGTGTTGTGGTATTGTGGTTCATTCAGTTGTGAACGGATACCTAGTAAATTCTGGAGTACTAATAATTGCAGGGTACTCATGAAAAACAGCACTGATGATTATGGGGCTTTCCCAGGTATAGAAAATTATTATCAAATTATTATCAATTATTTGTATGACTGACTATCATCATGAAGGGCATGTGAATGTAAAGTGGCTGAATAATCTGATACATATATAACTTGATAGATAGCTGGCGGCAGAGCATTCAATAAGCAGAGGCATGATGAGTTCATGAGCTCAAGAACGTAGGGCCTAGATATTCGTATTGAAACTGCATTTGTCATAAATTTCCGTGAGAATGTTTATGGTATAGCTCGCTAATATTTCACTCCTGATTCACGGCCATAGAAGTAGTACAACTAGGCAAGTTTTTTGCATATAAAGTCGAGCATTTTCAAGGAATTTGTTTACATGCCTTTAGGCATGGGTGTCGATCCCGGGGGGATGGGGGGATATATCCCCCCCCCCTCACAATATTTCAGGTGGGGGGATGGCCTGTACAATCATCCCCCCCCCCCAATAATTCACCATAAAAAAAAAAGTTAATGATAAGAGCCCGATGAGAGTAGTTAATGGTTATTACTCGCAAGATGACCATCAATAAACACATTTTGCTATCTCATTTGCATTATATACGAAATAAATGAGACAAGCGTAGCCTATATGGGGTAAACTGAATTGAGACAAGGACACGATACAACGAACCGTCTTCTTTCTCTAATAATGTAATAAAATGTGAAAGCTTCCGCGCTCCGCACAGGAATGGGCGAAAATGAATTCTGACAAGGATTAAGAGTAATAACTAAATGGAACGTCAAAGCTTCCGCGCTTCGCGCTGGAGGGTCGGGGGGATTGCACTCAGACAAGGACA
The DNA here is from genome assembly GCF_000002235.5 of Strongylocentrotus purpuratus. Classification (NCBI taxonomy): domain Eukaryota; kingdom Metazoa; phylum Echinodermata; class Echinoidea; order Camarodonta; family Strongylocentrotidae; genus Strongylocentrotus; species Strongylocentrotus purpuratus. Next base: position 23,788,821 of record NW_022145600.1, on the reverse strand, counting down.
CGATACAACGAATCGTCTTCTTTCTCTAATAATTTTAAAGAAACGTGAGAGCTTCCGCGTTCCGCGCAGGAATGGGCGAAAATGAATTCTGACAAGGATTAAGAGTAATAATTTATTGAACCATCAAGACTTCCGCGCTTCGCGCGGATGGGGGGGGGGGGGGTAAACTGAATTCAGACAAGGACACGATACAACGAATCGTCTTCTTTCTCTAATAATCTAATGAAACGTCAGAGCTTACGCACGGAGGAAGGGGAACTTGATTTAAACATTAAAGATTAAGAGTCGAGAATGGTACATCGAATCGTCTCCTTTCTTTCTTTAATAATCTAATGAAACGTCAGAGCTTCCGCGGTACGCGCGGAGGAAGGGGGAACTTGATTCAAACAAGGATTTAGAGTCGAGAACATTCCAACGAATTGCCTTCTTTCTCTAATAATTTAATGCAACCTCAAAGCTTCCGCGCTTTGCGCGGGAGGGGGGGGGGGACTGAATTCAGACAAGAGAATGGTACATCGAAACTTCTTTTTTTAATAATCTAATGAAACGTCAGAGCTTCCGCGCTACACACGGAGGAAGGGGAAATCGGTTCAAACATTAAGGATTAAGAGTCGAGAATTGTACATCGAATCGTCTTCTTTCTCTAAAAATTTAATGAAACGTCAAAGCTTCCGCGCTTCGCGGAGGGGGGAAACTCCTCCCTCCCTGCACCCAGCCCCCTAGGGAGCGCGCTTCGCGTGCTCACTACCCCCCCCCCCCCCCCCCCCCCCTCAGAAAAAAAATATATATATTAATAATAATAATAATAAATAATAATAATGAAACCCTGGCTACGCGCTTGGGGATGGGGTGCAACCTGCCACACGCTTCTACCTCTTGGTTGCTTTGATCCATTGCCGAAAATATTTTGGCACCTATCTCCCCCCCCCCTCCCCCCCTAACCACGGATACAAATCGACACCCTTGCCTTTAGGTGTTTACAACAAAATATCACTTTACACAAAAGTGATACGTATTTAATTAGTACGATTTATTCTTACATAATGATTAAAGATTATAGCCAACATATTATTTTGCATGACGGAAAGACAAAAATGAAGGATTTGAATTGAGTGTTTCCTAAATATTTGGCGATTGAAAGCCTACTTTTTATATAATTGTCTTGTATAAATTATGGAACTATGTGTTAATTAGATCATTTTCAAATTGGTTCTGAAAGGCAAAAAAGAGCAATATACAATTATGTACACTTCGGTTGGACTCATGAGCATGATACAACACCAATATGATAAAAGGGGAGAAGGTTACAAATATAATTGTAACTCTCTTAATAACGAACGTAAACAATCGCCTAATGTCTGTTTCAGTATAATGAATGATGAAACGGTAAAGATATGGTCTATTGAATAGATAACTGTACAAATCAATGTAAATATTGTCCGTCCGTGTATATAGTGAACATTTTATGAAGTCTTTTTCTAGCCCACATGAGTATAATCAAGCAGAGAATCATGTTGTAGACCATAACGAAATTTAATATGTTTGATTATCCTTGCTATGACTGATAAAATCATTTTATATACACTACAGTTTGCTCATTCGCTTGTTTTTTTCTTTCGATCTATTGCAGCATAAAGTTTATTCTTTTAAATATATATTAATTTCAAATTTAAATTCCTAATTATAACATAATTTTCACTTTATTTTGTTTTATTTTATATTTGTATTTGTTAATTGTTATATTAAATTATTCATCACGCTCATTACAATTATTTTCATTATATTTCATTCAATTGATTTTAAATCCGCTCTACTTTTACTGTTGTAATTGTTTAATTTGTATTGCGTCTTATTTTGAATAGTATATATATTTATAATAGTATACATTCTCAGATTTTTATTGAATAATACTTTGCGAGTGTTTTGTTTTACGTGACTGCTAAAGCATGTGTGTACTGCTATGCTTATCGTCTAGGGGACCTACGGACTTAACTCATAACTGACAGTAATGAGGACTAATGCCTCACAAAAAGACACTAATACAGCACATCGACACGGTTTTGATCCTGGGGCCTCAAAGTTACGAGGTCATTGCTTTGCCACTGAATTATTACTGAACGCAGCGGAGGCTATCGAAGGGGGCACCCCCCCCCCCCAAGAAAAAAAAGAAAAAAATGCAATAGATTATCAAAATTTCATTGCATTTTCCCCCGATCCCGAACATGAAAATATCGTCTGTGTGGCCATGCCTTGAACCATAATGCATGGCCGTATAGAGGAATTATGACCAACAGTGTATATGTAACTTGGTATGCAGTGATGCTACCATTTACATAAGGGGAACTACGGAATGGGCTTAAAACCCACTCGCTCCAGGAATTGCTAGTGTTACACTATTTCCTCTCTCTCTCTCTCTCCCTCCTAGCCCCCTCAACTTCTATCCCGCTCTTTTTTCTCTACCTCTCTCAGTTTCTCTCTCTCTCTCTCTCACACACACACACACACACACCCTTTGCTCTGTTCCTCTCTCCCCGCTTTCCCTCTCAATAGATTGTAAATATGACGTCATACTTGCCAAGTTGTCAAGGTTGCTTGTTCCAAACAGTTTTGTGCCAAACAATAGGGACTTTTAGATTTGCACGTCGGCAGCTTTGACTTCAACGTGTGACGTCATTTTAAGGCACTGCGCATGCGTCACGTCGTCTCAGTCGGCGATCGAGAATGCGTCAACCTTGATTTTCCTAAATCTAGTACTGTACTAGTATATGCCGCGTGCGCATAAAATATACAGTTCCTCAGGTAGACAAAGGAACATCACTTCGCCTGCTATTATGTAAACATGTGTAGAACAGGTGTCACATGCATATTCACCTGTTCTACACATTTTTACATAATATCAGTGAAGGGATGTTCTACCACAGCAATAGGCCATTTTCGTAATGTAACCAAATTTAATGCATAAGTGTTTGTGAAGTGCCTCAATACAAATTATTTCATTCACCTGATAGGAATAATAGTATTTCAATAGTCAGAATGCAATGGCATATATTGAGCCATAATGCTTGTCCAACCTGACAACAACTAATGTATGCAGTTTGGATTCTGTCTATTGAAATACTATTATTCTATCAGGTGAATGAAATAATTTGTATTGAGGCACTTCACAAAGACGTATGCATTAAATGTGGTTACATTACGAAAATGTCCTATTGTTGAGGGTAGAATGAGGAACTGTACATGTTGTCCTCTTTCTTTGTCAGTCATGTTCATAGTGTTACTTCCTGCATGCATGTATATATCGTCGAGTGCAATCTAAAAGATTTCTAATTGTAGTCAAATGGGCAGTTGAGTACGTTGACACGCATGATCAGTCGGCGTTCGTCGTGTTCTCGTCCACTCAATCTAAAAGTCCATAATGGCGTGGGGATCGCACCAGCCCCAATTACGCTTAATTTGCCTGCCTGTTTGCAGAGGACACTTGCGCGTGTTGAAGATCTTACAAGATCCTAAAACGCAAGCAGGCTGAAAACTACAAGCAATAAAAGACCTGCCAATCCTGGAAGAAGGGGATGTTGTTCGTCTCAAGCCCTACAAGTTAGGAAGCTCTGTATGTCGGAAGCTCTGTATGGCAGAGAGCAGTTATCGTGGTCGAGCGGATTATGGACCACAAGGTCCGCGGTTCAACTCCCGCGGCGGCATTAATATCCTTTGGCAAGACATTGATCTACCGTTGCCACTCTCCACCCAGGTATTAAATGGGTACACGGTAGGATGTGAAAGCTAATGTGGTTAGATTAGCAAGTGTGCGCTTGTAAAAATGACGCCTGGCTGGAATGCTTGATATAATATTAGATAAATATATTAAGATATGGTTCGGAAAACCGCTACGTGGTGCCCATCTTGTTGTGGTCCACAATCCTGATGGCTTGAACACACCTTCCATTTCGGACCTTTACCGAACATGTCATTGTCTGGCTTAAAGTAGATCTAGTGTCAAAGGCGACGATGTTGTAAATCACGCCCTTGACCGAAGACTAGGTAGGGAAAGGGGATGGTCACGACAAACGTCGTTCACTTTGGAAGCACATGAAATTCACTCTAAAATACCAGACTATATAAGCTGGACCCAGACAAAAACTGTGATAAAAAAACGTTAAACATGTATGTAGAGAAAATTGGAAAAGGTTCATTGAACCATTACTTATACAAGGGGAATATATGAAAGTTGTTCATATGGAAAATACTGCTGTAACCTGAAAGTCGATTATTTATAACTTACATCAGAGTGTAATGAAGTTTACTGTTAATTAATGCAGCAATTTCAAATTATCTTAATAAATCAAAACTAGTGTACCAATCTGAAGCAAGTAGAAAGAAAATGACAGCGTGGAAGATGCTTTTCTACCTCTTTTTTCTGTTCATATTATAGCAATATATTTAATACTGGAGGTAAATAATAAAGACGAATAAATAATAATTTCTGAATAAATCGGAAGAAGAACAAAAGAAATATGAGTCTGTTTTTTAATTTAAGATAATGTATGGATTCTCTCTTTGGTATCTTTTCAATAATTGTGATAAATAAGACACATATCTTTCCACAATGATTATATCTGTATGGGATGGGATCATCGGGAACATGTCTTTCTACATACAATATCTATTCAATCATAGAAATCGAGAGAAGAAAAAAATCATAAGGAAAAGAAGAAAAAGAGAAAAGGGAAAGGAGGAACGAAAATAAAATCACTGGGCTAGATGAGGGACAAGTTAATAATAATTGTTATTCCCTCTAAATCCTTTTAATGGCAAAATTACAGACCCATTCGGCATTAAGCACTCACTTAATATTTGATCAAATCTATTATATCAAATATTTTGATATTTCTTATCGAATACGTGCGCACTACAGATGTGAATATATTTGATTTTGTCATTTTCGCGCTTAATGGGCGACATGGATTAATGTGTAAATTACGCGCGTAATTGAAGGTCGTATGACAGCGGAAATAGTGTTATTTAAAGCGTATCTGCCATAGTTTACAGGAGGGATTAGACTGCCCTGCAAGGTCAGTGGACAGGTGGTTATCTCATCAACTCAGCTCTCAGTTAACATAAGAAAAAGAGGATCATGGGGGACCAATGGTCACCGATTAGGCATGGTTTGTTATATAGAGGGCGCAAGTAGCTACAAGTAGTGTAGTGGGCCTTTAATTCGGCTAATATATCCTGTTAGTTTCTCCAGACTATTATCCCTTCTTAATTGTATGTATTCCATCACAAGGATAAGCTGATAAATATAAACAAACGTGATTGTATATAATAGTAACTGTAGTGCAAATACCAATATATTAAAATTACTTATATGTTTTTAATTACTGTCCTTGAAAGAAGGATGTATCATAAAGCCAAAAATCTATTTTATGTTTTTAGGTCCTTAATTTATATGGAGTGTAAATGAAAGTAGAAACAAACAAATACGAAATAAAGGGTTGATACATGGATTTTGTGGACTACGCGCTTATTTCTGTTACAGGCTCAATACGTTTTTGTTATTTTTTGTTTATTGTGCTTGTAATACTTTCAGTAAGCGTTTGATTGTTTGTTTGCTTGTGTAGGTAAGTGTGGGCTTGGGTTTGTGCGTGTCAAGCACTTTCAAGCATTTTCAAAAATACCTTAATAATGGCAACAGTACAGTTACATAAAATCATAAAATTTAGACTAAAACCGTCTCTAATTTGTGAATGAAAGGATAAAGAGCAAAACATGGGAAACGAGGAAATATGCTTAATTCATAAAGTGAGTGTGCTGAAGGAGACATGTGTGTGTGTATTAAAAATTAATATTATATATATATATATATATATATATATATATATATATATATATATATATATATGTGTGTGTGTTTGTGTGTGTGTGTGTTTTAATAATGGTAGCATGAATGTGTCAATAATATTACGCGTTTGCTTTCTTATGAAAGATTTGAAAATTAAAAGTATAGTATGAGAAGTAAAATCCCTTGATTGATTTGGAGCATTACAAATCATAATAAATCCCTTACATGAACTTATATGTACTGTATCCTGTATGGATTATTAGATTTGATCTGATTCAGCTTTTTGTTAAGAGACTATTGTTGATACATTGTTTATTAAAGAGGGCAGAGAGAATACGGTATGACGTGTCCTTGTTGGAATAGTTATACATTTATTAGTAATAATGGGATTTCTCGACAAACCGCTTCTCAATGTTTCTTTTTTTCTTCAAACAGACATGAAAGCAGGAGGCAAGCAATCAATCATAAAAGTGCAAGCCTGAAATCTTCCATTCAGTTCAAAGGGATTTAATCATGATATTAAATTAAATCTGCTCCATCTATTTCTGCATTGATCAAATAACTTCATGAATAATTGACCCAGAATCTTGATTTGAATGGGTTGAAGAGCTTCAAAATGAGTCAGATATAGCTTTTGAAAATATTGAAAAGGCCTAGCTTTTGTATTACTAACTTTTCGTACTTTCCACTACATGACCATAGAAGATGAAAAGAAGAACTTGTTTATGTTGAGATACCCTCCATTTAAAAACTGTAATATCAGCTGTAGGTCTCTGTTTTGGCTTTATACCACGAACAAGAACATAAATACTTTATAACAACATATATGTCAAATAAGTTATCAGAAAAAGGCAGCTTGTATAATTTTACTTTTTGTTCAGATTCTGAATCTCATGAATAGTGATCAAAACTTGAATGGTAATTATAGATTTGTCAAATCAATGATACGTTAAAGAATCAGAAGAAGGAAGAAAGACGCATGAGAGGGAAGGAGATAGAGATAGAGAGAGAGAGAGAGAGAGAGAGAAAGAAAGAGTAGGGGAAGGGAGGAAAATCGAAAGAGATGAAAGGTCCATGAGATAAACACAACTCTCATGCTATACAAATTGACTTAATTAATTGGTTAGCTACAGTTGAGTTAGCTGTGGTATTAATGAATGTCCCTGTTGTCACCAAATCCCCTTCCGTAAGAGAGGATTTAACTATAACCCCCAGTTGAAATTAATTTCGATCTTTCCTGCACACAATAAAAGGAGGGAGAATCTGATCGAGAACACATTTCAGTTTCCTAACTTCATGAGAGTGTGGTCAGTATTTTTTGGGTAGAAACTCCCTGGAACCTTGATAAATTCCTCCAGCATGATCGGGCTAATCTTGCTTGCATTTTTGACGGGATTTACATCAAATGTACAAACAAAAGGTAAGTCAAATGTTCCCACTTTTTTTTTTCGTTTCACAGATATGATTTTTAAGAAAATTAATAACTCTGCTGTTCTCTTCATCTTGCAAATCCGTCTCCGTTTGATTTTTAGTTTGCTCCTTCGAGGAAAGTTTTTAATAGTAAATACTTATAAACAAGATTACACAATGGGTTCGGGAAATAAAATGTCATAGATTCTGCTGGTTACTTGGAATTTCATCCAGATAGAATAAAATGTGTTGAGGCCGCATTTCAGCTTTAAAAAAAAAACGCATTTTGCTGTAACAACTCGACACTAATTGTGTTGATAAAATTGTGTCATATTCGAAACTAATCTCGGTAAATGGAGAGTTTGAGAGATGAATAATTAAAAACGAATGCAACTGTGGTCAAGCGAGAGGGTTTAGAAAATGTTAAAATTTGTGTATTCCTGCAATGTATACACGGTGCGTATAATTTATTTATTTTTTAATATTCGTAGCTTATAATTGAAAACTTATTGTAATTGTGACCTTGAAAAATATTTTATTGTAAAAAATAACTTGTTTTCTGCCTAATGATACCCTATTCATACTTTTTTTCTGCTACTGATGACTGAGCACCAGAATTTTTAAAAAGTGCCGTCGAATTATCCTCGTATCAAGTTTGGGCTGATGCACCGAATGTGGGTCAGGTCATATGCATGTGTAATTTAGTTTGCTTCATGCATACTTCATTTCCCACGAGACTGGCTAGATTGTCTACAAACAGCCCGGAGACTCCTCAACAGTCACATAGATTAGACAATAGTCATGAAGACATTGATGACTTCAATCGATCAAGTGATTCAGTTCGAAATAGTGACAATGCAGACAGTAATAGCAATCAAGAAGCCTATCTTGAACTTGCTGATGATGGAAGTATACCAGTTATTTCAAAACGAGGATTACGTATGTGTCATTTGAATGTTAATTCCTTACCAAATAAACTTGAAGACCTAAGGTATTTGTTAAGAAATTCTCCCTTCGACATCACTGGCCTTACTGAGACTCATTGTGATAACACGGTTAGTGACAACGAACTGCATATTGATGGTTATGATTTACTAAGGAAAGATAGATGTAGGCATGGTGGGGGCGTGATGATTTATTTGAAGAACACCCTCCACTTTCAACATGTGAAAGATCTTGGGTTAAACTTAGAAACTATTTGGATAAAAACCAAGGTACGGAACGTGAAATCATTTTTAATTTGTGTTATGTACCGTCCACCGAACTCTTCAGTTGATTATTTTGATTTAATGTCTGCTATGATGAGTAATGCTCTAGATTTTGATTGTGAACTGATTATATTGGGGGACCTCAACTGTGACCTACTTTCTGACAATGTCGATTCATCGACACGATCTCTTATGACTGTAATGCAGGGATCACTTTTGTCACAGTTGATTGAGATTCCTACTCGTGTGACCCAGCATTCTAAAACACTTATTGACCATATTTATACAACATGTCCGGACGATCACAGTATTTCAGGTGTCATAAAAACTCACATTAGTGATCATTTTTTGATATTCACATGTTTACATTCTAGAAGTGCTGGGAATGTTCATAACGATATCAAATTCAGAAACTTAAAAGAATTTAAGCAGGTAAATTTTGTCAACGATCTCTTTAACTTAATGTTTAGAGAATTAGCTTGTGTTAGCAACGTTGACACAGCTTGGAAATTGTGGTACAATCAAGTAATGTCAGTTATTAATAAACATATGCCATATAAACACAAAAGAATGAGGAAAAAACCCTCTCCTTGGATCACAGGTGAAATTATTACATTGATAAATAAAAGAAAGTATCTCCATAACAAGGCTTTAAAGTTTAACTCCTCAGGATTATGGAAAGAATATCGTAGAATACGTAACATGGTAACAAGTTTAACTAAAAAATCTAAACAAAAGTATATACAGGGTTTATTGCAAGATAAGTCTGGTGACCCCGGTGCATTATGGTCTATTCTAAAGCAACTATCCTCTAGCACTGGTCAGCTTTCCATAAAATTGAATATTAATGATGTTGAAATTTATCAGCCTGAAATTGTTGCCGAAAAACTGAACGACTACTTTATTGATAGTGTTTCAGAACTCCTGGGAAAAACAGATTGGAGAGCTAGTGAAACCACAATTCCAGATGTAATTGTCAGTTGTCCATTGCCACAGGAGAATTGTGAGGACCTTGATCATGTTGATCGTCAAATTTTTGATATTCCTCCAATCACCTACGATTTTGTTGTAAAAGAAATTGATAGCAATTCTGTAAAAAAAGCGACAGGGCCTGATGACATCTCTGTTAAAATGTTGAAAATGATGAAATATGCCACAAATGTAATAGATGGTCTTATTTATATTTTCAACCTTTCTTTGTCAAAAGGGCATTTTCCAAAAGCATGGTGCTTGGCCAAAATTCGCCCTATTTTTAAGGGCGGTGATCGATTATGTATAGAAAATTATCGACCAATATCCTTATTGTCAATTGTTTCAAAAATTTTGGAGAAATGGGTACAAAAGCATTTACAGACATACTTATTAAATAGCGATTTCTTCAGTGAAAGTCAATTTGGCTTTAGACCAAAGCATTCATGTGAAAGTGCTCTATTGTGTATGGTTGATGACTGGGCAACCGAAGTTGATAGGAGTAAATTTTGTGGGGTAGCGTTTATTGATATGCGTAAAGCCTTTGATTCTGTTAACTACGATGTATTGCTGAACAAACTTTCTATGATAGGATGCTCTGAGAATGCATTGGCATGGTTTAAATCCTACTTTTGCTTTAGGGATCAATTGACAGAAATAGGGGGTAAATTATCCAATACAAGGTCAACTATCTCTGGGGTACCACAAGGCTCTGTTTTAGGGCCCCTGTTGTTTACAATATATATTAACGATTTGGTTTCCAGTATAAAGTCAGGAAAAGTTGTCATGTTTGCTGACGATGCAACTCTGTATGTTAGTGGTAGTAATCTTGAATCGGTTGAAAGTCAACTAAATTCTGCAATGAATGAAGTCTACAAGTGGACATCTAAAAATAGATTGGTACTAAATGATAAAAAAACGAAAGTGATGCTTATTGGTTCTCGACAACGATTGAATACCTTGCAGGATAAAAAAATATCTGTTATAATTAATGGTACCTTACTAGAATGTGTATCTGAATATAAGTGTCTGGGGGTGTCGATTGATGATACTCTGACATTCAAATCTCATGTTACTTCTATTGCAAAAGTCATGAAACAAAAACTTGGCCTAATTAGAAGAAACAAGTATATATTTAATGTTGATCAACTCAAAAGATTATATTGGGGATTTGTTCTCCCCCATGCATTATATTGTTCAACCGTCTGGTCATCTTCATCCGAATCTAACTACAAAATATTAAACACGCTACACAAGCGCGCAGCATATATTGTAAGTGGATATACTTGGGAAACCTCATCGGAAACAGTTTTTCGAATACTAGCCTGGCCTACTCTAAAAGAACTGTTTAACAAGTCAATATCATGCATGGTGTATAAATGTGTAAGTGGGGTAGCACCATCCCAGTTAAGTAGTAAATTTGTTCTAAATGACAATGTCTCTACACGTGTAACACGAAGCACCAACAGGTTGTTATTACGTATCCCTCAATGCAAAACTCAATTTTATCGGAGGACATTTGTACCAGTTAGTGTAAATGAATGGAACTGTTTGTCCGATGAATGCCGATCTGCCCAGTCCTTAGCCATTTTCAAAAAATGTATCAAACCTGGCAATAAATAGCTTTTTTTAATGAAGGTGGAGGAGGGGGTTGCAGTGAGGTCAAATTCATCTTATGCTTGATTTTAATGTAATTTTTAGTTTGTAAACAGGTGGTAAACAGGTGTGTGTGTGTGTTAGCTTTCGTTACCCCTGTCATTTCTATATATAATATTGTTCATTGTCATTTTATGTTGTTTTTTAAACAGAGCCCTGTTGTAAACCAGCCTATTTTAATGTTTTTAACAATGTTTTGTAATGATTTTTAGCTGAACATGTTACTCTGTATAAAGATGCGAAATAAATAAATTTAGTTTTTCCCATTTAGTGGTCCGATATATTTAAGTTTTTACAATGCCTCGTTTTAATCCACCGGATAACCTCTTGTTTCATAACATTTAAGATCTCTCTGCTCACTTGTCCATTGCACCATTTCACATGTTGTTTAAGTTGCGTAAAGTGCACAACCTATTTATCTCGAACAGTGCATTAAAACTCAGAGATTTACTTACCTAGAAGATTCGGTAAAAGCAAGAATAAAAGTCATGATGATAAATTTGATAACTACGAATGATATTTACAGTATAGTGTCATTACAAAGGTATCATTCAGAATCATTGTCCATTTTGAATGACTCAATGTCAATGCTTACCTTAAACAAAGGATGCGAGAGAAGCCAAGATTGTGTCATCATAACGGAGAGAATATAATAATTTTTGCTTTTAATTTAGCACTTTCATAAGTCTGAGTTGACATTGTTACATTTTCTATTCAATTGCCCAAAATCAATATGACTAAGTCAACAATTTTTTAGACTGATATATCAATTCTTAATTTCTTTTGACCCACATTAATTGATTCAGCTCAAACTTGGTACAAGAGAATTTTAACAACACTTTTTTAAAGCCTGTTGCTCATTCTTTCGGGGTAGCAGAGTTATGAATAAGGTATCATTAGACAGATCGGTACTCTTTGAAATGAAATATAATTCGAATTCACAAAGATTATTACATTTAAATGGGAATCTACCAAATTTGCACGAAAACGAATTCGACTATTACATTCTGCGACGGACTGCCGGGTGAGACGAATTCGAATGAGATCTGACGAAGATGAATGGACAAGTGTTGAAATCGATTGACTATTGACTAATTTAAACTTGAATTACAAATTACTTGATTAACTTTGGCTTTACCACGATCCCGAATTCGAAGAATTAAAGTGCAAGGAGATGTATTTGATTTTTTTTTATAAACGTGTTAAAATGGACGGTAAATTATATAATAGTAATAATAATAGTTCAGATCTTGTATAGCGCATAAAACGTTATGAAATAATATCTCTTTGCGCTTCCAAAGAGCTTTGAAAATTATTACCCTACCTTTAGCTCCGGCAGCCTTATCAGCGCACATTGCATTTCAAGGAATAATCCTATCAGGTACCCATTTACCTCACCTGGGTTGAGTGTGGCAAATTTAGATCAATGTCCAGATTTCCGATAGAAATTAGACTTGTATTCCCGCGTGTCAGTTGTGGTGTGTTATACAGTGCGTCCCAGAAAAAACGAAACCGAGAAGTATCGATGTTTTATTATAACTTAATCACAACCATAACTAATGAATGATACATATTTGGAAAGCTTAGAGTCTCCTCTTTCATATGGTGCTACTCAGATAATGCATATTTCACGCATGAGTGATTAAAAGCAATTTGAAGGAAGGAAACCAAAAAGACATTTGGTGGGCGGTATCTGAATTTCGAAGAAAAATTCATATTTCTAAAAAGTTCATTTTCTGCTCTTCCATATGATACCTCAATCAAGAAAAATGAGCCTGGAATAACAAAGTTCTGTTTGTTTAAAGTAGCCCTTACATTTTCATAATTTTAACAAACGAATTCGTTTTCACTGGGTGCCTGCCGTAGCAAAAAGCAGATTTGACAAAAGACTTAACTCCGTTTCGTTGACAATCAGCCATGCATGAAGACTCTCGTCTACGGCTGATTGTCAACGAAACGGAGTTAAGTCTTTTGTTATTTTCGTTTATTGATACGGCAGGCAGCCAGTGAAAACGAATTCGTTTAATAAAATTATGGAAATGCAAGCACTACTTTAAACAAACAGAACTTTGTCATTCCTCGCTCATTTTTCCTGAATGAGGTGTCATATGAAAGGGCAGAAACTCGACTTTCTAGAAATGTGAATTTTTCTTCGAAATTCAGATACCGCCCGTCAAATGTCTTTTTGGTTTCCTTCCTTCAAATTGCTTTTAATCACCTATGCGTAAAATATGCATTATCGGAGTAGCATCACATGGAAGAGGAGACTCTAAGCTTTCCAAATATGTATCATTCATTGATTATAGTTGTGATTAAGTTATGATAGAACATCAATACTTCTCGGTTTCGTTTTTTCTGGGACGCACTGTATAGAATATCCGGTCCACTAAACACTTTTTTTAAATGACGAAATGGATTGAAACTATGAAACGGTGGCAGCCGAGGATGACGAACTTGATTTGCTTTTGATGAAATAGGATGTGAATGATGAAATTGATTGGCCAAAGTTCGAAAATGAACGAAGAACCAAAGACGATGGCTATAAAATGTGCAAGATTATGAGTTTCGGGACGAAATTGAATGAAAAATAGTATGAAATTGATTCTTTATTAAGTCCTGAAATAGACGGGAAACTCTTTTAAAAATGATTGGGATAAGGTTCATTTATAGCGCTTATATCGGACATGATCGGGGTAAAGGGGTGCTTCAATAAAATATGTGCTTTAACTATTCAATTCAATTCAATTCAAATTCAATTCAATTTCGGTTTTATTACAAATATACCAAATAGAAAGTCCAAAGACTAACAATAATTGGCTTACAATGTATCATATAAAAATGCATTAAAAACAGTAGATTTAAAAATTCAGTAATAAGTTAAATTACATTGCTCACATTGTATCATATAAAAATGCATTAAAAACAGTTGAATTAAAAATTCAGTAATAACTTAAAGTATGAAGAAGAAAAAAAAAGATTGTAAGTTATAAAATGGTGATAATCAGTTTGTCAGTGAATTGAGAAGAGAGAAGAAATGAAGAGTGAAAAGTGGAAGAGAGGGAGAGGGAAAGGATAACGAGAGAAAAAAGAGTTCAATTCATGACAAAAAATGTAAGCAAATGAACGAGAATTGAGTTGATTCAGCTTAATGAAGCATTGTAAAAGTAAAATGCACATAATAATAATAATAATAATAATAATAATAATAATAATAACTTTTATTTACCCAGGGTAGCCACTTCAGTTATGAAACTGTTCTTCCAGCGGGCCCTGCATAACATAATATGTTATTACTACCCTTCTTCAATCTAATATGCTGAGCGCCTAGCTAGAAGGCAGAAGGTCCCATTGTTATAAGTCTTTGGTATGACTCGGCCGGGGTTCGAACCCACGACCTCCCGTTCATGAGGCGGGCGCTCAAACGACTGAGCCACCATGCCCGGTTGATACGGAAATGTCAAATGATACATTAATACGAATGCCATTATGGAATTGTTATTATACTGTTTAAAATTGGTGAATGTCAACGACCTATACATATTGGTGAACATTATTGATGAGTAATTATCACATTGTCAGAAAATTGAGAAGAGGAAATACAGACAGAAATAGAGAAACAGTGGGAGAGGGGAGGAGGGAAAGGAGAAGGAGAGAAGAAAGAAGAAATAAAGAGTGAAAAGTGGAAGAGAGGGAGAGGGAAAGGATAACGAGAAAAAAGAGAGTTCAATTCATGACAAAAACAAAATGTAAGCAATTGAACGAGAATTGAGTTGATTCAGCTTAATGAAGTATTGTAAAAGTAAAATGCACATAATACGGAAATGTCAAATGCTACATGACTAAGAATGCCATTATGGAATTGTTATTATACTGTTTAAAATTGGTGAATGTCAATGACCTATACATGTTGGTGAACATTATTAATGAGTAATTATCACATTGTCAGAAAATTGAGAAGAGGAAATACAAGACAGAAATAGAGAAACAGTGGGAGAGGGGAGGAGGGAAAGGAGAAGGAGAGAGAAAGAGCTAGAGAAAGGGAGGAAGAGAGAGAGAGAGAGAGAGAGACGGAGAGAGGGAGAGAGTTCGAAAAATGACAATACATAAAACAGATCTAACAAGATTTCAGTTGATCGAATTTAGCAAACGAACAAGAGAGGGAACTGCCGATTGTTTGTAACGCTGGGTTCTGCAACGTGGAAGGGACAAATGATCGGAGTTTCTTAAACTGCGGCAAGTATTCACATGGCGCGGTTGTGGCAAGACATGGCGGTGTCTTTGAGAACCCAGAAGTGATTTCGCAAATCGCGTGAGGATCTCAACACGTCGGCTATCAAGAGATGAAATGTCAAATTGGTGAAGAAGGTCATCATAGTGAGAGTCAGTCGGGTAACAAATCATGCGAAGAGCTCTCTTCTGTACTCGTTCAATTTCAGCAGACTGGCGCAGGGTTAAACTTGTTCCCCAAACAGGTACTGCATACTCTAGTATTGGTCGTATGTACACAGAGTATATGAACACGAGATCCTCCGGTTTGACACCAAACTTCTTGAGTTTACATAGAATGAAGAGGCGACGTGATGCATTTCCAACCATGCGTTTCACCTGCTCTTTCCATTTTAGATCATCCTGAACGATAACACCAAGAAGTTTAAAAGATGAGCAGGATTGCAAGGGTACATCACGAATGGACAAATGAACAGGGGAGGAGCATGACGAAAAAAAGAGACTTGCAACACTTGACACTTTTCCGGTTTAGGAGCCATATCGTTGTCATCACACCAGCGACTTAAGGAATCGAGATTCGACTGCATTTCTGATGGCCGCGAGTGATGAACAACTTCCACAAGTGACAAATCATCGACATACTTCCAGTAGTCACAATTTTTAGCAGCATCGTTGATCATTACAAGGAATGTGATAGGGCCAAGTTTCGTCCCTTGTGGAACACCGCAAGAGAGCTGTCGGGATTCAGACGATACACCCTGGAAGCGAACAGACTGCGTTCTCCGCGAAAGAAAACTGCAGATGGTTGGCAGAATGGACCTATCAACACCGAGATTGATCATTTTCTTGATGGCAATAGTGTGATTGATCTTGTCGAAAGCTTTACAAAAGTCGATGGCACAGACATTGGCGACAAAGCCTGGCCGGTCAAGGCCTTTGTGAATATGGTCAAGCATTCCAACAAGGTAGTGATCGACCGAAGAACCCTTCATGTTTCCAAATTGGTGAGAATCCACAAGGGGCTTAATGTCCTCCATTACCCAGTCAGCAAGAAATCCCTCGAAGAGACGATCCAGAATGGGTGTGATGGATATTGGTCGTAATTGGTCATATCCGGTAACACGACTGCCCTTTGGAATAGGACAGACAGAAGAATCTTGCCAGGCATCAAGAAAGCATCCAGATCTCAGACATAAGTTGAAAAGAACTGTAAGGGGTTCTGAAATCTCATAAGCGAACTCCTTAATCAACCGAGGCGGTAGATCCCTAGGATGACATGCCTTCGACACATTCAACTGACGAAGCCGCTCAAATACCTGCCGATCGACGGTCGATGATTGGCGGGCAAGAAGCAGCTGGCAGATAAGCAGGAAGTTGATGTGTGTTCAAAGGGGGAAGTGTAGTGCAAATCTGGGCGAAATGTTGATTCAGTTCGTGGGCAATTTCTACAGTAGACTTCGTCTTCAGGGAGACGCAGTGATTGCTTACGAAGGCCAGCCATGTGTCGAATTTGCTGATGCCATTTGCCTGGTTCAGCGTTTCTTAGATGGGCAGTTTTCCGTTCGTAGAAAGACTTCTTGGCAACTTTGATCTCCCTTTGGACGGCGTTCCGTAATCGTTTATAGGAGACGCAGTTAGTCTTGAACGCCTTGTCACGTCGCAAAATTAATCTGCGGAGATTGTTCGTAATCCAAGTTTTGTCGCTTGGACGACGCTTAGTCGTGACAAGTTCAAAGAAAAGTTCATGTTGAGGGGTCAGTAGTCGTTGCAATTGCTCAGCCATCGAATTAGCATCAGCACAATCGGTGACGCAAGACCAATCAGTCCGAGTTATCCACTGGTCGAAAGCGCGTAAAGCGGAGTCTCTAAACGGTCGAAAGGAAACACGTGATGCAGACCGAGGAGAAATGGCACATCTGGAACTGAAAGCGACCATCGCATGATCACTTGTAGAAATCGGAGCTGATATAACTGGTTCCTCATAATGATCCGCGAGATCAGTTTTGAGTCTTGTCAAGAAGTGAGGACCCTGATAGCAGACTGACGTCTTAAAGACGTCATAAATTGGTCGTAAAGTGGTAAACACGTCGTACGTCGTATGGACGACGTAATTACGACGTCATTATGACGTCTTTATAAGACTATTTTTTCCAAGATAATTTTTGTCGTATTAACGACGTCATAAAGACGTCATTTTGACGTCTTTAAAAGACTATTTTTTCCAAGCTAATTTTTGTCATATTGACGACGTGATAATGACGTCATTATGACGTCTTTAAAAGACTTTTTTTTCCAAGATAATTTTTGTCGTATTAACGACGTCATAAAGACGTCATTTTCTCGTCTTTAAAAGACTTTTTTTTCCAAGCTAATTTTTGTCGTATTGACGACGTGATAACGACGTCATTATGACGTCTTTAAAAGACTATTTTTTTCCAAGCTAATTGTTGTCGTATCGACGACGTCATTATGACGTCTTTAAAAGACTAATGTTTTCAATGTAATGTCGTCGTATTGACGACGTGATAACGACATCATTATGACGTCTTTAAAAGACTATTTTTTCCAAGCTAATTTTTGTCGTATCGACGACGTCATTATGACGTCTTTAAAAGACTAATTTTTTCAATGTAATGTCGTCGTATTGACGACGTGATAACGACGTCATTATGACGTCTTTAAAAGACTATTTTTTCCAAGCTAATTTTTGTCGTATCGACGACGTCATTATGACGTCTTTAAAAGACTATTTTGTTTCCAATGTAATGTTGTCGTATTGACGACGTGATAACGACGTCATCATGACGTCTTTAAAATACTATTTTTTCCAAGCTATTTGTTGTCGTATTGACGACGTCATTACGACGTCATTATGACTTCTTTTAAAGACTATTTATTCCAAGATAATTGTTGTCGTATCGACGACGTCATTACGACGTCTTTAAAAGACTATTTTTTCCAATATATTTTTTGTCGTATTGACAATGTCATTACGACGTCATTATGACCTCTTTTAAAGACTATTTTTCCAAGATATTTTATTGTCGTAAGGACGACTTATAACGACGTCATTGTGACGTCTCTAATAACTTTTTTTTCAAGATAATAATTGGGTTAAGACTACAACATCTAATATGAGCATAAGTCAAAGTAAATAGGGCAATTAGCAGAATTAAAAATAGGGAACCCCCCCCCCCCCCCTCAAATGTCATTAGTCATTAATAGTGGACCAATTTCACACCAAGGTCTGCAATATCGATCAAGACTATACATGCTCGCATCTAGTTTGCTATTTCAAACGGGAATGTGTACGTACGTGTGTGTACAGGTACATTCAGCACTCAAGGCAATGCGTAGGACTACAATGCATTGCATTGCACTATACGATGTGTATGTAATGTATTTGAATTCAGAGTGAAAAAGCCGTTGCAAGAAGTACCATACTCCTGAATACTCTCGTTTTCTCCTGCAAATTTACAGTATGGGTAAGTCCTAGAATTACCTTATTTATTTACGAAAAGTACATAAATCTATAGTTACTGTTTTTTATTCTGAAAAGTTGATATGTAAGTTAGACTCTATGTTACTGTAATGCATGATCTTATGTCACTTGTCAGTGATAGTGAGCTCGGACTTTCAACATTTGCTGACTAGATTCGAAATGTATGATCCCATATATGTATTTTTATGTAGGGTCTTGATTGATGGGATGCATGGCATGGGGCATCATTTAAAGCAAAAAAGTTTACTCATTTGCCTACACATGGGCTGCATGGCTTTAAAGGGAAATCTAACTCGAATATACAACTGCTCTAAAACTGAAAGAAAGCAGAAAAATAAGAGAAGCAAACTGATGAAAGTTTTGGCACTAGGTCTACTGCTAAGTCACACCTAAGATGGATAATACATCATGCAGTCACGCATGACACAGTGTGAGAGTGTCTACTTTATTCCAAGCAATACTGTAGATCTACTACTAGTTCAGAATCATATCCAGACTTTTTGACCAGTGACCCATGGCGTGGCCGGTGAGAGTCCTAAAATTTAATCTAAAACATAGGTCTAGATCGGCCTACCCCAAATCAAGCAAATATTCATGAAATGTTCAAATAATGCCGGTCATGATTTAAAAGTTGTTATGTTTCTAACCTGTTTCTGGTCAATTTTTCTTATTTTGGGGGGAGTATTTTTCGGGAAAAACGTTGATTGTAGTATACACTTTCTGACAGGTTGCACGGCAAACCGCTGCACAATACAAGTGCATACAGATGGAGGGTTGCGGGGGCACGTAAGTCTGCGTGAAGTGATCTACCTCCTCATTGTACGGTAGATAACTTCACACAGGCGTGCATCCGCCCGCAACCACCATCGGTATGCACTTGTAATGTGCAGCGGTTTACAGTGAAACCTGTGAGAAAGTGTACTATAGTACCGGCCCAGGCCCAGATGTTTGAAAATTGAACATTGCGTGTCGATACGTAGAGGAATAAAGCAGTGACTTGTGTCACAAACATGTAACCTTAAACAATTTGTTTCTACAGTCTTTAGACAGCAAATTTAGCTTATAGGCTACCGTATACAGAAATCTTATCTGGAAATAATCGGTTAGACCTGTAAATGGTAAACAAAATTCTTTCCCCACAGGCTGTTCAAAGAAGCTTGTAGTATTTGTGTTGCACATGCATACATTGTCAACCTTTCACTTTGTTTTAACTTTATTCATTTTCTCATTAATTTGTAGGCATCTTTTTTTAACATCTTTCGTCAAAGAAGTGGATTCAAAGCACATTGTGGCCTCAGTATATTGATGTGAAACCATGCAGAAAATGCTACTTTCTCTCAACCTTGTGGATGTTCCCTACTTCCCTAAGGATCAGCAGCCTCTTGAAACAGGTGAAGCCATTATCGGTAAATGTGTACATGTACTTGTATTATTTCTGTACATTTATTTGTCATATTGTGCATGATCACTGAGACACTGACGAATTAGACACTACATAATGGTTCATTTCATTTGAAAGGCTTATTTCAGTTATTTGTCCTAAGTTTCAAATATATTTATAATTCAATTAATTTTAGATCACTAAAACCTGCAGGTATGTTGCAATAACCGACAATATCATGTGAGTTTCAAACAGTGTTTTTTTTTACCCTTCAGCATAGGTCAAGGAGCTTTCATTCTACCCTCATCAGCAAACTACAGGAATGCCAGTTTTCAGGCAATAGCCTGAATTCAGGCCCTGAGGAGTTATTTTCATACCATAGTTTAGGTTTTTTTGTGTACAAGCTAGCTCATTCTAGGTGATTTTTCAGGTCCTCTGATCAATTCTAACTGGCATCCCTGAAACTAGAATTGTATTGATAATTAAACAAACAAAATCCTGAATCACGTTTTGCATTGCCCACAAATGTTTAAAACCCAAAGGTGTGTTGACTTTATGTTTGTGAGCAATAAGAAATTATTTCTGATAAATCTTACCAAGTAGTTCTTTTCTGACAGAATTAATTATTTACGTTCCAGTTTTAAAATATATGAAAGTTTTTCTTAAATTGTATTCCTTTCTTTTTGCTTTATTCATGCATTAGAATTCCTTGCGTCTATGTTCCTTGGATCTGAAAACAGTGCATAATGCAGGAGATTCCACCCAAAAGCTAACCCATAAGTCCAAGCTGAAGTGGAATATTTCGCAAAATTAGATCTACACTCACCCGATAGCTTTACTGCTAGAGAAAGGTTATTTTTTTCACTTCATTATACTTTATAGAGAGAGATTGGGGAGGGGGAGGGGGAGGGGTGAGGTGTAGCCACAAACCTGAATGGATAAGCTGTAGAACTAAAATTTCCAGTCGTGTTACTTGCAATTTTAATGAATTACAGGATTTACGAACTGACATAATAACGATTTGGGTAAAAGTCTAAAAGATTCCAGTATTTTGAGTATATTTGTAATTACTATTCATGAAGTTGACCTGTTTCATAATGTCTCATGCTCACCCCCCTCCCCCCACCCCATCCACTTCATATCAGTTCTTAAAACATGTTGCAAATTATATATACATTGTAAGTTGGTAATAGAGAAAAATTGAGTGAGGTAAATGCAATACAAATCGAATCCATTATTAAGCAATTAAGACTTGTTCAGGTACGGCACGTGAACCTCCAACAAATTTCAAAAATGATGCAGTTTGGTTTTATGTGTAAAGTGAATGGCAACAAAGGACCTACCGGTGCGTGTCTTTGTATGTTTTGGACTGCGCAAATTCAGTGAGCTCTTTTTAATAATATACACTATGTAAAGCGTATTGAACTCTATGTCAGCATTTAAAAAACTCTGCGATTTTGACTGTTTTGCAGCATCATATCTGAGCGAGCCTTAACGGGACTTGATAAAATTGTTCAGATGAGAGACAATTGTGCTAAGGTATTGACTTCAATGCTATATGTACACTTAAAGATAATCTGAAAGTTTGAGTGAAAAAAGACCATTATTGATGATAAAAATTGGGAACAACTGATCTGATCGATTCATTAATTCTTCCAACTATATTATTATAATTTAATTACATTTTAGGTGAATCTAAATCATCACAAAGAAAAGAATTGGCTCTTATACCTTAGATTTTTAAAGGCCTGTTTTATATCTTATTTTCATGGAGAAACGGTTGGGGGAAAATTCAAAAATTTATTGGGAGAATGAAGTGTTAAAGAGTGACACACAGTGGCGCCTTCAAAGAAAACCATAAATATCTTTGTGGTTTGAGAATTTTTTGGTAGTTAAAAGTATAAAATTCTTGGATTGTATCTGTGATTTTGAGAGCACTATATGGCTTACCTTTATTGAATTCGCTGTTAAAATTTAAGTTAAATTAATATTTTGTGAAACTCCCCCCAGGAGTTTCAAACGTGCCAAATGAATGTTGTGACATTAGCAATAGAATGTATCTCTTTGTACTAAACTTGTTCAGCATGTTTGCTATTTTATCTTAAACTTGGAAATATCTTCTGAATAATTATTGCACAGTCACCTTGGAATTGCCCAACAAAGCCACTCGTACTGGCGGGAATGTTATCTGATAGAAATTGTATTTTTATACTTGAACTTCAGCTTCTGTATTTGCAACAATTTTTTTTGGGATGATATTTATAAAATATGAATGTTGCCACTAATGCCTTTTCTTGTATTTAAGTCATGTGCCAGTAAGAAGCAGGTTTCTAGCACAGAAAATAGGTACAGTTGAGCTGATATCTGCACAGTTTTCCAATATGCTGTATCGCCAAATGTGAACATCGTGGTTTCAACGGGCAAGCAACCATCATCAGAAAACTCTGCAGGTATCAGTGAAGTGATGTGTTTATCATTTGTGCCATTTTTCTCTTGTGTGTGATTTAGATTGCATAGTTTTATACTTTATACTGAATTCTTGCCATAAACTTAGATATTCCCCTTGTCTGTAACAAGTATTGATCTTTCATGCTCAGGAATTGTTTCCAACAACCTTTTGTTTTATGTTATAGTCTTTATCTGCATTAAAGTATTGGGGTTGTGAGGAGCAGTGTTGTAGCATGGAGAAGAAATAGAGCTGCACTGATGAATGCCCAGCTTTCCACTATGCTGTTTTGCTGAATATGAGGAACTTCCTCAGTCTGATGTTTTCTTGTCTACTAAACAACTGCTGGTATCAGTGTAGCTTTACCTAGTCTCTATACTGCTAACCTGCTTCTCGCAACCGCAAGACTTATAAGTTAAGCCAATATATATCATAGTTTCTTGTTACTGAATTAAATTTGAAATGAAATAGCACAATTTATAACGAAACAAATATCTTCGTGATGGCCTGTTAACTTTCTTAAAATCAATTATGAGACTGAGACTGACAGAAATACACTAGGTATTTATACAGCATGTTTTGGAAGAAGTTTCAGGATGGTGATGGAAAGATTTTGTATTTATAGAAGACAAGTTAGATAGAAGAAGGTATAAACATAAGTATTCTATATTTTTATTATCCATTTTCATACCATATAAATGAACATTAAATTTTTGAAAATTACTTTCTGTCTGGCATGTGTATATATTATGTGATGCAATATCTGTTGCTCTATTTTTACTGTGTGAATGTTCAGAATGTATTCATGAAGTGACTTTTACACTTTCTTCCTTCATCAGGTGGTCATATAGATGTCATTTAGAGGACAAAAAGACGTAAAGATCATGTAAGGATAAAAGGTACATCGAAATGACCAGTAAGATGTAAATATCACGTCAAAATGTGATGTCCATACAACGTATACACGACGTCTGTAGGACGTCTTTCTTGGGTAAAAGTTGACGTCTTAAAGACGTCTTTCTTGGACCAATAAGACCAGAAAAAATATGACGTCCATACGACGTCTTCCATGGTACACGTTGACGTCTTAAAGATGTCTTTCTTTGACTAATAAGACGTTAAAATCACGACAAAATATGACGTCCATACGATGTCTTTCTGTAGTACAAGGTGACGTCTTAAAGACGTCTTTCTTTGACCAAAAGATGTAAATATGACGTCCATACGACGTCTTTCTATGGCACAAGTTGACGTCTTAAAGACGTCTTTCTTTAACTTATAAGACGTAAAAATCACGTCAAAATATGACGTCCTCATGACGACGTGCGCGGGTGCAAAATCATGTCTTTTTGACGTCGTGTTATGTCGTCTTAAAGACGTCTTTCTTTAACTAAAAGACGTAAATATGACGTTCATATGACGTCTTCCTATGGTACAAGTTGACGTCTTAAAGACGTCTTTCTTTGACTAGTAAGACGTAAATATGACGTCCATACGACGTCTTCCTAAGGTACAAGTTGACGTCTTCAAGACGTCTTTCTTTGACTAATAAGACGTCAAAATTACGTCAAAATATGACGTCCTCATGACGACGTGCGCGGGTGCAAAATCATGTCTTTTTGACGTCGTGTTATGTCGTCTTAAAGACGTAGTACAAGACGTAAATATGACGTGATATTTACCAGTCTCTGCTATCAGGGGAACCACGGGTAGGTTTGGTAACCACTTGAGACATCAAAGTGTGCTGCGTGATTGTTGAGGTATCAACGTCATTGAAGTTACCCATGATGATAAAAGCAGATCGATCAGACATCGATTTCACTGTATCCACCGTAGCAATGATGTGATCCAACAATTGCTCCTGGTATTGAGATCGAGGAGGCGAGTACACCACACACACAAAGATGTCATTAAGGAGGCGAACAGTACTAGATGATCAAAGTTTCACCCACAAAACTTCAAGACACTCAGGGACAAGATCAGAAAACACTTCCGTAGCATTAATGTCATCTCTCACAAACAAAGCAATTCCACCGCCCAATCGATGTTGACGATCGTGATGAAATTGACAAAAGTTCGGTAGCTGACAAGAAGAAGCAGGATTATCGACTGAAAACCAGGTTTCAGTAACAGCAATGAGTTGATAGTTGCAGTGAGATGATTTAATGACTACCTGTAGATCACTGAATTTAATTGTTAAGCGATCTTGCATTAAACAGAAGTACCGACGGTAAGGTTGGTTTTAGATGCAGTTGCTTTGTATTGATAAGATTCGAAGTGTTTATTCCACGAGGTCCAGAAGTTCGTGTCTTTCTAGAGAGTGGCTGAACTACATCAATGGGTCTACGAATGTGAGATCCTGCTCGACGACCGCGGGGTCGGGGTTTCGACCGCGAGATCCCAAGCGAATCAATGTTTACACATACATCAGAGGGCAAACGAACTTTGCTAGTATCTGAGCGATTACGTAATTCATAGAGTTCGAGTCTGGAGTAACTCATAATGTGACGATCCTCAGTCATGATAATGAATGACACACAACACACACAAAGCAAAACCACTTTGCATAACAAAGCTAGGGTTCGAGTTCCCGCGTCAAACCGGGTAGATATAAATCTACGTGTAAAGTTACTATGCCTATAACTCGACGTACCTTCAGGTTCAGATTCCATTTCATTCCTTTCGACAAACGGATAGCAGAATTATATTTTCACACTAAAAGAATCCTGTGGGTCCTCCAACTTATAAGAAAGACATTGATAACCAGTTTGAATCACAAATAGAGCAAATCTTGAAGAAAAATGAAATTAATAGAAGAGAAACAGAGACACGAATGTTGGTCGCAGCTATGACAGCGCCCGGTTAGTGATACACACTATGATACACACTATTTTGGTCCCAATTTCATAACATGATTTCGTTCAGTGGTGGACCCGGGAGGGCAAAGGGAGCCTCTCCGCCTTCTCTGCGCCCGTCCCCTCCCCCCGAAAAATTGGAATAGGGAGAAAAGGGCATATTACTCTTTTGTTTGCTTGTAAGAAAAATTTAAGAGCATACTTACACTGAAATTCACTGTAAATCATATTGAGATAACATATTGAATGATCTCGCAAACAAGTCCTTTAAATCGGGAGAACAAAACGAGACTAAATTCAACACGTTTCATACCATTATTCTTTTTGGCACCAAAACTGTACATGAGCTTTGATACATCTCGCTCGATGTTTCTTAATTCGTTCCAGATTTATTTTTTATTTTCCCGTTGATTTTAATACTTTATCCATTCCATTTCTTACATATTTCATTTTTTCTAACTTTGTCAAAACAATGTTATCATTGCGCATCAAATTAAGTCAAAGTTAATTCAACTTCGGCACTAGGCTTGTTTTGTATAATCCCTTTGTGTATGTGTATTTTTTAACAGCGTAGGACTATGACTACACATTTTCATCACCATGAGAATCATTCAATCTAATTTGTTATCTCTTTGTTTCATATTTTTCATTTTGCCCATGCACTTATTGTTCCAGCTTTAATCACTTGAATTTTATGAATGTCAACACTACAAAATTGAAGCCATTTTAGCAATGGTATTTATAATGTACATATATAAAGGTGTGTGCATATTTTTTTTTTGTGTGTGTGTATATATATATATATATATATATAGTGCACTTTCGTCAATCTCCGCACTGATTTAAAATTCTATCGCCGCACCAAATGCAGAATACCTTCCGTGATCGGTACCATAAACTTTAAATATTATTTAATATGCAGCCCAAAAGATTTTCTTTAAGCAGGGCTCCCACTTAGCCGAGTTGGAGCCTCGAGTTGTGGCGAGCTGGCGCGAGCTTATGGCAAGCCGTTTTATCATCAAAACATTTTTTTTTATATCAAGAATTACCATTGCTTTACAACGTAAAATTATTTCTTGATATCAAGAAATATGTTTTAATGATTAAACGGCTTAATTGCCATAAGCTCGCCACAACTCGAGGCTCGAACTCGGCTAAGTGGGAGCCCTGCTTTAGAACACTCTTACTGTAGAACTAATTTCAAGCCACCAACATTAAATCAGTTGAGCAGATTATGTTCATTAAACATAAAATTAGGTAACTCAATATCGCATTCATTTACAGAAGTAACCTACAGATGCGATGAAGACTGGTGGAAATTCGGAGGCAGGTGTTACCGAATCCTGGGTAATGTCAATATGCCAAAAACACCGAATGCCATAAACGTATGTACCAATGCGAAGGCTCAACTTTTCGTCCCTTCTTCGCAAGAGGAGTACGACGCTGTGACAGCATACATCAACAACCTTGGCTTTGTCAGCGCGCCTGATAATCCGATTGCTGCACCTATCGGCGAATTGTGGGTAGGGTGTGAGGCGGGAACACCCACCTGTATAGATGGAACAGTGTTTGACAGCACTGATGGTACGTACAGAAAATAAGGTATAGGGTAGAAATATTTATGATTCTGGAATTATCACTTTACATCCATGTCATACATAAAACAATTTCTGAAACACCCCTCCCCTTCCATTAGAAAAAAAAACTTTTTGCGGAGACAGTTAAGAGTCACTCGCCGCGTGCAACTCCGTCTAAAAGGTTTTGGTTCTTGGTGATGGCAATCGATTGGATTCATCTCCACCAAGAGTATCAATTACAGTATAACACGTATGAATTGAGAAAACCTCATTAATCATCTTGTTATCTTAATAATCGTAACGTGATCAAGATGATGTTAGGAGCTATACATGTATAGTGGAGTAGGTACATTTGTGAAGTTTCTAATGTTAATGATTTATTTTGTGAAGGTACCTTTAGTGACGGTTACCAATGCGCCAAGTAACATTATCTGCTGTGGTCCCGTTGAACTCTGAGAAAAATCAGTGAGGGAAGAGGGCCCGGTGGGGGGGGGGGGGTTCGCCACCCGACCATCTCAACATCGTGAAAAGGGCCACTCCAGAAATAATTTGCTTTTAATAGATGCAGAAAAACAAGAGAAACAGAGCAAAACAAAATTGAGTAAAATCGGATAACTAATTACAAAGTTATGATTTTTATTTTAAGTATGGAAAATGATAGAAATGAAAAAATCACTACACAAATTGCTAATTTGGTTATCAGTTTGTGACGTCATTGCCTTACTATTTATCAATTGCTTTATATATTTTTATCCCATTAATTTCCCTTTATATCCCCATATGGAAACGTTTGCTTGTATTTGTCTCATAAAAGAATATGAGCACGAACTGACTCCCACACGGTGTTGAGTGCTCAGGGGTCACAGGCCAATGGCTTCATCGGGCAGGTAGTTCCATTATGTGAATGGGTAAATTAACTATTACAAAATGAGGGGACTCATTACAATGTACAATAGGGACACACATTGTTTTTATTGTGCAGAACATACTCTTTTATTGACTTACTTATTGCATGAAACTATATAACCAAAATGCATTTTGTATTCTACGATTGGAGTACAAAGAATAATAACAGGTGAATGAAATGCATAAACACCACAAACACCTGGGGAGGAAGCATTCATAAATTTGAAGACATATATATGATAAACGACTCCGATGAAACTATAAAACCAAAATGAAATTTGCGTTCTGGCAATTGGAGTACAAAGAATGATAGCAGGTGAATGAAATGCTTCAACAGCAACACAAACACCTGGGAAGCTAGGAAGCATCCATAAATTTGAATAATTTAGTTGATAAACGACTCCGCATGTGGACGTTTGTTGGAGCAGAAAGCAGTGGATTCTTAAGTGACTCTCACACTCTGCCGTGTAGGCCTACCGTGTGCCACCGTGCGCGAAAATGTCTGCGGACGGTGGAGAACGGCGAGGGCACACGGTGGTTCGTTATCAAAGCGGGCAACACGTTAGGCGTTGGCGCTTATTTACACCCGGTGGGACCCGGCGAAAGTTTTGGGCATGTTCAAGGACGGTATGAATACGTTATGAAAACGGTCACACTGTATGAACACGTTCACAACACGCTCATAACCCGTTACAGGACGGTGATGAACGGGCAAAAAAAAAATCCACCGTCTGCAACGGGTTGTAAGCGGGTTATGAACGTGTCATGAACGTCAGCAGTCCGGGGACTCGCTCACAGGACGCTCCGACCTGTGAGGGGACGCTAAGTGACTGGTGGGTCGCTGCTACAAACCCGGTGCACACGTTCGAGACCCGGTATGGGCCCGGTATGGAAACGGCCAAAATTTTCAACAAAAGTCAATCTGGGCGGTGAAGACGGTAGAAACACGTTCAACACCTGGTATGCGCCCGGTGAGAACGGTCAGAAGATGGCAACGGAACGGTGAAAAGATTAATTTTATGAATTTTTTTTTGCGGCCGGGGACAAGTTCGCTCAAAACCCAACGTTCTGGACTCTGTTTTTTTGTAATAGCCCGGCAGGTGGACGGTAGGCCTACACGGCAGAGTGTGAGAGCTCCATTAACAACACGAACCCATTTAACATAATGTCGGAACGTAAATTAAATTTGGCGCGGTTGGAAAATGCATCTTTCTACCCTGCAACTTTAATGGTACGATCCAGTAAATTAAAACAATAAAATGGCTCTTATTTTAAAATTACTCATCAAATGAAACCAAAAACTTCAGTGATATCAGAAAAAATATGTTATATCTTACTAATAATTAAAAAAAGATGTATAAACATTGTGAAAGTGTCGCATTTTACGATAAAAGACACCGATTTAGCAAAGATCACGTCATTAGTGCGCTTGCATCAGGGAATTCAAGGTCAAAAGGTCAATTCAGACGCTGATGAGTTGTTGGTAGAGCATTTTTGTTTCCTTTATTCCGACAAAATTATACAATCAATCAAAATAAGTTTGATACCAGAAGAAAGCTAACGATTAGTATTTTCATTAACCGCTTGCCCCAAAGTCTCTTGACCACAGTGAAACGAGTGAGAGCTTGCGAGATCGGCCAAAGTGTGATCGAAACTCGCTATTTCCTCTTCTCCAACGCAAAAAGAGACGACATTGTGCTGGATAAATGTATTTTTTCCGACAAAAGTACAGACAATTTGCATATGGTCTTTTTATATTATACTTTATGAAATGTTACCCGAGTGACTTCCGGGCGCCCCAATGCTGGAAAGAAACGCACATTTTAGAAAACTTCACTTTTTCATGGAAAAATGCTTATTTGTTCTATGCACGCAAGTCAGATTGAGCGGATGATACAACGTTTCCATATGAAAAACCTGATTTTCCAATGCATTTGCCCAGGTTATATGATTTTTATCATAATATGTGCATGACATTTCACAAAATATTTGATGAATTTTGAAGAAGTGATACTATTTACTGAATATTGTACATTCATAATCATTGATTTTTATATAAATAGTAAATCAAAATTCACATTTTTTATGATGTAACAGAAAGAAAATTCTAAATATCAGTGCATCCACACAAAAACATATTACTATCAATATAACGTGGATGCTGGTGTAAGGAAATCAGATTTTAAGGGGGAAAATTGGAAATTGATATTATCAATATGAAGAAAACAATTAGTGGATAGTGAGGCAATGACATCCCAGACTCTAAGTGAGTTGTCAATTTGTCTTGTGATTTTTAAAGTTTTTCATGTCATTAAAACTTCATAACTTTCTCATTAGTAATCCGATTTTGCTCAAACTTGTTTTGATTATTTTGTATGATTTTCCTGCTTCTATTGAAACTAAGTAATTTTTTGGAGTGGACATGCCGTGTAAAGAAATTTGAGGACCGATCATGCAATTGTATGACGACGTATTTTGATAGGCAGACATTACATAAGAAATTAAATACATCGTCTCAACTGAGAGTGTGACGTACAACATGTTTTATGTTCTATAAGTTTTAATGTTTCATTGCCGGTATCTCACCTTCCACAACTTTTATATTATCTATAGAGTAATCAGAAATAACTCCTCGACAAATATGCCATTAATGAAATCTTTTTCCACAACAAAACTGATCTCTCGATGTAATATTATCTCTTCCATGTGGATGTCGTGTTTTCGAATGCTGTACTCTGATAGGATGGTGGGGAAGTGGATATCAACACTATCCTGATGAAAATTGTGTGTATTATTCTAAATATGAAGCCGGACTTCGAGCGACGGAATGCGCGACATGGAAAGCTCAAGTACTCTGTGAAGGTAATGTGAACTTTAAAGATAGGGTGCAGATAACTTTCCATTCACATTGAACCCCAAAGTTTCAAGCAGTCAAACATTTCAGTGTTGAAGGGGCTGTAAAATACTTATTTTATTTATCCTTTATTTACTTCGTATATACACAAAAACAGGGCAGTCCATTCAGAAAAGAATTGTTCTTCCATGAATCTCTGTTATGTAAAACAGAAATAAACAAAAGTAATTTTACACATTAACGACAACGCCAACATTACCACAAACTTAATCATTACGGAATATTCATGATATTGTGTTATGACATTCTCACCAGCCATTTTGTTCCCAGTCCCATTTGATGTATTCTCATAAAAAAAAGTTTGTGGCCAGTTGGTGCTTCATTTTAGAAGGAAGAAAAGCCGGACTGAAAAAAGGGTCAACAATTTAAATGAATATTGTACGCATTGCCCTGCTGATAGTATGAATATTTGTGGAACTGTATCATTTTCATTTAGTTGAGCTACATATTGAATATATCTAAATATTCTATTTTTATATAAAAATTATTGGGATTTTCTTGAAAGTTTAACAGAGGCATGCATTAATATCATAGTATGTATTAAAAACTTACTTAGGGTAGGTGTAGGTAATTGGAGACCGTAGGGAATTGGAGACCTCCAAGCTTGAACCCATCACTGTCTGTCCGTGTTGGCTCCAATATTGCTATAGCGCCATTTGTGGCCTTTAACAACACTACTGCATATATCCAATTCATGTCGAAGTATGCCGAGGACAGTCAATGACCCGATGCTGGTTGGTTAATTGAAGTTTATTTATTCCACATTTTACACACAAAAAACAGTTTAAATTCATTGTTTTATTTTATACAGGCGTATAAGAGTAGACTTCACACAAGAAAAAATATTTAAAAAAATTAAAGATATCAAATCAAGTACAATGTACGGAAAATAAGTACGAAATTTCGAAATATATAGATAAGACAGACATGGTAAAAAAAAACAATGTAAAATGTGGGGAGCCTAAATAAAAAGCATAGCTTGTATGTGCATTGGCTCCCAAACTGTGTAACAGAATATAGTAGGTCTGAATTTAAAAGGTATTATAGGAGGCGAAAATGGAGTAGTATAGTATGAGATTCTAGAGACGTACAAGGAGAGTGAATTTGAGAAGAAAAGAAAAAAAGAATAAAGAGTAAAGAAAATATTATAATAATGAGAAGTAGGAGAAGGTGAATAAGGGAAGAAGGAAGAAGAAGAGGAAGACGAAAAAAAGTGGAAGAAGAAGAGGCAGAAGAAGAAGAAGAAGAGAAAGCAAAGTGATGAAATCAATTGCGTTGTAAAATAACATGTACAGAAATATTTTGGGCGACATTGTTTTAAAATCGTTTCAAAAATTATAGTAAGTTCATTGGGTGCATGAATCTCTTTCAAAAAGTGTTTGAACTAACTATAACAATCCCATTTTTATTCAAATTGTATTTGAAATGTCTTGATTTGTAACAGTTTTATTACCTACACAAGCAGGTAATAAGAGACCTTTGGTGATGACGTCATTAATCATTGTTATCTTATTAATCAGTTACATCATGACCACAATTTTGTTACCAAAAAAAGAAAAGAAGTTACTGAAGAGAATACAAAAATTTCTGACTGTGTAACATCTTATATGTTTATGCAAATGTGCTTAAGGGTCTCCAATTCCCCACACCTACCCTATGCATGGTAGACAAGACATTAACTTCAAGCGCGTGGGGGGGGGGGTTGTTGTTTATTTTTTATTTTTTTGTAAATAGTTTTCTCTTATCAGAATGCTTACTCAATTGTGAATGATATACTTATTATGTATATAGCTCCTGCCGCCATTACACGATCCAGCACATACACCGCGTCATCGCTCTCTAACCGCTGTCTCCGAGGGTTCACACAGAATACGGTCCACAGGAAGTCCAAGACCCACTGTGCTGCTGAGTGCTTGAAGGAGGACTTCTGCGTTTCATTCAATTTCAAAGATGGCGTCTGTGATCTCAACTACAGTACCCAAGACCATGAGCACTACAGTGCCTTCCAAGAGGAAGAAGGGTGTTCCTATTATGAACCGTAGATTTCCTTGATAACCATTAAGAGATTGTAAGAGTTACTGGTAGTGAATTAGTCAAACAGTTTAAGTATAAAGAGAAATTTGAGCTCCGGTAAAGGTTTAAATAGAATTGTGCCTTAAAGGAGGAGGACCTCAACCTCGTTCCAGCATTTAAGACATAAAATACTGCACAGCTATCCGTTACGAGTTCGCTCAAATAGACTTTTCCTGGTGATTCTTCAAAAAATATCATACGTTCAGGTTTTTCAGGTTTTAATCAATGCATTGCACAATTGCAAGACTTGTTCATGTGGTAAATATGAAGTCACTTCATATTAAAATGTGCAGTTGCGCATGATCGTTAGCGGAGTTGAAAATGACCCATAATTTTTCAATGTTGCAAGTTCATTTCGACAATTATGATCACTTTATTACATAAACACAATTTCCAGAAAATAATTTGATAGTACGAAAAAGAGATTGCGTAAAATAAATTTTCTGCTTTGGAAAGATAAATGGGCATAGAGATTTGTATTACGAAATAAAACGACGAAAAAGAGCTGGTGTTTAATCGAGAGTGAGTATAATAGACCAGTTCTTAGTTAGTATATATTTTTAAAAGACCCCAAATATCTTCAGATATTCCACTTAGTGAACTTCCCAAAGTCCCCAAAAGATGGAGATGCTTCATAAAATCCTTTACCCAGTTGGAAAGAATCTTCCACCTGTGTATCGTGGAATGCACCCTCAGTGAATTATTTAACTTTCATGAGCACCTATCCATTACATTACTCACTTCAAAGGGTTTTAAATGTTTCTGATCATCTGCACACTCTATCTACGAACTAGCTTTATTTTGTTAAATTTAAAGGGAAAGCCTGTCCTGGTATAAGTCTAGATATGGACTTCGACTTCATTTAAAACGTTGTATGTTTAGATATGGATGTGTGTGCGTGCATGCGTGTGGGTGTGGGTGTCTGTGCCTGTGAGTGCGTATCGATGTTGTTAGTTTTTTCTTTAGGATGGAGTCGCGAGTAAACCATTTTTCATTCCATTAACTGTTCTAGGTATGACAGGTTTAGAACTTATGATTGCATAAGTATTATGTTCTATTCAAATTGAAAAGAATCGACCAACGTCAATATAATTGGGTCATTTAAAGAGAGGACATTCTACTTTAATCACAAAGAGTTTTAACTAATCTGACCGGGCCAGACAATTATATATCTTCTTGTCGATAATGGCCTTATCTTTGACAAAATAGAAACAAGAGAATAATTTGGATATCATGATGTGTACTAAATCAAGGAGGTCATTTAGCAATTACCTGCGAAATCTTTGGAAGAACGTAATTTACATGTTAATAATAACGAAACAAAAGTGTCTCATTGAGGTACGCAAGACTATATCTAGTTTTTTGGACAAAACTTTTGAGTTTTTTCGCTGGCAGTTGCCTCTGTTATGATAGTAGTATAATCATTAATATTTTGCTATTGCGGTTTATTCACTTGTCTCTCAAATCATGGGTTTAGTGTTCAAACCCCAGCCCAGCTGCAAAAGAGTACGTGGCAAATGCCGGGGTACTAATAATTGCTGGCAGTGCCCTTATGAATAACAGCTCTGACGCTGACGGGGCTTCCCGGGGAATACAAAATTATTATTAGATTATGTTCAATGTTGGGTATAGCTGATTATATTCATGAGGGGGCATATGAACGTAATAATGAATGATCTGCTGCATGTACAACTTCATAGAGAGGTGGCGGTAGAGCATTAAGAGAGCAGAGACATGTTGTTTTCATATGCTCATAAATGTAGGATCTACGCATTCGTATCAAAGCTGCGTTTGTGCTATTTCTATGATGTTATACATGATATAGCTCTCACATAATTCATGGCCACAGATGTAGCACAATTAATTAACTTTCTTTATATAAAATCGAGCATTTTTTTAAGGAACTTTTTCCCATGCCTTACTCAGGTGTTTACAACAGATTATTACTATACACAAGAGTGGTAGGTAATTAATTCGTACGATTTTGCCGTAAAGAAGGATTACAGATCATGATGGCCAACATTTTATTTTGCATGACGGAGAGACAAATATGAAGGATGTCAATTGAGTGTTTGCTTATGTATTTGGCGATTTAAAACCAACTTTTAATATAATTGTCTTGTCTAGATTATGGAACTATGTGTTGATCAGGTAATTTTCAAATTAGTTCTAAAATGAAAATGAAATGAGTCATATTTATCTCTTTACACTTCCGTTGGACTAATGAGCATGATAAGACATTAACACCAATATGGTGAGAAAATATACGGTAAAGATTATATTTGTAACTTTTTTAGCAATTGCCTATAATGTCTGATTTAGCATAGTTAATGATGAAAAGGTAAGAACATGGTTTATAGAAATAAATAACTTTACATGTATTTATTGTCCGTCCGTGTATATAGTGAACAATTTATCAAGTCATTTCTAGACTACATGATTATAATCAAGCAGAGAATCATGTTATAGATAATAATGCAATTTTATAAGAGGTTTAAAACCAACTCGCTTCAGGAAATCTTAGTGTAACACTATTTACTGTAGACTCATTTTTACTCCTCTCTCTCTATTTTCCCCTATAGTCCCTCTAAATCTCTATCCATGCTCTCCTTCCTCTCACTCTCTCCCTTTCTCACTCTCTCCCTCTTTCTCTCTCTCTCTCTCTCTCTCTTTCTCCCTCTCTCTCTCTGTTGCTCTCCCCCTTTAGTCATTTCATCTTTATGAAATTAGTAATGCAATTATGTAACGAGCAGATAAACTTGAAGAGAAGGAAGAAAGACGAAATGGGCCTAAAAGTCTAACTCGCGCCTGGAAATGCTAGTGTTACATTATCTACTGTTGACTAATCTTCACTTCACTCTCTCTATTTTCCTCTAATTCCATCTCCTCTTCATCCTCTCTCTCTCTCTCTCTCTCTCTCTCCCCCCCCCCCCCCCCCCCCTCTCTCTCTCTCTCTCTCTCTCTCTCTCTCTCTCTCTCTCTCTCTCTCTCCCTCTCTCTCTCTCTCTCTCTATGCTGCTCTCTCCCTCTAAATTACTGGGGTGTGACGTCATAATCGCTAGGTTGTCAAGGTTGCTATTACCAAACAATTTTGTGCTTAACAATGGCGTGGTGATCACACCCATCAAACCAGCCCCAAAGCACTCGATTTACCCTGCTCCAGCCTGACGCTTGAATGATTTAGCGGTGAACCTCATGTGCAGGCTCTGTTGTTAAGAATGGTATAATCTGGCATGTGTCCAAGCCATAGGAAGTTTCTTTTTACCGTTTCTATTTACCAATTCAATAAACGTACGTAGCGAGGTCTTTCACATTATCACTTGATTATATTAAACATTTTGACGTGGAATATATACAACCAACTTTCTAGTCTATCTAGTGTTTTGTTGTAAGTGTGAAAACATCATGTTGTGATGATGAACGTTTTCAGTCAGACCGCAGCGCGCGCGTTAATGAGGCTGAAAGCTGATTTTTATTCAGCGATATCTGGCGATCACATAACATTTACGTCTGCTGAATTTCCATGCGCTTTTCAGTGAGATTTGTAGGGGTGTACATGTAGCTGCGTTTTTGGTCGTTAACTTCATTCAACATGGCAGCATGCAACGGAAAGTCACTCTCGAGATTTTCAGCATCAGTTTGATATGTAATTTGCCATATTTCGCAATTTGTAAACAATAATTTTCACAACTTTTATTGACGCTATTTTTGTAACATATCAACTGCTGTTTTGACCCGGGAATTTCACTTTTGGTTCCTGACTTTGGGACAAAATAAATTTGTCCACTTTGAGATTCGTTCGAAAGATGAAAAGTCACTGATCAAAAATATGTCAAAACCTAATTGACGCAAAATCATGTTCTTTTTATAATCATAGTAATTAAGACCCTAAAAACCCGGAAATTACCAATTTGTTCTTTTTATGATAGCGCGAAATTGTGTGATTTCATACTCGTGCACGCTCGCCGTCTGAGCAATGGCAATGCATAACTGATTATTAAACTCCAGGGAGCTCCGCCGCGCCATCGACTAGCCGAAAAAAAATTAGAAAAATGATTAAAAAAGAAACACCGTAGAAAAGAAACATCTACATGGCATGTGAGGTATTTGATCTCGGGTCCTTAGATTGTTGTCAAAACGGCTTCGCGCACGTGCATTACAGGCGCACGCCACAACGCATGGTTACCAAGATGTGGTATTCAGAATGTTAATAAACCAAAGCAAAACATATGTGACGTAGTTGACGTAGTTGACCAATCAGAACTCTCTATTATCACATCGGCAAAATTTACTACTTTTTTTAATTATTCATGAACATGAGCGTGATCTTTTTTGGTTCCTGACTTTGGGACAGCGTAAAATATAATAATTTTGATATCATTGTAAAGAAAAATATTTATGCTTTATGCTGATTATAACATCTTCTTGACGCAAGAATGATTTCTATGTGAAAATTAGCCCTACTCTTTAGATAGATTTATCGTCGAAAAACCCCATTTTCAAGGCGAAATATCTGTTTCCAAAATATATCTAACATGATTGTCATATAAGTATATAGAGAGTGCAACTTCTTATCTTTAAAATAAGACCCATTTCATGAGAAATGAACAATTATAAAGGCAAAAACTGCCGATCGGGAAGACCGTCTGCACTACTCATTACGTATGCGAGACACGTAAATTCTTGCATACGTGCTGAATAAAATAGAGGGTTTTCGCACCGGCTGCGGTCTGACTGTTTTCATGATTATGTTAAGAGTTAAAGGTATTACAAAGTTTTGGGAAATTTTGAAAAATGGGTGGATAGTGATTCTTTACAATTTTGATATATTTGGATGCTCATGTCGATGTATAAAAAGCACTGGAAATTTTAGCCCCTAAAACACTTCTGCTTTCGAGAAAAATTGAATATAAAGATTTACCGGTGCTCCCGGTAAATTTTGATAAATTTAAAATGGCTCCTACGGCCGTACTATGGTAGATGCGACCATGGAAATCTCAGAATATGTAGTTGTGGTATACAATTAGCGAACGGGAATAGCTAATCGGTCGATATTGGTCAAGAAACATTGTTTTATAGCTTAATTAATATCTTGACCTTGAGAGGGAGCTATACAACATAAAGTGATTATTATTCATAATTTCATAACTTAAGACTCGATTTCGACCGCGACGACGATCATTGAATATTGTAGGGTCGCATATGCTTCTAATATGTTCATTTGAACCAAATTCATGACCCCATACCAAAACTTTGTATTACCTTTAATATGCGCGGGAGGATGTGGTCATGTGTGTAAGGTGGGGGTGTGTGGGCGCGTGTGACGACACATTCTGAAAGTCATTTTGGGTATTCTGAGGAGGCTAGGAGCAGTGCGTGGTATATGTGTGGACGTGTGGTCAGGTGGTGGTGTGTGTGTCGTATGTGTGTGTCGCATGGTGGGTGGTAGTGGTGTGTTTGGTTGGATGGGGTTATTTGTTTTATGTTAAAAGTGGTTTAATTTGTGTTCATCAATCGTACAATATACGTAATAAAAATGTTTTGAATCATGTCAAGATGAAAACAACTGTATTATATTTCTAAAATTGATTGGTATAGTATGGAATAAAAAAAAAAATAACTATTGAATAAAAAAAGAAAAATTATGCACCTACAACAACAGTAGTCATTTTAAACCACTCCTTTCGGTTTCACGATTAGCCCAAGTCAGTATGGTTTTTTAGGTGTTATTATATTTTGTTATGAGCTGTTTCTCTTGACCCTCCATGCAGTAAGCTGGGTGAAAAACCAACCATAATCTTGATTATCGGGGCTACTTTTATCCATGCACTTTTAGAGTGTATACCTAGACTCTATTTTTACAATTTCATTTACTATCGAAAGTCATGGAGACAAAAAATCCCATTTTAGCATGGTGAGAGTTAACTTTCAGTCAAACTTATTTGGGTCAAACACAAGTATATTTTTTTACATTGATTTGAATGATATGATGGTAAACACTCGTCGCATGTAGAATATCAGTTACTTCCATCAAAAATTTTATAAATTGGATCAAATATTCATTCTGCTAACTGTCATGATTACTGCTTATAAAATATTTTGAAACATCTCATCAACAAATTGAAAATCAGTTGCCATTCCGGATGCGTATCCAATTATGTTTTTGACAGTTTCATTATTTTGAAGCATGCCTAATAAAAGAAAACCTCTGTCGCATCTATGGATGCGGTTTTCATTCTGATCAACAGCCGTGAAATGATAACAACAAATTATTCGTTGAACATATTTGATATCGATAAAATACCTCATTCTTCTGTCTCCAGGCATCAGGGTTAGACACTTGATCGTGGATACAGGCTACCGTCACGTCTTTAAAATAATTTAAACTGCCCATTTAGAACCGTTTTCAGGTCATTGTACTTTCTTTATTTTACAATTTTGGAGTGTTCTGTCCCAAATCTAATCGTATATACCAATTAATAGCACACACACATCAGGAGCAAAGACAGAGAAAAGATGGTATCGAGACTTATGAAGCTCGTTTTCTTCTACATTTTTTGTCTATCGGATATGTCGGCTGCAAAAGGTAAGTCAATTTTACTTATTGTTTCTTGGTGTAGGCCTATCTGAAAATGAAAAGAAACAGATGAATTATGGAAAATATATTAGTGACAGTTTCAGATAAGAGATTGTAAAAAAAGCATATGATTTTGCGTAAATTCGACATTAATGATTAAATGACATACCTATTGCCAATTCCTCATGATTTCTTAATGATACCGGAACATTTCTAGATAATTTTTGTTTTACTATTTCTTTTCCATTTATTTTAGAAACACAATACCCTGTCATGCCTTGTAACATTATAGTTTGCATGCCAGTATAATATATCCCGCCTGACCACTAAGAAAACATGAACAAAATTAACACTTTATTCTGTCGTAGATTTTCACATTTGATGACGACTCTCAAAAATTCACATTTATCCCATTTAAACCCCGATTATTCTCAAATCATCAGATATATAATTATTCGTTCATCTACCTAAATTTCGGCCAGCGTTTACTGAACTTAGTTTCCGATATAAAGACTAAGATAAGATAAACTAGTAGCCAACCACATATTGACTTGAATATGTCAAGTACATCTGTAGCATACTAAGGCCTTGGACTTAGGAGGGGCAAAACACAAGAGTTTACGATAATGCACATAGTTCAGCAAAGGGCGGAAACAAAGAGGCAAGTTACTTCCCCCCCCCCCCCCCTGCTAAACCATAGCCCATTTTCTCATGTTCTTGGGTTTTTTTTAACCACTGTAAGGGGCAAATTGTTCAGTTTCAGTTTCAGTTTCAGTTTTATTTTTCATTTCCAACAGAACAGTAATTATGACGAGAAATCAGATATACAGTTCAACATTCAATAATATAATACATTTTACGTGGTGTAAAGGTGTGAAATAGAAAGTATACATAATTATCCAGTAAAATCA
This sequence comes from Strongylocentrotus purpuratus, assembly GCF_000002235.5. Lineage (NCBI taxonomy): Eukaryota > Metazoa > Echinodermata > Echinoidea > Camarodonta > Strongylocentrotidae > Strongylocentrotus > Strongylocentrotus purpuratus. The sequence goes on along the minus strand of NW_022145600.1, from coordinate 23,748,370 downwards.
GATTTCTTTAAAAAAAAATTATTAAAGATAAACCTGTGGAAAAGGAGGGATCCACTGAAAAGCAGAGCTTGTAATGTGGATCCCTCAAAATAATGACAAACATAATTTTTGTAACATGTAAAAATATTGACTTCAAAAAAACATATATATACATAGATGACCAAAAAGTGGCAGAATAATAATACAATTATAAATCCGTAATTTGAAAACTTGTTACGTTAAGTTTAGTCCCCTGTGCCCTTCCTTCAAATACGAAAGTGAAGTAATTTCAATATGATACCCAATGTATAAAAGTCGACTCCAGTTTAACCAAGACGATATTCAGAGACAGGGACAACCGGACCATAAGAATATATTCCCGTCTAAATGGTCTACTGAACAAGTGTTGCAAATGTTGCAAGTTCATTTCGACAATTATGACTCCTTCATTGCTTAAACACAATTTCTAGAAAATACTTTGATAGTACGAAAAACGGATTGCGTAAAATCATTTTTCTGCTTTGGAAAAATAGATGGGCATAGAAATTGTTATTATGAATTAAAACGACAAGAAAGATCTATAATGTTTCATCGAGAGCGAGTATAATAGACCAGTTCCTAGTTACTATATGGTTTAAAAAGATCCCAATTATCTTCAGATCTTTTTAACATGGAGACGTTCCACTTTCTGAACTTCTCAAAGTCCCCAAAAGACGGAGATGCTTCATGAAACCCCCTGAAAAGAATACTTCAACCTCGTATCGTGAAATGCACCCTCAGTGCATTTTATAACTTTCATGAGCACCTACCCATTACTCACTTCATTGGATTTTACAAAGGTGGTTTCAATGACATTTTCCTGGACATCTGCACACTCTATCTACGAACTAGCTTTATTTTTGATATCGACTTAATGGAGGTGATAGATTTAGGCGAACTACATTAAGATCTACTTTTGATTATACTGTTTAACTAGATTAAATTATTGAGTTTTTTTTTTGCTAGCAGTTGCCTTTTTATCATAGTTACTACTGTAGTATAATCATGAATATTGCAATAAGAAGATGAAGGTGTTGTGGTATTGTGGTTCACTCAGTTGTAAAAGGATACCTGGTAAATTCTGGAGTACTAATAATTGCAGGGTCCTCATGAAGAACAGCACTGATGCTTATGGGGCTTTCCCAGGTATAGAAAATTATTATCAAATTATTATCAATTATTTGTATGACTGACTATCATCATGAGGGGCATGTGAATGTAAAGTGGCTGAATAATCTGATACATAATTATATAACTTGATAGATAGCTGGCGGCAGAGCATTCAATAGGCAGAGGCATGATGTTTTCATGAGCTCAAGAATGTAGGGCCTAGATATTCGTAATGAAACTGCATTTATCATATATTTTCATGAGAATGTACATGATTTAGCTCGCAAATATTTCACTCCTAATTCATGGCCATAGAAGTAGTACAACCAGGCAACTTTTTTCATATGAAGTCGAGGATTAATTTGTAGGGAATTATTTTACACGCCTTAGGTGTTAACAACAAATTATCACTTTACACGAAAGTGATATGTAATTAATTCGTACGATTTAGCCTTAGATAATGATTAAAGATTATAGCCAACATATTATTTTGTATTACGGAAAGACAAAAATGATGGATGTGAATTGAGTGTTTCCTTTATATTTAGCGATTGAAAGCCTACTTTCGATATAATTGTCTTGTATAGATTATGGAACTATGTGTTAATTAAATCATTTTCAAATTGGCTCTGAAAGGAAAAAAAAAGAGCCATATATAATTATGTACACTTCGGTTGGACTAATAAGCATGACAAGATATTAACACCAATGTGGTAAGGGGAAAGGGTAACAGATATAATTGCAGCTCTCTTAATAACGAACGTAAACAATCGTCTAATGTCTGATTTAGTATAATGAATGATGAAACGGTAAAGATATGGTCTATAGAATAGATACATGTACAAAGTAATGTTAATATTGTCCGTCCGTATATATAGTGAACATTTTATGAAGTCTTTTTCTAGACAACGTGAGTATAATCAAGCAGAGAATCATGTTATAGACATTAACGCAATTTAATATGATTGATTATCCTCGTTATGACTGATAAAATAATTTCACATACACTACAGTTTGCTCATACGCTCGTGTTTTTTTCTCTCGATCTATTGCAGCATGAGGTTTATTCTTTGAAATATATATCAGTTTTAAATTTCAATTCCTAATTTTAACTTAATTCTAACTTTATTTTATTTTATTTTATTTTATATTTTTATTTGTTAAATATTATAGTATATTATTCATCACCCTCGTTACTTTTCGTTATTTTCACTATATTTTATTCCATTGATTTTAAATCCGCTCTTCTTTTATTGTTTTACTTGGTTAATTTGTATTACGTCTTATTTTTAATTGTATATATTTTTAATGTGATTTGTATTATTTGCACGGACTTGCTGAAGACCAGCCATTGGCTGAAGTAAGAGATCCGTTTTGAAATAAAATAAAATGAAATGAAATGTTAGTCAAAAGGTGGAATAATTTTGTATTACCCCAGTTTATGAAAATGCAATAGTATACAAATAGTGAATGGCCATGAGTGCAATGGTACAAGATTGTGCACGAGGTGAAAGATAAGAGACGGTCTATTCAACGAGGCGCAGCCGAGTTGAATAGAGCGTCTCATCTTTCACCTAATGCAAAATATTGTTCCATTGCACGAATAAAAACCATTCACTATTTGTTTTTTACAACATCTCGGACGTTAACGAGATTTAAACAATTTTTGTTTAAAGAACAGTTTTTCTAAGCCTAAATCTCAGCGATTTTGTTTGTTTTTTTTATTGATGAAATTGCCGATAGTGAGCGCGCACTATTAAACAGGCAGCAAACCATGCGCGCACCATGGGCGTACCATGCTTTATGTTTAGTGTTACGCGGAGTGCAATTTCGTTTGATCCTTTCGCACCATTGCACGGTGACATCACTTACCTAACCATATACTTTGTACATCGTTAGTGACGTCAGAGTGCAATGGTGCGAAAGGATCAAACGGAATTGCACGGCTGGAAAATGATGCCTTTCAACAGTACTTTTAGCGCATGTCATGTGATCAAGAATTGACCAATGACGTTGCAAGAATCTTAGTAGGCGTTGTATAAATTATCAATAATTCATTGCATTTTTCCCCGATCCCGAACATAAAAAATCCTCCGTGTGGCCATGCCTTGAACAATAATGCATGGCCGTACAGAGGAATTATGACCAACAGTGTATATACAACTTGGTTTGCAGTGATGTTACCATTATTCATGAGAAGAACTACGGAATACGCTCAAAATCCACTCGCTCCAGGAATTGTTAGTGTTACCAGGAAGCTGTTTTGAGTGTTACACTATTTCCTCTCTCTCTCTCTCTCTCTCTCCCTCCAAGCCCCCTCAACCTCTATCCCGCTCTGTTTCCTCTCCCTCTCTCCGTCTCTCTCTCTCTCTCTCTCTCTGTCACACACACACACACACACACACACCCTTTGCTCTGTTGCTCTCTCCCCCGCTTTCCCTCTCAATAGATTATAAATGTGACGTCATACTACAAGTTGTCAAGGTTGCTGGTTCCGAACAGTTTTGTGCCAAACAATGGCGTGGTGCTCACACCAGCCCCAATTACGCTTAATTTCCTTGCCTGTTTGCAGAGGTCACTCGCGGATGTTGAAGATCCTACAAGATCCTAAAACGCAAGTGGGCTGAAAACTACAACCAACATGCTAAAGACTTGCCAATCCTGGAAGAAGGGGGAGTTGTTCATCTCAAGCCCTTCAAGTTAGGAAGCTCTGTATGTATAGGAAGCTCTGTATGGCAGAGAGCAATTGTCGTGGTCGAGCGGACTATGGATCACAGGGTCCGCGGTTCAAGTCCCGCGGCGGCACTAAAGTCCTGATCTACATTGATTACATTTACCACTCTCCACCCAGGTATTAAAGACCGTCACCACTAAGGGGCCAGAAGGGATTAAACCACACAGCGAGGTCACTGACATGTGGCTATCTCATTAACTCAGCTCTCAACTAACATAAGAAAAAGAGGATCATGGGGAACCAACAGGCACCGATTGTGGAAGTTTTCTATATAGAGGGAGCAAGTAGCTACAAGTAGGACAGTGGGGCTTTAAATGGGTAACTTGTAAAAAATGACGCCTGGCTGGAATGCTTCCCAGAGAGTGGAGAATGTGCATACATTGTGTGCGGGTAAGCCTGAATCCGATGACCGGACTCTGTAAGCTGGAACAAGACAAAAACTGTGATAAAAACAATCAGTTCAAGATGTATGTAGAGAAAATTGGAAAAGGTAAATCGAACCATTACTTGTAGGGGAATTTATGAAAGTTGTTCATATGGAAAATACTGAAGTCCTTTATTTATAACTTACCTCAGAGTGTAATGAAGTTCTCTGTTAATGCATCAATAGATAGTCTTCCTACTACAGGCTGTACCGGTGGGGAAAAAGAATCTCTGATAAATGTAACCTTTGTAATTGTACTGGCACTCTGCATCATGTTCTTAATAATTGCGAAAGAATGCTCGACCAATATACCTACACAAAATAATTTGTTGTGAGATATCGAAAAACTGAGTGTCAAGTTTGAAAGAATATACAATTTAAATGACAAAATCATCTTTGTTTGATCAAAATCGGTTCAGAGACGGCTGAAATATCCATAAGTATAACTATTTCTAATATGTCTATACCACCATAAATATAGGGGACTTAAAGCCGTCGGTCCACTAGTTACTTTATTTACAAGCTTACACATGTTTGCTAGCAGTCAGGTAAAATAAACCACCAATTTATCAAAATATCATGCTTAAAAAATTCAGGTTCTACGCCAGTTATAAATTTAAGGATGATCATGATTGATAATGCAACTATTTTGAACGGAACATTTTCAATCATTCTCAGCTGTATCTGGGTACAACCATTTTGCAATTTCAAATTGTCTTAATAAATCAAAACTAATGTACAATCTGAAGCAAGGTACAAAAAAAAATGACACCCACCCTGAAAGATGCTTTTCTACCTCTTATTTCTGTTCATATTATAGCAATATATCTAATACTGGAGGTAAATAAGAGAGATGAATAAATAATAATTTCTGAATAAATCAGAAGAAGAACAAAAGAAATGTGAGTCTGTTGTTTAATTTGAGATGATGTATGGATTCTCTCCTTGGTATCCTTTCAATACTTTTGATAAAAAAGAGTCATATCTTTTCACAGCGATCATATTTGTATCGGATGGCATCATCGTGAACATGTCTTTCTATTTACAAATATTTATTCAATCATAGAAATCGAGAGAGAAAAAAAGTCATGAGGAAAAGAATAAAAAAAGAGAAAAGGGAAAGAAGGAACGAGAATAAAAAAAGCAGGGCAAGATGAGGGACAAGTCAACAATAATTTGTATTCCCTCTAAATCCTTTTAATGACAAAATTACATACCCATTCGGCATTCAGCACTCATTTAATATTAGATCAAATATATTGTATTAAATATTTTGATATTTCTTATCGAATACATACGCACTACAGATGGGAATATATTTGATTTGGTTATTTCCGCACTTAATAGGCGACAAGGATTAGTGTATAAATTACGCGCGTAGTTGAAGGTCGTTTGCCAGCGGGAATAGTGTTATTTAATTCGGGTAATATATCCTGTTAGTTTCTCCAGACTATCATATCCCCTTAATTGTATGTATTCCATCACAAGGATAAGCGGATAAATATAAACAAACGTGGTTGTATATAATAGAAATTATAATACAAATGCTCATCTATTAAAATTACTTATATGTTTTCAATCAAATAGCTATATACTATCCTTGAAAGAAGGATGTATCATAGAGCCAAACATCCATTTAGTTTGTAATTCCTTTTCTATGGATTTTAAATGAAATTATAAATAAACAAATACGAAAGAAAGGGTTGACAGATTGATTTTGTGGACTACTCGTATATTTCTGTTACAGCCTGAACCCTTTTTTTGTTCGTTTTTTATTGTGCTTTTAATACTTTCAATAAGCGCTTTGGTGGGTTAATGGAAAATCTCTTTAAGAGAAACCAATAATATTATTAAAATCATAATTATTATTATTATTATTATCACAACTAGTATTGTTATCATCATTATTATTATTATTGTTAAGAAGCAGTTCATATTTCAGTTATTGTATCATTTTAATATTGTTAGCATTGTGTCATAGGAAGTGTAATGACAATTTTGTGTGTATGTGTGTATGAGTTTGGGTGTGGGTGTGTGTGTTAAGCACATTTCAAACCTGCTTTAAAAATGAACAAATATAACTAAATAAAATTTTTTTAAATAGTCTGAAATCGGCTTTAAATTTTGAATAAAAGATTGAACACTAATAAGTGGGAAATATGCTTAGTTCATAAAGTGAGTGTGTTGAAGGAGACACGTGTGCGTGTGTGCGTGTGTGTGTGTGTGTGTGTATTAAAATATATCAGAAATATATTCCATATATGTGTATATTAATAAGGGTAGCATGAATGTGTTAATAATATTACTCGTTTGCTTTCTTATGAAAGATTTGAAAATTAAGTGTAGTATTAGAGGTAAAAATCCCTTGAGTTGATTTGTTACGATAAATAAAGAGCTCTACAAATCATAATGAATCCTTTACATGACCTTGTATATATTGTACCCTGTATGGATTATTCGATTTGATTTGATTCAGCTTTTATTTAAAAGACTATTGTTGATACATTGTTAATTATAGAGGGCAGAGGGAATACGGTATGACGTGTCCTTATTGGAATAGTTATAAATGTATTCATAATAATGGGATTTCTCGACAAACCGCTTCTCAATTTTTCTTTTTTTTCTTCAAACAGACATGGAAGCTAGGAGGCAAGCAATCAATCATAAAAGTACAAACCTACAATCTTCCATTCCGTTCAAAGGGATTTAATCATAATATTAAATTACATCTGCTCTACCTATTTCCTCATTGATCAAATAACTTCATGAATAATTAACCCAGAATCTTGGTTTTAATGGGCTGACGAGCTTCAAAATCACTCAGATATAGCTTTTGAAAATATGGAAAAGGCCTAGATTTTATATTTACTAACTTTTCGTACTTTCCACTCCGTCCATAGAAGGTGAAAAAAATGAACTTTTTTATGTTGAGATACCTTCTATTTAAAAACTGTTAGATCAGCTGTAGGTCTCTGTTCTGGCGTTATAACACGAACAAAAAACATCAATACTTTATATAACATAACATATTTAATAACATATATGTCAAATATGTTATCAGAAAAAAGACATCTTGTATAATTTTACTTTTTTTCAGATTCTGAATCTCATGAAAGACACATGAGAGGGAAGGAGAGAGAGAGAGAGAGAGAGAGAGAGAGAAAGAGATAGGAAAGGGAGGAAAATCGAAAGAGATGAAAGGTCCATGAGATATACATAAAACAGAGACACTGACTCGTTTTTAAAGTATTTGTATTCATCGCCATTCTATTACAGTTGCGTTAGATGATCTCACGATTTGTTGGTGACGTTAAAGATTATTTCCACCTGAGGTCGGCGGATAAATAACATTTGTGTAGGGTATAATCCTTTAGAAATCAGTCATTTAATTACGCTTAATTCCCTTGCCTGTTTGCAGAGGAAACTCACGCGTGTCGAATGCTCGAAATAAAAATGTGTACTTATCTCTCACTCCACACTGCCTACTTCTCTCCTTATCTTCCATATTTTTGTATTCCACTTTCATACTTATACTATAGGATAGATCCACACGCATCTACAGATACATTATTTTTCTTTATCAGAAATGACTCTTACTCTCTTTCTCTATTTTTCCAAGACACATACTCTAAAACACACAATCTCACATACACGCCTTTTTTCTCTTGCACTCCCCATGCATCTATAGAAGCATAATGTCCAAAACCCTATACCCCTTTCCCTCTTTCTCTCTCTCTCTCTCCCTCTTTTTATCTGCTTATCATTTTTTATCTTTTCAAGTGTTGTAGTATTATTATACAAATGTAAATTATTTGAGCTCTTTCATTCTCTTTCCTCTTCGCTTAACTCTCTTCTGTGCCACCACTCTCTCCTCTCTCTCTCTCTCTCTCTTTCTATCTTTCTCTCTTTCTCTTTACCCTCCCTCCATCTCTCATGCTGTATGAATTGACTTAATTAATTGGTTAGCTACGGTTGAGTTAGCTGTGGTATTAATAAATGTACCTGTTGTCACCAAATCCCCTTCCGTAAGAGAGGATTTAACTATAAACCCCAGTCGAAATTAATTTCAATCTTTCCTGCACACAATAAAAGGAGGGAGAATCTGATCGAGAACACATTTCAGTTTCCTGACTTCATGAGAGTGTGGTCAGTATTTTTGGGGTAGAAACTCCCTGGAACCTTGATAAATTCCTCCAGCATGATCGGGCTAATCTTGCTTGCAATTTTGACGGGATTTACATCAGATGTACAAACAAAAGGTAAGTCAAATGTTCCCACTTTTTTTTTTCATTTCACAGATATGGTTTTTAAGAAAATTAATAACTCTGCTGTTCTCTTTATCTTGCAAATCCGTCTCCGTTTGATTTTTAGTTTGCTCCTTCGAGGAAAGTTTTTGATAGTAAATACTTATAAACAAGATTAAACTATGGGTTCGATAAATAAAATTTCATAGATTCTGCTGGTCACTTGGAATTTCATCCAGATAGAATAAAATGTGTTGAGGCATACTTATTTCAGCTTTAAAAAACGCATTTTGCTGTAACAACTCGACACTAATTGTGTTGATAAAATTGTGTCATATTCGAAACTAATCTCGGTAAATGGAGAGTTTGAGAGATGAATAATTAAAAACGAATGCAGCTGTGGTCAAGCGAGAGGGTTTAGAAAATGTTAAAATTTGTGTATTCCTGCAATGTATACACGGTGCGTGTAATTTATTTATTTTTTAATATTCGTAGCTTATAATTGAAAACTTATTGTAATTGTGACCTTGACAAATATTTTATTGTAAAGAATAACTTGTTTTCTGCCTAATGATACCCTATTCATAGTTTTTTTTTCTGCTACTGATGACTGAGCACCAGAATTTTTAAAAAGTGCCGTCGAATTATCCTCGTATCAAGTTTGGGCTGATGCACCGAATGTGAGTCAGGTCATATGCATGTGTAATTTAGTTTGCTTCATGCATACGTCATTTAGTTTTTCCGATTTAGTGGTCCGATATATTTAAGTTTTCACAATGCCTCATTTTAATCCACCGGATAACCTTGAATTATTTTAAACAGCCTACTAACCTCTTGTTTCATGACATTTAAGATCTCTCTGCTCACTTGTCCATTGCACCATTTCACATGCTGCTTAAGTTGCGTTAAGTGCACAATCTATTTATCTCGAACAGTGCATAAAAACTCAGAGATTTACTTACCTAGAAGATTCGGTAAAAGCAAGAATAAAAGTCATGATGATAAATTTGATAACTACGAATGATATTTACAGTATAGTGTCATTACAAAGGTATCATTCAGAATACTTGTCCATTTTGAATGACTCAATGTCAATGCTTACCTTAAACAAGGGATGCGAGATAGGCCAAGATTGTGTCATCATAACGGAGAGAATATAATAATTTTTTATTTTAATTTAGCACTTTCAGTCTGGGTTGATATTGTTACATTTTCTATTCAATTGCCCAAAATCGATATGACTAAGTCAACAATTTCTTTAGACTGATATATCAATTCTTAATTTATTTTGACCCACATTAATTGATTCAGCTCAAACTTGGTACAAGAGAATTTTAACAACACTTTTTTAAAGCCTGTTGCTCATTCTTTCGGGGCAGCAGAGTTATGAATAAGGTATCATTAAACAGATCGGTACTCTTTAAAATGAAATATAATTCGAATTCATAAAGGTTATTACATTTAAATGGGAATCTACCAAATTTGCACGAAAACGAATTCGATCATTACATTCTGCGGTGGACCGCCAGGTGAGACGAATTTGAATGAAATCTGACGAAAATGAATGAACAAGTGTTGAAATAGATTGACTATTGACAAAGTTATACTTGAATTACAAATTACTTGATTAACTTTGACATTACCAAGATCCCGAATTCCAAGGAAGAATTGACATGCACGAAGATGCATTTGAATGGGAAAAAAACGTGTTTAAATGGACGGTAAATTATATGTTATTCATCACAGGTATTTCTGGCCGGCCTACATTGCATAATGTCTAATTTTGAATGGTATTTTATGTTAATTTTTATCGACAATTGTTCTAGATTTCTAATAGAAATTAGAATGTCAGGTGTGGTGTGTTATATAGCATATCCGGTCCACTAAACACTTTTTTTAAATGACGAAATTGATTAAAACTATTTTACGGTGGCAGCCGAGGATGACGAACTTGCTTTGCTTTTGATGAAATAGGATGTGAATGATGAAATTGATCGGGCAAAGTGCGAAAATGAACGAATGACCAAAGACGATGACTATAAAATGTGCAAGATTATGAGTTTCGGGACGAATTTGAATAAAAATAGTATGAAATCGATTCTTTTTTAAGTTCTGAAATGGACGGGAAATTCTATATAAAAATTATTGTGATAAGGTTTTTTCATAGCGCTCATATCGGACATGATTAGGGTAATGGGGTGCTTCAATATAATCTGTGCTTTAACTATGATACACACTATTTTGGTGCCAATACCATAGAACCATTTTGTTCAGTGGTGGATCCAGGAGGGCAACCGGAGCCTCTCCGTCCTCTCCGTCCCCTCCCTCGAAAATGGAAAAAGAGAGAAGAGGGCATATTACTTTTTAGGTTGCTTATAAGAGAAAATTTAAGAGCCTAATTACTTTCACTGAAATTCACTGTAAATCATATTGAGATATTGAGCATATTAAATGATCTCGCAAACGAGTCCTTTAAGTCGGGAGAACAAAGTGAGACTAAATTCAACACGTTTCATACCAATATTCTTTTTGGCACCAAAACTGTACATGAGCTTTGATAAATCTCGCTCGATGTTTCTTAATGCGTTCCAGATTTATTTTTTATTTTTCTGTCTAGTTTAATACTTTATCCATTCCATTTCTTACATATTTCATTTTTTTATAACTTTGTCAAATCAATGCTATCATTGTGCATCAAATTAAGTCAAAGTTAATTCAACTTCGTCACTAGGATCCCTTTGTGTATGTGTATTTTTTAACAGCGTAGGACTATGACTACACATTTTCATCACCATGAGAATTATTCAATCGAATTTGTTATCTCTTTGTTTCATATTGTTCATTTTGCCCATGTACTTATTGTTCCAGCTTTAATCACGTGAGTTTCATGAATGTCAACACTACGAAATTGAAGCCATTTTAGCAATGGTATTTATATGTACATATATAAATGTGTGTGCATATTTGTATGTGTGTGTGAATATATATAGTGCACTTTCATCAATCTCCGCACTGATTTAAAATTCTATCGCCGCACCAAATGCAGAAATACCTTCTGTGATCGGTACTATAAACTTTAAATATTATTTAATATGCAGCCCAAAAGATTTTCTTTAGAACACTCTTACTAGAACTAAATTTAAGCCACCAACATTAAATTAGTTGAGCAGATTATGTTCATTAAACATAAAATTAGTTAACTCAATATCGCATTCAATTACAGAGGTTACCTACAGATGCGATGAAGACTGGTGGAAATTTGGAGACAGATGTTACCGGATCCTGGGAAATACGTATTATTTTGAATCGTTTGCGCTAAATTTATGCATCAATGCGAAGTCTCAACTCTTCGTTCCTTCGTCGCAAGAGGAGTACGACGCAGTGTCCTCATACATCAACAGCCTTGGCTCTGTCAGCGCGCCTAATAATCCGATTGCTGCACCCATCGGCGATGTGTGGGTAGGGTGTACGGCGGGATCACCCACCTGTATAGATGGAACAGTGTTTGACAGCAGTGGTGGTACGTATAGAAAATATATGGTATAGGGTAGAAATATTTATGATTCTAGGAATGATTACTATGCACCAATTTCCAGTGGCGGATACAGGATTTGCCGATAGGGGGCCTACAATTTGAAAATCGCGCCGACCAATATTGCGCTCAGTGGGGGGGGGGGGGGGGGGGGGGTGGGGTAGCGTGAGCACTAACTAAACATAATGATATAAAACCTTTTTGTATAATTATTATTATTATTAAAATGAATTTTAAAAAGTCCAGGGGGCGGGCCTGTCGCCCCCCCCCCCTCCCCCCCCCCCCCCCCCCCCATGGATCCGCGCCAGGCCCCTTCCATTTATTAAGGAAAAAACTTGCAACACACTAACGGCGAGCTCGCCAACATACGCAGCTGTGATGGTCTTTGGCAGGCTTTTTTGCGGAGTCAGTTAAGAGTCACTCGGCGCGTGCAACTCCATCGGAAAGGTTTTGGTTCTTGGTAATGGCAATCGATTGGATTCATCTTCACCAAGAGTATCAATTACAGTATAACATGTATGAATTTAGAAAAACCTCGACAAAATAATTTTCTTGTTATCTTAATAATCACACCCTGATCAAGATGGTGTTAGGAGCTATATAGTGGAGTAGGTAAATTTGTCAAGTTTCTAATGTTGATGATCTATTTCGTGAAGGTATACCTTTAGTGACGGTTACCAATGCGCCAAGTAACATTATCTTCTGTGGTCCCGTTGAACTCCTTATCCCCCCAAAAACCCGATTTTCCAATGCCTTTGCCCAGGCTTTATGATTTGTATCATATTTTGTGCATGACATTTCACAAATTATTTTATGAACTTTGAAGAATTAATAATTGTTCTGAAGATTGTATATTCATAATCATTGATTTTTATATGAATTTATGAGTTTATCAAAATTTACATTTTTCATGATTTAACAGGAAAACATACTATATATTAGTGCTTCCACACATCACATATTACTATCAATATAACGTGGATGATGGTGTGAGGAAATCAGATTTTTAGGGAGGAAATTGGAAATTATCAATAAAATTATCGATAAAAAGGAAATGACATCCCAGACTCTAAGGGAGTTGTCAATTTGTCTTGTGATTCTCAAAGTTTGTCAGGTCATTATAACTTCATAACTTTCTCATTAGTAATCCGATTTTGCTCAAACTTGTTTTGATTAATTTGTCTGATTTTTCTTTTTCTATTGAAAGTACGTAATTTTTGGAGTGGACATGCCGTTTAAATTTGAGAACCCATCATGCAATTGTATGATAACTTATTTTGATAGGCAGCCATTACATAAGAAAATAAATGCATTTTTTTAACTGAAAATGTCACGTACAATATGTTTTATATTCTATGAGTTTAAATGTTTCATTGCCGGTATCTTACCTTCCACAACTTTTACATTATCGATAGAGTATCCAGAAATAACTCCTCGACAAATATGCCATTAATGAAATCTTTTTCCACAACAAAACTGATCTCCCGATGTAATTTTATCTCTTTCATGTGGATGTCGTGCTTTCGAATGCTGTACTCTGATAGGATGGTGGGGAAGTGAATATATTCACCATACTGATGATCCTGCTGAAGACTGTGTGTTTTATGATAAATATGAAGGACTTCAATCAGACGTATGCGCGACGGCGCAACATCAAGTACTCTGTGAAGGTAATGTGAACTTTTAAGATAGGTTGCAAATTACTTTGCACACACCTCTAGGTTCAAGCAGTCAAACATTTCAGTGTTTTAGGGGTGTATAATACTTTTTATTTATTTACTTCGTATCGCAAAAAACAGGGTAGTCCATTCAGCATTAAATTAGGTGTTCTGTGAATCCCTGTAATGTAAAGAACAATTTAATCTTAAACATTAACAACGATAACGACAACATTAATACAAAATAAATCATTACGGAATATTTATGATATTGTGTCAACATTCTCTCCAGTCAATTTGTTCCCAGTCCCATTTGCTGTGTTCTCACGATAGAAAGTTTGTGACAAGTGGGTACTTCATTTTAAAATGAAGAAAAGAATGACAGAACAAAGTGTCAACAAATTAAAATAAATAGTGCATGCATTACTTGCTGTCTGTGTGAATATTAGTGGAACTATATCATTTTCATTTAGTTGAGCTAGCTATTGAATAGCAATTTTATTTTTTTTTAATTTCAAATATAAAAACCATTCAGAATTTTTTAAAGTTTAACAGAGGCATTGCAAAAATGTCATGGGGGGTTCTTTTTGTTGGTCTTTTTTTTTAAATAAATTATTTTTAGTTATCAGGATGCTTACTCAATTGTGAATGGTATACTTTTTATATATACTTATAGCTCCAGCTGCCGTCACACGATCCAGCACATACACCGCATCACCGCTCTCTAACCGCTGTCTCCGAGGGTTCACGCAGACGACGGTCTCCATGAAGTCCAAGACCCGCTGTGCTGCTGAGTGCTTGAAGGAGGACTACTGCGTTTCATTCAATTTCAAAGATGGCGTCTGTGATCTCAACTACAGTACCCGAGACCATGAGCACTACAGTGCCTTCCAAGAGGAGGAAGGGTGTTCCTATTATGAACCATAGATTTCCTTGATAACCATCAATAAGAAATTGTACGAGTTACCTGTAGTAAATTAGTCAAACAGTTTAAGTATAAAGAGAAATTTGAGCTCCGGTAAAGGTTTAAATAGAATTGTGCCTTAAAAGAGGAGGACCTCAACTTCGTTCCAGCATTTAAGACATAAAATACTGCACAGCTATCAGTTACGAGTTCGCTCAAATAGACTTTCCTGGTGATTTGCATTTGATAATCAATTTATTTTTCTTCAAAAATTATCATACATTCAGGTGTCATGCCATTTTTTAATTATTTTAATCAATGCATTGCACAATTACACGACTTGTTCATGTGGTAAATATGAAGTCACTTCGTATTAAAATGTGCAGTTGCGCATGATCGTTAGCGGAGTTGAAAATGACCCCCAATTTTGCAATGTTGCAAGTTTATTTCGACAATCATGGCTCCTTTATCAATCAATTTTCTGCTTTGGAAAGATAAATGGGCAAAGATATTTTTATTATGAATTAAAACGACGAAAAAGAGCTAGTGTTTAATCGAGAGTGAGTATAATAGACCAGTTCCTAGTTAGTATAAGTTTTTAAAAGACCCCAAATATCTTCAGATCTTTTTAACATGGAGACATTCCACTTTGTGAACTTCCCAAAGTCCCCAAAAGATGGAGATGCTTCATAAAATCCTTTACCCAGTTGGAAAGAATACTTCCACCTGTGTATCGTGGAATGCACCCTCAGTGAATTATTTAACTTTCATGAGCACCTATCCATTACATTACTCACTTCAATGGGTTTTACAATTTTCTGCTCATCTGCACACTCTATCTAGAACTAGTTTTATTTTGTTAAATTTAAAGGGAAAGCCTGTCCTGGTATAAGTCTAGATATGGACTTCGACTTCATTTAAAACGTTGTATGTTTTGATATGGGTGTGTGTGCGTGCAAGCGTGTGGGTGTGGGTGTCTGTACTTGTGAGTGCGTATTGATGTTGTTAATTTTACTTTGGGATGGAGTCGCGAGTTTCATTCCATTTACTGCTATAGGCATGACAGGTTTAGAACTAATGATTGCATAAGTACTATGTTTTATTCAAATTGGAAAGTATCGACCAACGTCAAAATAACTGGGTCTGACCGGGCCAGACAATTATATATCTTCTTGCCGATAATGGCCTTACTCTTTACAAAATAAAAACAAGGAGAATTATTTTGATATCATGATGTGTGAAAAATCAAGGAGGTCATTTAGCAACTTCGTGCGAAATCTTTGAAAGAACATAATTAACATGGTAAAAATAACGAAACAAAAGTGTCTCGTTGAGGTACGCATGACTCGGGGTATGACTATATCTAGTTCTTTGTACCCAAATTATTGAGTTTTTTCGCTGGCAGTTGCCTCTTTTATCACAGTAGTATAATCAATTATATACTGGTATTGCGATTTATTTAATTGACTCTCAAATCATGGGTTTAGTGTTCAAACCCCAGCCCAGTTGCAAAAAGAGTACCTGGCAAATGCCGGGGTACTAATAAATGCAGGCAGTGCCCTCATGAATAACAGCTCTGACGCTGACGGGACTTCCCGGGGAATACAAAATTATTATTAGATTATGTTCAATGTTGAGTATAGCTGATATATTCATGAGGGGCCATATAAACGTCATAATGAATTATCTGATGCATGTACAACTTTATAGATAGGTGGCGGCAGAGCATTACAAGAGCAGAGACATGTTGTTTTCATATGTTTATCAATGTAGGATCTACGCATTCGTATCAAAGCTGCATTTGTGTTATTTCTATGATGTTATACATAATATAGCTCTCCCGTAATTCACAGCCACAGACAGGCGCGTACGCAGGGGGGGGGGGGGGGGGGGGGGGGGGGGGGGTGTTTTGGGGGGTTAAACCCCCCCCCTTTGGTATTTTTATGTGTGTAAACCCCCCTAAAAAATCCCTAAACCCCCCCCCCCCCCCCTTCGTTTTTTTTTTTTTTTTTTTTTTTTTTTAATTATTAAAAAAAAAAAAAAAAAAAAAAAAAATCACCCCCATGGCTGACCTAAGAAAGGTGACCTTCCCCCCCCCAACGGAGCAAAATGTCAATCTTTCAAATTTTGAGACAAAATCTTACCCCCCCCCCCCCCCCCCCCCCCCCCGCTTATTCAGCGGTCGGTTGAGTCGTTGCGATTTTTTGGAGATCAAAAAAAAAAAAGTGTCCGCTTAACCCCCCCCCCCCCCCCCCCCCCCCACTGAGCGACTTTTTGGCCGGCGCGATTTTCAAATTTTCCTGAGTCGTTGCGAAATTTTGGACCCGATTTTAAAACCCCCCCCCCCCCCCCCCCTTGAAAAAATCCTGCGTACGCCACTGGCCACAGATGTAGCACAATTAATCAACTTTCTTTATTAAAATCAAGCATTTTTTTAAGGAACTTTTCCCATGTTTACAAGAAATTATCACTATACACAACAGTGGTAGGTAAATAATTCGTACGATTTTGCCTTATATAGAGAAGGATTAAACATTATGGCCATAATTTTATTTTGCATGACGGAGAGACAAAAATGAAGGATGTCAATTGAGTGTTTGCTTCATGTATCTGGCGATTTTAAGCCTACTTTTTATATTATTGTCTTATCTAGATTATGGAATTATGTGTTGATCAGATAAATTTCAAATTAGTTCGAAAATGAAAATGAAATGAGTCATATTTATCTCTTTACACTTTGGTTGGGCCAATGAGCATGATAAGACATTAACATCCATATGGTGAGAAAATATACGGTAAAGATTATATTTGTAACACTTTTAGCAAACGCCTATAATATCTGATTTAGCATATTGAATGATGAAAAGGTAAAAACATGGTCTATAGAAATAAATACCTTTACATGAAATAATTTTCCGTCCGTGTATATAGTGAACAATTTATCAAGTCATTTCTAGACTACATGATTATAATCAAGCATAGAATCAGGTTATAGACAATATTGCAATTTTATTGTGATTATCTTTGTTATGACTGATCAAATCATTTTATATTCATAAAACTTGTTATGCAGTGATGTAACCAACATATAAACATGAGGAGTACGACGAAAGACGAATAGGTTTAAAACCAACTCGCTTCGGGAAATGTTAGTGTTATATTATCTAATGTTGACTAATCTTCACTTCTCTTTCTCTCTCTCTCTCTCTCTCTCTCTATTTCCCTTTTATTCCATCTCAACTTCAACCTTCTCTCCTCCCTAGCACCCCCCTCTCCATTTCTCTCTCTCTCTATCTTTCTCTCTTTCTGTCTCTCTCTGTTGCTCTCTCCCCTCTCGATTGATTACTGAAGTGTGACGTCATAATCGCTAAGTTGTCAAGAAGTACCAAACAATTTTGCGCTTAAGTGGTAATCACATCCCTTACACCCCTCACACCAGCCCCAAAACGCTCAATGTACTGCTCCAGCCGGCCCGACGCTTGAATGATTTCGCGGTGAACCTCATGTGCAGGCTCTGTTGTTCAGAATGGTATAATCTGGCATGTGTGCAAGCCATGAGAAGTTCCTTTTTATTGTTTCTATTTACCAATTTGATAAACGTACGTAGGAACGTCTTTCACATTATCACTTGATATATTAAACGTTTTGACGTGGAATAAATACAGCCAACTTTCTAATGTGTCTTTTTCAGTGTTAAAACACCATGTTGTGATGATGACCGTTATCATGATTATGTTAAGAGTTAGTGTTATCAGTTTTATGCGCGGGAGTATGGCACGCCTTTAGGGAAACAAATAAATATATGCGACACTTTCAAAAAATATATTTCACTCAAATGTATATATTCGACACTTTCAGAAAATATTTGACAAGTTTTATTTGACAAGAATTTTATTCGACATCAATTTCATTCGACACATTAATTGTTCGTCAAAAATTGTATTTGTCAACAAATTTATTCGACAAAATTTTATTCGACAAAATTTCATTCGACAAAAATTTCATTCGACACAAATTTTATTCGACCAAAATTTCATTCGACAAAAATTTCATTCGACACAAATTTCATTCGACACAAATTTCATTCGACAAAAATTTTATTCGACACAAATTTTATTCGACCAAAATTTCATTCGACAAAAATTTAATTCGACACAAATTTTATTCGACCCAAATTTCATTCGACAAAAATTTTGTTCGACTAAAATTTCATTCGACAAAAATTTCATTCGACACAAATTTTATTCGACACAAATTTTATTCAACCAGGCGCGTTTACGATACGAAGACTATAGATCCACGTCGCGGCCTATAGCCTCTGGTCAATGAACAGTGGGTTTGGATTGTTTGAGGGTGATGAGAGATGAGAAGAGGGAGGGCAAAGTCATGTAGCCTGGATGGTTAGGGGCTTGTTGGGGGAGGGGGCGTTAAGGGGGTACAAAATTAGTGTCTATTACCTACTTTGTTCATTTTTTCATTTACTATAGATTGTTTTAGGGTGATACAAATGAAGGTGTGGGCATACTGATGTAGTCACCCCGGGTAAAGAGCTAGTGGATTGGGGGGGTACGTGGAAACGAAGTAGGTAATATACACTCCTTTATATTCCAATAACGCCACCCCCACCACCACCACTATCCCATATCCATTCAATTCCAGTCTACATCACTATGCCCTCCCTCTTCTCATCATCCTCATGCAAACAATCCTACCCACTGTTAATAATTAATAAAGTAGGTAATATACTCATACATACTGTATACATACTCTTTTGAAAGCAGGCCATTGAACTTCAATGCAATTCAATGTATTTCTCCACAAATGCCAAACATAGGAAAATACATAAAATCAAATACATACATGCAATAAAACGACTCCAAGTTATGTTTGAAATAGAAACAAATCAGCAAAGGTAGAAAGGGTAGTCGGACTACCCCCCCCCCCCAATAATAATAACAAATTGTACAATCAAAGGTAAATATAAAGTCAAATGATGAGGTGGTACCGATAACGAGAAAGAAGAGGGAGAAAATATCAAAGACGGGGGGGGGGGAGTGCTTCCGTGAATGTTTAAAAAAATTAATGATGGCCTTACTTGAGTATCAAGAATAACCTTAACTTAGCCTCAATGAATACAATGAAGGACAATTTATATCAGGTGGAACATGACTCCATAACATATAGGCCAATTGAAGGCTTTCCGATTTTGTAAGAAAGTCTTAGCTATACTTACATTTCTTGCCATAGAAGAGTTCTATATCAAAAGGTCATCATAGACAGGTGGCAAGTTGTTATGTTTGTACTGGAACATGAATTGACCGAGCTGCATTAACATTAAAAATATTCATCCGTTTTAATAGGGGTGCAGTATGTCCACCCCCCCCCCCCCCCCCCCCCCCCACAAAAGTAGGTCTGTAGATTCAATAATAGAGCTGTTGACTGTATAGTTAGGAACTAGAAATAATAAAAACATTTCTTTTTTAAACATCACTTTATTGTTCAAACTTGCACAACAAAGGAGAAGATACAAAAGCCCCGGACAATTCCATTTTACTGGAAAATGCAGGGCATTAAAAGTACATACAGTGTATAATGTTATATAACATCAACAAAGCAAAAGTATAGGATAAATTGATGGCCTGCCTGAGCCAGCTAGCCCAGCTACATGTAGCTATGTAGCTGCGCTGCATGCCTAGACTACCTACATGCCGGTGCGTGAGTCCGACCAGAGGCTATAGGCCTTCCTAGTCTCCGTACCGTAAACGCGACTGTTGTGTAGTTTTCAGGCACAAACCCTGGTCAGTCTTAAAAGAGAGTCTGCACTATAAGACTACCATAGGCCATGTACTATAGCTGCTCCTGACACACCCAGTAGGTAGCTGGGCTAGGCTTCTCTCAAGGCACAATTATTTTTTAATAAAGTGTTAAATTAGGGTCTGTGCTTGCAGACTACCTGTTGCGCGCGCGCGAGTACTACTGCACGGTTTGCGAAATTTTTTTCCGTACTCGAGAGAGCAAAAATCCCATGTGCGCATGCGCGTGGACTTATGATTTCTCTGCTACTTCCCATACGAAATGTACATGTATTCGCATGTACTGTGCACGATTCGCGTTCTACGAGTAAACGATGGCATAGTAGTCTTCAAACACAGACTCTGATTTGCCAGTTTGACAAATCAATATGCGTATGTGTCGCGATGTGCTTATTCAAGTCTGTGTAGTTGTATGATTCAGACCCAGTAGTGCATATGGAAATACATTGCAACTTGTATAGAATGGTATAGTAGTCTGCAAGCACAGACGCTAATCTGACAGTTTGACAACATACTAGTAGTGTGCTGAGAAGTACTTTATTCAAGTCGCCAACTTGTATAGAATGGTATAGTAGTCTACAAGCACAGACGCTAATCTGACAGTTTGACAACATACTAGTAGTGTGCTGAGAAGTACTTTATTCAAGTCTGCGTAGATGTATGATTCAGACCCTACTGGTGCGTGCGTTAGAAATGCATCTCAATGTGTAGCGTCTGTGCTTGCAGACTACTATGCCACTCTGCAAGTTGAGATGCCTTTCCAATACACGCACCAGTAGGGTCTGAATCATAAAACTACACATATTTGAATATAAAGCACTACTCAAGACACTATGTTGTCAAACTGTCCGATTAGCGTCTGTGCTTGCAGACTACTATACCATGCTATTCAATTTGGGATGCATTTCTGTAAGCACTAAAATGTCTGAATCATACAACTACTCAGACTTGAATACTAGTACTATTGCTACGCACGATATATGCGTAATTGTTTTGTCAAACTGGCAAATCAGAGTCTCTGTTTGAAGACTACTATGCCATCGTTTACTCGTAGAACGCGAATCGTGCACAGTACATGCGAATACATGTACATTTCGTATGGGAAGTAGCAGAGAAATCACAAGTCCACGCGCATGCGCACATGGGGTATTTGCCCTCTCGAGTACGGAAAAAAAATTCGCGCACGGTTTAGGTGGTTGTGTAAACTATCGCATGTATTCTGGTTGAATCAAATTTGTGTCGAATCAAATTTGTGTCGAATGAAATTTTTGAGACGAATACTTTTTCGTGGCATGCATTATGTATGAAACGCCGAATAGCTCCTTTGTTGAATACATCTTTTTCATTGAATACCTTTATTGTCGAATAAAAAGTAAAATAATTCCTTGGAATAATATTTTTGTAGAACAAAACAAAATGTGCCAAATAAGATTTTGTCGAATGAAATTATGGTCGAATAAAATTTGTGTCGAATAAAATTTTTGTCAAATGAAATTTGTGTCGAATGAAATTTGTGTCGAATGAAGTTTTGTCGAATAAAATTTTTGTCGAATAAATTTGTTGACAAATACAATTTTTGACGAACAATGTGTCGAATGAAATTGATGTCGAATAAAATTCTTGTCAAATAAAACTTGTCGAATATTTTCTGAAAGTGTCGAATATATACATTTGAGTGAAATATATTTTTTGAAAGTGTCGCATATATTTATTTGTTTCCCTAAAGGCGTGCCATACAGGAGGATACGGTTGTGGTCATGTAAGTAAAAGTGGGTTTGTGTGAGCGCGTGTGACGTCATCTTTTGAAAGCCATTTTGGGTATTCTGAGGAGGCTGGGAACAGTGCGTGGTGGAAGTGTGGTCGAGTGATGTGTGTGTGTGTGTGTGTGTGTGTGTGTGTCGCATGGTGTGGGGGGGTAGTGGTGTGTTCGGTTGGATGGGGTTATTTGTTTCATGTTACAATAATAATTGACATAATTTTTGTTTTCATCAATCGTACAATCTACGTAATGAAAATGTTTTGAATCATGTCAAGATGAAAAACAACTGTATCATATTTCTAAGATTGATTGCAATAGTATGGAATAAATATTTTTAAAACTATTGAAAAAAGAAAAAACTATGCACTTACAACAACAGTAGTCATTTTAACCACTCCTTTCGGTTTCACGATTAGCCCAAGTCAGTATGGTTTTTCAGGTGTTTTTTTCAGGTGTTTTTCAGCTGTTTCTCTTGACCCTCCTTGCAATAAGCTGGGTGAAAAACGACCATAATCTTGATTATTGGGGCTACTTTTATCCATGCACTTTTAGAGTGTACCTAGACTCCATTTTTACCATTTTATTTACAATCGAAAGTCATGGAGACCCATTTTAGCATAGTGAGAGTGAACTTTCATTCAAACTTATTCGGGTCAAACACAATGATATTTTGTACATTTCCAAGATTTTTTATGACTTGTTTTTCAATTACAGATCTTATTTACTGGGTGAAAGCCACAAATATGTTTAAACTATTGAAATTTCTCCCAGGAAGCATTACATTTATAAAAGTTATTGTCCTATGGCGGACTAATAAATATTAATAAGTCAGAATGAATCAGGAGAGCTTGGGTATTTGTTTCTAGTTCATCGTGACTGTGCCATGGACCAGTGATGGCCAGGTGGTAGAGTCGCTGCCCGGCAAGCAGTAGCTGGCAGGTTCAAATCCCGCTGGTTCCAAGATTTTTTCTGACTTGTTTTTCAATTACAGATCGATCAATCGATCAATCGATCTTATTTACTGGGTGTAAGCCACGAATATGTTTAAACTATAAGATGATATGATAGTAAAAAAAAAACCGCCGCTGCCTGCTCATTTATAATATCAATTGACTTAAATAGAAATTTAAGAGCCATTTTGGATCAAATATTCATTATCCTAGCTGTGATGATTATTACTCATCAAATATTCAAAACTCATCAACAAATTGAAAGTCCATTGCCATTCCGGATGCGTATCTAATTATGTTTTTGACACTTTCATTATTTTGAAGCATGCCTAATAAATGAAAACCTCTGTCGCATCAATGAATGCGGTTTCCATGCTGTTCAGCCACCATGCAATGATACAAAACTGAATTATTCGATGAACATATGTGATATCGATAAGATACCTCATTCTTCTTTCTCGAGGCATCGGGGTTGGACGCTTGATCGTGGATACAGGCTACCATCACGCCTTTGAAATAATTTGAACAGCCCATTTTGAGAACCGTTTTCAGGAAGTTGCACTTTCTTTATTTTACAATTTCGGAGTATTGTGTCCCAAATCTAATCTTACATATTAAATAAAAACACACACACATCAGGAGCAAAGACAGAGAAAAGATGGCATCGAGACTTATGAAGCTCGTTTTCTTCTACATTTTTTGTCTATCGGATATGTCGGCTGCTAAAGGTAAGTAAATTTTACTCTTCAAATTCGGTTTATTGTTCGTTGGTCTAGGCCTATTTGAAAATAAACAGATAAGTATTGGAAAATGTATTAGTGACAGTTTCAGATAAGAGAGTGTAAAAAAGCAAATGAATTTGTGTTAACTTCGACATTAATAATGATAAAATGACACACTTATTGCCAAATCCTCATAATTTTATAATGATACCGGAAAATTTCGATTTGATCTTTTTACTATTTCTTTACCATTAAATTTACCATATCCTGTCATGCCTTAAGTTGTGACATAATAGTTTACATACCTGTATAGTATATCCCACGTGACCATTAAAATGAAACATGAATAAAAATTAACACGTTATTGTACTCTAAATCATGCAAACACAGCCCGATTTTTCTCAAGCAATCAGAAATATAATTATTCGTTTAATCTACCTACATTCTGGCCAGCGTTTGATGAACTTAGTACACGAAAGAGGCTCATGCCTCAGTCATACCTTTGCGTATTTATGGCAAGCTGTTTAACATGTATTTCTATTTCTTGATATCATGAATTGAATTCTTGATATCAAGAAATTGAATACTTGATATCAAGAAACCAATTCTTGATATCAAGAATTACCATTGGTTTACAACAGGAAATCATTTATTGATATCAAGAAATAGGAACATGTCAAAGCGGCTTGCCAAAAGTGTGACTGAGGCATTAGGTAAGATAAACTAGTAGCCAAACTTGACTTGAATTTGTCATGCACATCTGTGGTAGACCTTGGACTTAGGAGGGGAAAACCACAAGAGTTTACGACAATGCATATAGTTCAGCAAAGGGGGTAGATGCCCCCAACCCTCCCCCGATTAAAGGGCAAGTCCTTTCCAAAAATGATTTACTTGTAATAGAAGAAGAAAAATCAATCATCAATTTTTCATGTTTTACTACTATTTCCCTTTTAGGACTCTCCTATATTCTTTTTAAAATCCTAAAGCTCTAAGAAATTTTATGCGATGTAGAAATGTAATCTAATATCATCTTCATATTCCAAAGGATTGACGGACTATATATATAGTACGGCTGATTTTTTTTTTCATCTAGGTAGATTGGCAACTTTTCCCCTTTGTCGCTCCTTCAAATACACAAAAAGAAGCAATTGCAATCTGATTACCAATGTGCAGAGAAGTCGACTCCATTTACTCATAAAGACACTAGATGGACCTTCAACTGCGCGCAGTCGAAAAGTATGCCTCCGCCATGGAGCAATTTTATAAACCAAAACAGAAGCAATTTTTAAAATTCAAGTTTGATTGTAATCCATTTTGCATACATGACGAGCCCCATGACATTTGACCTTGTATCTCTTGACCCAAAAATTAAATCAGTTCATTGGCTCTGCAGGATACATACATGACCCAAGTTTGGCGGAAATCCATAATTGGTTCTTGAGATAACGTGATCACGAAAACGGGACGTACGTACGTAAGGACGGACGGACAGACAACCCGAAAACATAATGCCTCCAGCTACTTTGTAGCGGAGGCATACAAAAAAAAATTGATATGGAGTCATGAATTCGGTTCAAAATAAATGAACATATTGGAAGCATATGCGATTTTACAATATTTAAAGGTCGCTGTCCCGGTTGAAATCGAGTCTAAAGTGATAAAATTGTAAATAATAAACTCTTTATGTTGTAAAGCTCCCTCTCAAGACTAATATTACTTTAGCTTTAAAACAATGTATGTTGTATGCAATCGACCGGTTTGCTATTTCCGTTTGTTAATCATATATCATAAATGCATATTCTGAGATTTTCTGGGTCGCAGCTACCATGGAATGGCCTTAGGCGCTATTTGAAATATTTGAATATAACCGGGAGCACCGTGTTTTAGGGGTCTAATTTTCTGTTTATAACACATCCACAGAGGCATCCAAATTGATGAAATTTTTAAAGAATTACTATCCATCCAATTTTCGAAATTTCCCAAAACTTTGCATTACCAAGTTCTCCGACATCCCCTTGAAACTCACTTCAATTCAAACTAGTCCCAATGGACGTCGGCAAAATTGTAATTTAATTGTTTTGTGAGACTATTAAGCTTCGTCCAAATATGCAGTGGTAAACCGCGCCGTTTGTTGTTTGTTCGTTTGTTTAATTATTTTTATGCAGACGTAAGTGCAATGAGCTCCACATTTCTGTATGTAATAACAAACAGCTCAGTGAGTACAAGTGGGACCTTTGTCATAGTTGCCATTCATTTAGTTCTTTTTTTTTAAAGACAAAAACGTCACGATTTACGCTTCATATCTGGACGAGATTTTACGCTGTACCTGGGTGCAGGGGCGTACGGAGGATTTTTTCAAGGGGGGGGGGGGGGGGCGGTTAAAATCTGACCCGCAATTTCGCAACGACTCAGCTTTATTATTTTGCTCCCGAAAATTTAAAAATCGCGAAATTTGGAAATTTGACATTTTTTCGTTGGGGGGGGGGTAAGGTCACCTTTTTTAGGTCAGCCATTGGTATAATTTTTTTTTTTTTTTTAAATATAAAAAAAACCAAAGGGGGGGTTAGGGGGGTTGTAGGGAGGTTAACACACATAAAAATACCAAAGGGGGTTCAACCCCCCCCCCCCCCCCCCCACCTGTGTACGCGCCTGCCTGGGTGACTAGGTTAAAACTGATATCACGATGTTGTAGAAATAAAACAAAAATAGATTAAAGTTGCAAGCTCAGTTTATAATTGAATTTGCAGAAGTAACCTACAGATGCAACGAAGGCTGGTGGAAATTCGGAGACAGATGTTACCGGATCCTGGCAAATACCTATTGTTTTGAATCGCTTGCGATAAAAATATGCCTTAATGCGAAGGCTCAACTCTACGTCCCTTCGTCGCAAGAGGAGTACGACGCAGTGTCCTCATACATCAACAACCTTGGCTTTGTCAGCACGCCTGATAATCCGATTGCTGCACCTATCCGCGATGTGTGGATAGGGTGTGAGGCAGGAACACCCACCTGTATAGATGGAACAGCGTTTGACAGCACTGGTGGTACGTATAGAAAATATAAGGTATAGGGTAGAAATATTTATGATTCTGGAATGATAACTTTACATCCATTTCATACATAACACAATTTCTGAAACACCCTTCCATTAAGAAAAAAAACTTTTTGCGGAGACAGTTAAGAGTCACTCGCCGCGTGCAACTCCGTCTGAAAGGTTTTGGTTCTTGGTGATGGCAATCGATTGGATTCATCTTCACCAAGAGTATCAATTACAGTATAACACGTATGGATTTAGAAAACCTCATTAATCATCTTGTTATCTTAATAATCATGACGTGATCAAGATGATGTTAGGAGCTATACATGTATAGTGGAGTAGGTATATTTGTCAAGTTTCTAATGTTGATGATTTATTTCGTGAAGGTACCTTTAGTGACGGTTACCAATGCGCCAAGTAACAGTATCTGCTGTGGTCCCGTTGAACTCTGAGAAAATCAGTGGGGGAAGAGGGCCCGAGGGCATATGGAAACGTTTGCTTGTATTTGTCTCATAAAAGAATTTGACCACGAACTGACTCCCAGTCCCACACGGTGTTGAGTGCTCAGGGGTCACAGGCCACCGGCTTCATCGGTCAGGCAGTTCCATTATGTGAATGGGTAAATTAACTATTACAAAATGAGGGGACACATTACATTGTACAATAGGGACACACATTGTTTTTATTGTGAAGAACATACTCTTTTATTGACTTACTTATTGCATGAAACTATACCAAAATGCATTTTGTATTCTAACAATTGGAGTACAAAGAATAATAACAGGTGAATGAAATGCATAAACACCACAAACACCTGGGGAGGAAGCATTTATAAATGTGAATACATATAGTTGATAAACGACTCCGATGAAAATATAAAACCAAAATGAAATTTACGTTCTGGCAATTGGAGTACAAAGAATGATAGCAGGTGAATGAAATGCTTCAACAGCAACACAAACACCTGGGAAGCTAGGAAGCATCCATACATTTGAATAATTTAGTTGATAAACGATTCCGCATGTGGACGTTTGTTGGAGCAGAAAGGTGGATTCGTAACAACACGAAACCATTTCACAGAATGTCGGAACGTAAATTAAATTTGGCGCTGTTGGAAAATGCATCTTTCTACCCTGCGACTTTAATGGTACGATCCAGTAAATCAAACAGTAAAATGGGTCTTATTTTAAAATTACTCATTAAATAAAACCCAAAACTTCAGTGATATCAGAAAAAAATATGTTATATCTTTCTAATAATTACAAAAAAGATGTATAAACATTGTCAAAGTGTCTCAATTCATGATAAAAGACACCGATTTAGTAAATATGACGACATTAGTGCGCTTGCATCAGGGAATTCAAGGTCAAAGGTCAATTCAGACGCTGATAAGTTATTGGTCGAGCCTTTTTGTTTCCTTTATTCCGACAAAATTATACAATCAATCAAAACAAGTTTGATACCATAAGAAAGCTAACGATTAGTATTTTCATTAACCGCTTGCCCCAAAGTCTCTTGACCACAGAGGAACGAGTGAGAGCTTGCGAGAGCGGCCAAAGTGTGACTGAAACTCGCTATTTGCTCTTCTTGGTGTGTTTCTCGACTCAAACATGAAAATGTCTACTCAAATTCAATATGTCTCAAAATCAGTACGTTATCAGTTACGCAATTTGGGTTTTATTCGTAAATATCTTAACCGTGGTGCCACTGAGAAAATTACTCATGCTTTGATTTCTTCTCTCTTGGATTTTGGTAATGGCCTTTTGTTTAGTTCGCCTCACAACCTACTCGCAAAATTACAAAGATTACAGAATGCTGCTGCTCGTGTCGTGACCCTGTCCAACAAGTACAGTCACATCACGGTACCCCGACACATGCTCCGCCGACGATTGCTCCGCCGACATTTACTCCGCAAAATGCGACAATTGCTCCGCGACATTTGCTCCGACGTCAAATGCTCCGCCGACAGTTGCTCCGCCGACAGTTGCTCCGCCGACAGTTGCTCCGCCGACAATTGCTCCGCCGACAGATGCTCCGCCGACAATTGCTCCGCCGACAATTGCTCCGCCGACAATTGCTCCGCCGTCAATTGCTCCGCAAAACGCGACAATTGCTCCGCCGACATTTGCTCCGCCGACATTTGCTCCGCCGACAATTGCTCCGCCTGAAGCGACAATTGCTCCGCCGACATTTGCTCCGCCGACATTTGCTCCGCCGACAATTGCTCCGCCGACAATTGCTCCGCCTGAAGCGACAATTGCTCCGCCGACATTTGCTCCGCCGACAATTGCTCCGCCGACAATTGCTCCGCCTGAAGCGACAATTGCTCCGCCGACATTTGCTCCGCCGACATTTGCTCCACCGACATTTGCTCCGCCGACAATTGCTCCGCCTGAAGCGACAATTGCTCCGCCGACATTTGCTCCGACGACATTTGCTCCGCCCAAAAAGTGTCCCATAAACTACAAATGCTACTAGTACTACGACAAATGCTTCGCCGACAATATTTTCTTTACACCTATTTTTTTCGTTTCTTTTTTTCTTCTTCATTTTCTGAATGCATTTCTTGAAATAATGTAGATGAAATGAAATTAATGAATGTTGATGAAGTGGGAGGAAAAAGGAGTTACCTAAAAGTCATTTCGAATATACTGAAATAACTTTCCACCTATCACTGTACGTCCCATATAATGTATACTAAACACTCATTACATGTCGTGGGAAGTTTTTAAAAAAAAGTAGAGCAGCAAGCCACATTCCCCAATACGCGCATACCTCCTAGTTAATTTCAAGTAGCTCATCAATATGTAATACCTGAAATTACCTCGATCAATGCATCTTACTAGGTAAAGCATTATACAATGTACTAGGTCATCATGGAAGTTTAGAAAATAAGGGCACTTATAATTATACGTAAGGAAGAGAACCCATTCAGACGGGTAAATGAGATGGCAGCCTTTCTGCTTATTCACATTTATACAAATCATTTTGTTGCAGTTTGATGTTAGTTCTTTATGATAAGCCAATTGCTCTTCTTCCGGTGGCTTCGTGAGTCCCTTAAATTATTCAGTGAAAACAAAGTACTTGAATGAAACGGAGTGTTTTACACACTAACATATATATATTAAAGCTACTAAAGGAAAGAAACCTTTAGAAAATGGACTGGATATTATTGAAAATATTATTCTAAACAAGAATGTACTACATGATTGTATTACTTTACGTTTCAATTTCACGAGAGAAATAGAACTCGAGAGGGGGAGCAGAGGAGAAGTGATGGAAATGAAAGAAGACTAATAGCATGAGAGGAAAGAAAAGAGCAAAGAAGACAAGAAAACGGTGTAAACAGGAAAAGGAGGAGCATGGGAGAGAGAGAAAGAGAGAGAGAGAGATAGCCTTGAGCTTTGGATCAGCTAATGAGTAATACATGAAACTGATTTTGAGCGGAGTAATTATCTTTCGCCGGAGAACTTGCGTAAGGAGCTATAATTTTATTTTTTATTTTTTTAAATCAAACATTATGGGGAATAGCAAAAAACGGTTGTCTTCTTTGCTCTTTTCTTTCCTCTCATGTTATTAGTCTTCTTTCATTGAGGTAATTTCAGGTCTTACATAGATGAGCTGTTTGAAATTAACTAGGAGGTATGCGCGTATTGGGGAATGTGGCTTGCTGCTCTACTTTAAAAAAAAAAACTTCCCACGACATGTAATGAGTGTTTAGTATACATTATATGGGACGTACAGTGATAGATGGAAAGTTATTTCAGTATATTCGTGTCGCTTCATGCGGAGCAAATGTCGTCGGAGCAATTGTCGGCGGAGCTAATGTCACCGGAGCAATTGTCGCTTCAGGCGGAGCAATTGTCGGCGGAGCAATTGTCGGCGGAGCAATTGTCGACGGAGCAATATTATTGTCGGCGGAGCAATTGTCGGCGGAGCAAATGTCGTCGGAGCAATTGTCGGCGGAGCAAATGTCACCGGAGCAATTGTCGCTTCAGGCGGAGCAATTGTCGGCGGAGCAATTGTCGGCGGAGCAAATGTCGGCGGAGCAAATGTCGGCGGAGCAAATGTCGGTGGAGCAAGTGTCGCTTCAGGCGGAGCAAATGTCGGCGGAGCAATTGTCGCGTTTTGCGGAGCAATTGACGGCGGAGCAATTGTCGGCGGAGCAATTGTCGGCGGAGCATCTGTCGGCGGAGCAATTATCGCCGGAGCATCTGTCGGCGGAGCAACTGTCGGCGGAGCACCTGTCGGCGGAGCATTTGACGTCGGAGCAAATGTCGCGGAGCAAATGTCGCGGAGCAATTGTCGCGTTTTGCGGAGTAAATGTCGGCGGAGCAATCGTCGGCGGAGCATGTGTCATGGAACCCATCACACCAGTCCTCAAATCACTCCATTGGTTGCCCGTAGAAAAACGTGCTGTTTTCAAGATTATTTTGCTATTATTTCACTGTATACATGGCTCTGCTCCGCAGTATAACATCGGCTTGATTAAGCATTACTTTCCTTCTAGACAGCTACGTTAGAACTCTGGCTTACTTGTTACTCCTAGGGTTAAAACAGAGTGGGGGGAGCGAACCTTCGCTCATGCTGGGCCTTCGTTATGGAATACTCTCCCTCAATGGGTTAAGAATAGCAGTTCTGCTGAGGTGTTAAAAAACAATCTTAAGAAATATCTGTTTAATTTAGCTTATAATTGATTACCATTACCTTTCATGTCTGTACCTTTCTTATCGCACTTTGTATAAATGTATCATGTATGTATTTCATCTTTTGCACAAGCTGCGCCTTGAGCATTTGACTGTCAAGTGGATTTGGCGCCTTATAAATCATATGTATTATTATTATTATTAAAAAGAGACGACATTGTGCTGGATAAATGTATTTTTTCCGACAAAAGTACAGAAAATTTGCATATGGTTTTTTTATATTATACTTTATGAAATGTTACCCGAGTGACTTCCGGGCGCCCCAATGCTGGAAAGAAACGCACATTTTAGAAAACTTCACTTTTTCATGGAAAATGCTTATTTGTTCTACGCACGCAAGTCAGATTGAGCGGATGATACAACGTTTCCATATGGGGGGGGGGGGTTGCCACCCGACCATCTCAACATCGTGGTAAGGGCCTTAAAGGATAAGTCCACTCCGAAAATTTCCTTTTAATAGATGCAGAAAAATAAGAGAGACAGAGAAAAAAAAATTAGTAAAATCGGATAACTAATAATTAACAAAGAAGGTTATGATTTCTTTGTTTATTATGGAAAACTAAGGAACTGAGAAAATCACTACACAAATTACTTATTTGGTTATCAGTTTGTGACGTCATTGCCTTACTATTTATCAATTGCTTTATATATTTTTATCCCATTAATTTCCCTTTATATCCCCCAAAACCTGATTTTCCAATGCCTTTTCCCAGGTTATATTATTTTTTATCATCATATGTGCATGACATTTCACAAAATATTTTATGAATTTTAAAGAAGTGATACTATTTACTGAATATTGTACATTCATAATCATTGATTTTTATATAAATAGTAAATCAAAATTCACATTTTTTATGATGTAACAGAAAGAAAATTCTATATATTAGTGCATCCACACAAAAACATATTACTATCAATATAACGTGGATGCTGGTGTTAGGGAAATCAGATTTTAAGGGAAAATTGGAATTGATATTATCAATATGAAGAAAACAATTATTGGATAGTGAGGCAATGACATCCCAGACTCTAAGTGAGTTGTCAATTTGTCTTGTGATTTTCAAAGTTTGTCATGTCATTATAACTTAATAACTTTCTCATTAGTAATCCTATATTGCTCAAACTTGTTTTGATTAGTTTGTATGATTCTTCTGCTTCTATTGATAGTAAGTAATTTTTGGAATGGACATGCTGTTTAAAGATAAATTTGAGGACCCATCATGCAATTGTATGACGACGTATTTTGATAGGCAGACATTACATAATAAATTAAATACATCGTCTCAACTGAGAGTGTGACGTACAATATGTTTTATATTCTATAAGTTTTAATGTTTCGTTACCGGTATCTTACCTTCCACAACTGTTATACTATCGATAGAGTATCTAGAAATAACTCCTCGACAAATATGCCACTAATGAAATCTTTTTCCACAACAAAACTGATATTCCGATGTAATGTTATCTCTTTCATGTGGATGTCGTGTTCTCGAATGCTGTACTCTGATAGGATGATGGGGAAGTGGATATCAACACTATGCTGGTGAAGATTGTGTGTATTATGATAAATATGACGCCGGACTTCGATCGACGGAATGCGCAACATGGATATCTAAAGTACTCTGTGAAGGTAATGTGAACTTTTAAGATAGGGTGCAGATAACTTTCCATACACCTTGAACCCCCAAGTTTCACATTTTCTAGTAATCAAACATTTCAGTGGTTAGGGGCCGTGTAATACTTATTTATTTACCTTTAATTTACTTGTTATATATATTTATTAGGCTCTTTTATGAATCCATGTAATGTAGAACAAATATAAACAAAATTAATATTACACATTAACAACGATAACGACAACTTTACTACAAAATAAATCATTACGGAATATTCATGATGTGCTTTTTAAACATTCTATACAGCCATGTTGTTTCCAGTCCCATTTGAGGAATATATATATATGTATAAGGAAATATTAACACAAAGTTTGCGTCCAGTTGGTGCTTCTTTTTTGTTTTAGAATAAAGAAACGATGACGGGAAAAAAGGTTCAACAAATTAAATTAATATTGCACGCAATGCTTGCTGTTTGTTTGAATTTTAGTGGAATGTATAATTTTCATTCAGCTGAGTTACACATTGAATACCAAAAGCGTCTTTTTTTGCATTATTTGAAAATTATTCAGGTTTTTAAAGATTTAACAGAGACATTGCAAAAGCATCATATTATGTATTAAAACTTATTTACACATGCATGGTAGATCAGACTGATTAACTTCAAAATCGCGTTGAATTCACGCGTAGATATATCGAATTTCATTGACACAAATTATTATTTCTATGTGGGTTTTGGGGAAAGGTGGTTGTTTTATTTGTTTATTATAATTTTCAGTTATCAGAATGCTTAGTCAATTGTGAATGGTATACTGTTTATGTATTCATATAGCTCCAGCCGCCATCACTCGATCCAGCACATACACCGTATCACCGCTCTCTAACCGCTGTCTCCGAGGATTCACACAGAATACGGTCCACAGGAAGTCCAAGACCCGCTGTGCTGCTGAGTGCTTGAAGGAGGACTTCTGCGTCTCATTCAATTTCAAAGATGGCGTCTGTGATCTCAACTACAGTACCCGAGACCATGAGCACTACAGTGCCTTCCAAGAGGAAGACGGGTGTTCCTATTATGAACCATAGATTTCCTTGATAGCCAGAAATATGAGATTTAAGGAGTTACCGGTAGTGAATTAGTCAAACAGCTTAAAAAGAGAAATTTGAGCTCCGGTAAAGGTTTAAATAGAATTGTGCCTTCGAAGAGGACCTCAACCTCGCTCCAGCATTTAAGACATAAAATACTGCACAGCTGTCAGTTACGAATTTGCTCACATTAGACTTTCCCTGGTGATTTGGAATTTGATAGTCAATTTTGTTTTTCTTCAAAATTGTCATACATCCAGGTTCATGCCATTTTTTAAATTATTGAATCAATGCACTGCACAATTGCAAGACTTGTTCATATGGTGAATATTAAATGACTTCATATTAAAATGTGCAGTTGCTGCGCATGGTCGTTAGTGGAGTTGAAAATGATCCTCAATTTTGCAATGTTGCAAGTTCATTTCGACAATTATGCCTAAACACAATTAGTACAAAATGGGCTTGAAATATAACCCAACTTTTAATTATTGAATACATAATCAGAAAAAGTACGAGTGATAATTCTTGAATGATCAGTTATTTCGTGAGGATACCAATTGATTTGTATTTTACCTCAATTTTGCCTCATGGAAGACTACCAAAATGTAGAAATAATAGAAATAATAGTTTTTTTAATTCTCCCCAAAATACCCCCCCCCCCAAAAAAAAAAAAAGGTACATCCTCATTCCCTTGCTTGCAACATCCCCAAATTATATCCTTTTTCATGAAATATTTTTTTCTTTTATTTAAAAACAACATTAAAACAAATTAGAGTTCGCGTACATGTTTAAACGCGTCCCTTTTAACGCCAAATATGCAACTATCATGCGAATAAGAAGTATATATGAAGTGACACCACCGCTTGTATATGCAAGTACTTCGTAGTGCATCTTTTTCGAGAAAATACTTTGAAATAATGTGTGCGGCGATAGTACGAAAAACAGATTGCATTGAAGCATTCAATCAGCTTTCTGATTTGGAAAGATAGACGGCCATAGAGATATGATGTTTAATCGAGAATGGGTATAATAGACCAGTTCCTAGTTAGTATATGTTTTTAAAAGACCCCAAATATTTTCAGATCTTTTTAACATGGAGACATTCCACTTTGTGAACTTCCTAAAGTCCCCAAAAGATTGAGATGCTTCATAAAATCCTTTACCCAGTTGAAAAGATTACTTCCACCTGTGTATCATAAAATGCACCCTCAGTGAATTATTTAACTTTTATGAGCACCTATCCATTACATTACTCACTTCAATGGGTTTTACATTTTTCTGCTCATCTGCAGACTCTATCTACGAACTAGCTTCTTTTTTTTTAAATGTAAAGGGAAAGCCTGTTCTGGTATAAGGCTAGATATGGACTTCGACTTCATTTAAAACGTTGTATGTTTTAATTTGGGTGTGTGTGCGTGCATGCGTGTGGGTGTTCGTGTCTGTGCTTGTGAGTGCGTATTGATGTTGTTAGTTTTACTTTGGGATGGAGTCGCGAGTAATACCATTTTCATTCCATTAACTGCCATAGGCATGACGGGTTTAGAACTAACGATTGCATAAGTATTATGTTCTATTCAAATTGGAAAGTATCGACCAACGTCAAAATAACTGGGTCATTTTAGAGAGAGGACATTCTACTTCAATCACATAGAGTTTAAACTAATCTGACCGGGCCAGACAATTTTATTTCTTCTTGCCGATAATGGCCTTATCCTTTACAAAATAAAAACAAGGAGAATTATTTTGATATCATGATGTGTACAAAATCAAGGAGGTCATTTAGCAATTACCTGCGAAATCTTAGGAAAAACTTAATTTATAACGAAACAAAAGTGTCTCGTTGAGGTAAGCATGACTCTGACTCGGAGTATTGTTATATCTAGTTCTTTGTACTCAAACTATTGAGTTTTTTTCGCTGGCAGTTGCCTCTTTTATCATAGTAGTATAATCATTAATATTTGGGTATTGCGGTTTATTCAATTGACTCTCAAATCATGGGTTTAGTGTTCAAACCCCAGCCCAGTTGCGAAAAGAGTACCTGGCAAATGCCGGGGTACTAATAATTGCAGGCAGGGCCCTCATGAATAACAGCTCTGACGCTGACGGGGCTTCCCGGGGAATACAAAATTATTATTAGATTATATTCAATGTTGAGTATAGCCGATTATATTCATGAGGAGGCATATAAACGTAATAATGAATTATCTGATGCATGTACAACTTCATAGATAGGTGGCGGCAGAGCATTACAAGAACAGACACATGTTGATTTCATATGTTTATGAATGTTTCAAAGCTGCGTTTCGTATCAAACCCGCGTTTGTATCATTTCTATGAGGTTGTTCATGATTTAGCTCTCACATAATTCACGGCCAACGATGTAGCATAATTAATCAACCTTCTTTGTTGAAATCGAGCATTTTTTTAAGGAACTTTTTCCCATGCCTTACTTAGGTATTTACAACAAATTATCACTATACACAAAAATGGTAGGTAATTAATTCGTACGATTCTGCCTTAGAGAAGGATTAAAGATTATGGCCAAAATGTTATTTTGCATGACGGAGAGACAAAAATGAAGGATGTCAATTGAGTGTTTGCTTATGTATTTGGCGATTTAAAGAGAAGGTTGAGTTCTGGGAAGAGGTAACAAAATAATTTGTGAGCGTTATCATTCTTATTATGCAAGGGTGGAAGAACATCAGATTAAACATGTTCCCTGAAAAGCATGGCTCTTCAAATGCCTTCATATTCTAAATATGAATGAAACATCGTAAAAATCGGGGAGTAGGTTTTTTTCGCCATGTGCTCGTGTAGTCCCATATACATCATTCTGTGTACAGTGCTTGTAACTTTGCCAAGATTTTGCCAAATTTCTTATCATTTTGATGAATCCAGAACCTTGCAATACACACGAATACTTATGTACTAGATGATCAAACTCACTGATAGATTCCACACCGTTTCTTTCACAATGCAATCACATGACCAGAACTCAACTTTTTCTTTAAAGCCAACTTTTAATATAATTGCCTTGTCTAAATTATGGTACTATGTGTTGATTAGATAATTTTCAAATTAGTTCGAAATGAAAATGAAATGAGTCATATTTATCTCTTTACACTTCGGTTGGACCAATGAGCATGATAAGACATTAACACTAATATGGTGAGAAAATATACGGTAAAGATTATATTTGTATCTCTTTTAGGAATTGCCTATAATGTCTGATTTAGCATAGTTAATGATGAAAAGGTAAGAACATGGATTATAGAAATAAATAACTTTACATGTATTTATTGTCCGCCCATGTATATAGTGAACAATTTATCAAGTCATTTCTAGACTACATGATTATAATCAGGCAGAGAATTATGTTATAGACAATAATGCAATTGTATAAGAGTGATTATTATGTTATACAGTGATGTAACCAACAGATATACATGATGAGAACGGCGGAAGACGAAATGGGCTTAAAACCAACACGCTTCAGGAAATGTTAGTTTTACACAGTATTTACTGTAGACTCATTTTCACTTCTCTCTTTCTCTCTCTCTCTCTCTCTCTCTCTCTCTCTCTCTCTCTCTTTCTCTCTCTCTCACACATACATACAAACACACTGCTCTGTTGCGCTCCCACTTTCTTTCTCTCTCAATAGATTAGATATGTGACGTCATACTTGCCAAGTTGTCGAGGTTGCTGGTTCTAAACAATTTTGTGCTAAACAATGGCGAATGTGATCACACAAGTGCCAATCACTGAAATTACCCTGCTCCAGCTCGACGCTTGAATCATTTCGCGGTGAACCTCATGCGCGGACTCTGTTGTTTAAAACCAGTACATTTGACGATGACCGAAAACATGACGTTGGCCCTCCGGTGCTATGCCTTCGTTTCTTCTCTGAACGTTCCACATCCACCCCTTTTTTTAAGATCACGTGGTTCCAGAATTCGCTGTCTCTCGCATTCGTCATCAGCTGAGCCCCCATCTTTCACTCCTTTTTCTGTTCCACCTGTCGATCAATAGTGCCCTCTTCTTCTACTCCTCTTCCCCCTCGATCTTTCCTGTTAATCCCATGTTCTCAATGTGATTTTTCTGTACCAAGTGTCCTATTATCCCCATCTATACTCTATAATTAAATATTAAAAAATGAATCATTTACCTTTCTATTACAGCTTTTCGTGAAACTCCCAATGTGAATCAAATTTGATATTTATTTTTCCAAAGTAACATTGTGTATCTTTCAATAATATAATCCGGCATGTGTACAAACCATGGAAAAACATTTTGTGTTGTTATCATTTACCAATTTTATAAACGTACGTAGCGAGGTCTTTCACATTATCAATTGATATATTAAACATTTTGACGTGGAATAAATACAACCAACTTTCTAGTTTGTCTTTGTCAGTGTAAAAACACCATGTTGTGATGATGAAAACATACTTTTATCTCTTAACGTTATCATGATTATGTTAAGAGTTAGGGTTGTCAGTTTTATGCGCGGGAGGATGTGGTCATGTGTGGGTGTGTGTGTGTGGCGCGTATGACGACACATTCTGAAAGTCATTTTGGGTATTCTGAGGGGGCTAGGAACAGTGTGTGGTATATGTGTGGAGGTGTGATCGGGTGGTGTATGTGTGTGTCGTATGTGTGTGTCGAATGGTGAGGGGTAGTGGTGTGATTGGTTGGATGGGGTTATTTGTTTTATGTTAAAAGTGGTTTAATTTGTGTTCATCAATCGTACAATCTATGTAATAAAATTGTTTTGAATCATAATAATAATAATAATAACGCTTTATTAACCCAGGGTAGCCACTTCAGTTATGAAACTGCTCTTCCAGCGGGCCCTGCATAACATAATGTTATTACTACCCTTCTCCAATCTAATATGCTGAGCGCCTAGCTAGAATGCAGAAGGTCCCATTGCTATAAGTCTTTGATATGACTCGGCCGGGGTTCGAACCCACGACCTCCCGTTCATGAGGCGGGCGCTCTAACCACTGAGCCACCATGCCCGTTATGTCAAGATATAAACAACTGTATTAAAGGAAGAAAAAATATATTGATAAAAGAAGAAAAAAATGTACCTACAATAACAGAAGTCATTTAAACCACTCCTTTCGGTTTCACTATTAGCCCAAGTCAGTATGGTTTTTCAGGTGTTTTTATGTTTTTTTTTAATGAGCTGTTTCTCTTGACCCTCCTTGAAGTAAGCTGGGTGAAAAAACGACCATAATCTTGATTATCGGGGCTACTTTTATCCATGCACTTTTAGAGTGCATACCTAGACTCTATTTTTACCATTTCATTTACTATCGAAAGTCATGGAGACAAAAAAGCCCATTTTAGCATAATGAGAATTTACTTTCAGTCAAACTTATTCGGGTCAAACACAATGATATTTTTACATTGATTTGAATGATACTATGGTAAACCCTCGTCGCTGCATGTTCGTTTAGAATATCAATTACTTCAATTAAAAGATAAACTTTGGATCCAATAATCATTATTTTAGCTGTGATGATTACTACTCATCAAGTATTCAAACATCTCATCAACAAATTGAAATTCCAATGCCATTCCGGATGCGTATCCAATTATGTTTTTGACACTTTTATTATTTTGTAGCAAGCCTTGTAGAACAAAACCTTTGTCGCATCAATGGTTGCGGTTTTCATTCTGATCAGCCGCCGTGAAAAGATAAAAAAAAATATTCGATGAACATATTTGATATCGATAAAATACCTCATTCTTCTTTCTCGAGGCATCGGGGTTAGACGCTTGATCGTGGATACAGGCCACCGTCACGTCTTTAAAATAATTCAAACTGCCGATTTAGAATCACTTTTCAGGTCGTTGAACTTTCTTTATTTTACAATTTCGGAGTATTTTGTCTCAAATATATTCTTATATACCAAATAATAGCACATACATCAGGAGCAAAGACATACAAAAAGATGACATTGAGACTTGTGAAGTTCGTCTTCTTCTACATTTTTTGTCTATCGGATATGTCGGCTGCAAAAGGTAAGTCAATTTTACTTTTCAAATTTGGTTTATTGTTTCTTGGTCAAGGCCTAAGTGAAAAAGAAAGAAAAAAGAAGAATAATGGAAAATGTATAAGTGACATTTTCGGATAAGAGAGTGTAAAAAGCATAAGAATTTGTGTTAACTTCGACTTTATCAATTATTAAATGACACACCTATTGCTAATTCCTCATAATTTCATACTGATACCGGAAAATTTGATTCGTTATTTTTACTATTTTTTTTCTATCAATTTGGGAAACATCATAATATCCTATCATGCCTTGTGACATGATAGATTGCATGCCAGTATTATATATCCCACCTTGACCATTAAAAGAAACATGAATACAATGAACACTTTATTGTAGAAGTGAGTCAAATCATGCAAAAACAACCGGATTTTTTGTCGCAGATTTCCAAATTTGTTGTCGTCTCTCAAAAATTCACATTTATCTCATTTAAAGCCCGATTAAAACATCAGAAATTATTCGTTTAATCTATCTAAATGTACATTCCGGCCAGCGTTTGATGAACTAAGTTTCCGATATAGAGGCTTAGATAAGATAAACTGTCTAGTAGCCTAACACATCTTGACCTGAATATGTCAAGTACATCTGTGGCATACTAAGGCCTTGGACTTAGGAGGTGCAAAACACAAGTGTTTACGATAATGCGTATAGTTCAGCAAAGGGCGGAAGCAAGGGGGAAGTTACTCTCCCCACCCCCCCCCCCCCCCCTGCTAAACCATATCTCATTTTCTAATCTTGGTTGTTGTTTTTTTAACCACTGTAAGGGGCAAATTGCCCACTGTGCCCTTCCTTCAAATACGTAATTGAAGCAATTTCAATTCGATTACTAATGTATAAAAGTCGACTCCAGTTACCCAGAAGAAATTCAGAGACAGGGGCAACCGGACCAAAGTCTCGTGTAAATGGTCTACTGAACAAGTTCGTCGACACCCCCTTGAAACTCACATCAAGTCATACTACACCTGTAGTTCCAATGGACGTCGGCGAAATTGTAGTTTGTTTTGTGAGACTCTTAAAGGTATAGTCCAGTTTTGGAAACGCCCCCTCCCAAAAAAATGAAATGGAAGCTCTTATTACCAATCATGTTAAAGAATATGTGTTGACTCAGGCGCGTACGCAGGATTTTTTCAAGGGGGGGTGGGGTTTTAACATTTATAAATCGGGCCAAAAATTTCGCAACGACTCAGCCAGCCGCTGAATAAGCGGGGGTTTTAAACCCCCCCCCCCCCCCCCCCCCCCCTGTGTACGCGCCTGTGTTGACTAATACGTGTTGA
This sequence comes from Strongylocentrotus purpuratus, assembly GCF_000002235.5. Taxonomy (NCBI): domain Eukaryota; kingdom Metazoa; phylum Echinodermata; class Echinoidea; order Camarodonta; family Strongylocentrotidae; genus Strongylocentrotus; species Strongylocentrotus purpuratus. The sequence continues at coordinate 23,706,721 of NW_022145600.1, read as the reverse complement.
TACAAACTTTGCCGGGAAACAGTCGATAATTAGTATAGTATTAATGACTGCTTTGAGAGAAATAGTTATTTTTATACGCTCAAGGGAAGGTTAAAATTGTGCTATTGCCCCGAGGCGTGCCGAGGGCAATAGCCCAATTGTAACCTTCCCGAGAGCGTATAAAAACAACTATTTCTCGAATATTCAAGCAGTCATTAATACTTTTATATGCCGAAAACAAAAGAGTCAAGTAATGACACTACCTTGGCCTTTCTCTAGTTTATCTCCACGGTTGTTTTTTATGAGTGTATCTTTGAGAGTAGACTAGATCTAGATTCTAGTCTAAGCAAGATATTTTTACAAATTGGGGGGGGGGGTGGGTCGGCCCTGTGGGGAATAGAGAAAAGAACCTGCGCTTTCATATGACACCTCACTTATTGAGTATCACCTTCAGGATCACAACAGATAAAGGTTTGAATCTCGAATTGAAAAAAAAAACTTGACTTTTTTGCATGGTCGCGCAATTCACGTAGACTGCATAGAGACTGCATTGCGTGTAATCTCTGGGAAGAATATAGCACACAACATCGGGTGCGCGATCAGACACCTTGACAACTAGATCTATTTTCGTCTACATCTATGCTGGTACTCCATTTTCAGCAACTAAACGAACATGTTTATGGATAATTTCACGTACCTTTTTTGTTGTTCTTGCTGTCAGCGAGTCTTGCATTTGATAAGTTGAAATCTTGGGACAGTTTCTTTAGCCATTTTTGTCTTGTTTGGAATTGTCTTGTCTTGTATGAAAATACCGACCAATTCTTCGCACACGTACGGTATCTTCGATCGCTCAAACCATTTTGTAACATGTAAAACTATGGGGTAACCATGGGGACTGAACTATTTTCCCGGTAACCATGGTTACTGGGATTTTAGAACTGTTTTAACCATGGTAACTGGGAATTTTACAGAAATAGTTAAAGTTTATGAATGCAATTTCGAGCAATCAGATGACTGGATTTCTTAAGTGAGGTATATAATCATGATTAATGATGCTGCCTCTGATACACAACTAAGATGGAAATATGTAGATGATCTCACAATTGCAGAAGTTAGGAAACATTCCCAACCTTCTAACATCCAATCAGTAATCAACAACCTCTCTACTTGGTCTACTGATAATAGTATGACCCCTAAACCTGAGAAATGTAAGATAATGCACGTTTCATTCCTGAAAAGACCTACTGTATTTTCGAACTTTCACCTTGGTGCAAGAACTCTTGAATGTGTAGATACTCTCAAACTGTTGGGTGTTATTGTACAATCTAACATAAAATGGGACAAGCAAACTTCTCACATGATTAGCCTTGCTGCTAAACGACTATATGCTATGTATACTCAACAAGTACAAAGCCCCTGTCGGCGACATGCTATCGGTCTACCTGATGTATATCAGACCCAACCAATACTGAAGTATGCCTCCCCGGTATGGTCTCCAGCTCTCACAGTTCAGCAATCTAACCAAATTGAGCGCATACAAAAACGTGCGTGTAGAATTATCATTGGCTACCACAATTATATAGACTACTCAAATGCTCTCGAGATTCTCAACATCATGCATATCACTTGAGCACCGTCGAAAACAATTGTTTGAGAAGTTTGCTAAGTCCATCACCAGCTCTAGGCACAGTTCAATGCTTCCACCGCTCCGAAGTACCCTACCTATTATCGCCCCCTAAGATCTAAGGATGGGTTTCTAGAACCGATGTGTCTTACCCAACGCTTTGAAAAGTCTCCTCTACCCCAACTCATTAAGACTTTCAATAACCTAATGTGAATTCCACAAATTGAATTGTATTTTATGTACTCTTTAGATCTGAAACAACGTGCAATACTTCATTAAAGCTGTATTTTCTAATACATGATTCATAATATTGAAGATATTCGGGTTTTCCCTTTAATAGAGGTGTCAACTTTTCCTGAACAATTAGCTTCACATGTTGTGACTCCTTAGACTGGATACAAGGTTCAATTCTTTTGAATAGTTATATTTTCTGATTCATAATATTGGGAAAATGTGATTTTTCCCATTAAATAGAGGGGTCAACTTTTTAACAATTATTAACTTCACATGCTGTGAATCTTTAGACCTGATACATGTACAAGGTGCAATACTTGATTATAGCCGTATTTTCTGATTCGCAAAATTGAAGATATGCAGGTCTTTCATTAATAGAGGTGTCAACTTAGCAATTAGCTTCACATGTTGTGACTCTTTAGCACCACTACAAGGTGCAATACTTTATTATAGCTGTATTTTTCTGATTCAGAATATTCAAGAAATGCGGGTTTTTCCATTAATTAATAGAGGTGTCAACTCTTTAACAAGTAGCTTAACATGTTGTGCGGGAAGGGTATTGATTATATTTTGCTATTTACTGCCAAATTGCCTGTACATCAACTAGCTACTCTGAATTTCTTGAAAATGCTGAAATGTTGACCATCATGTGCAGGCGCACCGTGGCCTTCGGAGCGGACGCGACGATGTGTTGCAGGCCAATCCATTGTTGTCTTTTCTGAACGCTTCGGTGCGCCTTCTCCTGTGTAGATGTGTATAAGAAATGTATTAATGTTTTAATGCTACGTTTTTCTACCTTCTTTCTTATTTTGCCTTTTAAAGATCTCTCCTCTCTCTCTCTCTCTTTCTCTCTCTCTCTTTCTCTCTCTCTCTCGCTTTCGTCATTTCTCTGCTTTTCGATTTCCTCGTCATATCTCACCTTGGCCTAGCTACATGTAGCCAGCCGTTGTATATTGTATTGTAACCATATTTTCATGTGTGTGAAACAATATGTTTTTCTTAAGTGTATATTTTTTGGTTCAATTTTGTTTAAACTATTCAATTTCATTGTAAATCAACCATTATGAGTTCCTGAACTTTACGTGTTGATGTTTTTAAACCGAATAAATTAATTAAATAAATAAATTAATAAATAAATAAATAAATAATTGATAAATTTGGTAAATTATCATATCGATATGGCCTGGATATATCGCGAATTCACTTCAACATTGAACAATAGGGCATATATATATATTTATATAGGGCATCTAAACCTCTGAAACCAAAATTTATATTAAAACAAAATTGAATGGATATTTCGTACCCGATATCCTTGAATCGCAATTTTACTACTACCGGTCCATACCTTTAAGCTTCGTCCTGATATGCAGCGATAAACCGCACCGTTTTTCGTTTTTTTTTTTTTTTTTTTTAATTTATTTATTTTTTATTTATTTCTCTGCAGATGTAAGTCATTGGGCTCCACATTTCTGTATCTAATAACAAACAGCTCAGTGAATACCAGTGGGACCTTTGTCATAGTTGCCATTCATTTAGTTCTTTCTTTTTTATACCGGAGTGTTGGCTCCAGAGCGTCCGCCTCACAACCGGGAGGTCGTAGGTTCGAACCCCGGCCGCGTCATACCAAAAGACGTTAAAAGATGGGAGTTGTTGCTACCTTGTTTGGCGTTCAACAATAAGGTATAGAGCAACGTCGATCTGGCGCTGCTCAGTGGCTGCCGGGCTCACGATCAATTGGGCAAAAAGAATTTCCGTTTCGGTTTAATAAAATTTGGAGTGGATAGGCTATTATTATTATTATTATTATTATTATTATTATTAAAGACAAAAACGCCACGATTTACGCTTCATATCTGGACGAGATTTTACCCTGTACCTGGGTGACTAGGTTAAAACTGATGTCACGATGTTGTAGAAATAAAAAAAAATAGAGTAAAGTTGCAAGCTCAGTTTATTATTGAATTTGCAGAAGTAACCTACAGATGCAACGAAGGCTGGTGGAAATTTGGAGACAGGTGTTACCGGATCCTGGCTAATATCAATGTGGCAAAAACGTATGCCATAAACATATGTACCAATGCGAAGGCTCAACTTTTCGTCCCTTCTTCGCAAGAGGAGTACGACGCTGTGACAGCATACATCAACAGCCTTGGCTTTGTCAGCGCGCCTAATAATCCGATTGCCTCACCTATCGGCGAAGTGTGGGTAGGGTGTGAGGCGGGAACACCCACCTGTATAGATGGAACGGTGTTTGACAGCAGTGGTGGTATGTATAGAAAATATAAGGTATAGGGTAGCAATATTTATGATTCTGGAATGATAACTTTACATCCATTTCATACATAACACAATTTCTGAAACACCCCCTCCCATTCCATGGTTCTTGGTGATGGCAATCGATTGGATTGATCTTCACCAAGAGTATCAATTACAGTATAACACGTATGAATAGAGAAAACCTCATTAGTCATCTTGTTATCTTAATAATCGTGATCAAGATGATGTTAGGAGCTATATATACATGTATAGTGGAGTACATTTGTGAAGTTTCTAATTTTGATGATTTATTTCGTGAAGGTACCTTTAGTGCCGGTTACCAATGCGCCAAGTAACATTATCTGCGGTGGTCCCGTTGAACGCTGAGAAAAATCAGTGGGGGAAGAGGGCCCGAGGGGGGGGGGGGTTGCCACCCGACCATCTCAACATCGTGGAAAGGGCCTTAAAGGATAAGTCCACTCCAATAATAATTTCCTTTTAATAGATGCAGAAAAATAAGAGAGACAGAGAGAAAAAAAAATGAGTAAAATCGGATAACTAATAATTAAAAAAGAAGGTTATGATTTCTTTGTTTAAGTATGGAAAACTATGGAACTGAGAAAATCACTACACAAGTTGCTTATTTGGTTATCAGTTTGTGACGTCATTGCCTTACTATTTATCAATTGCTTTATATATTTTTATCCCATTAATTTCCCTTTATATCCCACAAAACCTGATTTTCCAATGCCTTTGCCCAGGTTATATGATTTGTATCATATTATGTGCATGACATTTCACAAAATATTTTATGCATTTTGAAGAAGTGATACTATTTTTTTAATATTGTATATTCATAACCATTGATTTTTATGTAAATAGTAAATAAAAATTCACATTTTTTATGATGTAACAGAAATAAAATACTATATATTAGTGCATCCACACAAAAACATATTACTATCAATATAACGTGGATGCTGGTGTGAGGAAATCAGATTTTTAAGGGGGAAATTGGAAATTGATATTATCAATATAAAGAAAACAATTAGTGAATAGTGAGGCAATGACATCCCAGACTCTAAGTGAGCTGTCAATTTGTCTTGTGATTTTCAAAGTTTGTCATGTAATTCAAACTTCATAACTTTCTCAATAGTAATCCGATATTGCTCAAACTTGTTTTGATTAATTTGTCTGATTTTTCTGCTTCTATTGAAAGTAAGTAAGTTTTGGAGTGGACATGCCGTTTGAATTTGAGGACCCAACTGTATGACAACTTATTTTGATAGGCAGACATTACATAATAAATTAAATACATCGTCTCAACTGAGAGTATGACGTACAATATGTTTTATATTCTATAAGTTTTAATGTTTCGTATACCGGTATCTTACCTTCCACAACTTTTATATTATCGATAGAGTATCCAGAAATAACTCCTCGACAAATATGCCATTAATGAAATCTATTTCCACGACAAAACTGATCTTCCGATGTAATGTTATCTCTTTCATGTGGATGTCGTGTTCTCGAATGATGTACTCTGATAGGATGGTGGGGAAGTGGATATACTCACTATAGTGGTGAAGATTGTGTGTGTTATGATAAATATGACGGACTTCGAGCGACGGATTGCGTGACATGGATATCTAAAGTACTCTGTGAAGGTAATGTGAACTTTTAAGATAGGGTGCAGATAACTTTCCATACACTTTGAACCCCAAGTTTCACATTTTCTATCAATCAAACATTTCAGTGGTTAGGGGCCGTGTAATACTTATTTATTTACCTTTAATTTACTTGTTATATATATTTATTTGGCTCTTCTATGAACCCATGTGATGTAAAACAAATATAAACAAAATTAATGTTACACATTAACAACGATAACGACAACATTACTACAAAATAAATCATTACGGAATATTCATGATGTGCTTTTTAAACATTCTATTCAGCCATGTTGTTTCCAGTCCCATTTGAGGAATATATATATATATATATATATATATATATATATATATATATATATATAAGGAAATATTAACACAAATTTTGTGTCCAGTTGGTGCTCTTTTTTTTAATAAAGAAAAGGATGACGGAAAAAAGGGTCAACAAATTAAATTAATATTGCCCGCGATGCTTGTTGTTTGAATGAATTTTAGTGGGATGTATAATTTTCATTCAGCTGAGTTACACATTGAATACCAAATTTTTGTATTATTTTTTTAATATAAATCATTCAGACCTGTTTAAAAGTTTAACAGAGGTATTGCAAAAATATCATATTATGTATTAAAACTTACTTAAGCATGGTAGAAAAGACTAATTCACTCCCAGAAGCGCGTGGAATTCACACGAAATAATAAATTTCATTGACACAAACAATTATTTCTTTGTGGGTTTTTTTTTTGGGGGGGGGTTCTGTTGCTTATGTTTGTTTGTTTGTTTGTTTTTATAATATTTTTCAGTTATCAGAATGATTACTCAATTGTGAAAGGTATATTTTTATGAATACTTATAGCTCCGGCCGCCGTCACACGATCCAGCACATACACCGCATCGTCGCTCTCTAACCGCTGTCTCCGAGGGTTCACACAGAAGACGGTCCCCAAGAAGTCCAAGACCCGCTGTGCTGCTGAGTGCTTGAAGGAGGACTTCTGCGTTTCATTCAATTTCAAAGATGGTGTCTGTGATCTCAACTACAGTACCCGAAACCAGGAGCACTACAGTGCCTTCCAAGAGGAGGAAGGGTGTTCCTATTATGAACCGTAGATTTCCTTGATAACCAGAAATGGGAAATTTAAGAAGTGACCGGTGTTGATAATAGGGACTTTTTATATTTGCACGTCGACATAGTGGACTGCTACGTGTGACGTCCTTTTAAGGCACTGGCACTCTGGCAGTGCCTTAACATGACGTCACAGTGCCTCATAAGGACGCAGGGGCGTACACATGGGGGGGGGGGGGGTTTGGGGGTTCAAAACCCCCCCCCCCCCCTTTGGTATTTTTATGTGTGTAAACCCCCCTAAAAAAACCCCCCCCCCCCCCCCCCCCCCCCTTTGGGTTTTTTTTTTTTTTTTTTTTTTTTTTTAATTATTAAAAAATTAAAAAAAATAAATAAAAAAAAAAATTATACCCACGGTTAACCTAAAAAAGGTGACCTTACCCCCCCCCCCCCCCCCAACGAAGAAAAATGTCAAATTTTGAAATTTCGAGACCAAAAAAAAAAAAAAGTGTCCGCTTGCCTGATTACCTGATTTGTACCAAAATACTTTGTTTAGCTGTTTAAGGGGTTAGTCTCGTCTAGCACATGTGCTATTATCTGGCCCCTTTTACCAACTAATAGTTTCTCTTCTTGTATATGTAAACACATTGTATGAAAGTAGTACTGTATTGCTGTTTGTAAATTAATCAAAATAAAAAATCAAATAATATTTGTAAATTTTGGCAAGATTGATCCGATTTGGATAATTCCATGATTGACACACATCGAGTCATACGTGCTACATATAATCAACTTTTCCTAATTGCTTAAATAAGTTTTCTTTCGAAATGTACCTCCATGGTCAGAACTCAATGCTTTCTCTGAAAAGGTATACATGTGAGAATTTGTTTTAAAGGACAACAAATTTACTCATTTCAAGATGTTCTAAACGGTTATAGGACACCTACCCCCTTGACATCCATCCCCTCGGATAACCACCCCCAGTTAACTACCCCCTAGGGCAACCACCCTCTAGGACGACTTCCCCCCCCCCCCCCCCTGGACAACAACCCACTACGACAACTACCCCCTACGACAACTAGCCCCCGGACAAATACCCCCCCTCCCAACAACTATCCTAGGGGTAGTTGTCTGGGGGTAGTTGTCCGGGGGTAGTTGTCCTAGGGGGTAGTTGGGGGTTATCCAGGGGAGTAGCCGTCCTAGAGGGTGGTTGCCCTAGGGGGTAGTTGTCTGGATACGGTTCTAAACCTATTTTAAACATTTCAATAGCATTGTACAGAGAACTTTTCACAACTATAGTAGTCACTTATTTTACCTTTGTCAAAATTGATTGACTGATTGACTTTAACGATAGTGTTTCCTTTAAAATTTGACTGATATTTAAACAAGACATCCCCTCCTTCAAAGAGGGGATGAATTTACCCCCATCCCCCCTTCCCCCACCCGACCCGGATTTACGCCCGTGCCTTACAGTATATATTGTATATTTCGAGCCAAGAGCAAAGATGTGATGGTGCCATAGGATTAATAGAGTGAATTCAGCCCGCCCCCCGCCCCCCACTCAGTGTTATTTAGGGTACGCATATGCGTGTTCCAATCGACTCCCCCCCCCCCCCCCCCCCCCTTTCAGCAAAAGTCCGGTGTGTAAAGTCAATACGGGACGACCTTTTTCTTTTGTTACGATAGGACATTTTGGTAACAAGCATGCGGTCCGTCCGTTCTCGGAGTGGGGGAGGGGGGGCGGGGACTTCAGTGAATAACTTTTTCCAGATAAATAATTCATAAGGAAAAAGAGTAGCCAATAGGCCATTTAAGCCATGTAACCAAATGTAATGCATACGTTTATGAGAACTACCTTGATACGAACAATGTCATTCATCTTGTACGAGTAATTGTATTACAATAGTCAGAATGTCGACTACCTACATTAGTTGTTGCTAGGTAGGACAAATAAAATCGCTCGCCCTTCCTAACAACGTCTAATATATGCAATTTTCATTTTGACAATTGAAATACAATTATTCGTAACAGGTAAGTGACTTAATTTGGTCAAAGACGTATGCCTAAAGTTGGTTCCATTCCGATAAATTAACACCGGGGTATATAAGCCGTAAAACTCTCCCGTCCTCTCTTTGATTATTTGTGTGAATCTTTCAAAATATAAATGTGCATGTATGTCAAATGGGATATTGATTGTAGTTTACACTGTATTTCTATGTGCGATGTCTGCATATTCCGTGTAATTCAGCTCTTGATTTTTTCTTCAATAAATACTTTTTCAACAATAATTATCCCAATCATATTTGTCTCCATGAAAGGCTAATTTCATATTGTAATCCATATTGTGGCGAGAATTGATGAGAAAAATGTGAAACAATTTTGTAATAATGACGTAAATGTATACTTCAGATAGTTAGACATCGTGACAACTAGTGGAAGAGCATGATAATCAAGTACGTTTCCCAAATGCGGCCATAATCGCAATCGCCCCCACCCGGCCAGCTCGCGGTGTAAGGGTATCAAAACCTTCAAATTTCAAGAAATGGGTTTTTGTTTTGTATTTATTGCTTGTTTTGCGAATACACACACCCACACACACTGTATCATTCCAGTTTTTTTAATAGGTGTCTACAATTTCTTGTCGCACACACGCACGCACACGCACATACATACACACACATTAAACCACGAGAATCCTGATAATCACAAAAGCTAAAGATTTGTTTGACCAATTCGGTGTATTGTTTTGGAACAGGTGAACTAAATTTCTAGTCACCAATGACATGAACAAGCGCGTTAAATTTGATTGTATTGCAATTACATAGTCATTGAACCTAAATTTGCACACATCACTCCGATGAGACTCAATTTTGTTGTCTTTTGGGAGGAAGAGGTAGGAATGCAAAATGAATAGGAACTATGTTAAGTGGTCTGACAATAAAGTACCATGACAACGTTATCCCTGTTCGACAGTCATCCAATGAATACAAGTACATGTATTTCAAACAGATTTAAATGACTATTTGGTATGAATGTATGTGAGCTGATTGAAGGTATATCGAGCAAGCTTTACCTGGCTTCTTCTCTTCTGGACCATCTCATGGCAAGGCAGGAATCACTGGTAAGATTGCGTCTGTGCGCGCAAAGTGATGATGATGTTGATTTGTGGTGGACATTGGCGATGGTGGCCGTAGCGAAGGTGATGGTGGTTGCAGTGGTAGTAGTGGTAATGGAGGTATTGATGATGGTTTGTGGTGAAGATGGTGGTGCTGGTGCTGGTGATTGTAGCGATAATGGTGGTGGTGGTGTTTGGTGATGGACATGGTCATGGTGGTAATAGTGATGGAGTTGGTTGTTGTAATGGTTGTAATACTGGTGGTGACGTTGATGATGGTTCTGGTGGTGGTGGTGGTGGTATAATTATAAATTGTGGTGGTGGTGGTTCGTTATATTTTCCAACACAATTTCCATGCCTCGTTCATTTTCCCACTTCTTCCAACCGTCGTTCAAAGCTAGATAACTCTTAATATAATATAAATATATCTATATTATAAAGAGATTTTTTAACGGCAGGTGTTGCCTGCCCTTGCCTCCAGCTTCCAGATATTAATTATGAGCGAGCGTCAGAAGCTCTTGGACGCGGCCCGGACGGCGGTAAACCTGCTTGACGCCGCTCATTCCGCAGTGGACCTACTCACCACCGTACTCGGGACTGAAGACGAGAACGGTTGCCATGGCAATCTCAGCGAACAGCATTGTGACGTCACTGGTATGTTCCGCTCTTTTTGTCTCGACATATACACTGAACTACAGTCAGTTGTCTTTCTGGTGAGGGGCGTATCCGATGGGAGGCAGGGGCGGACTGGGAATTATATTCGGTTAAGGAATTTCGATGTGACCGGCCCACACAACCTCTGGGACAAGACATATCAATCGACTCTCCGGCCACAAAAATCGGCCAGTTTCCGATCAAAAATATTTCTTGCCATAAAACAAATAGTCATTGGTTTTTATCGTCCTTTAATCATCCTTTAATGAACGAGATAATAGGGGTAAAATACATATTAACAGTCTTGTGTAGATTACTGTATGTGCAGAAGAAAAAAAATGTCCGTGAATTCATATTAAGGAAAATGATCTAAGTGAGTATTTGTTTCTGTTTCCAATCTACTTTATCTCCCTCTCTCTTTCTCTCTTTCTCTCTCTCTCTCTCTCTCTCTTGTTCTCTTCTGAGTGTGTGTGACTCATACCCTCATTTTTCTCTTCTTCTTTGTCCCTTTCTCTTACCCCCCCCCCCCCCCCGGCTTTCTTTCTCTCTTTCTTTGTTCATCTCTCTCTCTCTCTCTCTCTCTCTCTCTCTCTCTCCATGTATTCAAACGGAAGACTTGCCACAGACTGCGTCCAAAAGCACTTCAGAAGTCTGTAAAACACAGATTCCAGAGGGTAGAGGTCCTTTGACGGGGACTTCAATGTTGAGAATCAAAGATGACACCAAACCTCATTCCCAGAATACAACACTTTCAAATATTCACAGGTACATGGAGTAAATTGCGTTTGGAATTTGTCCTCATTACCTGCTTTTTATGTTCATAATTTTAACTGATTTTAAGATTTCACGTATTAAATGCACAGCCCAATTGAGTTAACTTTCTCTCTATAAGTGAACATGCCTTCCTATACTTAATTCTCTTCTCATATTTTGTTCCTCTTCCATTTACTATTTTTTCACTCCTATCAACGTTCTGTTATATAAAATGTAATTTTCATAATAAAATATATAATGTTCTCTCGGTAACTGTGTAAATTTATTATGGGCGTTCCTAACTCAAGATATGCTTTCCGGGACTTCGCCTCCTTCCGTATCTGAAGTATTTACTGTATACTCTATGTTGAAATAATTGTTACATATATAATTTATATATACATTGTGTTTTATATAGTACTGTTGAGAAGAAAATAAATGTTAATAAATACAAATACAAATTACTTTATGGAAGAATTTGGTGTATGTTTCAGATCAGCATCGGTTACTATAGCAACGGATGATGGAGAGAAGGATGAGACTGACATCCATTCACAGATGAGAAACGGGAGGAATGAGCGGGATCGTAGATTCAGTCGAGCAGTCATCCCAAGGATCCCTTCACAAGGTAATTATTGTTTTTGAGGTAGTTTTTTTTTTTTTTTGTTGGGGGGGGGGGATTCTTAAGGCTCGTTCACACGCGAAGCGGTTTTATTTTCAAGGTGTAAACGAACTGCAACTGCGCGCCGCGACAAAGGTCCTACGTTCTGAACATTATATTGATATCAAATGTGTCCAACTTTTTGTCTAGTCTGATCTAATTTGCGTAGACCGGCAGCGCACTGCGCAGCAGAAATCATGTCATGTAAAAAACTATCCTTGGAATTACCTTTCTATTACATATGCGTATTACATTGCGTATGCTGTAAAAGAGCATCCTTTGAATAAGTTTCTATTAAAGTGTGTATGATGTAAAAAAGCGTCCTTGGAGCTACCTCTCTGTTAAAGTGTGTATGGTTTAAAAGAGCATCATTAGAACTTCTTTTTTATTTAATTGTTTATGATGTAAAAAGGCATCCTTGGAACTACTTTTCTAATAAAGTGTGTATGGTGTAAAAGAGCATCATTCGAACTACTTTTCTATTAAAGTGTGTATGGTGTAAAAATGTAGGCCTTCGTTTACATGATAAAGATATGACCAGGGAGCTTTTCACTACAACATGGCAATATCCGGGCAATATCCCTATTTGGCAGTTCTTGATTTCGTAATGACTTCTTTGACATGAGACGAGAAATTCCAGGAACATCCACGCTACGTAATCAAGTTTAATTATGACCTAAAACTACAAATATTGAGTCTTTCGTGACACAAAAAGGTCTTTATTTTCCCCTTAAAATAGTAAAATGATATGAGCATTGCAGCAGTATCGAGTACACACATTATAGTACACAGCTCTTGTCATACTTTTTCTGTGCTAATTCTGGCAAACACCATTTATAATATCCAAACTTCTCTTCATTATCACACATGTATTGATGAGTGTAATCAGCTACGTGTATTATCAATCATGTATAATTGATATTTCGATACGAGGGATAAGGAGAGACTTAAAAGAGCTCACAAAGCCAGGGGGCGTTTCATGAAACAATTAGTCGGTGGTTTTCACAGACTAATATCATTTTTACATACAATTTTATTTTCACCGACTATTTTCCAGGCCTCTGATTGGTCAAATTTAGTCAGCGCTGACAGTTGTCGGCGGACAAATGTTGATGAAATACCCCACTGATCAAATCAACTGAAGCGTTGCCCGACCAAAAAAATACATTTTCCAAATTGCCTTTGAATTAACAAATACTTTAATTGTCTGATCACCTTGAATTTGACAGGGTTGTTTTTCTCTTTTGCTCGAAAAAAAATAATTGTTTTCAAGCAATTCATTGCACGATTTCGTTAGTAGGTCCATGGTTATATCGAGCAAGCTAATGACAAGCTTTTTTTTATTGTTTATTTGTTTGGCAAAATTTCAAAAAATAGATTATTCAAGAAATTGTTCCAACCAGCCGGTTGAAACCAATCTATCTTCCAAGGTTTGAGAGCGTTAGTCAAAAAATGGGGACATTTTTTATTACAAATAACTGTGAAATTATATTTCTCAAGATATATATTTTTTTTTGAAGGAGCCTGTTATCTGTATTGAATGACTTTGATGATATCAATGGCCATGTGCGGATAATAGTGGAATGGCTATCCAGGCTCGTTTATGAGTCATATTAGGGATCCTTTAGGTTGATAGTTGAATCCACTCCAAAATGATAATGAAATAGTGGTTTGGTTTACTCTTTTGACTGTCGATTCCTTTATTATTCTCAGCATGGATTTCCACTAAAAATAAAGAGATTCATCAAATGATTCCTGACAGAGTAGATATCTATTCCTGTAGGGCCTCCACATGGTGTATTTAGAAAGTGCATTTAGCAACAAACAAACTAGATTTCACATTTTCAATTTGCAATTTGCAATTTGCAATTTGCAATTTTCAAATTTAATTTCAATTTCGATTTGACGAAATAAATGTTGTCTTTCTGTATTGCATAATGTGTAGCAATTTAACAGGTTTGTTTTATAGTAACTATGCGAGTATTCTCTCAATTTCAGTTATGATCACCCTCAGCCAATGAGAACTTTACTGTAATAGTTCATACACCTGTTGAATGTTCCGCATCAATTTCATTCAGTCGCCAAGGTAACGCCTCAGCGACTTATCGCATGCGAGAAGCGGGATGACGTCATCATGGAAGATGCCATTGGAGGCGATGGGGGTGGCGGTACTGAGATCAGAGTTGAGGGATGGGACCATAGCTTTAATGAGTTCGTCATCGAACAGGCACAAGCCAGCAGTATACTCGTTCTGGAAAATGCGAAGGTATTAAACTAACCTTAAACTTTGGTTTTTATATTATTGTGTTCAACAATGTTGATAAAATATATAGAATTAAAGTCGAATTCCGAACATTAGATATTTTCTTCTTCTTCGATTTAATGACAACAACCACACAATAGGTCATTTTCGGGCATATACACAATAAGCATAGCTACCATTATTTCTCTTTTCTTTTAGTTTAATCTTTACAATAAAAACTGCATGCAAACAGATTGATATGAGGTCCTCACCTTCCGTTATGTCTTTAACAGTGGAATTAATGTGTTTTGCGCTATCAAGGCCTACTTAGTGAAAAAAAATGTAAACTGTGAAAAAAATGTAAAATAATTTGGAACAATTAACTGAGCCTGAAAACTGAAACAATTGCTTACATATTCATGAGGACAGTGGAATTAATGTTTTTTATTTTACATTTGTCCACAGTTTACAATATTTTCACTAATTACACATGATGTAAATAGTGCAAAAGACAAATAAATTTAGACAGTTCAGATGCGAATAGTAACTGCATGCGCTCACATGAGTTTTCCAAGTCTATTTTTATTTGTTATCTTTTATATTTTTTTCCAAATTACCTTTTCTGGCACAAAATTTGTTCAACGAAGCTGAGAAAAGAACTGCATGAAGCCAAGACCGAAGTTGCCACACTGAATAAAGAACTCTCAATGAATGAGGTGGGTAAAATTATGATGAAAGCGTGTCATTTGCACCAAAGGCGTCAATTCTATTGCGTAACTGTGCATGCATGTGCTAGGCTATATTAAAATTGAAATTGAAATTAAAATAGGTTTGTTTTTAAATCCATATATTAGCCCAAGGTCTGAATTACATGGAGCTTAGAAATTTAATTCAAAAAAGCAAAAAATCTTACAAATCTATACATATATATCATAGTCATACAATAATATAATAATAAATAATTAATTAAACGTTTTGGTACAGCGCATGACACATAGGCAAGAAGGAGAGAAACAGAGAAAAACTCGAGAGTTATGTCATAGTCATAGAATAATATGAAGGATAAAAACATAGAAAAGGAGAGAGTTAAACAAGAGAAACATAAGAATAAGGATGAGTTATGACAATGGTTTGGCATCTTCTTACTCTGGACCTTAAACCCCAGAGCTTGTGCTGGATGTTTTGAAAGGAAAGATCTAAGAAAGATCTCTGAACCCTTTCTACTGAATGGACATTTTAAGTACTGATTCTTCTGAAGTTCATTTATGGAATAAATTTTACTTGACAGTTAATAACCAAACTTCGGCTTCTTTGGAATTATTCAATATATACTTTGTTTTTCTCTTAATAATTTTATAACAAAAAAGTACATTAAAGTTACTTGGGCTCGTATTCCATCACTTCAAGGTTTCCAACTTAGCACAGTTAAAGTAAATAAAAATCTGAAAGTATCAAAACATTCTATATTGTATTCATTTATTAATATGAAACCAAACATGGAGCACTTTTTTAAGTGCCCAAGACAAGCGGCATCTGGGAGGGGGAATCCATGAATAGGCAAATTGCGCATTTTAATTGTAGCTTTTTCAGTATTAAGAATATAATTGTTATCATCATTAATTATCATCATTATTCAGCAGTATTATCTAATTGTTATGATTACTATTATTCATCGGAATTGTCATGTATTGCTCAATTGCAGGTAGATCACAACGACGCCGAGGTGCAGACAATGCTCTGCTCTCATGCTCGTGGTGATCATTTCTACCTCGGCCAAGGGTTCAACGAACTTGCATCAGATGATGAGGACACCGATTACTTGTAAGCTTACATGAACTATTTAATAGTTAATAGTATGCATGCTACAGAGGCTTTGATTCTCCGTCTCCCCCTTCTCACCCCCACCCCACCCCCCCCCCCCCACACTAGCTATCCACTCCCCCATCACATTCTCCCCCTTCTCTCTATAGCTCTCTCTCTCTCTCTCTCTCTCTCTCCCTCTCTCCCTCTCTTCCTCTCTCCCTCTCTTCCTCTCTCTCTCTCTCTCTCTCTCTCTAAGGTCTGATAGACACAATATCTTGTGATTGTCTGAAATTAGGTAGAAAGAACATTGATGTAAGTATAAATGTTAAGTTTAATTTGAATTGAGAAAGCATATTGCCTGTGTGTGACAATATGCTGAATGCATGTTTGACTACAATTTCATTTACACATCTTTTTGTTGTTCATCTTTTGATTGGCTCTGTCCCCTTAATTTTCAGCCATCAGATAAATATCAGAAGGCCTATATACCCGACCGATATACCCGACCGATAATGCCGGTCTCTTTAAAGGTTGCCCGTCATCGGTTTCGTGGGCTGTACCCATGCAATACGAATCATACATTACTGCTTTTTCTTTCTGTCTTGATTAGGACGACCTACAGTAATTCATCCCCTGACAGACGTTATTCCACTCAAGCGAACCGATCAGACGGTTTCATGGAGGGAACACGCGGCGCCGAGGTTTACTTCTGTACGCCTGGTTCGAACATCTCTACTCCCAGGACCCTGGGTCGAGCATCCACCGTTTCCTCCTCGGGAGGTGGTCTTATTCGAAGAAAACTGGAGCTACCCAAGTCTCTCAAAAATGGTAAAGTCATGTTTTTATTTATCATTCGAGGACGCAAATTAGCAGGTGGTCACGCATACTGGATTCTAATCCTTAATTGTATAAAAGGGGGAAATATCCATCAATTTACTTTTTCGTTGTTTAGCTGATCTGTTATCTTTAAAACGGAGAGTGTAAGAAGTGTTTGTTTGTGGCTGTTTTATATAAATCTTGTCTGTTTTATCATTGACAAAAACATGGAATACAGAAAGGTAATCAGTATAAAATGAAAAATGTCTTTGGTATCTTAATAACCCATTTGATTAGTGAATAAGACATTCTCTCTATATTCATCCCCATTTATTCTATTTTTGTTTTAATCACATTTTTTTGTAAATCGGATACAACTTACAAATAACAATCTTTCCATATTTCTGTCAATATCTTTTCTTCTCCCTATCACTCTCTTCACTTTCACACACTCTCTCGTTCCTCTCTCTATTCTTTCTTCCTTCTCCACTCTTTATATTCATCTCTCTCCTCATCGTCCTTCTCCCTTTCTCCTCTCTATTCTCCCTTGCCTCCCCCCCCCCCTCTCTCTCTCTCTCTCCTTCCTCCCTCTTCCTCCCTCTCCCCCCCCCCCCCTTTCTCCCTCCCCCTTTCTCCCTCTCCCCCATCTCTCTCTCTATGTGTCTCTGTCCCCCTCTCCCCATCTCTCTCTTTATCTCTCCCTTTATCTCCATCTCCGTCACCCCCCCTGCATACAGGCGGAGGCTACCTCAGCATCACCAGCTACGAGGCTTTGACATCTGACGACGAGAGTTCAACGATCTCTCCGGGATGCTGTCCCTTTGCCTGCTTTAGTTGCTTTGGTGGACGAAAGTCCCCACAGAAGTAAATCTTATACTATTGAAACTGTCCAGTATGACAGCAATAGAATAACTTTGTAACTCTTTATACGCTATGGATCGAAACCCAAGACTGCAACATTACTAGGAGTACATGGTTTATGTGTAATACATGTGTGACAAAATGTAGACCGTATCAGTCCAGTGTTTGATACATTGGTTGACCAAAAGCAGGCAAAGAGTTAATCCTTATTGAAACACGACTGAAGAAACTGGCTAATAATACTTCCAAGGCAAATTACAATTACAAAGCTACGAGTGTAGGGAGCATACCGGTAGTTAGAAGTAATTTAGTAGGACCTAGATAAAGGAAGTAAACTTTGAGTTCTTGGAATAAGATATCTGTGAGTAAACTTTTTTGAAAAATGAAATAATGAATTTTAACAACTTTACACAAATGGTAAGTTGTCAACAGGATTGAAAGAAAGTGAAAAACATAGGTTTTAGGGGGTTTTTTGTGTTGCATTTCTATATTGATTTAACAAACTAGTATTTCATACACATACTTGTTAAAAAATACTTGTTAAAAAATACATGTATACGAATATGAAGTGACTGTCATATGTACATGTATGTATCATGGGAGGTTAAAAACCTGTAGGCCTATATTATATCTATATTATGATTGAGCTTGTTTTCTATATAATAATTATTTAATTTCATTTGGAGATGTGGTAACCAATCTACATACTATAATGAATGAACAAAACGGAAAATGGTCAAATTAGTGTTTTCAGTGAAAGTTTCATTTTATTTCAAGATATAAACAGCAAGGTCTTCAATTTGCATATAATAAAGATATGGACGGCTTGAAGTGAATGGGTTATTCATAATATATGTGATACAATATATGGGCAAAACAAGCATGTTTGTATAAACTATATATATTAAACCATCTAGAAAATGCATGTTTGATATATGTAGTATCCTCTGAACTGATAAGAGCTTATATCTTTCAGATAAGGAAAAAGAAAAATGTACATGTATAATGCAGAATGATAAGAATTACACTTCAAAAAGCACATTTTTGGTTGTATACTGGATTATCATTTTGTATTGTCTAGGTTCAGTTGGGGTGTGTTTTTGCCAGGAATATGAGAGAATGATAACAAAATCACAATGAGATCATAGATTGTACTTGTAGAATTGAATATTGAAATCTGTATATTCAGGCTACCAGCTGCAATTGCTGGGAATTTTGTCAACCACCATTTCATTCCAAATTTTAACATTCTCAATTGGAGTTCCCACCCATTTCTTCACTTCCCTCTAAAACAACGTCTATAATTACTTCAGGAACAGACATAATGATTAATAGCAAAGTGCCAATACCAAATATTAGCAATATTAGGCGGTAACAAGTGATAATTTTCCACAAAATAGATTTGGTGAATACAATATTCTTAATAGATATAATAATATGGCTGGGTTAAATTGGGGGCGGGTAGAGTCTTCAGCTAGCGCCTACTTTCCCGGTCTGTTTCAAGTTGAAGCCCCCTCCTGTGAACCTAGGACCGTCTGTTCGTTGCGGCTGGATAGGTGGCGCTCCAGCTTGCGCTAAGGCTCTGTCCCGCTCTCTGCAATGAACACACACAAGAAAGAGTATGTTAATATGGTACAGTATATATTCATAGATATCCAACTTAAACAAATTATATTAATAAATCAATTTTAAAAGGAACATAGGAATTAGACATCAGCAA
The DNA here is from genome assembly GCF_000002235.5 of Strongylocentrotus purpuratus. NCBI lineage: Eukaryota > Metazoa > Echinodermata > Echinoidea > Camarodonta > Strongylocentrotidae > Strongylocentrotus > Strongylocentrotus purpuratus. The sequence continues at coordinate 23,687,272 of NW_022145600.1, read as the reverse complement.
CAAAAAAGGTAAATTCAATCAATTGAGCCCTCTCTGTTTCCTAACATTCAAATTTTCTCCAAAATATGAAAATCTCTATATTGAGAAAGAAAAACAAGTTATATCAATGATTCGTTGTGTAGGAGCTCGTGTAGAGAATTTTTTGTTACAAAGCAACAAATATTTCAATTTTTTTTTCAATCTTGAAAAGGTAAACTTTAAACTGAATATGGAAGGTAGTAGTAGTTGCATATGTTGATCAATTTGCACCTTTGATATCTGTCTTTCTTGACTCTCAAAATTTTTCTGCCTTGTGCCTCAGTCACAGCTTGCGTATTGTTGCATATTCTTGGCAAGCCTTTTTAACATTAATTCCTATTTCTTGATATCAAGAACTGAATTTTTGAAATCAAGAAATGAAGTCTTGAAATCAAGAAATCAAATTCTTGATATCAAAATTTACCATTGCTTTACAACAGAAAATAATTTCTTGATATCAAGAAATAGGAATAAATGTTAAAACGACTTGCCATAAATATGCAGCAATACGCAAACCAAATACTCAAAGGTGTGACTGAGGCATTATCTACAAGCATATTGCTGTCAAGATGACCTTGGTGTTAGCCACTCTTGTTATGGGTATTGCAGTGTGTCCTACCTTGCTTGCTGTTCCTTTCGTTTCTGGGCATAGTACTTCTTCTTGGCATCCTGCAGCTCCTTGGCGAGTCTCTCTATCTCGTACTTGTACTCTTGGACCTGGGATTCGTACATGTTCAGCTCCGATGCCATTCCCTGTAGCGCATGCAAACATCGGAAGAAGAAAATATGAGTAACGGAAGTACAAATACTGCTTAAAAGGGATTGGGTAACTTTGCCTCAGATTCTAAAAAAAATCCTGGATTTAGCTCATGCTGCAATCATAGTTATAAACCTTTAGGTCAGTCGAGAATCCCATGACTTTTATGAGCCAATCGCCTGTCTGATTATCAAGATATCTATGATTGAAATTAGAAATTTCAGAATTTGTTTTCCTACCAGTTTTATAACGCTACAGACTATTCAGATAAATGAGAATGATAAAATCGGTCCCTCAAAGATTTTTATTTTTTTGAGGCACTTCATGATCATTTGGAAGCATGATTTTTGTAGGGCATCAATATTACACCATATCATAGACACTGATAACACGTTCATGTAGGGCCATGCATCTCAGATTTAACATTGTTAAACAATGCCTTTGCCCAATCAAAGGATTTTACGGTAGTGCTTCTAGTACAGAAAATTACCATGGTACACAGTATTTTGGTAATTATTACGGTACACTACATACAGGTATATTGAGCCATGGTAGTACTGTCTGTAACATGGAAGTACCGTGGTAGTACCATCTTTTTTCTGTAAGGGTTGAAAAATATGTCCATTATTTTACCTTGAGCTGTTTGGTCTTGTCTTTGAGTGTCTGTTGGTAGATCTGAAGCTGTTCAGCCACCTCTGGTCCTGGCTGGCGGGCTAGGATATGCTTCAGCTCCACGTACAACTTCTCCTTCTCCTGTAATACAAATCAGCCAGGTCACAGTTCAATGTATCATGAATCCCAGTCTATTCAATTTCATGTCGGCATCTCTTATCAATAGGACTTAATCACTTATAACTGTCAGTATCCTTCAAATGCTGTGCAAATCCTTTTGAATTTCAAGTACATGCCAGAGCCATTTAATAAAATGAACTATAACCTATTCAAAACAGTATTTTCCATAATACATGTATTACATAATTTTTTTGTGGGCTGAATTCCTGTTTAATATCACTAGAATTATTCTAAAAAAACAGCCTGTACTTCGATCAGTGGGGATTTAGCATGAAGCAGGGGTGGCAATTTTCTAAACAGACCAGGGGAATATCGTATTCAAGAATGTTGAGGGGGGGGGAGCGATATGAATATTTTCCAGGAAAAGGCATCCCCCCCACACCACTCTTTAATCTGAAACCATGTATTTTATAGTGATAGTAAAGATAGTTCTTTCCTAGTCCCCCCCCCCCCCCCACCATCCCTGCCTCGAATGCAATGGTGGCGCTTATTTCTGTTTTGTAGTCATGCTATCAAGCGTTGCTTACTTTGTCAACCCTCCTGTTTGATGTTTTCAATTAGTTACAGCCAGCCTTATTATTCGACTAACAATGTTTTGTTTGTTATATATTTGTAAAAATGTAAAAGAAAAAGAAAATCAAACAGAAATAAATCAATCTATCAAATCAAATCAAATCAAGATCACTTGAGAAAGCTTTTGTTGCTTACCTGGATGAGGAGCTCTTTCTCCACCACCTCCTCCGTCTTTTGGATGAGCCTCTTCTGCAGGGTCTGTATCTTCTGGATCATCTCGTAGGTGCTGGGGTCGGATCCCTCCAGCTTCCTCCAGCGGTGGATGTTCATGGGGTTCTCCAGCTCCTCCTCCAGGGCCTTGCAACGGGTGCGCTCCCGGAGCAGCTCACGCTGCAGGTGGTACACTTCACGCCTGCATGGAGAAACCACCACACAAATGTTTTTTTCAAAATAATTAGTCTCTATTGCCACCTCGATCTTCCATTCCCTAATATAACCTTCTTCTGGGGGGTGTTTCATAAAGCTATTCATAAAGTTACGCGTGACTTTACAAACGACTTGTATATGAAAAGCCAAAAGGATTGCTCATTATTCCCTGCATCAACTAAAGTTGAACTGTCCAGATGTAGATTAACATAGTTATTATAACAAACATTTTTAATGCAAAGTATATTTTTTGCCATCATTTAATTGAGGTTATTGGAAATATCATATAACTTTGGGCATCCTAGCTGGCACTTCATATACAAATTGTTTGTAAAGTCATGCGTAACTTTACAAACGGCTTTATGAAACACCCCCCTGATATCATAAATCAGAGAGTGGTTTATCTGTAATATGTATGTATTTGGCATAATGTCTGCAACATCCTATTAAGAGTGATGCAACATTGATTTGCTCTTGGCATCACTAGATTTAAAGAAGAACTCTGACTTTCTGATCAGACTGTACAGAGCATTTCATGTCAAAATCAATGGATTAGGTAACTATAAAAGATGTCACCCCACACTTCTCCTTGTAGTTTAATCTGCCATATCAACATATTTGTTACACTGATTTTCAATCTCAATCTGTATCCTCTTCAATCGCAATCAGTTCTTGTGCTATGGAGGGTTCAGTATAAGAACTAGTGATTGGAGAAGATAGAGAAGCCTAGCCGCTAACCCCAGTCTCTGGACATTACCTAATAAGTGACCAAGTGTATAGTACCGTCTTCTATCTAATCTTCTTGGTGAGATGCAGGAATTAAGAGTATGTGACACTTGTGTGCCCTGGTGAACATTCAAGTTCATTCTTTATTCGTTCTTTAGTTTAAAAAACATGCAAAACATTTAAATATACACAAAGAATGTCAAGGTAGAATAGAACATACATTAAATAATTATTAAAAGGGCTATCATTAAAAGCTTGTCATCCTCTGCGGACGTCGTACCTGAGGTCATCGACATTGGCCACATTCTTGTTGAGGATGTTCTTCTCCCTGCGGAGCTTCTTGATCTCGAGCTTGAGGAGCCTGATGTCCTCCAGACGCTGGCGGTACTGGAGCTCTCCCTTGCCCAGGGTGGAGTGCTGGATCTTGATCTTCTCATAGAGCAGGGCCAGCTCGTCGTTGCGTCGCACCAGCTGGGTGCCCAGGATGTCACGCTCGCTGATGACCTGATGGGGGAAAAGTGGTTTGTGGACATCGTTGGAAGGTCACAAGACAGGATCACATTGTGATCTTGCAGTTATACAGTAGGATATAGCCTAAGGACCACAGAGTGTTTTTTCCCTCTTTTGCTAACAAAGAGATTGCTGAATAATCACGATTAAAACATCAAGACAATATCTGGAATCGGTGCATTGCAACCATGTGGGTATAGACAGAGCAGCGTGAATGAGATGGTTCTTTCCCCGAGACAAGACCTATGAATGCCTATCATGTGCAGTAGACTTTCAGGAATATCCACATATGATTTTGATGCCCATGATACCAAGAAATAAAGCACATTCATCATGCATATTGCTCTCTTAATTCTCTAGACCAACACTTTGCTTTATGACCAGTTAAAAATGTGGTGAGTAGTGTCTTGATTCACTTGCTCCCTAAGTATTGGATGAACAGTGAAACTTTTCTATACTGGCAACCCAAGGAAAACAAAAAGTCACCACTAAAGACAGGTGCATGGCCTTTAAATCCCCGCTGCACCACTTATAGCTACTTGCACCCTCTATATAGCAGTCAATGCCTAATCTGTGACTGTTGGTCCCCCATGATCCCCTCTTTCTTATGTTAATTGAGAGCTGATTTGATGAAATAACCACCTGTCAGTGACCATGTAGGGAGGTCTAATTCCTCCTGGCCAGCTAGTGCAGAGGGGCTTAAACACATGTATTGATGTAATTTATTTGCTCTGCATAATTACCTGGTCCAATTCTTTCTTCTGTCTGAGCCTCTCAGCATCAGCCTCGGAGATGATCTTGAGGAGCTTCCTCTCCTCTGCCTCCTGGGCCTCGATGTAAGCCTTGCTCTCTGAAGCCTGCTGCTTCATACGCTGTAGCTCTGCCTTCAGGGCTTCCTTCTCTTTCTCAACCCTAGAAAAGACAATCAATTAAAATTATAGCGAGTCTCCGTCAGAAAATCTTAATATCTCTTAGATGCTGCTTATAAATATTGGCTTGCATGGAGATGCAGATATACAGTAGGTTTACGGTTGCACCATGTGAGAGAGAGGGGAGGAAAAGGACCATCTGTAATCTTTCTTTCTTTCTTTTTATCTCTTGTTTGACATCATATCAACCAATTTGAGCAAAATTGTTATTTAAGGTGCAGCAAAAGTACAACTTCCAGTTTGTGAGCTTTCACATACCTATAGCTAAAGAGACCAATTGCTCAACTTAAGGTATATTCATGAGTTGAAGACTAATCTGAATCCTAGTGTACAGCAACTAGTAATTGTAACTTTCGATTTTTTTAAATGGCTAGTATTTGAAATCTTTTTAAGAGTTTAAATATTACTCTACACCGGTAAACAAAGATTCTTAAAGGTCCTGATACAGGGGAAACCAGTAATATAAATAGTGTTTCAGACAGATACTTTTTTATACAGGATCCCTTTGATTGCAATTTATAGAAGCATTTCAAAGAAAACACAAGGTGGTCTTTGTATAAGGGTGGCAGTTAAAACTTTTACTTCACATCTATTTTGTCACAAACAACTGTCATAAATGTTTCAGTTTTTGTACCTCTGGTGATCGAGATGTTCCTTGACAAGGGCAGCCTCCTTGGCGGTGATCTCCTCTTTCAGCTGGTCGATCTGGTGGTTCATGATCTTCAGCTTCCTCTTCATCTCAGTGATCTCATCCTGGGTAGAGAGAGAGAGGCAAAATGAAATGAAATAAAATAATAATGCCCGTTTTCATTCCGTTGCTATGGATTTGAGAAGACTCCGTAAGGGTCCAGTATAGGTATTTTACATTTATTTACTTCCTTTTATCATCTCTCCCTCAACCTTACATCATCTTTTTCTTTACCAACAATCGTTGCATCATTGTGTTACCTTGTTGTGTCATTGTAAATTTTCGCAATTCGGCTTAGCCGGAATGAGAGTATCTTAGTAAACCATTTTAAATTCAATTAAATTGAATCTTTTTCTCTTCTTTTGCTTCTACTCCATCCCTCACCCCAAAATCCAACCTTTTCCTTTTCCATTCATTAATCACCTTTCTATTCAGGTATCCTTCAGCATTCATTCCTCACCATGACATCCCTTAAACATTTTCCTTTTCTTTTTTCTTCCCCTTATTCTCCTTTCTTCTTCTCTACCCTTTATTCATCTTTTCCTTATCCATCTTCTTCCTGAATCCCAATATCTAGAACACTACATAGCTTTTATCCCAATAAAAACAATTTTCTACTCTTTGATAATCAAGTGCCATTTTACTTTAATGGATTAACTGACTACTCTTGTATAGTAATTGTGATTATTGTACAATTTATTGTACTGCCTTGATCTACCTTACCTGTGACTCAATGAGGTTCTTGCTGTAGAGGTTACGGTCGCTCCTGACGGCTTCGTAGAGGTTCTGCTGCTGCTTTAGCTTGGTCTCGGCCTCTGCAATCTTCTTCTTGTAGTCAAAGATCTGCATCTCTCTCACCTTCACATCCTCCATGTGTTGCAGAACCTGAATAAAGAGATCAGAGGTGGTTTTGATAATTTATCGCCCAAACTTTATCGTCAAATTTCGCAATTTTGGGGGTACTGTAAATGGATTCTTTGAACCTGACCTTTGAAGCTCAAGACCATTGTAAGAAAGATATCAGAAAATACTAACATGGCATATAATATGGATCTTGAAAATCAAACTATGTACTGTACCTAACAAAGAGATCAGATGAGGTTTGTATGAAAACTGCGTCCCCCCCCCCCCCCCCCCCCCCAATTTTTTTTTTTTTTTTTTTTTGTCAAATGCAGCTTTTTTTTGTTTAAAAGAACGCCAAAATCCATAATAAAATCAAAAGCATTCCACGATGAAAGTTCAAGACCATTTCAATAATGAAACTTTGTGATAATCTTAGTGAATAAAATGACAACATGGCTTACAAAATGAACCTTAAACAAATCAATCAATCAATATACACGAAAAATCAGATACATGTTAATGAAAATCTCTGGTGTTATGGAATCCATTAAAACATGTAAAACTTCATTTTTTTCTCGCACATAAAGTTTCCAGTTTGACAACAAGTGTTTGTACCGGGGCTCAAACACAAGACCTTTCTATCCCCAACAGAGTGTTAAAACCACTCAACCGCGATGCCAATTTTACCTTCTGGGTGAGGTCGCTGGCCTCGTTGATGTAGCGATCACGCTCCTTCTCCAGCTGGTAGATGATCTTACGCTGCTTCTGAGCTTCCTCCTTGTAGTTGGCAATCTCCTGCTCCAGGTTTTTCTTGGATTGCTCATGCAGCTTGACCAGGTTCAGCTGCTTCTGGGTGGCGCTGGCAGCCTACGTGGGGAAGAGGTTGGCACAAGAAATATTAGGTATATGATATCACTGTGGAGAGGAGGTTAGCACTAGCATACAGAACATACACCTATATTTTTACCTACAGATATTACAGGGATTTCACAGATATTTTTTGCAAATTCTTGTTTTTGTGGTACACTGGCCACTTAGAAGTGATGTTTGCACATGCACTACCAGATCATTTTTCGGTCATTACATTTTGGACCCTATAACAATTCTCAAAAATGAAACCCATTGCGAAAATAACATATTATACAGCAGTTCTCTAGGTGTGTTTCAAATCATTGGAGGTAGCGCCAATGCTTACAATACAAGTTCCAGAGCTTCATACAAAATGTTATAGAAGGTGACAAGGAGGTGAACCTGCTACGGATTTGAAAGCAATAGTATGTGCTCCATAGTCTGGTGACTAATCCACTATATAGACACATGGGCTCATATCCATAATTTTTTTTACTATAAGCCTAGTTGTCAACTAACTATGTACTATTGCCCACGTAATTAGTTCAAAACTAGCTAAGAAAGGTTTTTAAGAATATAAGCCCTGAAGGATCATTGAAAAGTGGGGCATTTCTTCATGATCGAGGGTTATCTGCCCCCTGTAGGTTAAGGACCCTACATATCCATAGTAAAAATCACCAACAACCAATTCTATTTATGTTTTGCTCTTATCACTGGGTTTTCCCCTAGCCTCATGCTGTTCGGACCTACCTTGAGCAAGTTCTTGTTGAGGATGTCCCTCTCACGGACCAAGTCGTCAATGGCCTTACGATCCATCTCCGTTTGTTTCTTGTTAGAATCAATCTCTGTAGGAGGGAAATGAATAGGATAGTATGAAAAATATGAAACAAAAGCAATACAGAGTGTAACCACTCAAACCCTAGCCTATATTTTCTAATCCTAATTCGATAACCATTGGCAAAACTAATGGAAAGCACAAATGGATAGTGAAAAAGAGCTAAAAATCTTGCGTTGGTTGCAAATTTTCCCAGATAATATGAACAATAATCAGTGACTATTGTCCCAAACTAGAAGAAGAAACAAGGCGAAAGGATAGTTCATGGTTCTGAAAGTTTACACTAAGCAATAATGGTAATTTGTTGGATAATCTTCATCCATGGAAAAATGATAGAACACTGCTTAATTAAGAATGCTGTTAATACTATCTCATACTTAACTATTAGTATGAATTCAGTGATCCTAGCCCAAAAAGTATTGCAAGTACAGCATGATTGTTGGTGAGGACAACAGCTTCAACTACAACTTCAACTACTACTGTGATAACGATGAAGCCCAAAATAGTGACACCATGCTATGTTTTGCTCAGTTACACAGGCGATACAAACAAAATAATTGGCATCCCACATTCCATAGGTTTTGGTTTTTTACACATCCAATGAGACATGTTCTCATATATTCGATCGACCCACCTCTCTCCAGTGCAACAATCTGTGACTTGAGGGTTTCTTTGGCTTGCTCCGTCTCTCCCTTCTGCTCCTCCACGTTGCGCAGCTTACGCTGAATGGTCTCCCGCATCTTGGTGAGGCGAGTGGTGTCACCCTTCAGGTTCCCTATCTCGTCCTCTTTGGCCTGTATGAGCAATTATGCATGGGATGGGAGAGATAGACATGAGAATTGGTACCAGTCCACTCATGGAAAGGTGCTGTCTTGGATAATTTTTTTGAGGGATATCGATATCTCAAAGATATGGTCTGTTTACAGCCAGCAGGGCACTAACTCTGTGTTAACCTTCATGAGCTATCGCCCTTCTGGCTCCAGACAATACATCATTTTTCTCCTGGATAAGGTACATGAAGGATGTGGGGAGGGTCTTAAGATTTGATACCAGTCTAATCAAGAAAGTGCAGGGTCCCATCATGAATTTAGCATGGCTGAAGAGCCAGTGTATTTACGTATTCAGGAGGATAGACAGAGAACACTAAGTATCTCTTTCCACAGGGATCTATATCAATGCGAAAAGAGCTGAAAGAATTAAATGCATATGGGCTTTGAATACATGATTCATGACTTATGTCCTTAACAAATGCATATAGTGTACACACACCAATCATCCAAAAATGCATATTCTTCAATTTGACAGGTCGTATGACATTTTCAATAAAAAAATCTAGGCAACTGAATGACCTTCAAAGAAATCTAAGTATTTTCTACAAGCTAGAGTACAATGATCCTTAGAGTGCTTGAGAAAAATAATTTAAAGACTTAGAAAAAAGTGTAGTGACCTCACCTTAAGTTCATTGACCCTGTGTTGATTCTCTTGAGCCAGGCCATCACAGTTGAGAAGCTGGGTCTCGTAATCTTGCTGCAGCTTGGTGAAACGGGCATTCAGGATGTCAGTGTCCTTCTGGGTGCGCTCGTACAGGATCTGCAAAACAAAAGAATTACTTGTTATTTTCTTTAGATGCAAGGAATATCATTCGTTTGTGCATAATATAGTTTGACGTTGATGATGATTTTGATGAATCCTACTTAATTGATCCAACAGTCCTTCCTTCAAAATATGCCATTTTCACTACTTTGCTATGATGTGCTGACATTTCTCTCATCCTTTAAGCATCCATTCATGCACTCATATAAGGTCCTCTTGAAAGTGTTTTGATACAACAGTTTGGCATTGATTTTTTTCACAAAAACTTTTTTCTTTAATTTGTCAACCAAGGCCCCAGCATCGCATGAAACTTACCACTGATGGTAACTTTGCCACCAATATTAATTACCATGGCAACATTACTCAATAAATGTATTGCCCAGGGCCCAAAACTATTACAGCCCAGTCATATCAAAAGTTGTGATCGATACAGATTGATTGCAAGTTCTACAAGTACTTGCAAACTTACAAACTTATCTCTTTTTTATATAGTACCGGTACATACTTGCGATGAATATCAAGGTATAATAAAGTTGAATCAATTTCAACTGTCTTCTAGATGGAGCTATATGATAAGGTAAATGTGGAAGGCAATCAAATTACAGAGGATCAGGGGGGGCCTTTCACAGAACTTGTCATCAGTGACAAATGACAGTTTTTGTTATAAGCTACTGAAATCCTTGCTTCTGATTGGTTATCGTCAGATTTGTCACTGATTTTGGTAATTTGTCATTGAAAAAAGGCTTTGTGAAATGGGTCCCAGGTTTGAGCGTGTGTACCTTCTGTTCTTTGAGCTGCGTCTCCAGACGTGAGATGTCATCCTTGTAGCGTCCGGACTGGGTCTGCATACCCTTTATCTCGTTGGTCTTCTGTTCCAGCTCCATCTTGGATTGTTTGAGCTCCCGGTCCACCTTCTCCTTGCGACGCTGCTCCCTCTGGGCCTCGTTGCTGCGGACCTGGATGTCTTGGTTCAGCTGCGGAGGGAGGGAGGGAATCAAACAAAATAGAATGTTGGGGAACATGGTATAAGGTCCTGCAATTGTCTAACCTCAGATATTTTTGCTGGGAGGGCATGGGAAGGGACAGAAGGCGAGGAAACATGGCATACTAACCTAATGGCCCAAATTCGCAAAGGAGGTTCGTCGACAAACCTAGATTTATGTGCGTCATATGAAGCGTTTTGACGCATTTCAGACGAAGGTTTTGTCTGAACCTCTTTTGTGAATTCGGGCCATTGGGTCAGTATGCCATGTTTCCTCGCTCACGCCACATCTCTGATGAAGTAAGCCTGGGGGCACCACTCGCTGAAACAAATGTCAAGTCATTTAGTTGTAATGTTGTCAAAACAACTGCTGTCAAAACTTATCTATTTTCAAAGTAATTATCATTTATTGTAATGGAATATCATTTGTGTAATTTAATTTGTAATTTGTAATTAATAATGCAATTATCTATCATTTGTATGTAATAATGTAGGCCTAATATGTAATGTATATGTGATAATGTAAATTGTATGAATGTAACAATGTAAAGAGGATTGTCTTTGATGATTATTATGCGCTATATAAATCGCAATTATTATTATTATTATTAATGACACGTCCGAATTTATTTTCGGACACTCACCTCAGCGATCTTGCTGTCAGCTTCATTCCTGTCCTCCTCAGCCTTGGTCTGCTTCTTGCTGGCTTCAGTCAAGTTGTCTCGGAGCTTGACAATCTCAGAAAGCTGTTCGTCTCTCTCCTTGGTCAGATCTTCCTTCACCTTCAGGAGCTCGTTTACACTGTCGTTACACAGATACAGAGAGGATGAGGTTTACATCGTTATAATAATTATCATTATAAGCATATAATATATCTGCTTTCAACAAAATTATTTACCTAAATTTATGGAGCAATTATGAAAAAATGCACCTTCTAATATCACTTTTCCATAGATGCCTGTACAAAATCTGGTTAACAATTTTTTTTTTCTCTGAAGTTATAAAAATGAATTTAGCTCATTTTGGAATTGAACTCTTCATAAGTGGTTATATAACCCTATTTCAATCATTATCATCATCATCACTATCAACAACAACATCATCATCTATTTCTTCTTCATGACCATCATCACTATCATCATCATCACATCATCAGCTTCATTATCAAAAACAATATCATCAATAATTGATTATGAAAAGGATCCATGTTATTGATCGCTTGAGATTCAACAAAAAAAACTTTTGGGGGGGGGAGCAGACTGCGACTCAATACTGCATGACTAATCACTATCACTATCAACAACAATTTCATCATCTAAAAAAATGAGAATTGAATTGAAAACCAAAAAAGGAAGTCCCAGACCAATAAGGACGTGGGTTTGATTGCTTAACCAACTGACCTGTGTTCTTGACCCATGGTAAGTCCTGCACCCTGCTCCACCAGACGACTGAGGTTCGTGATCTCTAGTTTGAGAGACTGGATGGTCTCCCTGGCTCTCTGTTCCTTCTCTTGGGATGCATCGACCATCTTCCAGGCTTTCTCAATCTCCTACAGGGCCCAAGAATAATGCATTATGTGAATGTTTAATTTTCAGACTTGACTAAGCTGCGTAACACAACAGTGGAGTGTTTCACAAAGACTTTAAGTTGGACTTAAATATGGCACCCCGTTCATGCCACTGTTTGCTCTCACCATTCACTGGAGTTTGTCTTTCACGGACATACAAATCATGGTCACAAATCTACAGAATTTGCATCTTTTGAAAAAATATTATCTAAAGATCATAATGGGGAGAGCAACCAGTGGCATGAATGGCCTGACATAGTTAAGTCCTACTTAACGTCGGTCTTAGTCTTTGTGAAACACTCCCCAGACGTGTTTTCAAGTGGACTACTTGTCGACTGCTCTTAACCCATTGCGAATCGATTTCTCTTTTTCCCAAAGGCTTAAATACATGAACCACCCATTGGCAACATCAATGGCTTCACACGGTTGAAAATACAATTTTCTGTTCATAAGCTACAGTTATGACACATAACAAGGAATACATGTACATCCATCTTTAAACCTTGAATGTAAAAAGGCACACATATTTTATATACAAACAGCTGTACCAGAGAGAGAGGGTAAGCGTAAGACAGAATATCATCTTGAATTTTTCATATAAAGACCAAACCATTGAATGTCTTTTCTGTCTAAATTTGTTTAAGCTCTATTGTTCTTGCAAGATAGGCGCTATATTTCCTTTCATACTCGTTTCACTCACCTTCTTTAATTGTGCAATGGTTGTCTGGTCCTCCTGTGAGAGTTTGAGGGCGGTAGAGACCTTGGCAGAGTTGGCCACAATCTCTGCGTTGAGCTCCCTGCATTTATGCATCAGCCGTTTTTCGCTTTCGTGGGATTTCTTTAGGGCTCGGTGGAGCTTCTCGTATTCTGACCTAAATTTCTCCAGACTCTTATCGCCCATGAGCTCATTGAGGACCTCCTGGAAGTCCTTCTCCAGGGCCTCAAAAGCGGTGTCTTCGATGGCCACCTTATCCTTCCCCGCACTTTCATCTCGTTTCTTTTCCTAGGTCACAGAAAAAAATAATCAAACAAGATTAACAAAAATCATAAATAACAAAGTCTGTTAGACAGGGTCTAACTGTTAGAGTCTAAATATGCTAATTAAACTAGATCTAGATTAGAGATAGGGGCGCTGGTCCGAGAATGAGGATCGTCTGCACAAACAAGGATATCATTTGTAAACGTGGACAAAATGCGTCCTAAAAAATTGTCCGCATTTTCGCTGACATTTTCTTTCTTTGGCGCTTTGCGGATTTTGGGGAAAAAAGATTCCACGTAATAAAATACCCCCAGTTCACCGTCTACTTTTATGTTGAGAGTTGTCCATTTTCCCAAGGATTTATCGCTCGTAACGTGAAAGTCTCTGTACAAAGTCAATGTGAAATGCATCAAAAAAATCACTGCGGATTCTGTTTTTCCAGATCGGAAATCAGAATCGTCCGCGAAAATGCGGACGATCCTCATTTCTGGGAAGTTAACAGTCCGCGTTTAACCATATTCTCGGACCAGCACCCCTGCCGATAAAACTAGCCTGCATTAATTGTTGACAGTCCAGCGAAATTTGTAAACACGCAATAACTGTCTAGGCCTAGATCTAGGCCTACAGACAGTCTAGCAGCAGTGTATAGCACCCCACCGGTATGGGGAATCCTTGAAATAAAACTGACATAATTTGTCAATTACCTTCCCCCTAGCCCCTGGCCCGGCCCTACACTCTCTGGATCTTATTGTTAATCTAGCTAGAAGAACAACAAAATTAAAATCAACAGACTCTAGAGTCTAGTATGGTCTCCAGATCAGATCACTCACTCACTCAGTCTCACCGAAATCGTTATTTCAATCAGAATTCAGAGACAGTCAGAAGAACAACTTTCGTCTGAATTATCACCAGGTTAATTATTAAATTAAAGAAAAACATGCAATCACAGGACACAAGTAGAATGTTGTTTACTTAATTTGCCTGTAGGTCTAGGCCTAGATCTAACTTGTTACTGTTAGATCTAAGCTTAGAATTCTAGCTAAGAGAGTAAGACTCGTCATTGTACTTACGTCTGTCATATTGTGTGATGGTTAGGCTTTAATTTCACGGTGTTCTCATCAATCTTGTTAATTTTATATCGTTGTTGTTTTGGTTCTCATCACGGTATTCCACAGTTGTCACACACAGAATATAAGTTATAACCAGCCGCGAGCTCAGAGTACCGTACGTGCTTTCTATATAATGATCACCCGTACGTTGTTGCTGTGCAAATATGTTGATTCGTTTCTAAGTCGCATTACGCAGTCAGTATGCAAAGTATACTTCCACTAAAGAAAGTATAGTTCTTACAACATAAAAGCTTTAGAAGACATTAATTACAAATTATTGGTATTTCTATCAAAGACGTAAAGATAAATATCTTAAAATTTATTTCAATAACTTCTAGTAATAATGAGAATCCCATCTAAAATGATTAATTTCAGAATTATTGATTATAGACATTGCCGACTATTCTCTGGAAAAAGTATCAATTATAGCATTGCCAATTTTGTCATGGTATAACGTGTACAGATTAGTCTTTAAAAACTCCGAGGGGGGGGGGGGGGTTTGCTGTAAAACAATTTGATTTATTTCAAACAATTTTTGTAATGCAATTACAATGAATTCCATTATGTTTATCATGATAATAGATTACCTCATTCTAAATAATAGTGATTTTTGATGATGATGATGATGATGATACTGATATTGAAGATTATAAAATTGATGATAACAATAATAATAATTATTATTATATTAAAGGTATTACAAAGTTTTGGTATGGGGTCATGAATTTGGTTCAAATTAACATATTGGAAGCATATCCGCCCCCAGGATGCTCATCTGACCTTAATAAATGTCTAAAACCCCTGAGCTTCATTAGGCTCCGCCCCTTGACACCCGCCGGGGCTTTGCCCCTGGACCCCACGCCAATGGACGCTCCACTATGCTTTGCTCTGCTCTACCTGACTTAAGCCCACCCCCCCCCCCCCCCCCCCACTTTGAAAAACGTTCCCAGTGCCTGTGTAACGTGTAAGGGTGGTGGTGATGCGAATCTTTCCCTCAAACGTTTTTGCCCTGAAAAGACTCGCCGCCCCTGACAAGAGATATATATAAATGAAGATTTTCTGGGCACGATGTGATATGCCTTTCAGCATTTCATGGGCGCGGCCATTTTCTTTAAAATGTGACGTACCAGTAAGTTGTACTGGTATCATGCATCAAGCTTTATTTGAAAAGACTTTTTAAATCAATAACCAACCTTTACTTTTCAATGAGGATCATAGCTGAGATGAAAATTATATAACTTTGACCCCGTTCTCACTCACTTTGAAAGTGGTCTTAGTTAGACCGCTCCAGACCGCTCCAGAGGAACAGGTCTTGAGGAACGGTTTGCGAGCGTTCACACTCCGAGCAGTGGCTCAAACCGCTCCAAGAGTCAAAGTGGTCTTGTTGCTATGGCAGCTCAGGTAGGCGGGTCAATTTTTTTGCGCGCGGAATCCAAACCGTATGTACCGTACTCACTGATCTCTACGCACCGAAGGTCACTAGCTCACTTCCGTTCAAAGTACGCTTTCCGTTCACATTGCACGTTAGAGCGCTCTGGAGCGCTCTTATAGTCTTAATAAGACCCGCTCCTCAAGACCACCTCGGAAGGTGGACTTCTGGAGCGGTCCAGAAGTCCGCTTCCTGGACCACTTTGAGCGTTCTCACTCACCTAAGAACCGCTCCTGAGGAGCGGCTCTTAGTTAGAGCGCTCCAGAGCGCTCCAACGAAGTGAGTGAGAATGGGGTCTTATTCTTGGTAGTCACTATATCCTCAAAGTATTTTCAGATGTTGTTTATATCGTTGCAGTAAATGATCATTTTGATAGAATGAAATAGTACATATATGTACACCCGCGTTGAATATTTACTTTAATCCATGGTTTTTATACAAACATTAAAAAACTTAATTTTATTCCTTAGCATCTGTTAAATTGGCAATCTGGCGTTTCTCACTTAAACGCCGTTGTTCAGCAAGTGGGACGATTAACAGAACAATGTCTTGGTGTTATTAATCCGCGCAGAGTGTACTTTCAAAAAGTAGTTCCATCTCACGTGTTACAAAATGGCAGCCACCATGGGACTCCGAGTTCGCAGTCTAAATCTACCTGTTTCATTGCTTAACGTCGTTTGCCGGCGTCAGTTAAGTTCCACAAGGTAAATTATAAGCAATTTTCATTTTATTGATATTCGGTCATATTTTCAAGAAGAGTAAATCCCGAGAAAGACATTGAAATGGTGTATTTAAATTTGAAACTTTACGTCCGAACTCGCATTCGCAAACACTGTCCGATGTTGCATAAGCTTGCCACCAATACCCACTGGCACTGGCACTGGCACTGGCACTGCACTAACTCCAGGAAGCTCCGACGCCGATGCCGAAGGCGCCGGAGCTTCAGCAGCTAGCAGGTGCATCGGAAAATATTCAAACAGCGGGTTGGGCAACATTATCTCAAAATATGCTAAGGGAGTAATTACAATTTTGACTTAGGGTAGAGTACCCAGTATTCGGTCACTTAAGGGGAAATCACTAATATTTTGAATTCTTACCTCTTTCATTGGGCAATCTACCCATCAAAAGAAAAGAAATTTATTCCTCTAACAGGATTTTATAGTCACTGAAAATATAGAATAACGATAAGCAAAAGACTTCCGAAAAAAGACGGAGCATTTTTCTGCCCAGAATTCGGTCGCGCCAACCAGAATTCGGTCACGCGATTTGTGCGTGGTATCTCCGTTGCAAAGGAGCGTAGCGTATTTGCGCACTATTTTCACACAATTGCGCGATAAAGCACTGAATGTCAATGCGTTTACCGCATGGCAAGGGTATCGTATAAATACCTCTTGCACATCGGCAAGTGCGTCATTTGCAAATTCGTTGCGATGGAGCGAACACGGAAGTGATTCTCTTCACACACATACTAAATTCATTGTGACAGCACACGTAGTTGTTTCGCAATAGACTTCTACATATGGCTATGCATGTTAGCGCATGTGCTAAGAGAACGCGAAAGTGCGGAAAGTTGTGCGACACTGACCAATTTCGAGCTAAGTTGGAGATCTTTCCGGGGCCCTAAATCTGATTTAATTTTGCGAGTTAAGAAAAGTTGTTCAGCTGCCTGATTTGTGCAAGTTTCGTGGCTCATTAATTATTTTTTTAATTGTTACAGCTGTTGAAACGGCTGTCTGACCGAATACTGGGCGCGCTACCCTAGGCCTCTAATCTAGCCTAGATCTACTAAATAGTTGCTTGACTCCTCTTGGCTTCTGGCTGGCCACTTGAAATTATAATTTGAACTTCTTCGATGACGTCGATGGGGAAAAAGGGGGTGATTTTTCGTCGGGGACGATTCCTTCAATGTTGTATCGTCGATTCAACCAGCGAAGAAAAAGTATGCATGCGTTGTATCATCTAGCCTTCTTTTTTCTTCTATTACTAGGCTAAGTTCTATGTGACTTGGTACTTGGTTGGGTAATCCATTTGGCAGCTCATCTCACTCAGGAAAAGGCAAACTAGAATCTAACAAAGAAATTAAATTCAAAATTTTAACGTTTTGACTTTTGGCATAATTTTTGGCAGGCATATTAAAGGTAATAACTAATACAAAGTTTTGGTATGGGGTCATGAATTTGGGTCAATTGAACATAGACTATTGGAAGCATAGACTATACGATCATGTACAATATTCAGTGATCGTTGTCGCGGTCGAAATCGACTCTAAAGTTTTGAAATTGTAAATAATAAACACTTTATGTTGTGTAGTTCCCTCTCAAGTTCAAGATATTAATTAAGCTATAAAACAATGTTTCTTGACTAAAATCGACCGATTAGCTATTCCCGTTCAGAAATTATATACCACAACTACATATTCTGAGATATTCATGGTCGCGGCTACCCTTGTACGGCTGTAGGAGCTTTTTGAAATTTATCAAAATTTACTGGGAGCACCGGTAAATCTTTATATTCAATTTTTCTCGAAAGCAGAAGTGTTTTAGGGGCTAAAATTTCTAGTGCTTATAATACATCCAAAATTGTAAAGAATCACTATCCACCCATTTTTCAAAATTTCCCAAAAATTCCCAAAACTTTGTAATACCTTTAAGAAAGCGCTCAGAACAACTTAGGTCTACAAGCATTTTATTACTAGACCTAGATCTAGACTATTTTGTAATGATGTAAATATCTTTGTTATGGCAGTATGGGTTAATTATTAAAAAGTTATGAATATTTAAAGATTTAATTGACTTGCTTGATTTGGCAATGGTATTGTTTTATCATAGAAAACAAAGAAAAAGTTGTGACCTTTTCAGGAAGTTCTGAACTAGAAAGTGTCATACTTTTTTTTTTATAACTCAATGGATTTTGATAAAACTTTCTATAAGGAAAGCCTTATTCAAGAATAGAACACTGTGCAACTGTCTTTACTAATTAATTACAAAGTTACAACAGCCTACTGATATTGATTAAGCGGCACCAATTTAGGAAAATGAGGCTGAGACAGGATCAATGTAATTTGCATGCTCTAAATGTAAGGTAAAGTTCTACGTGAGGCACCAGTTCATTTAGATTTCAAGGGGGGATTAACCAGATGAAGCCTCTTCCTTCTAATGTTATTTCTTTTTCTTTTTTTATAGGACGCTGTTCGCCGAAACCAAAGAAGTTAACAAAGAAAATGGAAGTAAATCTGAGGAGGAGACGAAGATGACAGACCTCGAGCAGAAGCTAACAGAAGAGAAGGCGAAACTAACAGCTCAAGTAGCAGAGTATACAGTAAGGAAAATGTTGTTTTAATATCTCCAAATTGTCATCTGTAAATTCTTTCTCACTGTATCTTTGTTAAGGGAAATTGGGCTTAACTTTAGGGTTATGTTAGAGTTAGGGTTAGGATTAGGTTTAGTGTTACTTAAAAAGCTTAAGTCTAGAGATTTAGCTTCATTGGTGACCTTTTTGGTACCCTACGAACGTTTGGTCGATTTTAGTGGTGGGGTAATCCTAAAGTTGTTCCGAAAATTGTTAGGAAAGTTACGGTGGAGGTTACAGTGTTTGTCATATCAAAAATACTCGGTTCCATGATATATTCATATTATAGGAACTTAAAGATAAAGACCAGTGATGGTCATGCGATTGCATTGTGAAAGAAACGTTGTGGAATCGATCAGAAAAGGTTGATCATCTAGCATATAAGTATTGGTGTGTACTGCAAGGTTCTGGAATCATCAAAATGATAAGAAATTTGGCCCAGTCTTTGTAAAGTTACAAGCACTGTACACAGAAAGATGTATGTGGGACTACGCACACGTGCACGACACATGCGTTATATCTCGCACACCCCAATAGATTTTACCAAATAATTTACCAAATATATCAATTAGTAGGCGGTTTCCCGGCAAATTTGTATCATCATGTATTAGTCAAAACATATTCTTTCTCATGATTGGTAATAAGAGCTTCCATTTCATTTTTTGAAATTGGGGCGTTTCCAATACTGGTCTTTACCTTTAAGTATATCCAGGAAATATTTATGAGCTGAATGGATTTCACCTTCATAATTTGTCTATTATGATTGATGCTAGATGACTTAGGGAGATGATGAAATATATTCCCTCCTCTTTTTACTCTTATTTATGACAACAAATGAAATTTACCAGACCGATCTATTTGTATTCTACTTTTCTTTCCCCATAATATGTTAGGTTTTGATTTTACAAGGTTATTCTCATTACTGCTAATTCAGTTAAACTGACCCTGGGTCTAAAATTATATTATCAAAAGAGAACTTAGACCTTTGGCGCTTAGAGAATTCGGTGGTAAGAGCTTTATGAGCACAATTTTTATTATTATTTGGGAAGTGCTTAAACCCAGTTTCAGGTTGAAGCCAATGTATACTTTGTTATTAATTTTTCTTGTGAATTTTACCCTTTGTATTATGTTGATTTATGAATGTTCGCATGTGTTTTCTGGATTTTTATGAGCAAATAAATTGAAATTGAAAAATTGAATTGAAATTGAGGTTGAGATGTAATAGTAGAATACGGGCCATGGAGTTTTATTTGCTTAGGGTTGCATTGTAAAGCTTTTGGTAAAGATTTTATTCATTCATTTTTTATTAAATACTATCACTTTTGGTTTCTCTCTATGTCTACCCCCCCCCCCCCCCCCCCTCTCTCTCTCTCTTTCAGGATAAATATAAACGAGCCCTTGCCGAGACGGAGAATGTGCGGATGAGGTTTACCAAGCAGCTAAACGATTCCAAGATCTATTCAATCTCGGGGTTCTGTAAAGACCTCTTGGAGGTTGCCGATATCCTGGGGAAGGCAACCACCAGTGTACCAAAGGATGCTGTGAGTGGTGCTGATGCAAACATTCACCTCAAGAACCTCTTTGAGGGCCTCGTCATGACGGAGACGCAACTACAGAAGGTAGGGAATCTGTAAAACTTCTGTTCATTTTTTATGCCTCCGTTACGTCCCGTTCTTGTTATCACGTTGTCTCAAGAACCGATTGATGGATTCCTGACAAAGTCTAAGAAATATTCACATAAATGTTCAGTTTAGACATTTAGAAAAGCCTCAGAATGTACCAAAGAGCATCTTTAATAAGATTCAACAGTTTCCGCTTCTCGCAATTTTGTACATTTTCACGTCCCCCCCTCCCCCTTTTGGAAAATCCTGGATCCGCCCCTGTGCTGTGTCCAGGTACTTCATACATGACAACAGATAATCAGGAAAATTACTTTTAGGGCTTTTAAAGAAGAAAGAATTTAGGGGGCTGAATAGAAATTGAAAATGTGTTCATTTTTAATAACCTTTTTTTTTTTCCCTTCTTTTCTCTCCCCTTCTTTTCTCTCCATTTAAGGTATTTGCCAAGAACAAGCTAGAAGTGATAAACCCTGTTAACAATGAGAAGTTTGACCCCCACATTCACGAGGCTCTCTTTCAGATTCCTGTACCAGACAAGGAGCCAGGGACAGTCGCCGTCGTAGAGAAATTAGGATATAAATTACATGAAAGGACTCTTAGACCAGCCTTAGTAGGGGTCACCAAAGCAATTTAATACATGCCCTTTGACCTGTTGTGATGCTGAGAGAAAGAAAGAAAGGAACAATGCAATGTGATCAATGAACTTGGCTTCTAGACTTGAGGAGATATCAAGAAAGTAAACTAGACTATCGGAAACCTCTTCGGCAGCAGAAAAGGAGAACTGGACTAAGGCCTGGAGCCCTGGACTAAATCGGTCTTGCATCATGTTGGACCATGAGCTCTGAAGATTGGTCTTGGTACACCTCTATGGCTATGCAGATATCATGTCTATATAGATTTAAGAATACTGTTTCCTCTTCTTATAGTCGACATTGATTTGTCTAATTTCATATAGAGTTGACTTTTTAATTTCTAAATGCCAAGGTAAAATCATCTAAACAGTTAAATCTTAATACAACAAACACTCATTGTCCAAATTTATGAATGTGGTCAACTCTGTAAGAAGGAAAACTTTCATGAAGCTAAGCCTCATAATAGATCACCTATATGGTCAGGCGTGATTTATAAAATAGAAGTCTCTTCAAAATAAATCTTTATACTGTATGTTTTTGTAGAAAAGAAATACAGGTAAATTACTAAATTTTGTTTCTGTTTTGTATGTGTACTTCTTATACCAGGTCCCAAAATCAGGATTATGGCCTCAGGGCATTTCCATAGGAATAATAGTGCTTTCCATTTATGACATCTACAGTACATTCTAACATTTCAAGTTTTTGAACTTCTTGTAATGAAACTGCAAAGGTGATCGAGGCCTTGAGTAATCCAGTTGTGCGTCTTGAGCAAAATGATAATTAATATAACCGCTTTAGATTTGTGTATAAATTATAATTTGATAGATTAGATTTCTATCATATTTATATATTCATATATTTCTTGGCCCACTTTCTTTTTAAAGCAAATGTCAAGATTAGGGTACAAATAGCAGTTTACTGCCATTTTTCGGACAAAAGGAGACCCTCTTCGTTCTTACCCCATTATCAAACTGAGGAAAGATATTTTATGTTCCTAAGCCTAACTGGAAAGGGTTTTTATTTCACAAAAAGTGTCTCAGCAAATGAAATGGTAATATTTTAATCGGAAGGTTAGTTTGAAAAGCAG
The DNA here is from genome assembly GCF_000002235.5 of Strongylocentrotus purpuratus. Lineage (NCBI taxonomy): Eukaryota > Metazoa > Echinodermata > Echinoidea > Camarodonta > Strongylocentrotidae > Strongylocentrotus > Strongylocentrotus purpuratus. Next base: position 23,665,041 of record NW_022145600.1, on the reverse strand, counting down.
GAATTCTTCCTTTTCATTTATCTCAATATTTGTTGAGCCAATTGGTATGGACATGCACGTAATAAAACCGGAAGTATATCGTAATGCATCTTTACCGGTATATTCATATAGATTTTATATCAATATAAATCTACAATACATGGTGGTATAGAGTACCCAAATGCTCTCGTCATATTCGCTCGTCGTCCGGGCTACTGGTTTCAAACAACAGAGCCTGCAAATGCAGTTTAGCGTGAAATCATTCAAGCAGCGAGCCTGGAGCAGGGCAAATACAGTGTTTGGGGCTGGTGTGATCACCCTGCAATTGTTTAGCACAAAATCGTTTCGAACCAGCAACCTTGACAGCTTGGCCAGTATGATGTCACACTTCGGTACTCTATCGCTCATTACCTAGTTACACTAACAGAGACTGGTATGATATTGTCAGTTATTCGTCGGTCTAGAGTCAGTTTTCGCAGTGTGGCTGTGGGATTGAGACCCAAGTGGCATCAAAAATATGTAATTCATCAATATGGAAAAATAAAAACTATTATTCATGTATACCTGTCACCTGCTTGTCTTTGTGTCTTATGTGGATGCTACAAATGTTCTATGATGTGTATATGATGAGAGAGGTGATTTGCCATACATGTACTCTCTGGCAACTTTTGCTCCAAAATTATTTCTTGAAAGATGTCATTAAAATGATGGATGTGTTTGGGTTCCTGGGTTGGATATAGAGTTGAGCAATCCTCCACAATAACTTTTTTTTCTTTTTTGTCAGAGGGTGTGTGTGTGTGTGTGTGTGTAATTGGCTTTGGGGGGGCGTGTATCAATCAGAAATGATTATTTAGGTCCGAGAACCAGGTCTGAAAAATTGGTCTGTCACGGCTTGTGGGTGGGGGTGTTGTTAATTTTGAATCCATCCTATAATAAAACGTATGGTTAGGCTCTGAAGGTAATGCTGATGTTGGTCAAAGACTTGACAAAATGTGTGTTCTAATTTTTTTTACTTCTAATTTGAGGTTTGCTGTTAAATCGTCATATATATATATATATATATATCTAGCTGTGATGATTATGTGACAAAATATTCTGAAAATATTACCCGACAGCTCAAAACCATAGGGTTGGGAAAAGGGTACCTATCCAATCTAAAGAGACTATTGGGGCATTGCAAGAAGGTTGCGATTGATTGCAACTCAACTCTCTTGCCATGCCCCACTAGTCTCCTAAATTTCCTAAGATTTTGTTAGGATTAAAGTTTTATCATGAATTAAGATTTAGCTTATATCTCTCTCTCCCCCTCTCTATCTCTCTCTCCCCCCTCTCTATCTATCTCTCTCTCTCTCTCGCTCTCTCTCTCTCGCTCTCTCTCTCTCGCTCTATATCTTTACATTGTTTAACATAACATTGGTGCAAGCTCACGTATACTGCATACGTCATCATGGTGATGCCTTCTTACCTCATCAGCAGTTGCGCACTATTTCGTCCCATCCCTTCTGTCTCTCTCTATCTCTTCGTCTTTCCTCTTTTTTCTAAGATTTTGCTAGGATTAAAGTTTCATCAATTAAATTAACTCAGATCTAGCTTATATCCCCCCCCCCTCTCTCTCTCTCTCTCTCTCTCTCCCTCTCTCTCTCATGGAGCGTTGCAAGAAAGTGGAGTTGCCATCACAAGACTTACGCTTGATTCTGTGATTTGCAATTGATTGCAACTTTCTTGCAACGTCCCATTAGATTGATTGCTCTCATTTCACGATACTGAAGTGGGTTTAGAATGAAGTAAAGTACAACTTAACGAGTGTTTTCTTCGGAGTGAAAATCTTGGGATCTCCAGTTACAGACAAAACACATAATTTCAGCATCTCTATGATGGTTTTGAGCAGACAGGTCATATGTCTTCATAAAGTTCATGTAATTTTAAAATGAGAAACTTTGCGTGTTAAATCAAATTTTGAAAGCACATGTACTTGAGATTTGCAAAACTTCATGCCCCCTAAATAATTGAATTCCAAACGTTGAAATTTTGCAATAAGCCAGTTCGAAAATCTGCACAAATCTGGGCAAATGACAGGTCACCTGTACAAAACTGTACAACCTGTGAAGAATAATTGATAAGTGATCGTGAAAGATATGTAATCATTAATGTACACTACAGGTGATATATTCTATGATACACAGCTGGAAGTATTCTTTATATGAGGGCAAACATAGGTATTCATGAAGCACCTCTATCACTTTGGCAGTGATCATTCTTAAATGCACAAAGTGGGACTTCTCCATATTTAAAACATGTGTGGATATTTGGAGGACAGTACATGTGCTATTGTGCTCTCTACGAACTGGAAGGTTTCTTGCCACATAAACGGTAGCCTATCTGATATGCGTCAGGCTTTATGGCAAATAAACTAATCGCGTTTTGGAGTCTGACACCCTCGCCGATGTCAGACTCCATAACGTGATTGGTATACTTGTAAAGCCCGACGCATATCAGATAGGCTACATAAATGGCCGTCATGAACAACTAATGAACGATTCTCATTTTAAAATACATTCAATATACATGTACACAAACAAAATGAAACTTCCATTCGATATAATCATTTGATTACAATCCTTTATTTATTTCATCATCTTTTTTTTTTTCATTCCAAAGAAACTAAGGTGGATAGTATGCAGAAATGTTAATTCACAAATTTTAGATAAAATAATTCTCTGAAATAAGAATGAAAGAACATTAATTGGGGAATAGAATATGGATATGAATAATAGTGTTAGACACAGCTTCTCAGTTCTACTATTGTATGTTTTCAACAATTGATCATTTTCATTCAAATGAGTAACGATTCTTTTTAATCCCATGATTTTCAATTCCCATGAGAAAAAGATGAGGATTTCTAACGATGCAATCAAAGCTCTTACCCATCCCCACCCAAATAAAGGGGAGGATCAAACAAAAACGCCCCTAGAGGGAGACATCTCTTTATCTTCATTAATTTTTCAACACAAATTTGTACATGTACTTTGCTGTACAACAAAGTGTATCTTATGTTTACTATTCCAAATTCAAACATACATAATACTAATGGCAATAATGCCTCTAAAGGAAACAGACATGCTAAACACAGAATGTAAAGTATTTGGGAACTCTCACAGGAAATTCTATCAAGACGATGCTTCAATAGTTGCATTCATTTGAATGTTAACATACTCTATAATAATACTACATGATATAGTTAAAAGTTTCATGTAAGAAGTTTAAATAAGTAGGAGTAAATTTCCACTTTTCCATATCAAGCACCCTAGGTGGCCATTCATGTGGTACAATAGTAAGTTAAAATAAAATCTTCTCTTTTTAGTTATCTCCTCTCAAATAAATGGTATAGTTAGTCTTAATAAACTAAAAGAATTAAACACAAAACCTTATTTCAACCAATATTTGCAAGTCTCATGCAAACGTATGTATTAGAGGAATGACGTGTGCTTCACACCAACTTGTCTTTCAAAAGAAAAATGGTCAAATTTGTTAGAGCTACTGCCATTGTGATGACAATACTGTCATGCATGCAAGGAAAAGAAAAGCATCAATTTGATCCAAATGATGGTGAACAAGAAATGCAGGCCTTTATTACCAAATAACTACCAAATAACAAGTTAGAACTTGGGGTTTTCATAAATTTAACTATTTAACGCTTGCTGACAGTGGTCCATCCGTCATCTTCTCTCTTGGGTTCATCTCGTTGTTGATTACCGCCTCTTTCCCCACCCTTCTCTCCACCCTGACCCCGCCAGGTTGGCTCTTCTACCCTTGATGATCCACCCTCATTCCTCACCGGACGTTGCATTTCCCTTGGTCCTCTGGGTTCCCCTCGGGGCTCAGGCCTTGAGCCACGGTCATCGTTGCGCCATGCACCGCCACCGCGGTCACCACCGCGATCGCCACGGCGGTCGCCACCGAACCGGTCGCCCCCACGGTCGCTATAGCGGTCACCGCCACGATCACCACCATAGCCTCCACGATCTCCACCACGATCTCCACCTCGGTCACCGCCGTACCCGCCACGATCTCCACCACGATCGCCACCACGGCCACTTCTCCATCCTCCTCCTCCTCCTCCTCCTCCTCCTCCATCGTCATCCCTGCGAGGCCTCTCTAAGCGTCTGGCACTCTGCTGGGAGTCATCACCTCTTTGTTGGCCACCACCACCTCTCCAACTCCGGTCGTCGCCATCTTGTCCACCATAGCGCTCCTCCCTACGACCGCTATCTCTTGGACCAAGATCTCTTGGTGGTGGACCATCATCCCGTCTGCCGCCGCCGTAACCTCCCCGTGGCCGCTCATCGCGACCGAACGACCTTGGACCCTCGTCACGGCGACCCAAATCGCGAGGTGGGCGACCTTCAATCTCTCTGGGTGATCCTTCCGACTTTCTCCAAGCACTGCGATTATCGCTCCTACTGGAGTCATCTCTTCTTTCACTGTCACGGACGATGTCAGGTGCATCGACGCGGGTGTCTCGGGCGGCAGGCCTTGAAGTCTCCCCCTCATCCCTCGAGGGTTGAGCACGTGTAGCTTCCTCTGCTGCCTCCCTGGCACGCCTCTCCTCTCGCTCTTTCGTCGCTGGGTGAAACTCTCCGCCTTCCTCGTAGCGGATGTCCCGGCTCACGAAGCGACTCTTAATCCTCCTCTCCTCCCTCTCTGGAGCAGGTGCTGGTGGTGCTGCTTCTTGTTGTTGCACTCGCTCTTCAGAATCAGGCTGCTCCTGGGTGGGAGGAGCTTCCCTCTCTTCCTCTTGTGGTTCCTGATTAGATCTCTCTCTGCGACTTTCTTCACGCTGTCTCTCGCGTTCCCTCCAGCCTCCTTCCTTAGTGACCGGTCGCCATATCTCTTTCGGCCTGAGCAAAGACAAAGAACAAAGTGTAAGAACAATAATGGCCTTCAACCATTGTAGGCTTTCATACAGACAGGCAGATAAAGAAAATACTCTTAGTCAAGTTGGGAGTCAACATAGCTGCTATTATAATACCTATGTGGGAGTAAAATAGGCACATCCCCAGGGATAGCTTATTCTTAAAATGTCCCGTCTAAATGGGATTATATCAAATGTACTTGCCCTAGAATGTAACATGTATACTAATTTGATTAACACCAATCCCATGTAAACTAAAGGCTGAAATTGAATTTACAGGGTTAAGAAGCAAAATACTTGAATGTATCAGAGAGGGCAAGTGTTTTCCTCATGAAGTACTCAGAAGGTTCCACTAGTTTGGTTTAACATCATATACACTCAAAGATTTTGCTTACTAAAACCCTTAATAATTCACCATGACCCTCTTACAATGCAGTTCACTTACTTATCATCACGCCAAGTCCTTTCAGGCTCTGAAGGTCTGGTATCTTTCATGCGCTTCTCTTCAATTTCCCTTAATCTGTGGAAAAGATGAAAATAATCAGTTATAACAATACCTCATCCTAGTTGATTATTTAGCTAGTTTATAGTCTGTGTTGCAGGCCTTAAATTTCGTCATTTTTAGGGCAAGGCCAGTTTGGCCTTGAGTACCTCATATTTTTAAGGGCACCAAGGCCAAAATATTTTTACAAAAAGGGCATCGAGGCCAAAATATTTTACAAAAAGGGCATCGAGTATGAGGCCAAAAAAATTGATTCTATTTTTGTTAGATGTCATGTGTATTTTATGAAACTTGTGCGGGATCAATTTCCCATGACTTTTAGCACCAGCTTCTTCACAGAATGTATAGAGGTCTACGGTACATACAAACAAGGCGGCGGCCCGCAAGCCTTAGATTTAGCAGCCAGGAGCAAGGGGCAATTTTTTTTTTAAGTTGCCCTTTGCCACGGGAATTTACCAGAGCAAGGGGCAATTTTCCAAAAAGAGATAGGCCCCCTTATCTAATCATAAGTTCAAAGAGAGTCTACAAATGTTAATTTCATAATGTGAATAGATCGAACGATCAATTTAATAACTTTTTAATCTTAACAATATGAACAGGAAAGATTGATTAAGAACATCAAACTTGCACATTAAACAGTATTTTAAAGTAACTAAAAATATTGATGAGCAAATGAATAAATAAATTGTCAATTTCACAAACACGAAAGTCAGAAGGACTTGGCAAGTTTACCGGGCCGGGTATCCCAAATCAAAATCGCACCTCACACACAAACCTTCCGCCACTCTCTCGGTACTAGTAGGAGCAAATTTGAAGAAATTATCTTTTTAACTGTTGTATAGAAAGGTCTAGATAGGCCTAACTAATGAAATAAGATGTAAAAATGTCCTTATAGACATTCGACAGCTGAAAGTGACACGCTCAGCTCAGTTGCGTAACGTGCATTCACGAAACCAAAATCGTTCCTCGCACACACACTCTCGCCACTTTTGGTGGGAAGCTGTCGGGCTGGAAGTTTGCCAGCGAAACCGATGCACCCTCGGAGATTCGCAGCGCGTAATTTTACCGGGACTCGAAACGTTCGTCTTGGGAAGCTGGCGGGGTAACTTTTTGAAGCGAGGTCGGCTGGTGGCAAAATGAGAGTAACTACGATCGAGAACATCGTAGGTGTTCTTAACTCATTAATAAGATAATTCTAAATTCTATTTGAGATAAAATAATAAACTAGACCTACAAACAAACCTCGACAGATCTCTAATGACTATTTGAATGCTTGTTTATTTCTCCATTTGACGATTTGTTTTCTTGATCCTGGCCTTCGATTTGTACGTACGTACGTACGTGCGTGCGTCAACAGCATGCACCATATGCATATCATGCGATCGCGTGATTGTACGTGCGCTAGCGCATTGCCTATATAATAACAAAGGGCGCATTTTCACGGCACTTGCGCCTTATTAAAGCACTAAATACGAAGCTAGAAGAGAGCTCGTGGGCGGCAGACTGTTCGTGATTCGTGTATTTTTACTGTTCTAATAATTTATGGGCGCATTTTCACGGAAAACACTTGCGCCTTGCCGTCTAGTTTTAGATGATTATGGGCGCAATTGGTGGTTTTATGTGCGCAAATTAAAAAAAAAAGGGCACATCCAGTTGGAAAAAAAGGCACGTCGGCCAGTTTGAAAAAAAGGGCACGGCCTTTTTGGCCGTGAATTTATCTTTTTTTGGGAGGGCACCGCGGCCAGTCATAGGGGCATCGACGGCCTGGCCGTCGATGGCCGTCGATTAATTTAAGGCCTGGTGTTGTGTATACATGTGTGTAAATCAGGGCTCAACGGTAAAAGGTGTCCTGTTAATATAGATCTGAAGTTTTCCTCCATGTTAACAGGGGTCTATCACATACAACCCAAAATTTCACTCTGGACATCCAATACCCCACCACCCCCCCCCCCCCCCCCCCACTTCATATGCCAATTGCCAAATGTACCTCTAATCTCTGTATCACGATACATATTTGAACAGTAGAAAATAGAAGGGAAGACAAAAATCTGAAGTTTAAACCGTGGAGGGAAGAGGCAAAAATCTGGAGTGTATCAGAGAGGGCAAGTGTTTTCCTCATGAAGTACTCAGAAGGTTCCACTACTTTGGTTAACATCATATACACTCACAGATTTCAATACTCTTAATGGTAGACACTTCCTTGAAAATTGTCAATAAATTTCCCTTAACATTCAAACAAAAATGTAGGGGAAGTATATATCTACAGGGGTTTCTTACATTCGATAACCAACATTTACATCTGCTCCATTTGGCAAATGTGAGGATAGATATGATTGCACATCCTTCCCTTTCAAACAGTCAGATTATCACAATTATCATGAAATATGTTAAAGCGATGCTGAACTGATGAACTTTCTGCCCTAGCGTACCATTTATTGCACAGCGCCATCTCATGGTCAACTTGCCAACAATGTGTAACTCGATACCTATTTTCCACTTCAAGAGGACTCGATGCGAGAACCAGCAGTTAGCGAGTTACTTTTTAGTACTCCTACAGCTGACCTGAGGTAGTGCTTCTAGTACAGTATGGCTTTGAAGATATATTTTAAATTGATCGTAAAACCAACCTTGCTATTTTCATTTCCTCCTGCTCCTGGAGTTTCTTAAGGTGCTCCTGGTATTCAGCTTCAGCCTGCTGCTGTTCCAGCTCACGAACTGTCAACAAAAACAACAAGGAAAAAAAAATAAACAAATTAAATTCATGAATAATTGGAGAGAACTATAACCAAGTAAACAACAAGCTAATCATTTAGGATGTAATACTATTACTGTTCTGGTTGTAAAAATATTTTATTGTTCAATTTACCTCTTTTTGGATTTGCGCCAGTTTATGTGAGAATTCCGCATGACAATTATGATGTGTTACTATTGTTTTTATGCCAAGCTCTTTTAGTCCCCCAGTTATTCAGAGTGCTTTTAGAGCTTAACAGAGCTTTATTTCTCCCACTACCATGTATTTTTTCACCTGGTTGGCCACTAGCATTGCACAAGTGGGCAATAAAGATAACTGTTCCTTAGAAAGCCCTCTAAAAGTTATAACTATGGAGGGAAGCGGCAAAAATCTTGAGAGTATCAGAGAGGGCAAGTGTTTTCTTCAGGAAGTACTCAGAAGGTTCCACTACTTTGATTAACATCATATACACTCAAAGATTTTGCTTACTAAAACCAAGATATTCAAACTGTCATTTGCACTAGAATTGACTTAATTCTCCATGTAGATATTTTGGAATAACACTCACTTCTTTTTGCAATATCCATACTGAAATCCATTTTGCAGGGATATATCCAAAGGAAAAATAGGTCTAGAGCAGTAGTGCAGGGCATACATGCAGAATTGGTCTTTATACAAACAGTGCATGCACTGTACACTGAATACACTGTACAGGCAATGTTAAGCATTTTGGCCTGTTGACTACATGAACATTGCGCAATAAAAACTTGCACATTCTTGTTGCGTAATAAAAACTTGCACATTCTTGTTGTTCGTTGCTACTTGCTTAACCTCCACTGAGGTTTGTTACATTATTTGAAATATCAAAAAGTTCATGTTAACCCTAATCTAAACATTGATTCCTAATCCTATGCCTATTTCATACCTGCCAACCTGAGACAAGAGAAATTAGGAGTAAATTTTTCTGGATGGACTACAAGGTCGCGAACCACCGAAGGATTGGGGTAGTAGCCCGTAGATTGGGGGGGGGGAACTAACGATCACGTTCGGGCTGCGCTGTGTATATCTTCTATGAGCGCGAGCGCGGATGTCGGCGTGATCTGGTTATCAGTGCTGTGTTATGCTTTAGTCTTATACATACATACATACATATTGGTATTTATTGAGCGCCTTTACATGAACATGCTCAAGGCGCTTTACATTTCAAAATACAAACATAATAGTTATATACTTTCCAAGTGCATTACACTCTTAAAAAAAAAAAAAAAAAAAAAAAAAAAAAATCAGAGTTTTGAGGCATGCATTCGGAATTCGGAGTTGGTGTGAAAAATGCGGAGGAACTCCGCCTAAATCGGGGTGGTTGGCAGGTATGCTATTTGAGAGATACGCTGCAAGTTACAGAAATATAAATGTTCACGACTTCTCAGACTGGATAAAGAGGGAACCCGCCTTCCAAGTTTTGCCTAATTTTGAGAATAGCTTGGAATCTTGTTTAGGGACAGATTTCACTGTACCAGCTCATGACACCCACCAAGGGGTGAAAGTAAAAAATGAAAAATAAAAAATCTAACAACATTCCCCCCTTTTAAGTACGGAAAGCGGGAAAAATCAGGGGAAAAGGGGAAAATAGGGAAAATAGGGGGGAAATCGGGAAGAAAAAAATTAAAAAATCAGGAAAAAACCCACCTCTCTTTGCTTCCTCATCCTTGCGTTGCTGCTCCTCCTCGGCCTTCTCCTTCAACCACTTGGTTCGACGGTCCTCCTTACGTTTGACCTTCCGCTCCAGCAGGCGTTTGGCTCGCTCCTCCTTCACTTTCTCCTGGAAGGCAGCCAGCTTCTCCTGCAGACGTTCACAAGAAAGAAACAAAGAGTCGTGATCTCTGGGTTCATGGACTATCAGAAATCATTTCACAGATGTAAAGAATACTACCCTGCAAGAAGGCAGGTTTAGCCATTGAAAATTATAGCTCAATACAGCCTTTTTACTTGCAGATGATAATCTTTTGAAAATGTTTAATCTATAAATGTGGAGAAAGCACTCAAATTTGTTTTGATCTACCTTTTGAAACAGGGTAGCCTATTCTCCGATATGATTTTGAACAAATTCCTTAGTGTTGTTACATTCCATCCAACAATATTATCAGCATTCTCCTCCAAAACCATAGCTCAAAAGCCATTTCCCAGAGCCCTTTTGGAGTTGAGCAGATCTTTATTTCTCACCACTACCTTGTATTTTTGTCACCCAGTTGGCCATATACACTGCGCAAGTGAGCATGTAAGATAACCGTTCCTTAGAAATCCCTCGAAAAGTTTAAACTGTGGAGGGGAGAGGCAAAAAATCTGGAGTGTATCAGAGAGGGCAAGTGTTTTCCTCATGAGTACTCAGAGGTTCCACTACTTTGGTTAACATCATATACACTAACAGATTTTCTCAAACCAAGAGATTCAAACCACCCTTACCTACATGTGCGCTGGAATTGACTTAATTTCTGGGTTCATGAACTATCAGAACTCATATCTCAGATGTAAAGAATATAGGGTCGGCTACCCGCAAGAAGGCCAGCTGATAATCTTCAGAATATGTCCAATCTATCAATGTGGTGAAAACACTTAAATTTGTTTTGATCTCCCTTTTGAAACAAGATAGCCTATTCTCCTTTTTGATTTTGAACAAATGCCTTATTACGTTCCATCAGACAATATTCTCAGCATTCTCCACCAAAACTATCTCAAAAGCCAATGATCTTTCTCATCGGTGCCTATCCGCCTGATCCTGTTTGGATATGGGGAACTTAATTGGCTTTGGTGATATAATCCATCTGTCCATATATCTGTCAAGGTACTGATCATGGCTAGATGCCTTTGGGGGTGTTTCACAAAGATCCTAAGTTTAACTTAACTCTAAGTTGGACTTAAAAATTATGGAGAGCCATTTGTAACCTTAAAATTAAATATATTCAAAAGCGAAAATTCCAAGTATTTTAGAATTTTCATAAATTCCACATCAAGAACATGAAATCTCCCATGAAAATAGAAAATATGAAAGATTTGAATCAACATTCTATGCCTTTTAAAATAACATTTACAAAATATTTTCATAGATGCTAATGGCTTTCCATGAATGTTAAATCCAACTTACAGATATGTTCAACTTAGGATCTTTGTGAAACACCCCCTAAGTCACAAAACGGGCTTACCTGATAAAGGTTGAGTCGAGTCTGCCTGAGCATGTCAAGGAAGCTCTCTCGTTCGTCGTTAACGCGTAGTAAACGATGCTTGGTGACCAAGGCCTGCTCACGCTCCTTCTGCAGCTGCTTGACCTGTCACGACACATAGGGAGGGATTTGGATTAAAGGTATAGACCAGTTTTGGAAACGCCCCCCCTCAAAAAATGAAATGGAAGCTCTTATTACCAATCATGTGCTAGAATATGTTTAGACCCTCATGTGACAATACAAAATTTGCTGGGAAACCGCCTACTAATTGATATATTTGGTAAATAATTATATCTATCCGGACTGGATAGATATCGTGTAGCCCCATATACATCTTTCTGTGTGCAGTGCTTCTAACTTTACCGAGATTGGGCCAAATTTATTATCATTTTGATGATTCCAGAACCTTGCAGTACACACCAATACTTATATGCTAGATACAATCAACCTTTTCTGATCGATTCCACAACGTTTCTTTCACAATGCAATCGCTTGACCAGAACTGGTCTATACCTTCAATCCCAACACAATGCATCTATGAAAACTGTTTCACAGGAGAATGCGTTAATAATCTGCATCCTGACGCTGTTCAAACCCTCCTTATTAACGGTCTCATCGCGGATTTACTTCACAATACTTGTTTATGGTAAGTAAGATGGACGATATAATGAAACAGATGCCTGAGAAGGTGACCTAACATTTTGCCTGGCAACGTTTGATCCAGTTTCATTTTGTCAAAGATTTTAGGGATGCATTGGCATTGAATGTATTGTCAGGTCAATGATTTTAAAATTTGGAATACATTTGATAAAGAAATTGACAACAAGCAATAGCCACAAAGAATGTCATAGAACATATAGGCCATTTTTTGTGATGTAACCAAATCTAATGCATACATCCTTGTAAAGTGCCTTGATACAAATTATTTCATTTAACTGTAAAGGAAAGGCAAAACCTTTTATTGGCTTTGGGCAATTCCAAGCTACTTCGTCACTTTGACAGCTAGAGGATCATTTTACCCAATATTTATCTCATCTAAGCTTTAGTGGGATTTGCAAAAAAATTATACGATCATCAGGGAAAGAGCAAAAATCTGGAGTGTATCAGAGAGGGCAAGTGTTTTCCTCATGAAGTACTCAGAAGGTTCCACTAGTTTGGGTTAACATCATATACACTCACATATTTTCTCAAACCGAGAGATTGAAACTGCCCTTACCTACATGTGCACTATAATTGACTTAATTTCTTCCATGTATGCAATTTGCATTCTGAAGTTTGAAATACAATTATTCGCAACAGGTGCATGAAATATTTGCATCGAGGAACTTCTCAGAGACATGTCCATTGAATTTGGTTAGTTATGAAAATGGACTATTGGACAAGGGATAAACACTACCAGTCACGGTCGACAAGCTCACTTACCCTTTCCTCTTCAAGTTGGTCCCACAGCTCACGATCTTTCACGGTCAGCTCCGAAGCGACTTCCTCAAGAAGTGGAATCTCTTCAATACGCTTGGCTCGGGCAAGGTAATCAACCTGTGACAAAAAGTAATAAGATGAACATATGAAAATGGGCCATTCTGAGCTACTTAGTCACTATGACACCTAGAGGATCGTTTTACCCGATATTTTATCTTATCCAAGCTCTAGTGACATTTGCAAAAATAACATGACCATCAGGAAAGGGCAAAAATCTAGTGTATCAGAGAGGGCAAGTGTTTTCCTCATGAAGTACTCAGAAGGTTCCACTACTTTGGTTATCATCATATACACTCACAGATCTTCTCAAACCAAGAGATTCAAACTGCCCTTACCTACATTTGCACTAGAATTGACTTAATTTCTTCCTGCAGATATTTCTATATAAAACTCACTTCTTTTTGCAATATACATACCGTAATCCATTTCGCAGAGATATATTGAAAGGAAAAATGGGTGTAGCACAGTATTGCAGAGCATACATGCAGAAGGTCACAAGATTGTGACCCACTTAATATGATTTCAAATGAATACAAAACCATTTTTGACCGAAAAAATTTGTTTCAAAAGATGAGCAAGACTCAAGAGAAAAAAGTCATAAAATTTCAGCCCAAGAAAAAGGCCGCAAAAAGAAAGGGATAAGTCGAAGAAAAAAGTCTGAGAACATGTACAAGGGATAGAAAATAAAAGGAGGTATGTGGATATAGGAAGGCAGATAGAAATACTATGGACAGAGAAGTGAGAGAGAAGTGAGGGGATTAGGAATTTTTACCTTCTTCTCCTGAGACTTCAGCTTGGTCTGAAGTTCTTTCTTCTCAGCTTCGAGCTGCTCTACATGCCTCTGCATGATCTGATCAGCATCAAGCTTTTCCAATTCCTAAAATGGGATAGAAGAGGAAATAAAACATTAACTCCAGACCTACAGGATCATCAGCATACCACTGCACTGTCACAAGCTTTGGGACAGTATAAGATAAAAGACATCACCATCTTCATCATTTTTACCATCACCAATTTCAAGAACACCACCACCACCACCCCCATCATCATTTTTAACATCACCATCATCAAGATCAACACATCATCGCCCCCCCCCCCCCCAAAAAAAAAAAAAAAAAAAAAAAAAAAACCATCATCATCACCACTACCACCACCACCATCATCTTTAAGTACATTACCCTCATCACCATCACCATTATTCCCACATGGTCATATTCACCAACAACGTCACCAAAGATCATCACCATCCACACCATCACCTCCCTATCATTGTCATCATATATGATACAATCACCAGGGAGAAGGCAAAGATCTGGAGTGTATCAGAGAGGGCAAGTGTTTTCCTCATGAAGTACTCAGAGGTTCCACTAGTTTGGTTAACATCATATACACTCACAGATCACCACCACCACCATCACCACTACTTGATCACCCTGATCATAATCATCACCAATCATCAATGTCCTTTTTATTACTGTCACAATGAGTTCCAATTACCCTCATCCTCATCATCAATCTTATCATAATCATCATCATCATAATCATTATATTAAAGGTAAAGACCAGTTTTGGAAACGCCTCCCTCAAAAAATGCAATGGAAGCTCTTATTACCAATCATGTGAAAGAATGTTTTGACTAATAAGTGATGATACAAATTTTGCCGAGAAACTGCCTACTAATTTATATATATTTGGACCGGATAGATATCGCGCACATCTTTCTGTGTACAGTGCTTGTAACTTTACCAAGACTGGGCCAAATTTCTTATCATTTTGATGATTCCAGAACCTTGCAGTCAAAACCAATACTTATATGCTAGATGATCAACATTATCTGATTGATTCCACAACGTTTCTTTCACAATGCAATCGCATGACCGTAACTGGTCTTTATCTTTAATACTGTTCTTATCCATCCATCACCACACAATCTTAAATATCTAATATCCACTCACCTCCATCTCATACATGGAGAAGACCCTAGATGCGATGCTGGAGGACTTGATGGCATTGATGCGTTCCTTGGCATGCTTCCTTTTCATCTCCTCCATGTCCTCCTGCTGCTTACGACGAGCCCGCTCGGTCGCCTCCCGCTCCAGACGCTGCTGCTCGGCGTTCCGCTGGGCTCGCTGCTGCTCCTCAATGATGTCCTGCTCGGCACGCTCCTGTAAGTCAATTCAATACAATTCAATCTAATCCAGTTAAAAAGACAACATTTCATATAACAATCAGCTATATAAAGCTACGGTCACAAAGGTTTGTATGAATCTCCGTTTTTCCATTGTCTTCCCGAATTTCCATCGTCTGAAAATCATTCGTACGGCGTTCATAGCAGTTCGTAAATGGCATTTGTGAACAAAAAACCTGAGGCTTTACATAAAATACACATTAAGAAAATATTTGACAAGGACATAAAATAAACTGAATAGGTTGCGACCTGTAAGAAAACAATCCTTATATAAAGGTTGACCCTTTTTTTATAATTAAAAAAAAATATATATATATTTGTTACTAAACATTGCAAAAAAGTCACAGAGGAGTGGATACTGGTTAGTGGTTTGTCTTTTTTTCAATGGATGTAACAACATGCTTGACAAGATCAAAGCAATAAGCCATTTCATAGTTCTGAGCATGAGCAGATAAAGGTCATTGCAGACCAAATTGTGAAACACACTGAGAAACAATACTGGATACGTGGCTCATGAAAGTTATGTAATCATTATAAATTTATCCACTAGCAGTGCACTCCGTGATAAACAGGTGGAAGTATTCTTTGAAAAGGGGGAACGAAGGCTATTTATGTAGCACCTACATCGCTGTAGGAGTGATTTTTCAAAGATATTCTAAATTAATCTTTAAGTAAATGACACAAAGACCTTGTAGTTCTAACTCACCCTCTGGACAGTAAGGTTCTCTAATCTCTCCTTTCTATCCTCAATGATCTGCCTCCTGATCAGGATGGCTTCATGGTCCTTGCGGGCGGTACGCTGGTAGTTCTGGATGACCTGGTGCTTACGGGTCACCTGATCCTCCTGTGGACATGCGAGACATTAAGAATGCAACATTTAGAAGGTAAAACATCCAACATAATGTGTTTTTTCAAAATTCAAAATGACAGGAGGCATACTAAAAGAGAGTCCTGTGCCAAATTTACCAAGAAAACATAAGTGAACAAATATATTTTTCTCTTTTTTAACAAAATATGTGACCAAATTTTTTAATTCTAATTTTTATGTTATTCTACAAATCTCATTACTGATTATCTGATCTGATTAACATATGGCATAGGGCAATTCCAAGCTACTTAGTCACTTTGACACCTTGAGGATCATTTTACCAGATATTTTATCTTTCCAAGCTTTAGCGGGATTTGCAAAAATAATATGATCATTAGTGAAAAGGCAAAAATCTGGAGTGTATCAGAGAGGGCAAGTGTTTTCCTCATGAAGTACTCAGAAGGTTCCACTACTTTGGTTAACATCATATACACTCACAGATTTTCTCAAACCAAGATATTCAAACTGCCCTTACCTACATGTGCACTAGAATTGACTAAATTTCTTTCTGCAGATATGAATTGACATCTTTAAAATAAAATGTCGACAAGAAAAAATGAATGAGGCAGAGAGAGAGAGAGAGAGAGACCACAAGAACAGAAAAAGCATGATAAAATGAGACAAAATTCTAATTTTTACATGATTCTATAAATCTAATTAGAGATCAGTACAACACTTGAATTTCCCAAGAAATAGTGGAAACCAGTCAAAACCAGTGGAAACCAGTCAAAACTGGCTAAAATCCAGTCAAAACTTAGTGGCCTACCTCGATCTTCTCATGGTCGATGAGGCGCATGGCCTTGACGAGGGCGCTGGACATCTGGGTGAGCTGGTGACGAATCTGCTGCGAGGGCATGTCCTGGATGTGAGGGCCCTCAGGCTCCTGGAGCTCGTACTGGGAGGAGGACAGGTCCGAACCGAAGACCAGACACTGTTTGGCATGGTCCACACGAACCTGAACAGAGAGATATTGCACAATTGATTTGTTAAAAATTTGTGTAAAGTATATAATGCCATGCTTGTGAATGAGTTAAAGATAAGGTTGAGATCTGGGGGGTGTTTCACAAAGATCCTAAGTAGAACTTAACTCTAAGTTGGACTTAAAAATTATGGACAGCCATTAGAGTCTTTAAATGAAATATATTCAAAAGCAGAAATTCAAGTATTTTAGACTTTTTATTAATTCCACATCCAGAACATGAAATCTCCTTGATGATAGAAAATATGAATGATTTCAATAAACAATGAATGCCTTTCAAAATAACTTTTACAAAATATTTTCAAAGATGCTAATGGCTTTCCATATTTTTTAAGTCCAACTTAGAGATAAGTTCAAATTAGGATCTTTGTGAAACACCCCCCTGGTCATGCGATTGCATTGTGGAAGACACAATGTGGAATCGATCAGAAAAGGTTGATCATCTAGTATATAGTATTGGTGTGTACTGCAAGGTTCTGGAATCATCAAAATGATAAGAATTTGGCCCAGTCTTGGTAAAGTTGCAAGCACTGTACACAGAAATATGTATATGGGACTACACGAACATGAGGCGTAAAAATCTGTCATGATTTCTATGCTGTTACATGCCATATCTAGAATATGAAGGCATTTGAATAGCTGTGCTTTACTTTTTCAGGGAACCTTTTTTATCTGATGTTCTTCCACACTTGCATAATAACAATGATAACGCTCATAAATTATTTTTCACCTCTTCCCCGAACTCAACCTTCTCTTAAAGACAGGACAGAGGCTAACAAGTGATGGATAGCCAGAATGCCCACTGATATCAACCCAGGGCACTGTGTACTTTGTGTCCTAATATTCACTTGCTGACTTAGTTGGTTATGAACAATTTTCAACTAATAGCTAATTGGCAAAACTAGCCTTTGATGAAAATGTTCCCCATATACCTAAAGACAATATAGAGGCACTTCCATATCTGTATTTGAACAAAGAGTATAAATACAAATTATTTCATTAAACTGGAGGGAAGAGGCAAAAACCTTGGGCAATTCCAAGCTAATTAGTCACTCTGACATCTAGAGGGTCATTTTACCAGATATTTTATCTCATCCAAGCTCTTGTGGGATTTGCAAAAATAATACGATAATTAGGGAAAAGGTAAAAATCTGGAGTGTATCAGAGAGGGCAAGTTTTTTCCTCATGAAGTACTCAGAAGGTTCCACTAGTTTTGGTTAACATCATATACACTCACAGATTTTCTCAAACTAAGAAATTCAAATTGCCCTTATCTACATGCGCACTAGAATTGACTTAATTTCTTCCTGCAGATATTTTGATATAACACTCATTGCTTTTTGCAATATCGATACTGAAATGCAAATAATTGTATTTCAATAGTATTTCAATAGTATTTCAATTGTCATTACGCAAATTGCATATATTACATGTTGTTAGGAAGGGCAAGCCATTTTGTTTGTCGGCAACCATTTTCACAACAAAAAAAACAACGCGGATTTGCAAAAACTGCATGTTGTGATTCAATTATTTAGCTGCATGAACATACAAGTAGGACAATTTCAATTTTTTTCGAAATGAACATTCCAAGGAATGTTGATGGATTTACAGAATGGGTTTACAGAATTTTCCTTTACCTGGACAACTCCGTTCCTTGCAGCATCAACAACCATCCTCTCCAGGTGAAAGTGGGAGGAGAACTCCACCAGGGAATAGATGCGAGACATCTCGATCGTCTCATACACTTCAGACACCTATTGAGAAAAATGATAGATGTTTTTAGGGATTTTTTTTAGATATTTATATACTAAGATTCACATATTGGAAATTATTACTATTACGTCGTATGAAGGGAAGGGGAAAAAACCTTTATTGGCTTTGGGCAATTCCAAGCTACTTAGTCACTTTGTCACCTAGCAGATCATTTTACCCAATATTTTATCTCATCTAAGTTCTAGTGGGACTTGCAAAAATAACATGATCATCAGGGAAAATCACAAATTTGGAGTGTATCAGAGAGGGCAAGTGTTTTCCTCATGAAGTACTCAGAAGGTTCCACTACTTTGGTTAACATCATATACACTCACAGATTTTCTCCAAAAAAAAAGATTTAATTTGCCTTCATCCACATGTGGACTAGAATTATTGCTATTATTACTTATCAACAATTGTTTAGGAAATTAAATCTTAGAAGACAACCATGCACTACTTTTAAATACACCTTGGCACAATTCCATTAAGATTCATTGTCTGGGATATTCAACCTTGGCTTGGGACCTCAATGTTCAAAGCCAATAAACTACTATACCACACTGGACACACAAATAGTACACATGGATCGACATTTGCTAGATCATATGACGAACCAGCAAAGATATAGTCGCAACTTTTGGGGGTTAAAAAACATTGAACAATTCAATACTGAAGTGATGGCATATTGGTTAGCTACAATGTTTGATGTTTATATTCTGATGGTCATACATAAGTCAGGAATAGAATGGAGATAATGATCTACATTGAACATACTCAACCTTGTTCAGTCAACTATTAATAGTGACAATGTCAGAACTGTCCCTTATTCGCCGAAGACCATCTCCTTCACCCACTGCAGCAAAGCATAGACTTCTAGCACTGCACTACATGTAAAAGGCAGCATTTGGACTCATGAATAGTCAATTCACACATAATACCCAAATGCAAACAATCATGCCGATGCGACTGTAAGCAAGTTTGACAGCTATTTTAGGTGTTTTAGGTGAATTTTACTGCTAATTAGGTGTCATCAATTGTTATTAAAGTACCGATTTTTAGTGAAATCAGTTGAATTTTGTACAGTGGTCTTTGAAATGTTGAGAATCAATAAAATAGGTTTAAATATACAGCCAGGATAGTAATGCAGCTATGTGTGCTTTGACCCACCTGCTTGAGGAGTCTCATGATGGCATTGTCCTGGAGAGCAGGTACATACTGAGCCATCTCAGTCTCCTTGCTATCCCTGAGGAAGTCCAGGATACCAGAGACCCTATCAGACAGGTGCAGGGGATGAAACTCCACCTCCAGCCACTTGAAGAGGTCATGGAGCTGAGGGATCACGTGGGGAACCACGTTGTACTTGATCTGTGTGGTGGATAGAAGGAGTGAGAAAATTAAGCAGGAAACCCTAATGTACAGCAGATACTGGTAATTATTTCAATAGCTCTTTGGAAACGCATAGAGATGTTGTTTCATGTGAAATGCGCTATACAATAACTGAATATTATTATCATTATTCAGAAGTGAGGCCTCATCCTTATGCTACATACTTCACTTTTGAGACATAAGAATCATCTTCGCAATTCGTCCATAATCGTGATTCACAAATTTTGCAACTGAACTGTCTACCGGTGTAAAATTTGTAATTTGTAATCCAATATCAGGTTTTCCTAAACAGAAGCAAGTAAAAAATGTTGTCCAGAAATTCGAACATCATGTAAGTGCCGACATGTTCAATATCTAAAGTTTGGTTGCCTCTGACCAATCTCCTATAATAGAAGATACTTCACGTCTGAAATGGACCCCTAAAACAAACAAAAATAACAAGTTATCTTTGTTTGGAGATTAAGATGATTTCAAAGCTCAAGCCGAAAATTGGTACAAAATGAAACTACATGAAGACAATTTTAAAGGCCAGCTGTACTAGTTTAGCCAGAAGGGATTAGACCACCCAGCAAGGTCACTGACAGGTGGCTATATCATTACCTCAGCTCTCAATTAACATAAGAAAAAGGGCAATTCAGAACTACTTAGTCACTTTGACACCGAGAGGATCATTTTACCAGATATTTTATCTTATCCAAGCTCTAGTGGGTTTTGCAAAAATAAGTATAAACATCAGGGAAAAGGCAAAAATCTGGAGTGTGTCAGAGAGGGCAAGTGTTTTCCTCATGAAGTACTCAGAAGGTTCCACTACTTTGGTTAACATCATATACACTCACAGATTTTCTCAAACCAAGAGATTCAAGCTGCCCTTACCTACATTTGCACTAGAATTGACTTAATTTCTTTCTGCAGATATGTTGATATAACACTCACTTCTTTTTGCAATATCCAATATGCAATTTTTAAAGGCCATCTGTACTAGTTTAGCCAGAAGGGATTAGACCACCCAGCAAGGTCACTGACAGGTGGCTATATCATTAACTCAGCTCTAAATTAACATAAGAAAAAGAGGATCATGGGGGACAAACAGGCACTGATTGGTGAAGTTTTCTATATAGAAGGAGCAAGTAGCTACAAGTAGTATAGTGTGGCTTTAATAGAAGTTCCTACCAGTTCTTTGATGAGCTGGCGACGGTTTGGGGAGGACTGCAGGCCCAGAAGGTTGGCAAGCTTGCGCTGATTCTCTGCAGCAGTGTTACCCATATCCAGCATGTCCCCGATGTCATTGCGGGGAGGCGAGATAGGGACGGCGAGGGTGGCAAGCAGCACGCGGGAAGCCATCCTGTGGAAAGAAAAAAAACATTGAAAGAAACATTGGAATATATCACTTGAATAAATGGAGTGGGATACCAATTCTTAAAAGAGAATGACAAGCATTACAACTAAAATATGCATTAAAGGCATCGTTTAACAATGTGTTCATCGGACGTTCGATGGCCGAGATCATAGCCCCCCCCCCCCCCCCCAGTCAGTGAGGTGCTCAAAATAGCCCAGTACAGTAAGGGTTAAGGCCTAAGTGCTCAGTGACACATAAACCACTTTTTCTCAAAAAATGGCCAAAAAGAAGTTACGTCTTTGTGTCACTGACCCCTCGAGATGGAGGTGTGAGGACTACTTACTTCTGGACTTCCTCGGTGGTGAGGTTCTTCCTGTGCTCCCTGGAGAGCTGGAGCAGACGGTGCAGGGCGCAGGCATGGAACAGACCGTTACCAGACTTCCAGAAGACCAGACCAAGCTTGTGGTAGTAGTTGGCCATCATCTGGGGCTTGGGAGACTTCTTGGAACGTCCCATCAGGTTGTGGATGTCCTCCACTGCTTTGTAGGCTTCCTGTGGAGAATAAGCATATTGATTTGCATTGTTAAGGAAGTGGGTGGCTAGTAGGCTCAAGGGGGGCGTTTCACAAAACTTGTCATCAGTGAAAAATGACAGTTGTTGTTATAAGCTACTGAAATCCTAGCTTCTGATTGGTGGTCAGCAGACTTGTCATTTGTCATTGAAAAAGGGCTTTGTGAAACGGGTCCCTGGTCTCAAGTCTATAATCTAACAATTTTTAAGCCAGAAAACTACATCGCCTAAAATCAGGAACTGGAATCTGTAATCAGTGCCAATGGTGCTAGAATTTTAACAAATCCTATTAGATTTTGAATCATTTTAATAGAAATAAGAGAGATTGGGCATTTCCAATCATAAATGGAAGTAAATTTCACCCTTGTAGACCAAGTCAATTAAAGGGAATCAAATTACAATTATAACAGTCAAGTATAAACTGATAGAAGTCAGTTGAATATAGTCCCAGATACCAGTAATCATAGCCAACATTAGTTACCCTTTAAAAGTCTCAGATAACAACTGATTTCACAAATATCAAATATTTCAAGCAAGGGTAGGAAGCGGGAATAACCTGCCGTAGGTGCATCAAGATGGAACAGACGGGTGTCAATTGTCAACATGAAGCTATACTTTAACCCTTCCACAACAAATTAACCATAGATTATACTAGTAAGGCCAAATAACAAAAATAATGTGTTTCTCGTCCGCACTTTTTTTTTAAAGGAGGCAGGGCATTACCATTTACTATTTTTTGCTATTTTTTTCAAGACGGCTGCCATGCTAACTATAGCTGACCAAGCCTATTTATTCAAAGATATAGTGCTATGTGAGTATACTGAGGCAATGTATGACAAAACAAATGAGTTGTATAACTTTAGAAGCTATTTAAACAAAATGTATATCACAGGCTTTGTTTTGGGGGAGGGA
Source organism: Strongylocentrotus purpuratus (assembly GCF_000002235.5). NCBI lineage: Eukaryota > Metazoa > Echinodermata > Echinoidea > Camarodonta > Strongylocentrotidae > Strongylocentrotus > Strongylocentrotus purpuratus. The sequence continues at coordinate 23,642,232 of NW_022145600.1, read as the reverse complement.
TCTTTTTATTTCTTCTGAATAGTAGTTAGTAATGAAAAGGAGGCCGCAGTCAAAAAGGAGGCGGGCCTAATCGACGGTAGTATTAAGATGGGACTGACCTGCCACAGCTCCATACTGATGGCTGTATCAAGCTGGAAGAGACGGGTATCCAGATGAAGCTGCTGACTCTCGGCATTGTTCAGGTTGATGGATGTCGACTGGTTCTGGTGCTTCTCGATCAGGTTCAGATGGTTACGCAACTGCAAAAGAGACAAATGTACACTGTTAAGTATGATGGCAGGCCCGCAAACTACACACTTTACTTTCTAAAGGTCGTCTGTACTAGTTTGGCTAGAAAGGATTAGACCACCCAGGGTGGTCACTGACAGGTGGCTATCTCATCAACTCAGATCTCAATCAACATAAGAAATAGAGGATCATGGGGGGCAAACAGGCACCGATTTGGCATTGTTTTCTATATAGCAGGAGCAAGTAGATACAAGTAGTACAGTGGGGCTTTAAACAAAAATGCATTATGAATATTTTCTGATTTAGAACCTGCTAAGAAATCTATAGATGTTGACATTTCTTTGCAAAAGTAAATCTCAAAATGTCCATTGGCAAAGTCTCTCCTTTTCATGAACTACGTATGAAGATCAATTTTTGAACCATTCATTTTAATGTTCAATAGCAGTCTAGAGCCAGACCTGCCAACCTTTGGAGTTCAAAAACTGTATTCTTTAATCCCAAAAGTTGTATTTTACTGCCGGAAGTTGTATTCTTAAAAATAAACACAGACTGTTACGCGGATCAATTTTTTTTTATGGATCATTTGTTGAATATGCATGATTTCGTCACGACTGTTGTGTTTGATGAACCAATGAACATCCCCAAATTGCCAATTTGAGATGCTTGTAGGATACTTTACAGGACAGAATGGGCATTTTGCCATTGAAAATGGCTAACACACACACAAAATACCCACAAAAAAACAAAAAAAAATTTGCTTCTAAAAATCGTACTAAATGCGACTAAATCGTACTGGTTGGCAGGTCTGTAGAGCTCCTGAATTAACATGTGAACTTTGTGACTTCTTTCAAATGCTTTACTATTTCGCTGAATTTTGTATTCAACTATTCATACTTACATTATCACATAACTTCCGGAACTCAGTCTTCCTCTGGTACTTCTGGCAAAATCTGAAAGCTGTGGATATAACATGAGAAAGAGCTCCTTCGGTCAGCATGTCACATCTACAATCGCTGACCTAAACACTCAAGTCATACTTTGTGCAATGGTTTAGTGTGTTAAGAATGAATTCTATTTATTTTTCTCCCCTTCTATTCTTTTCATATTTTTTTTTTTATCTATGACCATTACTTTTTGTTTTCTTTACTTAACATTAAACACTTTGATCGAGTCATCTACTCTGCAGATTCCTGCCTGTCATCATTTTCTAGTTTGGTTGTACATTCTGCACTGAGTGGAAGCCCCGCATCAGTGTAACAACGTAATTATAATAGTCATTCTTACCACTATCTCTCTAATATACTGATGCCCTTGGTAAGAAACGATAAAGAATTTTATTAACATCTCTGCCATTTGCATGTTTTTGCAGGAATGTGATTGGACTTTGACTTATGGCAATTTCCCTGCAAATGACCAAGATTGTTAGAATAACAACCTTCCTCCTCCTCCTCCTAATTATTGCCACCACTCCATCTCTGACCCTATCCCTGTGACCCACTTCACAAAGCCTTTTTTCAATGACAAATGACAGAAATCAGTTACAAATCTGCTGATAACCAATCACAAGCAAGGATTTCAGTAGCTTGTAACAAAAACTGTCATCTGTCACTGATGACAAGTTTTGTGAAACGCCCCCTGGACCTACCATCCTGGGCCACATCCTGGTAGAGCTTCTCCAGTCTGTTGTTGTTCCTGAGCAGGTCCAGACACTGTCTGTAGGACTCCCAGAGGAACTTAACCCATGGTATCAGGACCACGCGGTCACTCCTGGCCTGAGCGTCCTCTCCACTGACCGCACTCAGGAGAAGGCTGTAGGAAAAATGGAAGAAAGTTAAGAATAGAATAACCAGGGATGTCGGTTAGAATTGATCAGAGGGCCTGAAAATCACCTAGAATGAGCTATTTTGTACAGAAAAGAGCCTAACTATGGTCTGAAAACAACTTGCCAGGGCCTGAATTCATGCTACTGCCTGAAAACTGGCATCCCTGAATTACCTTCTGAAGGACAGACTGTATGCATGCATACTATGGCCACATTTGCTCCATGAAAAATTTCTTAGATTGGTCAAGTTCACAACTTTAAAAGTGAGACTAAGAGCTAACACTGAAAGATGGTTAGAAAGAAACAAAGAAACAATAGACAAAAGGGAACAGCGAAATGAGAAGAAAAAAAATTGCCTTTTTTTTTTTTTTTTTACCTTTCTGGGGTGGTGAGATTATCGAGATCATCGACATCGACATGACCAACCACTGCCTCGGAGGCCTTCCTAGCGTCCTCTGTCTGGTCTCCAGCGAGCTTCAAGTATTTCCTCACCACATCTTCCAAGGACTTCACATTCACCTTGATAAAAAACAAGATAAAATGATTCATTAATATCAAACTTCAAATAAGCAGCATCCCCTCTAGAACATTCACTTGATCCATAATACTTTGATGCCATTTAAACATTTTTCCACATGATGTGTGCAGACCTTAACAAAATACAAAAAGTTGTGCTTTCTGCGTTTGAGGACTTAATTTTTTAATAATTTCATTTATTAACTGATAACCTATGATACTTTGCTGTCTTTGCATACAACTATTCTGTGTTTTGGGGGTTTAAATTTCTATTTCTATAATGCAAACAAACTCATACATTTTTGTTGACCCGACTTCAGCTCCGAAATAAATTTACAAAACCATTCTGAATGCAAAGCTCAACACTACATATTTTTTTTGAGGGGAATAGTTTAGGGGTCCATAATGTCCCTGAGTGCCACACCCCTTAAAGTGTCAAGCCCTTCCAAATGTGTGCACTTGTGGATGTACCTGTTGACAGATGATCTTGTACTGGTAGAGGCCCTCCTTGGCAATGTGGCTCTTGCGGAGGTCGACGCAGAGCTCCAGGTACTTCTCCATGATGGGCTCATGGATCTTCTGCCAGGTTCGATGTCGCTTGCTCTTGATGACATCGTAGAGGGCGTCCAAGGCCGGCTGCTTCTTGCCAACATCGATGAACTCTGAAATGGACAAGAAAATAAGTGTCTTTTTCAATAAAGCAAGAAAATCATATCTTATCTTTTTTTATTTTTGGATATTACTTCATGGGCTTGATCTAACACTAGCTCGATCAGTGATTGTTAACAAATGGTGTGGTTTCAATGTTTCTTTCCATTATAAACGAACAAAAGAACCAGTTCAACAACAAGTGCAAGATTGAAACACGGACAAGACATTTTTTGTCTATAAAAATCAAGAAGGTTAACAAAAAAAAATTCTTTGACTTCTGACACTATCCTCCAGCTCCAAGACATTCCGCGAAGCCAGACATAATCGACCAATTTTTCAGTTCCATTTATTTTTGACGATCAGGAAGAGAATTTTCTATAAATTATTGCCAACATTTTCTTCAGATTTCCCAAATGTTATGACAAAGGAGGCAGCCAGACACTAGGTAGACTGGGACAAGAAACTAGGAATTTGTTTTACTTGGCCTATTTAGTATTAATTGGTCAATAGTCATGGTGGTGTTTCTTCATTCTTGTTTTTCAACTTTTTCACTAATTTCATTTGATCATCATCATATTGACTCGTTCTTTTAATATTTCATATGAAGATTCTGTACTCCAGCAGCAATGTACAACTCTATAATCTAAACAGACAACAACTTAGCTATTTGATATCTCGGTGAAAGAAAAAAATAGAAAAATGGGAGAGGGGAGTTCTAAAATTAGAAATTAAATTAAAACAATTAAAAATGGGAGGTTCCTAACAAAAATCTTTCTTTTGTTTAATTAAATGCCAGGAAAGAAATTGAAGTTGAATTTACTTCAGGTTAGCATTGATTTTCAAATAGTTTGTGCAAGTTAAAGGGTAAAAACTTGGAACCTAAAAAGGAAAAATATGAAGCATTTTCAACATATGGCAGAACTACACAACCGGCATGACCTCAAAGCTCAAGCTCACATGCATAGACATGATAGACACAGGCAGGCGCGCGAAGCGGACACCACGTACACTGTGCATGGCCTTATGCATGTCCGCCTGTACATAATACACTGCACTCTATCACATCATAATTTTTAGTACACGAATGAATGAATGAAACACACGCTTAAATTCATTTTAGACCACAAATACTTACCATTTGCTCTTTTCAGAGCATTCTCAGGTCTCTGAAAATAAGTAGGCATCTTGTGAGCCTACGTTGTTCGACACAATCGAAATTATCCGGTGGCTAGGCGGAAATATTTATGGCCAGATCGAGATTCACACTCCCGAATTTTACAATATGGCGGCTCTGCGACCCATGTGGGTGATGACGTCACGATGAGCTCTGGAATCGAGACTAGACGAGAAAATGATGACAAGTTGGTATATAAAGATAAATATATAGACAGATAGATAGATAAATAGATAGAGAGATAAATAGATAGAGAGATAAATAGATAGATATATAGATAGATATACAGGTAGGTAGGTAAGTACGTATATAGGTAGGTAGGTAACTATTAAAGGTAAGTAGGAAGACAGATAGAAATAGAGAGTGAGAGAAAGAGAAAAAGAGAGAGAGAGGGGTTGAGTGGACAGATAGATAGATGAATAGATAGAGAGATACATAGATAGATAGCTAGACAGATAGACAGATAGATAGATAGATAGGTAGGTATACTAGGTAAGTAGGTATATATATATAAGTAGGCATAGGTAACCAAGGTAAGTACGGTATGAAAAATATAGATAGATAGACAAATGAAAGAAAGAGAGAGGGAGTAGAAGAGAGGGAGGGGAGGAAGAGAGATACTGAGATAGATAGAGAAATGATTTTTTTTTTTTTTTTTTTTTGGGGGGGGGGGGGGGTATAATTTAAAAAGCGTTTTTGCGGCAAACTCGAAATGCACGGTTTTACACTAGTCAACGTCTAATCCGATGGGAGGGGGGGGGGGGTCTCAGACTCGATTTGGACGAGGGTGTGTGGCTGAAGCGTCTCAACCCATACCCATTTTAAGGGTCATTTTGGCAGAAAAGGGTACCCATTATTAGGGACTTCCATTCAAAACGCAACCCATGTTTAAGGTTTTGCCGTATTCCATTTGCATCAATGATTTGCACTTTCACATACCTTAATCCCTTAACTAATTAAACAGCTTTCGATCATGTTTGAGCTGTTTGTTTTTCCTTTAATTTCTTTTAAACGTTCCAAGTTTTTTTTTTGTCGGGATTACCCGTTTATAAATTAGTCTAGCCGACCATCGGCGATAACTTTCGATGAAAAAGCGAAATGATGTCAATAATTTTTGGAGGATTTCGCATCTGGAATTTTCACTTTAGCGAGATCTTTGGGAAGATTATCCTGCAAAAATAGTGACCCATGTCTGAGGCCAAGATCTGAAATGTGAGGGCACTTTTATGGATTTTGCAGCACAAAATCGTAACCCATGTTTCGGGATTTTTTGCGAAATAGTAACCCATTTAGAGCATCATAATATTATACCCGTATACCAAGGTGCGGATCCAGGAATTTCTTCCCGGGGGGAGGGGGCACACGGGGGGTAAGAGCACATTTTTTGTTTTTTTGTTGTTGGTCCCCCAAAAATCGCAACCACTCAGCCAGCCGCTGAATAAGCGGGGGGGGGGGGGGGGGTTATTGTCATTATTATTATTGCTATCATTAATAGTAGTAGTAGTAGTAGTAGTAGTAGTAGTAGTAGTAGTAGTAGTAGTAGAACTAGTAGTTTGTGGAAACGTGTGTTCGTGTATTAGTTTCTTTGTTATTTGTTATCATCTCTCCACTCGCTCTCTATTTCTTGTTTGGACCTCCCCCCCCCCCCCTCCCCCTCCCCCACACACAATATATCTCTCTCCGTCTCTTTCTCTCTCTCTCTCTCTCTCTCTCTCATCTTTGACGCTTTGGCACCCCCAAAATGCGTTTAATTGTGAGCTAATTCAGAGAAATTTGCTCTCTTTGGAGGCTCATTGAGCATTTAAATCTAATTTCGCGCCTAAAAATATCCTCTGCACGAGGCAATCACATTAATTTATCTTTAATCCTACTTTATAAATTGCGTTTAGATTACATTCAGCCAATCCGGTTCTAAAAGGTAGTTGGTTGATTAATGTGTGATACCGGCCCTCAGGGTCAAGTTCTCGAAGAGAAAGGAGAAAGCACATATTAGTTTCTTGGTTGATCAAGATATTCGATGAACTTGAGAAATCTTTGAAAGTTCTTCATCGTTGTGTCTATTCATAATTATGAACGTTTTGACATTTTATTATAAACATATTCCTTCGTCATCACAAAAAGGCCTAACACTAAAACAAAAATTATATAAACAGATATTTGAAAAATTACACATTCGGACACCTCGCTGCAAAAGTTGAGGTTATTCCGACAGCTAGCAGCCAAAACAGGAGGTAAAGTTGGCCCAAATTACGTTCCCCTGTGGGCTGCCGCACCCCCCCCCCCCCCCCCTCCCTGCCTGCTCGCCTCGTACGCCAAATTAAGTCCCCAAAGGGCCCTCTCCCAAACTTCTGTATAGAACTTAAACATGGATGGACAAAAGCGACAAGTAGAATAATGTATGACGTTAAAAGCAAGCTATCTGTAACCACTCTGTTTACCAGGGGAAGTACTTACAAGGAGGCAGACAGCTTAATTCCTTGTAATCAACCATTACTTTGAGATTGCACGTTCGCAGATAGATCAATGTGCAAGAGAGTGATGGAATACATGTCATGCATGGGGCATAACAACCGGTGATCCGCATTTGCTCCTCCGAAATTTACTTGGGAATTTACTCCAGTCTTTATTTCGTCAAAAGTACTAGGTTCGCGTTTGAAAATAATGAACGTTTAGGTTAGGTTTAGGCTTAGGTTCAGGTATATGTAGGTATGTGTTTGGTCCAGGGGAGTGTTTTACAAAGACTAAGATCGACTTTAAGTTGGACTTAACTGTGGCAGCCGTTCATGCCACCATTTTCTCTCATCATTTACTGGCATTGGTCTCTCAAGAGACGTACAAATCATGGTCACAAATCTATTACAGAATTTACATTTTTTGATTAATTAATGAAGGAAAAAATATTTTTTTAAAGATCATAATTGAGAGACCATTGTTGACAGCAACCAGTGGCATGAATAGCCTGCCATAGTTAAGTCCAGCTTAAAGTCAATCTTAGTCTTTGTGAAACACCCCCACGGTTGCAGTTATGTATTCGGTTAGTGTGGGAAATTAACCCAGAGCATTTTGTAGCAGGACGGCTGGAGAATGTGCCGTTAAACCTAAAAGGCAAAAGAAAACGTGTACATCCCTGCATGCACATAATTTTAAGCCGCGGTATTCATTTTGTTATCAGGTTGTTTTTGTTTCAGCTGGATAGGATTTCGTCGCATTCGGTTGAGCTTACCAATGAAGGTAAAATTCACGAATTCGAAATATAATTTCAACATGAGAATCTAGTTTTGTCTGACAGAAGTAGGGCATGATATATTTAGCTTGTCTTCAAATTATTTGAGTTCTTGACCGCAGTGCAACTTTTTCAATACTGATGAATTCTAATAAACGTAGCATTTTTCTTAAAACAAAACTGTTTTTGTGTAAGGTCCGTCTGGCATTTCTTTACTCAAGATATTCCATGATTTTGTTTTGCTTTGAAGTCATTCTCGTTAATGATGGAAAGAACTGACTCACCATTATGCACATTTTGTTTTCTTAATCTAACTTGTACTTGCATCCTTGGACCCCCCCCCCCCCCCCCCTCAAAAAAATGGGCCTGATTTGTTAAGAATACAAAAGTAGAAATCCTCTTGGACAAAACTTTCCCTAGTTATATAAGCATGTTAACCAATTTGGTAATACACTTCAACTAAATAGTACCATTCCCTTTATCATGCTTATATTATGCGCTATTTTGATATACAGATCTTACCTTCGAATGTCCTTTCTATAAACAGTACATTGTATCACAATTACAGGCATGATCGATTCCTCTCGCTATATCAACAATACGTTTTTTTTATTTGTACATATATCAAATGTCATACTGGCATTATTATGATATCTTTCTCGATTTTGTAACTGACTCTGTATAAGTGTCAATATTTGTAATATGTAATCCGAAACTCAACCTGCGAACCTGCGAAGGTATACCAATGGCGGTACATTGCATTCGTTGAATTAATGTTGGCACAGTAAAGACATATTCCCTTTATTCATATTTCCTGCATACATACACTCAGGCCCATCTATTTCTTTATTAAACATCACGACACCAGTTGCTTACTGACCAGTGTTCTTTATTAGCCCATGACAATATCGTATAGCAATTAAGGGGCGGGGGGGGGGGCACTGCACAGTAAAATTAATATGAACGCCAGCTATGGGGATGAGAGGTGGTCCAATCATCATCTGTTCACATCCCCTTCCCTTCCTCCTCCTCCTCCTCCTCCTCCTCCTCCTCCTCCTCCTCTCCCTGCTCTTTCCCAATCTCTCTTCCCTTCCCTCTACTTCTCTATTTTGTCACCATTCAGCGGGGGGGGGGGGGAGGGGTTCACGTGTCTCTGTGCCCCCTCGTAGAGCTATGCCTCTGGCTTTGATGTGATCTTTGATTCAATGGAGATGAATGTACTTGATTTGATGATAGAAAAGACGTATCAACGGTAAGAAATTTTCATCAAAATTCGAAGACAAGATGAGGCTTGTTTTGATCATTTGAACAGGGATATAAGAATAGACCTACAAATCGAAATACGGTGAAATTACTGGTATAAAAGGATTCACCCCTATTCTATATCTTAACAAAGTGTGTACTCACAATTTCATCATCGCTATGACCTCCACTCCATTCATATTATCTAATTTATTTATTTTTCACTCCTAGGCATCTATTTTATTTCTTCCCCTCTAAATATTAATTCAAATTTAAAATTCACTCGTCGATTTCTCTGAATAACTCATTCCCGTTTTCTTCTCTTTAAAAATTAGATTCCTCTTTTCTTTCGCTATCCTTAATTATAATTATCGTCTACCGCTCCTCCTACTTCTCCTTTCTGCCTTCTTCTTCTTCTTCTTTATTCTTTTCCTTCTTCTCCTTCTCAATCTTCGTCTTCTTCTTGTTCGTCTTCTTTTTCTTTATTTCTCCTTCTTCTTCTCTTTCCTCTCTCTGAATTTTCTTCTTCACCTTCTTCTTTTTGTTCTTCGTATTTTGCTTTTTACCTTTTTATCTTTTTCAATCTTCTACTTTCAATCTTGTTCAATCTCTATTCTCTGTTACTTTCCAAATAATTAACCTCCTCCTTTTCCCACCTCCCCCCCCCCCCCCTCTCTCTCTCTCTCTCTCTCTCTCTCTCTCTCTCTCACACACACACACACACACATTTAAACGAAGTCCTAGCGTGGAAAATGGGAAAAGTGTCATGGAATGTGAAACCTGATCGAAATGACATTTCATGAACAATATCCGAATCGTGTGTATTTCTCAGTAGACCTTTAGAGAGGGTCTTGCAATCATGGAAGTTTAAGAGAGTGGAGAGAGGTAGAGAGAAGGGAGATAAATAAAATAAAGAGAAAGAGAATCGGAGGGAGAGAACGAAAGGAAAAAAGAGAAAGACAGGATATCATGATATCATGATTAGAGAAAGAGAAGTGAGAGAGAGAGAGAGAGAGAGAGAGAACAAAGAGAGAGAAGGGGGAGATCACGTGCATGATAATGCACTTTTATTTGCAAGACAAACTGAAACCCCAACCATGGCATACCTTCATGAAGTGAAATGCTCGTCCATAAAAACGAATGATGTCATGAATTGCAAACTTATACCAATCTGATGGGGGCATGGTCATGCTCCTTCTCATATTTACATGATAGGTTTCATTTTCATATTTCTTATGATTGTCCATTTGCTGCATGAATAGCATATATAAATACTTGCATGTATAAAGTGAAAAATACTATAACCCAACTAACGAAATACATTATCAAATGGAGACGGAGGGGGGGGGGGGGGCTCAGGGGTCTAAGTACAGTACCAAATAGTACAAAATAATACAAATGGAAGAGACGTAAATCTGTTTTCATAGTCGATAAATTATGAAACACATTGTTTATTAAAAGGTACTGAACATTTCCAACCATCGACCCGCCCCCACTGAAGACAAAAAAAGGGAAACAGCAAGTTGTTTAACCTGGCAGTGGCGGATCCAGGGGGGAGAGGGGCCCGGGGGGCCCGGGCCCCCCCCCCCCCTAGAGAAAAAAATCATGTAAAATCACGTGATTTTTACCTTTTTGGGAGGTTGGCCCCCCCCCCCCCCCTGGCGCTCAAGGGGGGGTGCAAATTGAATTTTTTTTTTTGAGGATCAAAAAAAAAAAAATGTGCTCATTTTTTTCTCGAAAGTTTTTTTTTTTTTTCCTTTTGCTCCTATTTGCGCGTGAATGTAGAGGAGTTGTCCTTGTTTCTATTAAGGCCCCCTCACTCGAATTTCTGTCCATAACTCTTTATCTACCAAGTATATCACACTAAATATGAGTAGATATATAATTTATATAGGAGCAAAATTCAATAGATAAAAACATTTACAAAGAGAAAACATATGTATTGTATATATATTGACATGTATTCATATATATATATATATATATATATATATATATATATATATAAATATTGGTTAATTATATTATGCAATTGTGAACAATAGCCACTTCATGTATCGAAAGATAATTGTTGACAGCTGGCCATGCAGGATCTGCTGCCCAGTTTATGTTATGTATCTCTGATCATTTTAAAGGGGGGGGGGGGGGGAGGGGGGGGGGGGGGGGGTAAGCGGACACTTTTTTTTTTTTTTTTTCGAGTCCAAAAAAAAATCGCAACGACTCAGCCAGCCGAAAATTCGCTCAGTGGGGGGGGGGGGGGGGGGGGGGGGGGGCTAAGCGGACACTTTTTTTTTTTTTTTTGGTCTCGAAATTTGAAAAATTGACATTTTTCTTCGTTGGGGGGGGGGGGGAAGGTCACCTTTTTTAGGTTAGCCGTGGGCATATATTTTTTTTTATTTTTTTTTTATAATAATAAAAAAACCAAAGGGGGGGGACTTTTAGGTTTTTTTAGGGGGGTTTACACACATAAAAATACCAAAGGGGGGGTTTGAACCCCCAAACCCCCCCCCTGCGTACGCCCCTGCTCTCAACATCATATCATAATGGCATATCAATTGTCAAGTAAATGATAAGGAGGGGGTCGAACCCCTCAATATAGACGTGGGCGGAATGTATCTCGGTGGACCTGCTTCTCTATGACCCACTATACAGTTAGTTGCGTTACTCTCCTTTCTTTTTTCTGGGTCTTCAAAATGTGTGCGTGTTCATGTGTTGTGCGTGTACGTAAATGCGTGCGTGTGCGTGTGGGTGTGTATACTTTGTGTTCATGGATTTAGGTGATGTATGCTGGCTTTAATTTACCCAATGCTTGATATGCCAATGAACATTTTAAATGCGTAAGGACATGTCGACCACCATTGCTCCCGAGAATGGAAGAAATAAACTGAAAACAGGAAATGATAGATTGATATATTATTACTTCACTCTGCCGCTATTCAAATACATACAGTTGGTTTACTATCTCAAATTAAAACAACGGACAAGGAATTCTTGAAGTTTCGCGCGCGTCGAAAAGTCGAGCTAGAGAGTTTTAGGTTGTGTCGCGGAGCGATCATCAAGCATCAATCATTTACACGGAGCCTAGCAACCAAGTGTAGACGGTGTGGCAACAATGCTCTTCTTCTACTCCCAACATTTTGTTTTCAATTGCAACTGGAAATCGAGTGGGTTTACTCAGCTATCACGATCGTCTCTAAACTGGAAAGAGAAAAACGTCTCTAAACGGTCAGCGAAAATGGAGAGGTATAATCTGATTGCGGCGTGTACAATTAATGTGAGATGCAGGGTGTGCAAATATGGGGGCCGTGCAACTTGTGAATGATGGTGTCGGTGAGAAGAGCTTCTTGACTCGTTTTGGATCTTTTATCGACGATAAAAACAAGCAGTCACGTTGCATCTGAGTGATATTTAACCAAAGCTTTGATTTGAGATCGACAGAGTATCCCGATCTTCTTCGCTTCAAGTTTCTACCTCTTCACTCTTATATATATTTTTTGCATAGTGATATCAACTGTAAGACTTGATTTGTCCTGTGGACCCGAAATAAAACAAAGAATTAATTAGTCGTAATTTCGATTCTCTTTTTCATAAGGAATTCATCATCTTAAATAGCCTTGGAAAGTGTTATGAAGTGAAAACTTTAAGGTCTCATCATTATGTTTTTGATTGAAAATGAAGATTATATATTTTAATTCACCAGATATTTTAATGCGAGGGTGAATCCCCTCCAATAGCTAACATTTATGAATATAGATAATTGTGAAGTTTTAGCACTATACCAGCCACGTTCTTTGAAAAGAAATCTATCAAAATGTATCTTCACAAAAACGAAAGATTTCACGGCGTATTACATTTACAACTTGCCCTTAGATAAGGTTGTAAATGCTTAAATTAACAGAGGCTTTACATTACCAGACAAGGTTGACCGTTGAAACTCGCGAAAGACATGTCAGCATGTACTCTCTTTGCCAAAATTGAATACTTGTGCATATTTTTTCAGGATCCGAATAGTGGAATTCATTCTATTTTTGACGCGTCTACTAGTAACCGACTCTAACATTAAAGGAGGAGAAAAACTACGCCATAATATAATGGAAGTGTCTAACTACAGTTCAGGTTCCAGCTACGATCCAAGCAACGTCTCCTGCAGTGCGATCGAGCAAGTCCTCAGCCCGGCGGCCCTGGCTGTTACCACCTTTACGTTCACAACCCTGTTCCTCGTAGGGGTGACGGGTAACATTTTGGTAGCCCTCGTAATATGGCGCCAACACGACATGCGGAGCTCTACCAATTACTTTCTTCTAAACCTAAGCATTGCCGACATGCTGGTCCTCTTGATATGCGTGCCTGTCGGGCTGGTGGAGACCTACAATCCGATGACGGGCTGGCCACTGGGAAAATTCATGTGTAAGTATAGTGGAAGTAGTAGTTGAAGTAGTAGTAGTAGTATCATCAATCGGCAGCCATATCATTCGTTCTTAACCCGTTGACTACTGAATTGTCTAATTCCCATAGACTTAACACAGGGACCACCATGTTCCAGTAAGCAATGGGTTAATTCATCTCGAACACGATCGCAATGACTTTCGAACAAAATCATCCTGAGGCAATTTTAAAAGCCTTGTATAGTATAGTTTATGCATTCGTTGTTAAGCAAATTTGAATTTTGCGCTATTTGCTAATTAGGAAATATTGATTTAGCCCAGGTTTTGCTGATAACAAATGGACAAAATAATTACCAATATGAACAAAATACATTACCAATTTTAGAATAGCTTGCTAAAAAATGTATTACCCAAAGTAGCCTAATCTGAGAAGTTTTAAATATGTTTTACCTTTAAAGGTATATGTCCCATTTGCAGGCCCCCAAAATGAAAATGTTAAATTCCAACGGCATTTGAAAGATAACACTAATTTAGAACTTCCCTAAGAAAAAAAGGGGCTTGAAAATGCCTTTAAGTGAGGAAAAAACGACCATTAGTTGTCAAATCGACTTTAGTGATTGCAATTCATTTTGTAATAGTCTGATTTTCAGACCCTTGTACCGAATGCTGGTACGTTTGGTGTTGCGCAAAGATTCAATCAGTTTAACTTTGGCCAGATTACAAGGAGTGGGTTATTGATGTAGACAAATGTTCATGTATCCTGTTCAGCTCATTTTCTGTAAGTTATTACCAAAGAAAATAATAAGTCACTCAGTCACTCAAAAGTGTCTGACAGTGAAGTTTAGAAAGTAAACGGGTTTCCTTGCATAATATGAATATTAGGACATTTCTAACGTTTAAATTCCACAGATAGGACATACGTGACATATTCATATTTCCTGCAAAGTTCTACAGAATTTGATGTCGGCTGTAAATGAGATCTTTCCTTTTCCCTTCACCCTATCTACATGTATATACTCTCCCTCAATCTCTCTCTCTCTCTCTCTCTCTCTCTCTCTTTCTCTTAAATGAAGCACGTAGTTAAATGGGCCAAGACGTGATCATGGGTCTTAAATAAAGGACTACATTTAGCAAGGGGGACACCCAACTTTACATTTAAGATCCTTGAGTATGTTTGTTGGTACATTTACAAGTTTGTCGTATTTGCAATGTGTTAGCACCTGCCTTTTCGTGAACCCTTCGCCTTTTTCTGAGTCGTCCCAATAGCCCACAGGGAAACTCTTATCCCTCCCAAATATTGTCAAAATGTGCAGTAGCCGAATCGTCTAAAGTACCCTCTTAGGAAGGTTGCCCGCCACAGGCATGCACTTATTCCAACAACAAGACATCTTAAAGACACTATATTTGAATATTCCGGTTTATGCAGGTTATCTTGCTTTACCAATGTTTAAATATTGGTCGTTAAGATAACATCAGTTCACGAGGTTATCTACATCAGACACTGCACGATAAGCCCCATATTGAACCACCTGACGATTTTACATTAAAAATATAAAACCACTTTCATTCCATTTTGACATCCGTAGAAGCTTACCAGTCGTTTTTTAAGTGTATGAGTTACTTTCATTATTATATTGAAATTCTAGTTGACCCGTTGACCACTGAATTCCCATATACAACGTAGGTTTAAAGGGTAAGTCCACTCCAAAAATAACTTACTTTCAATAGAAGTAGATAGATCAGAGAAACCAATCGAAAAAAGTTTGAGCAAAATCTGATGACTAATAAGAGAGTTTATGAATTTTTATTGACTTGAAAAACTTTGAAAATCACAAGACAAATTGGCAACTCACTCACGAGTCGGTGATGTCATTGCCTCACTATCCACGAAATGTTTTCTTTAAATTGATAATATAAATTTCCTATTTCCTCACACCAGCATCCAAGTTATATTAATAGTACATGTTTTTGGTGGATGTACTAAGTATACTGTATAAAGTATTTTTTTCAGTTAAATCATGAAAAATGTGTATTTTGATAAACTATTAAAATTATGTACAAATCAATGATATAAAATATTCAGAAAATAGTATCAATCCTTCAAAGTTCATTAAAGAGTTTGTGAAATGTCATGCACGCAATATGATACAAATTATTTAACCTGGGCAAAGGCATGGGGGAATCAAGTTTTGGGGAATAAAACTGAATTAATGGGATAAAAAAATATATTAAGCAATTGATAAATAGTCAGGTAATGACGTCACAAAGTGATAACCAAATTTGCAATTTGTTTAGTGATTTTTTTAAGTTCCATAGTTTTTCATACTTTAAAAAAAATCCTTAACTTCCTTATTAGTTATCCGATTTTACTCAAATTATTTTGGCTCTGTTTCTCTTGTTTTTCTGCATCTATTATTAAAAGCATTTTTGGGGGAGAGGACTTACCCTTTAATAGCGATACCATCGATTTCCGTAGACTATGCGTTGCCCTATCATCCTTTGCTCGTGTATAACACAATGCATTTTAGATACAGGTCCAAAAAGTGTATAATATTACTGCTAGTCTTTTTTTAGTCCCACTTGGCACACAGGTGTAACATAATACTTAAAGTGGAAGTTAAGATCATCACGTCCCTACTTCATTATTATCGAGAAGTCCCAACTATTATTTTATCAACTAAGGATTTTGTATTTCGAATAAATTGTACTCGCCAGTACGATATCGATTTCTATAATTCTCTGTCAATTTGAAGATGAAGATGATAATGTAAACTTGCGAGTGTTTGCTTAGAGTTCCCTACAGCTGGCGAGCTGCCCACCATAGTACACGTAGTACAAATACCCGAAGCAAAGATTAGCTCGTAAATGTAGCCTAAATACAGGCAAGCCCGGTATAAATACCGAAGAAGGAAAGAAAAAAAAGTATAGCATTAGTGCGAAGATAAATGAGGGTCAATTCCCGTCTTATGTGGCGTTGTTTCATATTTTGTTATGTCGTTTGATATCATGCAGTTCTATCCGGCCTCAAGTTCAAACCAATTAAAAAACATTGGTATTCAGTATTGTTTCCTTATAATGATTCCTGTGAAATATAAGTTCACATTCACATGCATAAGAACGCCCACAGTGTACTCCCCCCCCCCCTCTCTCTCTCTCTCTCTGTGGACATTATATTCCCCCCATTAGATTTCAATAGGTACTTTATTATACTACATGTGCTGAATCACCGTTTTAAATAACCCAGTAACATTAACGCACCCCCCCCCCCCCCCCCCACGCCGCCCGCCCCGAGAAAAAAAAATGAATATTCCCCTATTCCCCGTGAGTATTATTTTGCTTTGATCTTCTATAAAATACATGGGAAAGTGGGTGGACTTTTCAAAGAGGCAACATCTATTAATCAAAACTCGTGAATACTGAGATGAAAATCTTTTCTAATTTCTAGCACCTCGCTGTCCATATCACAATCACAGTCAAACACCGGCCATGAACTTTCACTCAATACCTGAATGCCCTGTATACCGTTCACTAATTACATGAATTATGGCAAGTAGAAATCTATCACTTCGTCGCGCCGATCGAAAGAAAATGGGTGCATTTCAAACCGATGGGTCATTGTGGTAATGTCACCAAATTTATTGGCTCGAGTATCACATAATATTACGTGTTGTTATGTGGGGCAAGCCATAATGTTTGTCCTACCTGGCAACAACTAATATATACAATTTGAATTCTGACTATTGAGATACAGTGATCGTAACAGGTGAATGAAATCAATCGTATCGAGGTGGTTCACAAAGGCATATGCACACATTTGGTTACATTACGAAAATGCCCTACTGTAATGCACTCGAGGTACATCATAAAGTCCTCCCCTCCCTCTGAATCTGATAGCGTTAATAATGCATGTTTGTATCATAAATGTGTTGGGGTTTTTTAATGGGAAAATCAAATCAATAAAATAATCTTTTTTTGACACTCTGACTCTTTGATAGAAGATAATTATTGTCTTATCTGTGATTCGAAGATTTCTTCGTGATCTGCAGAGATTCCTCATCTTGACACTTTGCTCTCCAAAATGGCAACGAAAAAAACCCTGTGATTTACGACCTGCGAGTATAGGCTCCAGAAAGGTCAGTGGGAAGAAAATTCATTACGAGACAGTTCATCCCGACCAACCATGGAAAATCAATGTCATTTCGTGATAGGGCATTTCGTAACGAGGACGGCTCACGTAATCTTCATTTTTTTCACCGATCCCAAACCGTTTTAGCCTGTTCAGACTGTACGAAATGTATACGAAAGTCGTAAAATGAAACGTCGTATGAATAATCAACGTATTGCGTACGGACTAGATAACAAACATCGTATAAAGAAATGTCGTATGAAGAATTATCGTATTGCGTACGGACTAGATAACAAACATCGTAAAAAGAAATGTCGTATCAAAAACTGCATGATTTTGACGAGATCTGTTGAAATGACAGCCGGCCAATCATGAGTGCGCGGTCACGTTAAGCCCCGCCCAGTTATACGATTTTCGTACGATACGACGTTCAGAATAGAACTATAGATGGTGGCTCTTTATCGAGTTTTCGTTCGAAACGATACTCAACAGGCTTTCAGTATACGACGTTTCTAAACAACGTACGTTCAGACTAAAACATTTTTTGTTCCTTTCGGTATTCTGAACACAGGGTTAATGGTGTCGGGGAGAAGGTTAATCGAGCAAATAATTCGTGCTTTATCACTTGTCAAGCTCGTTCTTCTTCGTCTATAGCCGACATCTACTTCACACATTAAATGAAGAATGAATGCCTCTTAAACTAATTGCGAGATTTGCCACCGCCCTCCAAGCTCTGTAACATGTGTCGCCATTTGGTAAAGATCTATTGAAATGCTTTACAAAATTTCAAACTTCATAGAAATATTTCAGTTTTCTGATGGTCGTGATGATCATGGCGTTTTGATGTAGGTAATTTTTAGCAAGGAGATAATGACGTGCGAATGTCGACGCGACACCGAGTCCTATAGGCGTCGTTTCACGAAAACGTCATAATGTACAAGTTCATCGACATCCCATTGAAGCGCGTGTTAAATTTATTACATGAGTTTCCATGGGTTAACAGCGAACTTGCACTTACGATTGTTTCGTGACACGCCGCCCAGGCTCTTGAACAAATAGGCGAAGGGAGCGCCAAGTCGGTTGCTATTACTTGTTAGTCTGTTTGTTATTTGTTCCTGGATAGCCGTAGAATAGCTTTCCATCGATTGCAAGATCTGGACCTCTAGCTGTGTCCCTAGGTCTAAGTGGAGAAGATTTTCTGTGCTTTCGAATAATGATATTGTACGATACTCCCCTGTCCTAACAAAACTGAATATTGAAAAGGTGAAAAATGACCCCATTTGTTTTCATGGATAGATTTGCCCTGTTTCAAACTCAGTCACAACCAAATATAAATGACAAACCAATTTTTCCATGAACATATTGACGAAAGTGGGTGAGTTGTATTTCACTTTGGCACTGTAGCGCACCGACTAGGTTTCGAATCCTAGAACTTCTTGTTATTTTGGTGCTGTCATATCCATTGCGCCGTTACGTCTCTTTTTATATTACTTATTTGTATGTTTTGTTATAGGCCTAGGCGGAATTTCAAAATAATCAAATTCAAATACAAATGATTTTATTTCTCGTGCAAAACGTAATACAGTGAATAAGTATATATATATTACAAACATATACAATGAAACAAAACAAAAAGGAAAGTAATGGCACGAGAAAAGAGGAACTAACTAGAAGCAGAGCTTGTTGATGCATTAGTTTCTCATTTGATAACTTTGTGCGGTTCACTACCGCAATATAAATCCCCCCTCAATACGACCTGTTTAAATATGAGGTATCTATGCAATAGTAATCCACCCTTGGAAAGACGGGTCTAAAAATATCTGCAAACCGAAAATTGGTTGATTTCTAATTCCTTTCTAAATATTATCTTGGATTTAAAGTGAGGTAGAAATCAGTAGGAATATTTGAAAACATCACAGATGGCATAAAAAGGATTAGGGTAAATCCGGCCGCTTTGAGGGTAGATTCTCCATTCTTGCAATTACCATAAGGAAGTGATTACAAACAAACTACACAGGAACTTTTTTTTTCCAACAAAACAACGCTGGCCTTCAGAGGAATTCGTTTAAGAATAATTGTTATGCTTTTTTGTCGTCTTTTACCTCAGTTTACATTCTTTTGCCACTTCATTTTGAAAGAAGGTACAAACAAGTTTACAGACAAAAGTTTGGTTATTATTTTTATTTTGGAATACAGTATAGGGGTGAACTCAAAGAAATCAGATTGTATCTCAAAACTTCGCAGATGCGTATTTAAAGAATAAGGTGATCCATCCATTGTGATAGTGAATTCTCCTTTCTGGTAATCAGTACCCAAAATGGAATGACGAAAACACACTCTGCCTAGAAAATTGTCAACAAAAAAGCACTGGCCTACAAATGAATCAGCTTTAGGTAAGGCTTTTTGTTTGTTGTCATGTTTTCTCCTGAATTTGACATATTTCCTCTTCTTTTCTGAAAAAGGGTTTATATATACGTAAGTTTATAGCTAAGTAGGCTGGTCATATTTTTTATTTTGGAGTTTCATGAAGCAGAATTGGAAGAGCTGTAAATCAAGCCGAGGAAACGCATCCCTTAGAGGGGGCAGTATTATACGATTAACGTACAGTAGTATTGTCGCCTGAAGAATATTTTATTCATTCGGACAAAAATTAGGTGCTAACGAGCGAAACAGAAAGAACGAGGGCAAGGCAGAGAAGAAGAAAAAAAAACAAATGGTGGGATGCGTCTATAGGGACAGCTCAGATTATCGCAATATGAACCCCAAATCGGCTTTGAGTCATATGATGACGTATATTATGACGTGTCACGATATTACTTAAATTAGGTCAGCAGAAATTTCTGGGATGAGAAAAACAACAAAAGCTTCCAAAGAAGTATATTCACATCCTGCTTTTCTAAATTCGTTCGGATAATTCTAACTGCAATTCCTTTGAAGAAGACACCAAAAGCTGAACCGCTGGTGATGTTTCAACACCTTTGTCATTTTTCTTAGAAAAACACTTTTAGCAAAGATAAGGAAAACATTGATAATAATTAGCATGTTATTCCTTTAGAAAATTGTTCACTACACAATAAGAAAGAAAGGCACATTTCTGCTACAATAGCAGCACCCTCTGCCAAAAACGCATAGGTGGATGCAAATGTGCACCCCAATGGCACCTTTACTTCTTAGAGTGTATGTCTCTTTATCTCTAGAGAACTAACCATGGTCACATCAGCTGATGGGAGCTAAAAAATTGATTGCCCTTTGCACATGTACGCATGGAGCGTCATTCCGCTTGCGCTATTCCGCTTGCGCTAT
Source organism: Strongylocentrotus purpuratus (assembly GCF_000002235.5). Lineage (NCBI taxonomy): Eukaryota > Metazoa > Echinodermata > Echinoidea > Camarodonta > Strongylocentrotidae > Strongylocentrotus > Strongylocentrotus purpuratus. The sequence continues at coordinate 23,621,562 of NW_022145600.1, read as the reverse complement.
TCCGCTTGCGCCATTCCGCTTGCGCCATTGCATGCGCTAATCAAGCACTTGAAGGTAATTAGTGCATGCGCCAGTCATTCGGAGCAAATTTTCTTTGTTCATTCTACCTTCGCTTTCTGTACGATATCAAATTAACATGTCGCGTCAAAGGCCACTTTAGTAGGCTAGCTGACGCATTCTTACGTCCCCAAAAATGACGACTGATGTTTTTCACGAACCCTTTGTCAAATGTAACGACTTTATACTATTCTGGCTCTCGGCAGACCGTACTCTCAAAGAAAGTTCTGCCATTGGCCTAATTTGTACCGAACCTCATATTATATACACAGAACAGAAATATTGACTTATTTTGTTTGATGATATTTGAACATGCTCAAAATAATAAACAGGTGATGGCGTATAGATACAGACAATGTTTTCGCATTGAGAAACAAAATTATGTTTTACTATTCAAAAACAAAATGTTTTAGTATTTAAAGTGCATTGTCTCCATGACCCCGGTGGAGGTTATCCTGACATTATAATACTCCAGTCACAACACCAAACCTACTCCAACCCGACCGACATTTGGCCATAGTGGGGGTGGGGGATATAACGTAGGCTAATCGGATATTTTATATTTTCGGGCTACAATCGATCTTGGTTGTTCATCACTTGCACATGCGACAGTTGCTTCGCTGTAGTTTTTAATACATTTAACTAACTTCTAACTTCAACCTTAACCCTAAACCTAACACAAAGCCTATCCCTAAACCTAACCCTATATCTAAACCTGACCTAAAACCGAACAGCAACCCTAACCCTAACCCTAGGCTATGAGGCTATGACGAAATAAAGTCCGGAGCAATTGTGGCCGGAGCATCGTCAGAACATGTTCGGTCTGGTATGATCGGAGTCGTTAGTGTGACTGTGGTATTAGCGATGTAAATGCGTACCCCGAATTTGATTAAATTGGTCTGCTATGTTATTTGGTATACAGCAAACTGTATGGATTACCTCTCATCCACGTATGCAAAGAAAAGTAGTTTGCTACACCCCATGAAAGAAGATCCTTCAGTAAAAGCTTGTTTGACATTTGTTTTAACAACTCGCAAGATTAAAATAAGAATCATCGAGTCTTATAGAAAAAGAAAGAAAACTGATCTACATGTGAGCCTCTCCCAAAGTAACTACATGTAAATGTATTCTAAAAACCTCCTCAGACATCAGTTTTGTTTGCTTTATTTTATGTTTTACACTTTCCTCTACTGTGTAATTTTCAATTTTAAAAATTAAAGAAATGCATGGACGTATGTCCACACTCAGTATTCTGGTGCAGTAATGCCCTGACAATGTCATACCACCCTCACAGTTCATACAATATTTTCACAAGACTTCAGTTCCTTTTATGGTTAGCTACACATCGACCGATAAGAGAGTTTTCCTCAGTCCGGTATTAGGGACTTTTAGATTTGCACGACGACAACGTGGACTGCTACGTGTGACTGCCAGTGCTCTAAAAGAACGTCACACGTTGCAGTCCACGCAAATCTAAAAGTCCCTTTTAGGTCTTTGATTAGCACACATGGCATATAAATAAAGGGTAACTAATAGATATCACTCAGATAATGCTAGCATCAATTTTGAAGAGGAAAATGCAGAGAAAATTATGCCGAAATGAATTCAGAAACAGAATATTTTCACCTCCTTTTTTTGCTCCTGAGTTGTAATAATACCATTACCTTAACACGAAAATTAGATCTCGGATATGCAACACAATAGTAGCAGTTACATAGCATGGATCCAGAATTCGAGGGGGGCGTTGGTACCATAGAGGGGCATCGATCTTATGAGATGGGAGTAATAAGAAATAGCACGTATCGCATTGCGTTCCTTCCCCAGTCCCCCTTTCCCCTTCTCTACCCCTTCTTTTCGCAATGCGATGTGTGTCTATGGGGGGGGGGGGGGTGCACGTGGTTCCCTCCTCGTCGACATCAATATACACCAGTGACAATAGGGGGTGGTGCGATGGCTCATTGGTAGATCAATGGTTTCGTAACCAGGAGATCACGGGTTTGAAACCAAACCAAGTCGATGCGCTCGTGCCCTTTGGTAAGGCATTAATCCTTCAATACCAAGTGCCTTGGAGAGGACTTAAATCCGTCTGGCCCCTGGTTGCTTACTATCAAACATACACATGCGTTCTTATCAGTCAGGTAAAACGAGTTCAAAACAAAAAACAAACTCATTCTGTTAACCTTACGCCTGCTAATGCTTCGTAAATGCCAATCTCAGCCGCAATTTCACGAACTTTCTTAAAATAATCATAATGGTACCGGCATGATAACGATAATCATTATAGGATTATCGCCAAATTTTTGTCGGAATCGACGAATGGATATTCTCCAGCGATGTTACTTTTTCCCCCTTTCTTTTCTCTTCTCTGTCAAAGTCAGGGACCTCTATCAAAAAGGAGGAGATTTAAATACCAGGGCAAATATCTTTCATTCAATGTAATTTATCACCCGAGGCCTAGCTCTGATAAATATTGTAAGTGACATCCATTGCGAGAATCCGCTTACCATAATCACATTAAAGATAGTGTGGACGAAGATTTGAGTACACGCTCTCCTTAAATATGATGTAGATTTGCACTTAATGGTAGAAATAAATCACAGCAGGATTTAGGTGTAAATTCTTGCCATTGACAGCCTTAAAATGCTTTATGTGCGGATTATTGGAAATAGGTATGCATGTGAAACCAACAAAATGAGGATGATACATTTATCTTAAAAACAAGTTATGAGAGTCGTAAGGATAAATCTCGTATAACCCCAGTCCTAAAGGAGGTTTCTTTTCTAATACCCTTATCATATTTTTTTTTTTTTTTTTTTTTTTTAATTATTATTATTATTATTGTTATTATTATTATTTTTATTATTTTTATTTATTATTTATTTTTTTTTTTTTGGGGGGGGGGCGGCTATCTACACAACAGAACTAGCACAAATGCTTATTCGTTCCATCTTATTTTCGCGTCGAGTCGGGTTTCCGGATTACAGGACCCTTCGTGAAAACATACCCCCATATTTAACATTTAAAAGTCATGTTGTCGGGCTACGCGATATTTTGTGAAAACGTGCCTCTATATTCAAGGAATCAAGGTCGGGTAACTGAATGCAAATAGTCATATTTTTTCAAAGATGGTTCTCTGGATAAATCTGATATTTTTTCCTCTTTTTTGCCCATAAAATCAGACAATAACGAAGCATCTAACGCTGGCCTTTTTAGGAGCTCTTATGATTATTTATCTGGTATCAAAAAGGGTTTTCTTGGGTAAACTGGACCCGACATTTCCGCGAAAAAGAAGAGGGGTGTTTTCAAAAAGTACGTTACACCCGATCCTTCGGAAAGTAGGGTTTTAACCCGAAGACCCAAAGACCGATGGAACGAAGTATACATGTATCAACAAAACCAACCAACGGCTCCCCTCCTCCCCCCCCCGCCCCCCCCCAAAAAAAATGGTTTGGTAAACCCTCATCTGACACACTGATTCGTAGAATACAATCATATTTTGTGGGTTAAATCGAATAACGCATCATACACAATCATGATATAAGCTGTGTGCAATGTATTTTTCTAAAATTGCTTCTTAACAAAGAATGCAATCATCTATTTAATTTTTTTTCCTAATCGCATGTTTTTGTTTAATGTTAGATCAATAATACATGTATGTTTTACAGACCTGATGCAATATTCTATACAATTCTTTTTGTCCCCCTTTAATTCCCAGGGAAAAAAAAATTGGTTTGGTAAACCCTCATCTGACACACTGATTCGTAGAATACAATCATATTTTGTGGGTTAAATCGAATAACGCATCATACACAATCATGATATAAGCTGTGTGCAATTTTTTTTTCTAAAATTGCTTCTTAACAAAGAATGCAATCATCTCTTTATTTTTTTTTCCTAATCGCATGTTTTTGTTTAATGTTCGATCAATAATACATGTATGTTTTAAAGACCTGATGCAATATTCTATACAATTTTTTTTGTCCCCCTTTCATTCACAGGGAAAACATATATTTTCTTGTTTCACTTAAAAAAAGGAATATCCCTCCTTTATTTCAGACTCCTCTTTCGTTCTTTTTCACATTTTACTATGTTATCGGATTGCACCTTGCCGCTTCACTATCCCCTGATTTTTAGGATTTGGTCACGGTTCTCATTGCTTGCAAGTGACAAATATAGTCTGTGCAAAGATCTTTACGATTTCAAGAGTCCGGCGAAAAATCCACGACCATTAAATGGCACTTATCGCGCCTTTTAAAAGCACTCCTCAGATTCTTTTCCGACAGCGTACTTTACAGCCGTAATTCTTCAGGATTTGAATCTAGAATTGCTCTCCCTCATCCCATTTTCCCATCACGATGTGTCGTGTCTGTCGCACTATATTACTCTATTAGAAAGTAAGGTTGAATCTGCGGTTAAATTTTAGCCCCATTTATCGGGAAAAATGTTAAGATTGTACTCTAGCTTGCTCTATATACTCTCCTCTTTTCGCTTACCATCCGTACATGTTTGTATTACTCGCGTTATGTCCTGTCTTTTGATTAAATCAACTGTTGAATTGTATTTTTATTTTCCTTTTCACAAATTTTGCTTTGAATAGCTCTAATTTAGTATTCTTCGTGTCCTCTCAATCTATTCATCTGTCTTATTCTATACCCTTTGTGTTCTTCGTGGCATTTGACATGTCTCTTTATCCATTCCTCTTCATTACTCTCTCTCTCTTTCTCGCTATCTCTCTCTCTCTCTCTCTCTCTTTCTCTCTTTATTTTTTTCTCCCTCTTTTTTCTATCCCCACGTCCCCTGTTCCTCTCTCAATACCCATCTATATCCTTCTTATGTTCTCAATTGTTGTTTTCTACTTTCATTTATTTTGTTTACGAGGGAAAATTCCACGTTATAGTTAATAAACTTTTTTTGAAGACGAACATCTTTCCTCACCATGCAGTGCTTCACTTAAGCGTTTACGATTGAAATAAAGCCCCTACCTTATACTAATTTTTATTCTATTTTGTGGATATATATTTTATATCCAAATGCGTTATAGAACAACAATAAATAGCTTAATAGAGCTGAAGAGGGGGAGAGAGAGAGAGAGAGAGAGAGAAAGTAAATGATGGACTGATTAGGATTTAGGAGAAATAATAGCACTAAGATTAATCCGCATTACCAAGACCCCGCCCCCTTTTTCCTCAGTACTACGTGACTAGTGAATATCTCAGAGATCAAAATATTACCGGGATATTATCTTCAAACGCGAGGTAAAGGCATTAGCACTTGAATCTTGGATCTCAAAGTGCTTTAAACTTGGCGGAAAAATATTTTACATAGGCCCTAATTGTTTTGTTTTTCTGAAAAAAGAAAAATATAATATGACCTTTATGATGGCATGATGTGAGTCTTTTGTTGTCTGCTCTTAGTTAGTAACATTGAGAAGGTTAATGATTTTTTTTTCCAACACATGCATAATTTTAACAATTCATTCTGAGTCGTGGTTCAATGTAAACTATCCCCTTGTATATATTTACAGCTTTCAAAGAAAAACAAAGAGAACACATTTAGTGTACAAGATGGAAATGCATACAGAACTATTAAATGAAACACCTATACGTGAATTCCATTTTGGATTCATGTCCTATCGCTCATTGATTAATTCATCTTTACATGTATGTCAATACTGTCATGATATAATTTGTGATGATTGTTTTCAATAAATTAAATTAGAAGGATCCTTTGTAAACGGAATTCTGACGTCTAAAATTTATCATCCATCTTCTGAAAGTTCTCATTCATGGATTTTCTAGCAATGTCATTACCGCCACTCAACTTTATAGATGCAGCCGACATAAAAAGCAACGAATATATAATTCAGTATCAATCAAGTAATAAAATGCTGACATTTATATCTACTTAGAGTCGCTGTTATCGTTTTTGAAAGATACTAGGCAGAAGACAGTGAAATCGTGCAGGAACTCTGTATAGAGGTAACGGGATCGATACGTACGGAAAGCAGGGACGTCGAAAAAAAAATTTAATGGAGGAGGTTAAGGGTGATCGGACAATTTTTGAAATATTTGCTGACGGAAAAGATAAAAAAAATATTGAGCAAAAATAAAAACAATACAATGAATACAAACTAAAACAATAACATATTAAGCAAAAAACGAAGAATCATGTCGTACCTGGCTGCAAAATGAGTGGGTGGGGGCGAAGAGGAGGGGGGGGGGGTTGCCGTACCATCGTATCAAACCCAACTCCGTCTTTGGCGGGAGCACACATAGAAAGGAAACAATTTGAGAACACTTGGGACTAAACTTACGTACTCGCATTTCTTTGCAGCACAACCCTATAGGAGACTGAATTTTACAAAATTTCGCTTTCTAACTTACGTTTAAATATCAAGCAAAATTTTGAGGATAGTGGTAACGTTTAGGATTACGGTTCGGTAACTAAATACGATACTTTATTGCAACGCTTCATAAAGCTACGAGCACTGGTTGTGTCTCTGTCAAAACCATCTGCCCCAGATACACAAAAATGAGAAGGCGACAGATGAATATTATAAATCTTTGGGAATTTTAAGATAGCTTGAAGCAGAGGTAGGGAAGGTGGTTTCAAATTGTTTCGAACTGTCACTGCTTTCCAATATTTCGACCCCCCCCCCGCCCGCCCCTCTTTCTTACAATGCTGAACCGCCCTTTTGAAAGTTCGTGACTGATTTTGAGAAGTACACCCCCGCCGTCATGGAAGCGAAACTCTCCCCGTGCTTCGCGAACATCAATTAAATAATATCTATCTCCTTCTCTTTCTTTCGTTCTCTGTCCCCCCTCTCTCTATCTATCTCTCAGTCTTTCTTTCTGCTTTTCGTTATTTCTCTGTTTCCCTCTTGAGTTCCCCCTCTCTGTCTCACATCTCCCCCTTCTCGGTATCTCCCTCTTTTCTCTCTCTCTCTCTCTCTCTCTCTCTCTCTCTCTCACTTTCTCTCTCTCTCTCTCTCCCTTTCTCTTTCTCCAAGATGGTCGTATATTTCAAATGAAGCGACGTCAATTCAGACATAATCAAATTTCACATATATTGACGAGCAAGCACTGAAGATGGCCCTCAGGAATTGCCGTTTAAAGAAATTGTTGGAATTTCGTATTTGCCTGACATCTTGTAACATCAATTTGTAGCATGCAAATGTTTTTCTTTGCGCGGTGCTTACACCGTGAGATGAACATATGCTTTACCAAAATGTTATTTGGAAGCAATAAATTCTTAAATCAATTTGCATCTTTTATTTCACGAAAAGAATTTTCAGGCTGAAGTGCAATGGCTGATCCTGGGAAGTTGGAGTTCTTGCTTGTCAGATAACCTGAATCGAAAAGGGCACCCAAAATGCGATAATCTGTATGTGCTTACTTTTCGTTGAATAAATTTCGGACGTGTGCCCCCGTCCCACCAAATCCCCAGCCTAAAGAATTCTGGATACGCCATGCATGGAGAAAAAGACTTCTTGGAGCAATTTTTGGTTCGACGTTACTGCGAGCATCCATTAACTCCATTTCTCCTTTATCAGATCACGATTTCACACGTAATTTGATAAGTCCTATTATTGACCTACATGTACTTGGATATATATATGTGAAAGTTGAGTGACTATGTGTTTAGAGATGTAATGATGGAGTTGTCCAGTCCCCGGACTTTAGATCTCGGACAGCATTAATTTCTTTTGACTACACATTGATCTACATTATTCACACTCTATATCTAGGTAATTGGTACACATGGTAAATGGGTCATGATGATGATTATGATGACAATGATTATGATCATTACAGAATTAATATTTAATCATATGATGTTTAACTGTATTATGAAGAAATACCCTGAGCACCACAGTGCCGTATACATTGATGCTAAGACAGGTGTAATATAATTAATCAGGTAATATTGGATTAAAAATCAATTAAAAAAGTTTTAAGTATGTCTACAAATGACAACGGTTTACGACTCGTCACATTAGTTATAATTTGAAAACTGTTGTCGAAGCATGTGTAATAATGTTCTTTTCTAAATGAAAAATATAAAATGAAAGGAACATGTACTCGACAGTGCCACGCAGCAGTAAATAATCATCATTATTCTTACATTATGATGTTTAAATGTATTATGAAGAAATACGCTGAGAACCACCGTGGATGATATACATTCATGCTAAGACAGGCGTAATATTATTAATCAGGTAACATTGAATTACAAATCAATTAACAATTAATTGTTATTCATCAACAAGTATATCTATAAATGACAATGGTTTACGACTTGTCACATTATTTATAATCTGAAAACATGTTGTGTGTAATAATGTTCTTTTCTGAATGAAAATATGAAATGAAAGGAACGTGTACTCAAAAGTGTCACGCAGCACACTTTAAGATTCTTCAAATTGTGGAACATGGTCACGATAGTGTACCTTTAAGAGAACAGTCGATGCAGAGTGATTTTAATGTGGACGCCCCTAGCACTTCTTACATGCCGCATTGTCGTCTCCAATTTTTGCCAATAGTGGCGTATCCAACAATTGATAAACGGGTGCGGGGGAGGGTGCGAAACAAGAGGGCCAGGCAGAACGTAGTTTGGTAGGTTCGCATGCGGTTAACACACTGGAAATAATATCATGGAGGAAGGAGAAGGCAAACAGGGGCGTCCACCTTCCCCATGCTATATTGGATACGCCTTTGATGAACGTAATAATACTTCTATACATCGTATATCGAGTTTACGGTGGTGGAATTTATTGGTTATAGTTAATAAGTAGATATGAGCCACAGGGAAAAGGAAATTAAGACAATTACACATTGTTTATTCGTTTTAAATGAATTCATTAGTACTTTTATGGTTTGTTGGTTGCTGTTCATGATAGATTTTAGCATTATAATGACACTTTCTTTTGTCAATTTACAAAGAAGTAGGCTGGGGTTACAAAAATATAATGTAATAACACACACCATGAGCAGCATGCCCCTAGTCTGGACAGTAATATCGAATCCTTCCCCCATCCTCCCCCGTACTCTCCACAAAAATGTGGCATTCCGCAAATTTCTGGCGGCAAATTTCCACTTAACCTATCAGGCCGCGTCAAAAAAATGAAAAGTTCATAAACGCTTCTTTTTTTCTTCCCGCCGGTCGGGAAATTTAGTGGGCCCGTTTAGTCTGGCACTACTCCCTAAATTCAAACGGTCATGCAAAAACTTAAGTGCTTCAAGTCTTTAATGTTTATCTAATTTTGTTCGTTACAAATCTGGGTACTGTTGCCAAATATGTGTTTTAATCTTTAATAATTTTGTTTGGAATCCCCCATTTTTTAAATTTTGGCGTTATTTGAAACAGAAAAGGTCTCAAAAAATAATAATGAGAGAATGTCACAACTGTCTACTCTGCCTTTATAATTGTGTAAAAATTATTCACAAACTGTTTTAGTGTGCCTTTCCAAATAACTTATCATCACGATTCAGAAATGGGGATTGTGTTATAACACAAGAGTGATCGATGACTTGGGCAATTTTATGTATGGTCGTGGATGGTTAACATTTGAAGTATTGAATTGCTGTTGGATGATATGAAAATTAATGATAGTAGGGATTATCAAACTAAGATAGATGAATGTGAATACTGGTAGAGTTAATGAAGGCACAGTCATTCACATACTCGCAATTTAGCTAAGACTGACCCCCATGAATACAGTGAAAGCTATAAGTTAATCAAAACAGTAGTTATTTGGTGGTGTTACAGATTGGAGGATGGGGGGGGGCACAACCGGTCCTGAGTCCTGATCCCTTCTAAACCTTAATGATGCATACCATAACTGGGCATATACACGAAGAAAAGAAATGTGCTCCCACACAAAAGGCATATTTAAAATAAATTTTAAAAATGGAGTGGGGGCTTGTCAGAAATTGCATTAGAACCTATTTTATTCGGAAACCCAGGTTAGGATTTTGTCATGGAGAAGAAAACAATTGGGAATACAAATTGTATAAAACTATTCAGATGGTATTGTTTGAGGGTTTTGTGTGTGTGTGTGTGTGTGTGTGTGTGTGTGCGTGTATGAGTGTGTACTTAGGGTAGGCCTATACTAAAAGGGTACCACACAGGGGCTCGGACCGGTTGTACTTCTAAATAGCCTATTGACCTTTCCCCCAACCCCCCTTTTTTTTTTCTCTCTCTCATTATCTCTCTCTCTCACACACACACTCAAAGACACCACTAAAATTGCGATTCGCGTAGTCGACATGTTTTGCACCAAACTTGACGAATAAGTGAAAAACTATCCATAATTTTATAGCAGGTCATTTCTCATCCCACGCATATTTTCAATATATTACAAAGTTAGCGTACCTCCTTTGGAGATCTAAACATATTCTAGAGGGAAAAGGATACTCAGTCAATAAAAAGAGAGTCTTCGTCTCCTCGGAGACATCACGAGCGGGAAATATATTCCAATAAAAGATCGATCTTTCGCGCCATTAGACGTATAAACGCACTAAATAATTAAGCGCCATTTTAACCTCTCTTCATAACTATTCATGATCAAAGATGCGAGTGGTGTTACATGGAAAAACGACTGAGCTGTCTTTGGAATGAATTACTCATTAATGACCTCACGTCACTCATCCTCCATTAAATCCATTGAGAGAAAAAAATAGTGCAAACATGATTCAAGAGACTCCTCTTTTCTCGAGTGGGTTAATATATTAGGGATACCAAGGGTCGTGGTTTGCCAAAGGCAGAACTTCAAAATAAAAAATAATGCACAAAGAAAGTAAATTCATGTTGCGTGGGTAAGGACAAAAATGTATTTTGAAAATAATAATGTACCATTTTGCTTATTTCTTGGAGATATATGCCTACGGGTGTAATCTAAAAGTGACACTGTCGCTGTGCTTATGTCGTTAGATATAGCTCCCTTTTAATAATAATGTGGTATTTTGGTAATATTTGATAACTGTTTAATAATCCCCATTACTTACAAATGTTTTTATGGGGAAAATTATTGTAAATGCAATATTTACATTTGTTTCTAACAGTGCGATTTGAACCATAAAACAAGAATGTTCATATCGGCCTTCGTGGTTGAGGTCCTTATTGCATGTAAATCTACTGGAGAGGGATGAACCTGTTATAAGGGACAACAATGTGATACGTTTCAAACGTTTGATTTTAATTGAGTTTTATGGCACATTCCTAAATAGGGGTTGCCCTAAAAGAAGAATAATTGATGCACCCCAACTGACTAATAAACTATCATCATTTCAGAATTAAAATAATAACTCAATACAAATATTTCCATTGCTGACATTTATGGAGTCCAGAAAATATATCAAGATTCACTGGAATTTGGTCATAAAAAGATATGCTCTTTAGCTCCCTCGTTCATTTTTTTTCTCTCTTTCCCAATCCTTTCAATTTCTCCAAGTTCTCCGTTCTTATCGTAGCTGTATGCATCTAATGTCTCTGAACATGCTGAATGTGTATCTATTTCTCTTACTCCCCTGTCTCTATATATCTCTCTCTCTCTCTCTCTCTCATTCACGCTCTAGATCTGTCTCTCTGTCCCCAACCCTTTTCGTATTATTTCTTGTGCTAACTCTCTCACTTTCTCTCTGACACGCACACGCGCAAATACACGCACACGCACCCCCCCCTCTCTCTCTCTCTCTCTCTCTTTCTCATCTTCTCTCCTGGTTACGTGCGCAAAAGAGTATATAACGAGTTAAGGATTAAACACAGGTGTCTCCTTAAGAAATGAATATAAAGAAAATACCACCTGGATTGTATGGCATAACAATTATGATGTGTTTAACTTTCTCAAGACCAGTAATATACAGTACCGTAAATTCATCCTCAATGTTCTTTTTCTATGACCTATATTATATAAGCTTAAAGGTACAATATATTTCCAACCAGTTGCATCAAAAAGCTCTGAGTGATCCCAGTAGTCAGGAGATAGAACACGATTTTCTTTTTTGTAATCTAGCACCTTTAACTTCGTGCTTCTTTGGAATACCATCGACCTATTTTCCTTTCTTTTTATCTTCATTTCTATACTTATCTGGTTATCATCTGATGCGCTTCAGAGTCTTATTAATCCCCCGATTCCTCGGACATCATTCTGTCTCAAGAGTATTACTTGACCTTTCTCAAGCCCGGCCTGCTACAGATGCCATCTGTTTGAGATATTGCCAGATTTATATCCGACACTCACTTCATGGCATAAATATGCGCCAGCGGTGGGATATATCATTTGTCATTTCATATTCTGATACTTGGTTAATCAAACAGGACTAATTTATTTTACTCATCCTAACAAAAGTATGGCCGATTCCGTTCAATTTTCCTTTGATAAAAAAAAAGACCCGATACGCTGTATTTACTTTTTCTATTTTGAACTTCAAGTCCAATAAGTTAATCATTAGAGTAATAGTCAACTGTATCCAGTTGGTAGCGTCATTAAGTTATTTGCGTGTCTCTTTAATTTGATAAATATGTTGGATATTACATTAATGAAAAGAACTGTAGTTATGAAGCATGAAAACTGTTTTAAGATTATTTTTTGTATAGATGCAACAGGACATACATGTATTAAATTTTCATGAAAGCACAATGATAATATTCATGATTTAGACAATGATCATTTAACATTGTACGAGATTACTTTAAAAAAAGAACAAGGTGGCAAAACTGTTGTGAAATGAGAGGTGTTGAGACTTGAGGGGTATAATGACAACAGAAACACCTGTAATACACCTTTTAATTGAAATTTCATGTATACTTCCCATAAGACTAGCATGTTAAATTATGAAAAGACTTTTTTAATTAAGGGCATACAAATGGATGGGACATGTAGCCTAAGTACAATCCGCCTCATCATTACAAGTCACTCACTGGACCTTAATCGGATTGAGGGTTTGGCGATGGAGGCGCGGTGGCTCAGTGGTAGAGCAGTCGTCTCGTAGTAGGGACATTCCGGATTTGTAACCACGTCGATGGGCTAGTGCCCTTCGGTATTAGGCATAAATCCCAATGCCTTGCCCCTCAGAGAGGACTTAAAGGCTAAGTAAAGTCCACAAGAGAAACAGAGAAAAATTAATTAAAATCGGATAACAGAATAAGGAAGTTATGAATTTTTGTCTAAAGTATGAAAAACTATGGAGATTAGAAGATCACTACACAAATTGGCGATTTGGTTATCAGTTTGTGACGTCATTGCCTGACTATTTATCAATTGCTTTATATATTTTTTATCCCATTCATTTCCCTTTTTATCCCCAAATACTTGATTTACCCATGCCTTTGCCCCGGGTATATGATTTGTATCATATTGCGTGCATGACATTTCACCAAATATTTTATGAACTTTGAAGAATTGATACTATACTTTTTGGATATTCATAATAATTGATTGTTATATAAATAGTTTTCGTATCGTAATTTGAGTGACTAACCACTAACGCTAGATAGGAATTTACGATACAAAAACTTGGATAGTATAGATTATACTTACATTAAATCAAGACATTTATTTTTCCTATTGACTGTCTCTATCTCCATGGAATTAGCCAGAGCTCCCCATATTCATATACAGAGTGACAAAAATGCTTCAAACATCGCGTACAACATGCATGTAGGGCTATAGCTCGTCTCTAGAGAATTCTAGAAAATTGGAAATCCGCGAAATCCAAGTGATTGATTTTGACCCCAGTTCTCTCATTTACAGCACCAATATAATGTCATCTGTATATATTCGTCCTAAGGGAAATCATTCCATCAGTTAATATTTCTTTTCCAGCAAACTGAAGAAGAACTCAAGATGGTTCCCCATTATATCGTGTTTGTATTCTGTGTATTCAAGTACCCCTCAACCATCTCACAAACCTCGCAATCTATAGCAAACCGAGACGCACAATTTTTATTGAGAGGAAGCATTGTCCTTTTTTGTCAAGTTTCTTTAAAGTCGAGAGATTTTTCAACAAGCATGTTCATACGCAGGGACGGATCCAGGGGGGCATAGGGGCACGTGCCCCCCCCCCCCCACCCCCGGCCCAAAAGAAAGTGTTAAAATCAGCCCCAAATTCGCCAAAAATGTACTGGAAAACAAAACAAAACAAAAAAGTTAGTGTGCACTCCCCCACCACAGAACGAATTTGCGGCCGACGCGATTTTCAAATATTCGGGACAAAAAAAAAGGGGGGGGGCTCTTACCCCCCCCCCCCCTTCTATTGGCAGTACAATAAGGAAATTATCAATAAGTGATAAGAGAATGAAAGTGCTTACATTTTATCGTGAAAATCGCAAAGATGAATGAGAGTTGGCATTATTTGAATTAGCAAAAGAAATCAATGAAATGAAAACAATTTCCTTAAATTTGTTGGGGTGCCTTAGGGAGCCTAAAATTATAACTATTACCATACATTACATAAAATAGATTGTCAGGCATCTATAGAAGTAATGGGTGATCGTTTACGCCATTTACGAGATTAGGTCACTTGTAGTGAAATTGTTGACATTGTTCCTTAACATCGACTGGTGTATCTTGACTTAATAATGAGGCTTTGCGTTTTGACATAACGTGTTAGGTTTATGTATCAGCGAGGTCAGCCCCACCCCTTTCTGTTTTTAAATAAGAATAATTAAAACATGGGGAAAATCTCTCTCTCTCCCTCTCCCCAGTTTTCATTTCTTTGTATTCCTTCTCTTTCTCTCTCTCTCTCCCTCTCTGTCCCATCCTCTCTCATTCTTTCTCTCTCTTTCTCTCTCGCTCGCTCTTCTTCTTATGTCTCTCTCTCCTCCTCTGTCATACATCTCATATACAGTACATGTACTTTCTTAATTCATTGTTAGAATGCTATGCTAGGTCCACTACTTTTTTGGTAGTATTGCTAATAAATTTAACACATTATTGTCTCTGCAGGCTACTTCGTACCGTATAGCGAGAACCTGGCCGCCAACGCCTCCATCCTCACCCTCCTCGCCATCGCCGTGGAACGCTATTACGTAATATGCACCCCGTTTGAGGCCCACTACATCTGCACCCCTCGACGAACCTTGGTGGTTTGCTTCCTCGTGTGGATCTTCTCTGCGTTGGTGAACATTCCTTTGTTGATGACCATCATCTATGTGCCCGAATGCGTGCATGAAGGTGAATTCCGGTACTACTGCGCGCCATTGATCGACGAACAGTGGGAGAAGGTCTACGAGACGGGTACCACCGTGATGTTCTTTCTCCTTCCGTTCTTTTTCCTCTCGTGCATCTATTACATCATCGCCAACACCCTTCGTGAGCATAACTACATGATGGCCAACATTCGGGATAATGAATCTGAGAGCGGGAGTGTTCGAACGAAGGCAAAGGATGGGTCAATGAACCTGAAGCAACGTGATGCGTCTTTGAAGAAACGCGAAACTGTCAAGGGTAGGAACTGTTTCAGTGAGCTTTTCCATAGGCTAGACTGCGGTTGTTTGTCTCGCCTGGTTCATTGGAAGACACAACATGAGGGTGATCAGGGGCGTCAAGATGACAGCACCCAGGAAAGGCTGACAGACCTCCATATCATCGCTGAACAGGAAAATCCCTCGCGCGATGATGACGTCATGGTAGCTGCGCTCCACAGTCGAGATGCGGACTGCGGCAGCCGGAGCGCGCAGTCGCCGCCTTTGAAGCGCCAGGACACACCGAGCAGCTGGAAGCAGAAATCTCTGAAAGACAAACCGGCTCATACAATCTACGGGAACAAGATCCAGCGGCATCACACGTCGACGTCAATGACATCCCGCTCCAGCAGGAACTCCGATGCGAAAGGCTCAGTAAAGAGGTCATCGATGACGTCCCCACGTACAGCCAGCGCGATCACCCGCCGGAACCACCAGCGCGTGATCCTCATGCTCGCTAACGTAGTGGTGGTGTTTTTCATCTGCTGGATGCCATACCGTGCATTCAATCTCTGGGGCATCTACAGCACGGCACAAGAACACAAACGTCTGACCCCACAACAGATTGTTGCGCTCGTCACTGTATGCCGGGTTCTTGTCTACCTTAACTCCGCCATCAATCCAATCCTCTATAACCTCATTTCAACGAAATTTCGTGCTGCCTTCAAGTCCGTTCTCCCGTGCGGGTCGCTTCATGGTCGGAGACGCTCCATGTCTAGTCGGTCTTTGTCCAGTACCTCAAGCTTCCGATTCACCAAGAAGTCTGTTGATCATGCATGTTAAAGCACAGCATTGTGACACTTGAATATGATTAGGGCTGAAGATGATCTGCAGTTTAAAGCCCTTTGCCTGTGAAGCGTCATTATGCTGACGTAGGATTACTTCGGCAACCTGCACAATTCTGTTTAACGCCTTGTGACAGCGATGCCGTACATAACATGAATGCAAAACATGCAAAATGAACAGTACAATCGATTCGTTGAATTATTCGTACAAGCGCTAAATGTCCCAAATATAATTATGTTCGAATGGCGCAGAAACGACGCAATCGAAATGATGCGTCATAATGTGCATTATGCATAGAGACATCAAATCTTTTCTTGCAAGGCATTCAAGATGTCCAACAGTTGCATCACCAACTGCTTGAATTTTGATCGTTGGTGATTTGGTAAGGGTAACCAAGAAGAAAATCCATTATGTTGTTATCGTAGTCATACCATAACATTCCCTTTAAAGTTCTTTTTTGATATATAATCGCGTTAATGATAATTGTTAATGTAAAATACTTTGTGAATCTACATCAGAAGAATGTAATAACCTCACACATGAGAACAGTTTTATTAGTCCAAAGGTCTCATTTTGCTCACTGCTAAGATGACACTACTAAATGTTTGTAAATAATGTATAAAAAAATATATTAAAGTACATGTACACATTATTATAAACTATATGTTAAGTTAAATATGTTGGTATGTATATGTGATACAAATCAGACGGGTAATTGTTATACATACAATGTTTTGTTACGTGATCAGTAAAATATGATTAATTCATGAATATGATATAAGTTAAGTAAATGTTGAAATTAACCTTTAATTCCACTATTTCCCACCAGGTTACCTTTTTACTTTCCCCTCCTCATTTTTTCATCCTCAATTAGTATATTTTCCTTTGAATTTTCTAATCACATCTTCAACTATCATGAATACTAATTTTAAAACCTAATGAAGATGGGTGGTATGATTATCTAACTACTTTTATACTCTTGCTATAACATGTAGCCGTAAAATCACTAATGCTGCTGCTGCTGCTACTGCTACTACACCGACAGCAACTACTACTACGATGATGACGACGACGACTACTACTAATACTACTATTACTACAACTACTAATGCTGCTGCTGCTCCTACTACTATACTACAGCAACAGCAACTACGACGATGACGACGACTACTTAATACTATAATTAATACTGCTGATGCTGCTGCTGCTGCTGCTACTACTAGTACTACTACTTCTTCTTCTACTACTATTAGTTCTGCTGCTGCTGTTGCTGCTCTATTAATATTACTTCTCTACGCCAACTTTTCTATTACTGATATTACTAGAATACTGTCTACAACACTGCTTACTATTTTTACTGCTATTGCTACTACTACTTCTTCTTCTACTACTACTATTATTACTACTTCTTCTACTACTAACACTTCTATTACTAATCATGTTACAACTAATATTACTATTACTACTGCTATTACTACTATACTACTATAATATTACTACTACTACTACTTCTATTACTACAAATATTATTACTCTACTTCTTCTACTATTCTACTTACTGCTATTACGAAGCTACTTCTATAACTTTAATAGCTACTACTTTTCACAACAACTACTACTACTAATAATAATAATAGATACTACATGTATATTCTACTACTTCTACTACTACAATGACAACGATATATATTACTTATACGTACTACTACTACACCAGTGCTGCTGCTGTCGCTGCTTCTACTACTGTTGTTTTTTACTTCTTCTTTTACTCTATACCACTAGTACTACTATTACTACTACTACTACTACTACTAATACTAATACTAAACTATACGTACACTACTACTGCCCCTACTCTCAGAATACTACTTTCTTTCCTTCTAAAATATTCGTCATAATGTTTTCACAATGATGTTTGAAAGTTATCAAGGGTAATGTTATTGTCTCGTTGCCTTGGCATCGCTTACACAATTACTCTCCCCACTTATAATATTTGTGATCTTTTAAATGTGTTCAAACATTCATCAGAACCTCGAGCACAAGTTCAATTCGTACAATATATCCATAATTAATCATTTTGTAGTCACTTTCATGCAAATGTATCAAATTTGTCTCACTTCATAGTAAACGAGTTTCTTCTGTGTGGTACGTAATGTGCGTGGTGAAAATGGGGGAAAGGGGGAAAGAGACAAGGAAAGAAAATGAAAGGGGGAGGCATAAACGGACGAGAAGAGATTATAGGACACCTCCTCCCGTACACTCCCGCTGTCGCTCTTGTCCACAAATGTAAAAAACAATGTTAGAGGAATAAGTTTATTTTTCCCCATGAATGTATAAGAGTAGATGCGTCAAGTATGCTTGATCTAAATGTATGCAAAATACATGTATATCTGTATAATGTGTTTCAGTGTCTTGTTGTGTAAGAACTATCATTAAACATACAAGTGCCAAAAACTCCCTCTGTTTTTATTGTTCAAGTTATTTCATCCAGAATGGTAAAATGGGTTGTCATGTATACTTATTCATTCTCATATTATCCATGCGCTCTTTTGGGGGGAGATAGTCTCTACCAGTAACTAAAATATAGAGAATTTACTTTTTCACGCTGAAGATAAAGAATATAAACCTGGAGCCTCCCTGATAAAGCATAATCACCTTCTGAATAGTTATAATAATAATAATAATAATAATAACAATAACAGGTTCATTTAAATAACGCAGATACTATATGAAAGTACATGTACTCTACTGTGCTTAATAAAAAGTATTAGCCCGGCTATTGCTGAGCCGTCATAAGGCGGTAAAGCATTCAAGGAATTTCTTCCTACTGGGTACCCTTAATTCAACAGTAGAGTGGCAAATGTAGATTAATGTCTTGCCAAATGACGTTAAGAGGACCATTTATTACAAAATGTAGTTGTAATGGCTTTGGTTAATTGGTGATACATGTAGTCAATTGTGTTCGTGGTAATGATGACATTGACAGTGGTTGTAATGGTAGGGAAGGTGCCCATGTTAATGATGGCAGTTGGGATGTTCAAAAGTAGACATGGTTTTAGGTGGTTGTAGTAATGGTGATATGGTTGCGTTTGTGATGGGCGACCATTAGATTTGATTGTGAGGTTAGTTGTACGACAAATGTTCTGGCAATATCCTTTAAAAGGGCTTTAAAAGTACAGGATTAGGATTGCAATTGGTTATGACGTTAGATTTAGAGTTAGGGTACCGAAGCTGTGACATCATACACATCTATTTTTTGAATTTCTCAATTTTTCTTCATTTTCTAAAAGAGAGTAAAAAAATAATGTCCAAATGTCGAAAATTAATTGAATAGGCCTATGTTAAGTATTGGCTGATCTATGACCATCTGAATAAATTGATTTCCTATAGGAACTCAGTGTTATTTTGCTCTGGTTCATAACATTGCGAACCAGAGCAAAATAACACTGAGCTCCTTTAGGAAATCTATTTATTCAGATTGTCATATCTCAGCCAATACTGCACATATTCAATTGGTTTTCGACATTTGGACATTATTTTGTATGCTCCTTCGTAAAATGAAGAAAAAATTGAGAAATTCAAAAAAAAGATTTGTGATGACGTCACACTTCACCACTCTATACCTTCGGTCTAGGGTTGAAGTCGGAAGTTGGTTTGTGTAGGAAATTATTGCAGAGCAAGAGTTGCGGAAGCCGAGTGTTGTATATAGAATCATGTGGTTGAGGTGGTTGAGGTGATTAGAGGTGATAGGAGATTAAGGTAAGAGATAACAAAAATAAATTGCAAGGAGAACAAAAGTTAGTAAATGTATAATGCCATTTAATGAGTATTTCTTAGCCATTATACATCTCATTCCTGTCCAATCAATTTTCTTCAAAAATATTTTAAGTTGACGGGTGAAGCCTTTTACAAGATTTCATCATTATCAAAATCATTGATAATGCATATACACTGTATAATCAAAATTTTAAATAGGCAAAAAAAAATAATATGAAGACATTAATGATAAATAAAAAATAAAAAATACTACAACATATTTATATTTACCTGTTGTAGCAAATGTAGCATAATACAGGCATATCTCAATGACCAGTAGCTTTGCAAACTACCGTATTTGTGAATGAAAATTATGTGAAGTCTTATTTCCTATTCAACCATCTCCAATAAATGGTTCAAACTACAGATTAAAATTTGTGACATAAATTACATTCTCATTGAAAAAATAATGATGATGACAACGACCTTTTAAGTGTTTAACAAAGCAGCAACATATTATGTTATTGTGTAGAACAGAATAATAAAATAGTCATCACTGAAGATTCTGAGAGAAAATCACAATTCCAATACATTTTTGACAGGGGTATGCAAAATTTTGCTAATAAGTACAAAAAGGCAACTAACTTCATTATCTCTTCACAGCCTCCCATCTTTAACATTTTTAAAATAATATTCATCTTCTTAAAGACTAATTCTCAACGAAATTCTTTGCCGTTTGTATTTTTAAATGGTGTTGTGTGTTGTACATCACACCTTCTCTTGACACATTCCTTCTTAATAATAATAATAATTGTGGGTTCTTGTATAGCGCTCATGTCTGTCAGACTCGACACTCTTGGCGCTTCTTCTAAAGGTGGTCAATCAGGTTCATAACTACATGAAATGCTTCACAACTAGTATCTTAAATTATCATACACTTCAGCTATCAGCCTAACGAAGTCAAGGTCTAAGGGGTCCAGTGACGTACTGCAAAGCTGCAGATATTGCACAAAGTAATGATGGTGGTCCTGGATAGCAAATAGATGTGGTTTGTCAAGTTAAAAGATGATTCGACTGAAGTAGGGCAAAGCTGCCTGATGTAGTCAAATTTAAGATTAATACAGACTAAACAAAATAAAAATAGATAAAATTTAAAAAACAGGGCCCTGTTTAAAAAAACTTGTTATCAATGAATTCTAAAATTCTATGGCGAATTTGCTATCGGTTATTGGAACTTGCTACTGGTAACAAGTTTTATGAAACATTGTCCAGTTGTTGCGTGGCACATATGAGCAGCGCATCTCTAAGTGGAAATATCAATAGTCATAAATAAAATGGTAAAACCCATCAAGGTAACATGCACATTTATTTGAGGATGAATAAGAATTGAACAGCACAAAATCCATTTCAGATCATTGTTTGGCACCTTCAAAAAATATGTACATGAGCATGATAATCAACCAATTTCTGTCATTATTGTCTTCATAGAAAGAGTACCAGATTATGAGAAAACAAGTGACTTTACGTCATATCAAACATACTTATTAGTTTGCGAATACATTGAAAGTGCGACAAGAATGGCAAATCGAGTCTTGACAATAATACACTGGAATTTACAAATTGAAACTATGCATTTCTAAAATGATAGGCCTATATAGTTACATCATTCTTTCCATATACTACAACCGGTTTCTAGTACAGCTACATGCTTATGTCTATTTTCTAACTTTCTAGCATAAACAGATAATACTTATATAGAGGGTGGAAGGATAGTTCCTTAGAACTTACTGCTTTAAATTTTAAAGGTATACATAAAGCTATATCTACTAAGAATGAAATAAATGTTTACATAGCTTATTAATATAAGCCAAAAAAAGGCTTTTCTATGGAAAGTGAATACCTAATATTGAAGTGTCAAGGAATGTAGATGGTAGATAATACTTAACAAAGAAATGGTAAATACCAAATACCCTGCTTATAAATCATATATGATAAATTTAAATCACATTTTATTCAAGTGGTGGGGAACACTATATATTCAGTATCCACAAATTTTTTTTTGAGCTGCTTTTTCATAGAGCAAGGTAATTCATTTCAGTACATGAATACATTCTTGCAATGAATTACGGGTGTCCTTGAATAAATAACGTGCATGCTTTTGGCTCCAAGAAAGAATGATGATTTCTGGCGATAGTTCTAAAATATGCCTCATGTAAATGCTGCTAGAAATAAAACTAATCTTAAATATATCTAATACTTCTGGTTACACAGTGGACAAGACCAAATGGTTTCTGAAAGGAAGCTCAACAACTGATAACTTTGAAAAAGACCTTAGAAATAAATATCTAACAAGAAGTACTTGAAATGTTCAAAGCTGAACTGAATGAGAAGGAAAGTAAACATATTCCAAAATTAATTTACAGGATAAAATTAACAGGATTAACAATGACAATAACCATTTTAATTATTTACTCATCACAAGGCACTTTCCTATTAAACAATTTCTTCTGTCAGCTGTGCACCCTAATGTGAGGACTGAAGATGCTTATTGAGAAATCAAAATTCACATAACCAAGGCTCTCTAATTTCAAAATTATTTATGCAATAATTTTTATAGCACATAAGAAGACGTTTTCAATATTTCGACCATTCCATAAAGAGCATTATAACACACAAGAGCTGTATACAATGATGAAGATGAATAAAAGATCAACACATACATTATCACTATTATAAAAAAAAATCCTCATAATTTTAACAGTGACATGCAGAATATTCATAATCCTATAATCACAAGCATGACCCTTGAAAAAGTTCAGATCATTTTCATCATCTTTTTTTATCATCATTATCTTTATCATCGCCATCATCATCAACACCATTAACACTTTCATTATCACATAGTAAACAGTGACACAAGTTCATGTTCAAACAAAACATACCATTTACTTGTCAAAAAAAGACTTATTAACTACCGGTATTAGAAAAGATGGTTAGTACATTTTCTGATGTTTGTACTGGCAGGGATAATAATTATGAACCAATAAAATACACAAATCTCTCTTCAACATCTTTCCATATCTTCAAGAATGATAATAAGCCAGTTCGCAGATAGCCAGCAAGCTGCGTATGACGTCAGGTGTCAAAGATTAAATGAGATATATGGGCATGTCTTCACATCGTGCAAACAGGGTGAAGTGGTATACAAGATCTTTCTTTGGTTAGTCATTTGTTTCATCAGTATTCTACATTTCTTCTACAATATTATCTGAACTTATGAAATGGAAAGTTCCATGGAACAGAGGGACTTCCCTGATACCTCTATGCTGATGAAGACTCCAGGACCTCCTCCCCATTCTCCACCTCGAGCTCCTGGTGTACAAACATCTTGCTCCCTCCTGCTGCGTACTCCTGCACAGTGTCTCCGGATCCCTCAAGGATCCACTTGGTGGTGAGGAGGCCCTCCACCCCAACCGGTCCCCGGGCGTGGATCCTTGTGGTGCTGATACCGACTTCAGCTCCTGAAGAAAATTCATGACAGAAACAAGTATATTAAAGCCCGTCTGTACTAGTTTGGCCAGGAGGATTAGACCTCCCTGCAGGGTCACTGACAGGTGGTTATCTAATCGAATCAGCTCTCAATAAACAATAACAAAAATGGGACCATGGGGGACCAATGGTCACTGATTAGGCATTGTTTGCTATATAGAGGGCGCAAGTAGCTTTAAGTAGTGCCGTGGGGCTTTAAGTCATTAACCTGATTTTAATATACTATAGAAAAAGCCAAACACTTCACATTGTTGGTTAAAAATAACCATTACCCGGTAGACAAATAGGCACTACTAAACAGGACAGAAATATTTCTACCTAAGGGTAATTCCAGACTGGTATGACGTTGATTTCAATAAAAGTATACAAATTGATGATTGATATCAGTGTAAGTTTGAAGTATCCTAGATAATAACTTTTGATTAAAAAAACTTAGTATATTTTCACAAATTAATGAGTTTGTTGATTATTACAGGTTTAATAAGCCAGTTCTTATATACTGTACATTATAATCCATTACCGATCGGCTTTCAAGCTTCTACATGACACAACTGCATGGAAGTACAAGTCTTCTATCAAAACATACTTGTTCAACACTGTTTTCATAATGCTATCCATGTACAAATGTATTCAGTTTTCGTTGTAATGTAATCTCCACACTTTCAACGTGATGAATAATTTGCTCTACTCCATACCATATCAATTTGAAAATGTATTTTCAAGCAACCTGAACCTACACTCTTTGTGAAATCATCCTGAACATCCGTTTTATTTTCTAGCATCCCCAGCATATAGTCTATATCACTTTAGCCTGACCATGTGTTAGCTTTTCCAGCAACTTGAGCATATTGTGAACCATAATTTAATGCTGTTATTATTATTATTTCTATCATCATCTACATAATCATTACCATCATCATCATGATTATTATCATTATACTCATTATCATAATCATTGTTGTTATTGTAGTATAAGTATTATTATCATTACCATCATTATTATTATTACCGCTATTATTATTATTATTATTATTATTCTATCACCAACATTATTATCATTAACGTTAGACATCAATAGCCCTTTTACCCCTCATAGAATCCAGCTCATTCTTTACATCATAAAAAGACATATACTTTGATTTCGGACAAATCAGTAAATCACTCCATAGCATAACCCATCAGGGTCTTGATTTTCAACGTTTGAAAATTAACCACCCAATCACATCCTGGGCCAAACTGTGACCTAGATTCCTCCCTGTTTACCCATTCAGTGTACATTTTACCTAAACTGAAAATTCATTGGCTGTAGATTTCATCCTGCTTGAGAGTGAATTTCAAACTTTGATTGACATCGGTTTGTTGATTTCTTGTTGATTTCTTGTTGATTTCATACCCTCACATTCATTGGTAGTGTATTACATCCTGTGCTTTGTTCTTTGGAGTACATTTCAATATTCATTGAAGGGCACTGTGACGGGATATGACCTTCAACAAGGTTCAAAATAGGTGGTGTCTTTCATAATTTTCCCAATCCATCTTGAACTACCTAGATCATAATTCACTTATGTGGGTGACAGGCAGAAATCTCCCACGAAAAACCCCGCATTATGGATAGCAGCCCTTATTAATAGCAAGCAAACCATAGACAATTTACCTCGCTTTTCATAATAAGGACCGCTATTCATAAGGACCACTATTCATAAGGACCTATCCATAATGCGTGACTAAGTGAAAAGTGGTCTTTATAGCGGTCCTTATAAATAGTGAGCAGACCCCTGTCATACAGCCCATTAAAATGTCCAAGTTTAGAAACATACCCAATCCAAATCGGTATCCATCAGAGAAACGAGTGCTGGCATTGTGGAAGACACAGGCACTGTCCACGTTCTTCATGAATTCATCCGCTGTCTCTTCTGAAATCACAAAGACAGAAAAAGAAAATGAGAAAAGATAAATATGTTTTACTGTAACTTTCATTATCACTAAAATCTTCTTCATTAAAATCAAAACAGGAAAAATATATCACAAGATAATCTCTTTGTGCTGGTCAATACTGATCAATATTTAGGGCATGAACAGTGTATTCCACTTATCTATTAATAGTTTTATGGTAGTATATACATTTTCTTTACAATTACTGATTTTTGCAAGACATTTTGGAAGTGTGACTTTAAAAGAATTTACCAAAAAAGAAACATAATGTGAAAGAGTAATATTTTCTGTGCACCAACAAAAATGGATGAAATAAAGTAAATTTGGTATCATTAGAATTTTCCTACAAGATTATAAACAACATTTTGCTCTGCAAAATACAAACATGACTTAAGTTTAGCAGGAATCCATCAATCAGTTCTTGAGATAATGCGATCACGAGCTATTTTTGCATTCATAATGACCCCTGTGACCCCCAAATCTAGCCAGCTCATTAGCTCTGCAAGATACATACGTGACCCAAGTTTGGCAGGAATCTATTAATCGGTTCTTGAGATCACGTGATCACAAGAATGGGTCATACGGACGGACAACCCGAAACATAGTGCCTCCGGCTACTTTAAATGGAGGCATAAAAAGTGGCAAATGCGAATGAGCTGTAGGAGTTCATAAGGAAAGAATACAGAGAACTACTGACCATTATTTGTAACAATCACATCTGTATGGGAGCTGCCATGTTTGTGGACATGGTTGATTGCACCTGTGACGTCGTCAACTATTTCTACTGCGCACTCCAGGCCACCGTACTCGATGCTCATCGAGTCTGCCTCCCGTGGTCCAAACTTGAGGGATCGGGCCAAGCGAGGGCCTGGGTTGAATTTGACCTAATATGAGAATAGAATGAGGAAAGCTTGGATGAGTAAATTTACTTTTGAATTTATTTTTTAAAGTGTGGCCTTCTCAGTACCATCCAGGGTGCATTTAATGAATGAGAGAAAATTGTAATTAAACACAAACTTGCTATCATATGTCACCAACAATATGTATTTTTAATTTCAAATTTTTCAAGTATTTTCATACATTTTTATTTGATGTCAATAACAATGACATGAAAACTTTAACTTTTTGTCAGGAAGCTCTCTTTAAATGCTTATTGCTCATTTTTTCCAAAATATAGTACCAAAAATGCAAGTCTAAATTCATCATAAATTTTGTTAATATCTGAAACAATATCTAAAAGCCACTTTTAAATGAATGTGACTAATCATTAAAAAATTGTTTGAAAAACACCATGTAAAATAATTCCCAGGAAATATTAGTGTGCTTTTGAGAGGTTCTGACAAACAGAATTATAGATCCACGTTTATAAATATTGCCAAACATTCTGTCAAAAGGCAATGCGTTGTCTAGTCAAAATAACTTTCTACGTACATTTTCTGCTCTCAGCATATCAAGGATATCTTCAAAGACTTGAGTATGTCTGAACTTTTTGTGGATGAGTAGCGTCTCCATAGCGTTGCAGGCGGCTGGATAATCGCACTTAGAATCACGGACTGTCATAAACGGAACAAAAATATCATTATAAATGAATTGGAACAAATTGTACACCTATTTCATATGCAAACAGAAGATGGGCATGACATCAGTTCTAAACAATTGAAACTTGTGACATTGCCATGCATGTTGGACTTGATTCTCCTCTGTGTGATTCAAGAAAATCTTATGTCTCTTTATGACGCATGTAAAATGCTCATGACTGATTTGTATAAAGTTTTTACTGCTAAATAAATATTGGAATTGTATACAAAGGATATGACATAACTCACAATGTAAGATAGATTGTTCAACAGATTACTAGTCAGCATTCTGAATTATATCAGTGCTGTTTTGTTATTTACCTTTTAATTTGAAATGTCATGCATATCATCACCCTTAAATTGGAATCCATGCCCCCTATAAATAGTGCAAATGATTCTCTGCTCATGCAAGCTGTCATTACACATCTAAGTTTTCTATCTTCTCCTCTCTCCCCCCCCCCTGTCTCTCTCTATCTCCCAACTCCCCCCCCCCCCCCCCCCCCCCCCCCCCCGTCTCTCTCTATCTCTCTCTCTCTCTCTCTCTCTCCCTCTCCCTCTTCCTCTCCCTCTCACCCTTCTCTCTCTCTTTTTCTTTTTATATGCAAATGCAAGTTTTTAATGATGCACGTTCTTACTAATCTTCAGGGCCATGTCGAGATCCGCCTCCTCGTCGATGTAGACATGACAGATGCCCTCGCTGTGTCCGAGGACTGGGATACCCTCACTCTGCTGCTGAATGAGCTGAACCATCTCCTTGGAACCTCGTGGAATGACCAGGTCAATGTCGTCGGACATCTTCAGCAAGTCACCGACCTGCTCTCTGGTACTGATCTGTGAAGGGTTGGACGTCAAGTTTATATATGTTCATAAAGATTGGGAGCCTGATTAGTTAGTCACAGTCACACATTCAACAAATATGAAAGTTATAATTGAAAGGCCTTTAATTGAATTGGTGTGAGTTCTATTACATTTAATTTTGATGAGTTGTACTAAAGGTGTTGAATATGGTTGCCACATTAACATATTAAAAATTAAAATCCACTACATGTTCAATATCACAGATTGATGAGATGCTCAAACTTTAATGAACATATTCAAGAAAGCTCAAAAAGTTATATGAAATTTCAATTCTCAATGGTGATGGAAACTAGTATCAAGTAAAAAGCTCATGCTTCAAATGGGTCATACGATTATACATTCATCAACATTATCAAGCATCGTAAAGCAATAAATGTACAAGTCCAAGTTCTACCAGATACGGGTTGCATGACACATCCTCCGCAAAAACTGCTTAGCAATAAATATGCTACACTATAAAACACTAAACACATTCCTGACTTCAATCCTGGACCATACACAACACCTCGCCTAAAACCTAACCCCAACCTAAAATTCAATACCACTCCAACCCTAACGCTACATCCTAGACAAAATAAAGCCCAAAGCAATTGTCTCAACAAATGTTTGATGATCAATGATTGTTTTACCCGACTGCTAAGAAAGCATGTACATGCTTGTACAGTCAAACCTGCTTTAGTGACCACCTGTCTACGAAGAACACCTGTCTACAAAGATCCAATTTTGTGCTTCCCTTGGGTGCTCGCTGTAGACAGGTTTGACTGTATTAAAGAAAACAACCAGGAGACTGACGGCTTCAGGTCCTCTCCGATGGACTTGGTAATGAGGATTTATGCGTTAGCAAAGGGCACAAGCACATTGACTTGGTTTCGAACCGGGTTATGAGACTGCTACTCTACCACTGAGCCATCGCGCCTGATCAATGTCAGAGCACCAAAGAAATTGCAAAATATGCTCTTACCAGTGCTACAGCATCTTTGGCATCATGCATCTCCAGGGCTTCTTCTACTAGAGAGTGTAGCACCTCATTACTATAACTTGCTTCCTTGCCTCCCTTCAGGAGTAGACCATTGGCACTGCTGATGGCCAGTGCTGCTACCTGCAATATAAAAGTGAGATCCATCTTTCGAGTTATGGGTTTCAAGCTGATATAAGAGAACTTTCCAATTAAAACTTACAAAAACTAAATATGAACGCACATTTCACCAGAAACAAAATGTTGAAGAACAGATCGTAAAAGCTGCTGCATATCCTACAAGCTACAAAATAAAAAATTAAAAAATTCCATTTTCAAGAAGCATAAATATGGAAATAGAATGTAGAATCTATTTTTGCTTGTATTGTTCTTTGCCTGATCCAGCAATAAAGAGTAAAATCACCTTGGAAACCTTTTCCCGTTGGCTAAATTTTCATTTTTATATAACACACCTCTTCCATAAACTCTAGCCTGAGATATCTCCTTGTTCCACAAGTTAGCTTGTTCATAGTTTTTTCATCATTAGCTTAGCAGCAGGGGATAATCAAATTCCAAAAAAGAAGAAAAGAGAGAGAGAGAGAGAAGAAAAGATATAGAGGGAGAAAAAGGAAAAAGGGAGAGGGGGAAGGAAACTGAAAAGAAGTGAAAAGAAGAGGGTACGACTACGCTCTACATCCTCCCCTGGCCTTAGTAATTTCATTCACCGAGTAGGACGGGTGCCCCCTCTTCTTTCCACTCTCCAGTGATGTTTATAGAATTTATGCAACAGATTGCGAAATGTTGGCCTACCTGCGGCAGACAGTCTGGCCTGGACTCGAAGATAACCATGAGCACTCCGATCGGCACGGTGACCTGTCGCAGCAACATGCCATCGGACAGCAACGTCCTCTTGATCTCTCGGCCAACATTCTTGTGAGAGGTGGCCGCAATCTGCCTCAGACCGTCGGACAGGCTCTTCAGCTTGGCATCGGTCAGCGCTAGTCTGGACAGGTTAGGTCCAGTCATATTACCTGTGGCAAATCAGAGAAAATCAGTGGATCAATGATGTACTTAAAAGGAAGAGAGTAGTGAAGAATTTAAACTTCTTAAACACTGAAACATTAGAATGACATCAAAGTCTTAAAGTGTATCAATCACCTGAACAAATTAATTGTATGTACTGGTAGCTAGAATGTATCAAATCAGCCTCAAAATTCTTTAGGTAAACGGTTAAGGAGTGCGGAGAAAATAAAGGATAACATTAAAGCCAGCGTACAGGGCTTGCACGAAACCCAGGTCGGACGTGGATTCCGTGTGAGCCTTTTTCTATGCATGTGCGTACGCATAGATTAAGTAGTCTACTCCACAATAAGTTTTAATATTCACTTAGAATGTATACGAATTGCAATATCTCTTTCAAGAAGTAATATTTGAAGCTAATATTTTGGTAATTGGTACACTTTAAGATTCTCTTCTGACAAAGTACAAGGAAAAAATGGGAAATACCAAATGGTATGCTCCATATTTCCCATCATTCTTGTACAAAAAATTATGTAAAAAGTCGATTTTCAGTTCAATATCAGCTCCAGTAACAGTTTTAAAAAGTCAGATGATCTAGCAACATGCCTGATTAATTTCCAACTATTAAACTAAAAGGAAAGTCACAAAAATGCATGTTGGATATCTGTGGCTATCATGATGCAGCCATAAACATTATACAATTGACGGGTAGGCGGTTAATATTTTTAAAAAATTACCACCCAAATGAAGTTAGGATTAAAACTTACCATGAAACCACTGGTTATAAGATCACATTTCCTAAACTCTATTCTAAAAATTAAATATTTTTTCCATGGTTACTCACTTAGCCTAGCCTCATCAATGTCCCTCCTGTTAGCCGCCATGATGGTTGATGACCTTTCAATCAAGAGGTCAGCTAGACGTATTATTACCTCAGCTCTCTGAAGCAAGGAAAACAAAATAAAGATTCTACATTTATCTTTTATTAGTAACATTGTAGTACCGTCAATTGTACCTTGTAATGGTTTTGATAAGCATCATTATACTTATCACATGTACCCTGTAAAGTGTTGCGAAAGTAGAGAATCTATCCGACTTATGCAACAGCTTTTGATGCTTTCAGTGAAACCTGTCTTTAACCCTATTTTAACTGGGCTATTTCAGACCAGGTTTTTCTGGGGGGGGGGGTCAATTTGACCCCCCCCCCCTAAGATCTCGGCCGTTTCACTGCCCATCGCCACAAAAATTTGCATACATGTCAAGTGAACTGTATAGAATACTATGGTAATTTCAATTATTTGAAAAATTCACTCATTTGCATATTTATGGTAATTTATGCAAATAAGGTCATAAAATTCACATTTTTTGCCCATAAATCATACTTTATTCATAGTTAAGCATTCTTTTTTACTACATATATTTGTTAGACCATTTGGAATAATAATACAACACAAAGAATTGGAAGAGCCAGGTTATTCCTTATGTTATCTCTTGTTTTGATAATTTCTTATGTATTTCATTGGTTTTTTAACTTATGTATTTTATTGTTTTTGTTGTTTTATTTCATTTATAACTACAATTCAACTATTTTGACCACAAAACAAACACCTAAACTTTAAAAAAGACTAAATAACCAATGTTTTATCTCTTTTTAGGAAAAATGACATTTCCATATGTTTTGTACACAAATCACAAAAATGAGCGATTTTCGGGCTGACATGCGAAGACAAAAGGTCACGTGACTTTGTAACTATAAGTCCGATTTTCGAAAAAATTATTTAAAAGATGCGTAAGACTCAAAAGAAAAAAGTCTTGAAAGGAAAATTTTATATCTGCCGCGGTTTCGGAGTAGTCACGAAATTTCTACAGGGGGGGGGGGTCAAATTGACCCCCCCCCCCCCCTCAGTTAACGTAGGGTTAACCCTCATGGGCAACACCATTCCTGCATCATTTTCATACTGGACTCCAAAGAGTGACTTTGTTTCGTTGATATATAAAGGCAACTGTTTCTGCTTCTGGACAAAAATATAGACCGTTTTAGTATGAAAACATTTTCCATTTGCACGGTAGGGGTATTACAAAATGAAAAGACCACGAAAGACAGCACTTATTTTCTCATGATGGGAATAGTTAATAAATAAACACTCAAAATGTGGCTTTCATCATGAGGTGACCACAAAGGAGTATATTGGTGAAGGCCCTTGATTTATTCTACAGAAAGGTCCTGGATTTGATCCTTGCTTGGTTTGTATATTTCATTTGTCCCTCTTCACCCAAATGTATCACATGGTTACCTGGTAATGCTGAGATATTTATTGCAGGACCGTCTGGAAGAATAATGTTGATATTGATAAGGCTACCTTGCGTAAATAAGACCATAACACTAAATTATTACATCTTTGTGGTACCTGTTCGGAAGTGAGTGCCTGGAGTTGCCTGTCACCGTCTCTGGCTTTGATAGCCTGCATCTCCTCAGATTATATACCTTTCCTTCATCTTCACAACTTTATCGTGATATTATGATAATGAATACTTTTCAATGAAGATATAATGTTCCTATGCAGTAAAAAATTTATTAAGGAGAATATAACAGGCCGGGTATATGATATTAAGACATAAGTAGTACCTGTTCGGAAGTGAGTGCCTGGAGTAGCCTGCCACCGTCTCTGGCTTTTATAGCCTGCATCTCCGGGGACACGCCCGTGGGTTTGGTCTCCGTGAAGAAGGTGCCCACCTTCCGCCCGTTGAGGATGTTGAGGACGATGTCGTCCCTGTTCATGCCGTTGCCGATCACGACGGAGCAGCCGCGCTCCAGCGCCCAGTTGGCTGCTTTGACCTATCAAGTGGTAAATACAGTGAAACATACTTTAGCACCCACCTGTTTAAAAAGACGATCTATCCATAAAAAAAAACATCTGCTCACTAAACTAAATATATTGTCTTCCACTGTCGTTACATACAGAGGTCCTATTCTGAAAACGATGTTATCTTTAATGTAATAGAAAATTATGTAAATTGTCATAACAAATTCAAAATGCACAGAACTAAGACTTACCATTGATACTTGCGCAGATATCTCTTTTGATTAACAAGCTTTGCTTTGCGCAGACAATAACAAATGGCATGTTCTAAATTTGATTTGTTACAACATTTCACATTATTCTGCTAAAATTAAAAGATCATTTTATACAGTGTGATAGAATATTTTGTATACAGTAGTCACCTTCTGTGGCTTAATCATGCATGAATATTTGGAATGTATCATGTTCTGAGTAAAATGATTTATTCAATTTATTGTGATAAATGAAGTAAAAGGCCTGCCATAAGAAAGAAAGTGTATTTCCCGACAGACTATGTCTACATCCAAGCTGTCCATAGATCTGCCTTCTCCAAATGTTGATTCTGAAACCTAGGATCTATGGATTTCAAGCCCAACCCTCAAATCAATTTGAGAATGC
Organism: Strongylocentrotus purpuratus; assembly: GCF_000002235.5. Lineage (NCBI taxonomy): Eukaryota > Metazoa > Echinodermata > Echinoidea > Camarodonta > Strongylocentrotidae > Strongylocentrotus > Strongylocentrotus purpuratus. Next base: position 23,588,149 of record NW_022145600.1, on the reverse strand, counting down.
CCCTCCTATTCTGTTTATTCAGTATTAAAGAAGAAAGACATTGCATTACAATAAGTATGCAGAGGGCAAATCTCTGCAGAATCTATACAAGCTAGTCATACTTGAATAAGAAATGTTGAAGTTATGATGTACTGATAGATGTACAACATGCTTGTCTGGCAGCATTGTCTATATGTATATATCCCCTGTCACGCCAACGAGACCGACACCAACCAACAACAGACCAAACAAAGAATTACATAGCCACAGATTGGCAAGAGTCAGTTGGTTTGGACTTGGTGTGGAGTTGGTTTGGTCGAGGTATTGGCAGATACCTGACCTAGTTTAACATGGTAACATATTACAGTCAAACCTGCCTTAGTGGCCACCTCTATACAAAGGCCACCTGTCTATAGTGGTCAGTTTTATTGCCCCCATTAAGGAGGAAACATGTCTTGAAGAGGTTGTCTTGAGAGGTCACCTGTCTATAGTGGCCACTTTTTGTGTTTCCCTTGGGTGGCCTTAATAGACAGGTTTGACTGTATATGCCTACAAGCCAACTAACCTTTGATTCCATACCGCCAAGCCCAACACGAGAAGTCCCTTTAAACTCAATGAAAGCTGTGTCTCCAGGGTAGACCGTATCTAAGAAGGACGCCCCCTCTTGACCAGGAGGAGCGGAGAAGATGCCGTCGACGTCGGAAAGCAGGACAAGTAGATCAGCATTGATCTCAATAGCAAGACGGGCTGCAAGGCTGTCATTGTCTTTGATACTTATGACCTTTACATAACAGAATACATAAATGATTAGTAATCCGTGAAATATTAATTACACTTTATCATTAGTCAATAGTTAATACCAGATGGAAGGCAAGACGGGCTGCCAGGCTGTCATTGTCCTTGATACTAATGACCTTTACATAACAAAGTATATAAATGATTAGTATTCCATGAAATATAATGAGAAAGTATATTACACATTATTTATCTCTGCTTTTTACCAGATGGAAGGCAAGATGGGCTGCTATGCTGTCATTGTATTTAATACTAATGACTTTTATATAACAAAGAAATAGTGATTAGTATTCCATAAAATATTAGTAGAAAGTATATTACACATCAGTAATCACTTTTTTGTATTTTATCAAAGGCATGACAGGCTACGAGGCTGCCATTGTCCTCAAAACAAAAGACCTTAATATAATGTGTTATGATTAATAACTCCATAAAACTTATCCAAAAGATTCTTAATTGATATATAATATCTATGGCAAAATGGGGAACTAGGCTCTCCCTGTACCTTTTTAAGGAATGACCTAGTGTGTCAGTCATGGTTACTGGTCCATGAAATAAGTCAAGAAAGTTTATCAAACTGGAACCAAAAATGCATTATCTCATCACAAGTGTTGATTGATTGCCCTTTAGATGTCAGCAGCCTGTGTACCATATCTGCTTTTCCTACAGTCTTGAAACCATGTTCTGTGGTCAATTTGGCTTGATTTATTGATAATACAGCACTATGTGCATTTCAAGGTTACTAGTACCATCTTGTTCATGGTAAGAAATATTGAATGGCAAATAATAATAATAAAGTTGGCAGAATGCTTTTAGCGTGAATAAATACACAGGGGATAGAACTGTCCCATGTTGAAAAATAAATAGATTCAAAGACAAAGAAACTTAAATCAAGAAAGGGAGGGGGTGGAATATAGAATATCTACGATCTGTTATCAATTATTTCTTAATATTTTGTAAAATAACATAATGAAGCAGCATGCGTCGATATGAGGAGTTAAATTTATAAGCCTTGAAATTTCTCAATCTTGAACCCAAGGATGTTCTGTGTTAGTTCATATACTGACTGTATTAAAATATATAGAAGACTTGTAAGCAGAGAGAAATTGTAATGTTAGGTGAAAAATGATTAACTCATATCCTGCCATGAGACTGCTAGCGCACTATTGTTATAGTGCCGTGTGCCCGCGAGCACGCTATCGATTGATTGCTACGTTCATGCTAGCGAGCTACTGCTTGTCTGCTTCGTGCACGCTAGCATGCATATGTAATATCAGTTATTGTTTATGCCAATTGCACCATGCTGAGTGCTTTTGCAGCGCTATTGAAAGTACCATCGTGTGCATCAGATTAACGGCTTTTGATTACGCGTCTTCGACTACAACAGTCAGATTGGATATTCTCGAGTAATTTAGCGATTTGTTTTTGATATCATATATCATCATTATGCCTCCCCATCGCAAGAAACGGGTATGCTTCATTGACCCGGATCTGGTGCGAGAGATGCTTATTTACCTCAGCAAAATTACAAATTGATGAAATGATATTGGTATCAATGGAAAGAGGGTGAAATTCATGTACAATGTTTATTTATACAACATACGAATGAGAAGTTATGGTGGATCGAACATATAAAGATTTTTAAAAACACGCACTTGAACCAACACTAAAATTAACTTGGCACACAGTGGGATTTGTGGCTGGCACAATAGGGATTAGCACTGTGGCACTGAGTGCATTGTATGGGTGGCAGCTTAAGAGTTAATGACTAAAGAGGAATGTGAAAGAAACGGTCTAAAAGTTATTGACAAAGGTTGATTATGTAATAAACAAGAATAGTTGTGTATGGCGAGGTTCTGGAGAACAAAGTGACTCAATCATGCTGAGAATCACAAGCAGTGAAAAAATCACTGCGCACATATATGGATATGAGGGACTATGCATACATGTGGCATCAAAATTTGGTCCAAAGTTTTATACTATTTATATTTATATTCAGAATATGAGGGCATGCAAAAGTATTTCTTGTCATGTGACATTGCTACTATGATATTCTTTCTCATTGGAAAGAAAAGAATAAGAGAAATGTTTCACCTTGGCTGGAACTCAACTTTCTTTTGAAATATAGTATTAGAATTTGAATGGGGTTACATACTGTACATGTACATGTATACAAGCTTGAGTTTAACCAATGGAATCTAACTAAGGATGTTAAAATGTGATGGGCAAAGGAAGAAGAGGATAGTATTATAAACGGAATAATGCAAATATAAAAGTTGCACAGTATCAAAGGAGAACTGTCCATGTTACTATGCTAGAGTGTGTAGTCCTGCCATGTTATGAGCCAATAAGTGGGTGATAGTGTCTATGTGTGTATGAGAAAAAAGTATAAAAAGTGCCCCAACGAGTCCGACGACCTCATCAGTGGACCACTATTAGTCCTTACCCCTGTTCTTACCCCGGCCAAGTCCTTGTCCTCCTCTGGGGGCGGGACCACCGCATCGTTGGAGTTGATGATGGGGATGATGTTCATCCGCAGCAGCTCCTGCATGGTGCCCCGGAGGTTGCTGCGGGTGTAGTCGTGGTAGAAGTCCGGCTTGGTCACCAGTACCTGTGGGGGTAGAGGGTTACAAGTTATAAAGTAGTGGTGGTTATTTAACCTGACTGCTATTAAATAAAGCACAAATGCTTGTTAGTAAGCAACCAGAGGACCGTCGGCTTTAGGTCCTCTCTGAGAGACCTGGTAATGAGGATTAATACCGTATCAAAGGGCACTAGCGCATCACCTCGGTTTTGAACCCGGGTCACTAGATTAGGAGACCACTGCTCGTCCAATTGAGCTACCGCGCCTCCATTCATGATGTTATCATAAGGCTTACCTCAAGTTTACCATGGCTACAGTAGGTCATTTTCTGATAAACCAATTGTTTTCAGCCGGTGAGCTTCAACATAAACTCTTGACTAGATCGGAGGCCCATATGAGCTGTACAACATGAAGCCTAAAAAAGGCTGAAACAGCATCCTTCTTTTTGCTGTCACCTCACTTGAAGGGTAGGTCAAGGATTTTGTAAAGGGGGCGGGGCATGATGATTAAAATTAAATATCTGACAACTAAAAAAAAGTGGGGAAAAAAGAAGCTACGATATTGTTCTCATGCCTTCTGCATTGAAATTTGTTTTGTGTACTTTTTTCTTATTTGTCTGTAAAATAACCATTTCTGTTGTGTACTTAAAAGTATGCAGATTTGGAAGAAAAGGGGACAAGGATCTGTTCCCCCCCCCCCAGAAGGACATTAATATTCTATTTTACATAGATTTAAAATGCCCTTTTGGCTCTGAGCAACTGATATCATTACCTGAGCAGTAGTGAGCCCATATTGTGAGAACATAGCTTCGTACAGAGACATCAAACCACTCTGTCCAGCAGCAGCACAGGCTCTTGAATCCATCTGAATAATGCTCTGCATTCATAGAGGAAAAACAAGTGATTTCAACTTCAATTGTATTCATATTACATTAAATGTATATTATTTTAAATAGTCATGTTTTCAAATTATGGTAATATGAATGTACTTGAACATTTATGATAACAAGTTTTAAAATATATTTAAGAGCGACAAATTAAAAACAATTATAGAAAGGCATTGACAAACAAAATGCTGTTTGCATTAATCCACACTTACTGATCATCATTGACTACATCTTACACATTCACATATTAACCCCTTGTATGATGTGGGATGAAATCCTTTTTTTTAAACCAAGAAGTTAAACTATGAATGGTTGTTTTTCTTTGAAAAGCATGACTGTGCGTCTTAATTTCTACAGATGGACAAGAAGAAAAATGTATCATGCAAGATGCTGGTAATAACTTTTTTGAAGTACACAGGAAGACTGTATCACATGCAAGTAGAATAAGTCACGATCATGAAACATTAAAAGGGCAACTCACAGAAGAATTTGGGGCAAGAGTTTGTTTGATGCTCTTTGACAGCATGACTTCATGGCGTAGCCTCTGCTTCCCGAATGCCACAGCTCCACTGGTGACCAGTACGACCTGTCTGCCTGAAGATTGGAGCTCTGAAACCTGTAAATGCACATTGTGGAACAATAGGATCAAAGCTACAGTACTGTATGTTACATGTAGTTATAGAACGAAAGCTGCAGTCATAACGGTCGTTCTTTAGAAGACTACATGTATGTCTGGCTCTTCTGTTCACCCCTACACAGAGGATGAAGTGCATCATATGGCAAGCTGAGAGGAGGTAGAAAGGCATTTATGTCAAGTATGTTTACCAAGTTTTATGTTTATAATGCCATTGAACGAAGGCTGCTTTATTTTAATAAATTTCTTGTTTGAAGTTTTAAAGTTGTTACTTCTTTTTTTTATGGTTAATTTCCATACATTGTATGCACCGAGCATCAATATGATGTACATTTGTTCATTTCCTCATCTATCCCTTGTACGATTTTTTCCACGGGCACATCTTTAGACGTTACTTACAGTATGTAAGTGATCTGCGCTATACAAGAAACCTTCACTATCATCATTCTATAATAAAACTCGTAAAATATTTTGTTAAATAGTTGCTACTAAATATAAATGATGAAAGACATGTTATACTAGATGCCTATTTCATGTACATACTGAACCCGAAAAATCATCTGCCTTAGTTCCTGAAATCGTATCAAATAATTACAAACAGTGAACCAGGGAATTCAACTGGTGTTGCCACTCTGTTTGCACATGACTAAACAAATCACCTCTTTTAGTTCCTAGATATTATGTATCGATAACATTCCGGAAGGGAATGAAAGATTCTCTTTAATCAGGAAGGTCCCACTCAAATCCCCCTGGTATAATCACTTCCATTGACTCACCTGTTCTACGATGGAAGCCAGCCTACCTAGGGCCAACCCACACTCATCGTCTCTTGTGATCACAGCACTACCTAGCTTCAGGACTATCCTTTTGCTGCTCTTCAGCTCCGCTCTCGACGTCGCCGACTTCTTACACCCTGCAGTCGTTGATACGGACCTCAGGGAAGACATACTATTTGCAATAAGGTTATGAGTGGACAACCTTTGAAGGTGTCCATCATTGATACCAGTCCTGGCTGTTGTCGGTGCTTGGCTATTCCGATGTGACAGGTTACTGAACAGTAGTCGAGACTGTTGTAAGAAGCTGATTTCAGGATTGAGCAGAGTCTTTAGGTGTGTTGCTGTTGTGCTTGCACTCACAGCACGGGATAGACTTGCAAAACTGGCCATTGTAGGATTCCACATCGCTTTGAAGTTTGAATTCACTCGAGTACTGTGTATCAAAGGCACAGTTGCCAAAGGAGGATGCTTCTTCCTGTGCACAGATGAAGCCTACATATAAAATCAATACCCTGGTTACTTTTAGTTTTACATCTCTGTCTTTGTGTAGAGTACACTTAAAGGGGAATTCCACCCAATATTAATTTGGTTTTAATAGAAGTGGAAAATGAGATAACATGTCAATGGAAGTTTGAGCAAAAAAAACGATTATAGATGAGAAAGTTATGAATTTTTGAAGGTGCAATCCATCAAACACAAATTGGCAACTCTGTGATGTCTCTTGCTAGGTTAGGGTCCCTAATGACCGCATGAGGGCGATATTGCAAAATCACCCTCTGGCTGCATTGGACTCTTTGTCACCAGCGAACATGCTTTTGTGCAGTGTGTGCCAATACGAGGGGCGGATGAATTTCACTTTCTTTATTTGTGATTCACCTCTCATGAATATTTATAAGCACTTACCTTATTTGGAAAACTTTACAAAGCTTCTGACATCAGAATCACCGTCAACCCGATCTGTCTTTGTCTTCAAAATCACCTTTGAGCTCAGTAGTAAGAGCAATTTTGACCGTGTATGAGCGATTATTTGTGCTGTTTTTACGAAATGAACTATGAGACCGGTAGGGACCACCTTAAAGTGTGGTATTATCGGAAAGCTTATGTAATTTGTGATTGAATGTTGACAACTCCAGAGGCCCACAAGCTTTCAGCGATAGAACATACCAGTGCTAATGATACCCTTCCCGCCCCGGCCGGGTTCAATTTTGAGAGATTTCGCGTACGGAAGTGGGCAATTAGTGGCAGTGCCATTTTTGGCAAAAAAAAATCTCTTTATTAATTAAATTTGTGATTTAGGGTAAGTTCTCAGTGAATTTGCTTTGCATATATGATGTATAAGATAAATCAGTATACATCTATCGCCATTACGGGAATTTTAATTGGAATTTTATTTTTTCATAATTATGACTAGCTAGGTCCCTCCCAATCCCATGATTTGCCCTGCACTAAAAAAAATTATATTTTCCATCATTAAATATGTTTGTATACATCCCCTGAATGAAACAAATGGGGCCGGGCTAACTCGGACCCTGGGACAATTCGGCCTGCTGCAAAATGGTCATTTTTTGTCATTTTACCCTAAATCCTATACCTGCAAAAACTGACCGTTTTAGCAGTGAGCAGAGTTGTCCCCGGGTCCGAGTAATAGCTCAACTCCAAACGAATCTAGATCTACAGAATCTAGTAGTACAAGAATCTAGACTAGACCCTATCCCATTCCCATCGTCAATAACAAAGAAAATTAATGTTTATTACATTTATTACAGTACATAGTAGATCTAATTATTTTCATCAGACTCCCCAGGCAAAGGCCGTCTCTAAGACTAAGACTTGGACCAACCGCTGCAAACTGCACTAGACTCTAGTCTATTTAAAATAATTCGGAGCAGGTGGATGGTGGACCCAGCGATAGCTGTCCCTTACGCCCGCCTGGAGCTTCGGCTGGCCGCATAGCTAGAAACGAGAGCTCGTTTTCTTGAATCGACTTGAACAGATCATACCAATTTTGGTTGTTCATTAATAATGTCAAGTAAAAGAGGCAAAGAGGGTAAAGAGATATAAGCATTTATTCTAACTTACACAACTTTCCGACAACAACTTATGTCAAAAACTTGAGCTTTATGACCCCGTCTTTAGACATCCAAAGAGCACTTCTAGTTCACGTTCACGTATTACTGTAGACTCGTACGTACGTACGCAGCATATGTCGACGTTCACCAGTACGAATTCGCCCCTCAACTGAATCGCCATTCGTATGTATTTTCGCAAAATTGTTTATTTCCAGACTGTTAGAATACCATAGTTCTGAAAAATGAGTCATGAGACATACACATTGTTTGTTATGATTATGATTAAAACTACTAAAGTAACTGAAAACTAATCAGTTCCATCCCCATAACATTTTTGGGTAAACTAATTTTGGGTCGATAATGTTTTGGCTGTGATGATATTGGGGCGATTCGACGTATAGACATGAGGATGAGGATGGTGATGATGAAATATCAGGCTTGCGTGGCATGCTAAATGCCTTTGACATTGATATCGTGGGAAAAAGTGCTGCTCGTGCAAAACAGAGCTGAGAGCTGTATAGCTGAGCATACATTGGTGTGGACTGTGGACGATTGCTATAATTATATTTTTAAAAAATTGGAAAACCCTTTAAAAATGCACAATAACTTCTCTCTAGCTCTCTCTTTCTCCTAATCTCTTTAATTCTCTCTCTCTTACTCTCTCTCTCTCTCTCTCTCTCTCTCTGCTTGTCAAACTCTTGGGGAAAGTTGAACCAAAGAGATACCAGCACTGGTAAAACGTACCACTTTGATTGATTGATTGATTTTTATTCGACAAGCTTCCAACGTACAACAATATACAATAATAACAGATCAGAAATAATTAAGTCAGCTTGAAGTTGAACAGCTAAAATGGTAGCTGTTTTTACTCGCACTCAGTCAACTGTACCTAGCCATTATCAGACATTGTACACACATCTGCATTGCACCTCAACAGTACGAAAATACACCTGACGGTGGCCTGTACTGCTTCTGAAGAAGAAGAACAGGATAACCCACGAAAGCTCGAGAGCTTATTTACAATGGGGTCCCTTACAGACATGAATACAATTAATAACTTAAAATAGTAATATTTACAGACAGATAAAAAAAAAAAAAAAAAGAATTACTTATTAAAGATAATAATACTAACAACATTAAACTGATGATAGAAATGATAATAAGTACAAGAAGAAAAGGAAAAAGGAGAAGAAGGAGAAGGAAAAAAAGAGGAGGAGGAAGAAGAGGAAAATAATGATAAATTTGTAGAATTTCTATAACGTACGAAAACATAAGTATATACAAAATGAAAAAGTATGAACCGGCAGAAGAAGACAAATTTCAATCATATAACATGTCATTCACTTCTCTTATCTGACTTTAACAACATCCTAGAACCTAGAACCACCCCAGTGAAGGTGTGAATGATTAGATCTGGCAAACGCCACGCCGGGGGAGAGAGCAAGTGCTCATTATTATCAAGCCCTATAATGCAATTGGCTGGCCTAAATGAGCCTATATAATAGTGGCAGCCTAGCTATTCCATGTACAATTAATGCATTTTTTAAAACTAACAAAGCGAAGAGTGTCCTATATATATATAAATGGGCACAGTCAGACCAGCCCCCCCCCCCCCCCGCCCCTCCCCCCTCCCTCAGGAAAAATATCAGATACCCTCAATGAGGCAAACGATTTTTATTTTTCAGATATGCACCAGAAGACGTCATATTTTCTAGCATATCAATAACTTGAATACTGTATAAAGGGTGGAAATGGTATGAACGACTATAGGAAATTGTATTTTTTATGATAATATAAGTCTGTTCCAATGCTTTTCAAATGCTTCATGAACATTATCAGTGGGGTATCTGAAAAAATTGGTTGGGTGGACAAAGGGGGAACAGGCGCTTACTAGCAAATGTGTCGTGTGAAAAGCCAGGGAAGGACACAGACACAAAGGCCCGAAATCAGGCGCGTACGCAGGATTTTTTCAAGGGGGGGGGGGGGGGGGGGGGGGGGTTTTAACATTTATAAATCGGTCCGAAAATTTCGCAACGACTCAGCCAGCCGCTGAATAAGCGGGCGGGGGGGGGGGGGGGGGGGGGGGGGTGGGTAAGAGGACACTTTTTTTTTTTTTTTTTTGGTCTCGAAATTTGGAAATTTGACATTTTGCTCCGTTGGGGGGGGGTAAGGTCACCTTTTTTAGGTCGGCCATGGGAATAATTTTTTTTTTTTTTTTTTTTTTTTTAATAATTAAAAAAAAAAAAAAAAAAAAAAAAAAAAAATCCAAAAGGGGGGGGGGGGGGGGTTTAGGTTTTTTTTAGGGGGGTTTACACACAAAAAATTTCCAAAGGGGGGGTTTAACCCCCCAAACCCCCCCCCCCCCCCCCCCCCCCCCCCCCCCCCCCCCCCCCCCCCCCTGCGTACGCGCCTGCCCGAAATCACAAAGGCCCGAATTCACAAAGGAGGTTTGTAGACAAACCTATGTTTATGTAATATGTGCATCATAATACGCGTTTCAGACGAAGGTCTGTCTAAACCTTGGTCTGAAACGCATCGAAACGCGTCATATGAAGCACATAAACCTAGATTTGTCGACAAACCTCCTTTGTAAATTCGGGCCAAAACCTCCATGGGTGCGATGTGGATTCCATGACATTTGCTCCGGCGACAATTGCTCCGCTGTAAATTTCATACACTAATCGAATGGCTAACTTCAACCTGGATTCAACACTATACCCTACCCTAAACCTAACCCTAAACCTAACATAAAACCCTATTGAAACCCTAACCCTAACCCTACATCTTAGACGAAATAAAGCCCGGAGCAATTGTCGCAGGAGCAAATGTCGTGTCACCGCGATGTGACCTGTGTGGACGTTTACAGTCCAACTAAGGGTGTAGAGCATGCCGTGTAGACTAAAATGTGCAATGTTGTTCAATTTCTGAATTATTTGTTTAAAAAACTTGCTTGCTGTCAATAGTGTATACATTTTTTATACATTTCAAATGTCTAGTCCGGTTAAAAATAGCACGTAATGATTTCATTATTTGACACGAACTTCACATTGATTTATCTTATCGATAAGCGAAACGATTTGCTTTAGTATCATACAAATATAACAGTAATGACAAGTATGGTTTTCCTGAAAATTGCATTATACAATGTATATTCATCGTTATGGAAAATGTTGTATAATATACAACAATGGGCATTAACAATTTCCAGACCAATGATTTAATTACGTTTAATATTGAAGCTGTTGCACTTTGTATATGCATGAACTTGAAATAATAAGTAGCCTTGAAAGTGTCGCAATAAATCATGTGTGAGTGAGCTTGAAGTTAAATGGTGTAGGTTTGTTTGATACTGTATAGCCTTTACTCTGTATTTAATAAGATATATCTCCAATCAAATCAAACTGAGTGATGTTATCGTACAACTTAACAATATCAATCTTCTGTTCTCCTAAATAAGCCTGGGAAACTTGAAAATTGCATTACAATGTGAATTCATTGTCAGTGAACATGTAATACAATACACCACAATGGGCAAATAATTGTTTCCAGACCAATGATTTAAGTAAGAAGAACTTACATTTTATATAGAAACTGTTGCCGTTGTATATACATCAGGCGCGGATCCAGGATTTCTTAGGGGGGGGGGGCAAAATTTGAAATTATGCGAGCCAAATATCGGTTCGTAATGATGACCAGCAGTGACGTATTTGGGGGTGGGTGGGTGCAGGGAGGGGCGAGTTTCCCCCTCCTCCTCCTCCGCGAAACGCGGAAGCTTTGACATTTCAATAAATTATTAGAGAAAGAAGACGATTTGTTGTACCGTTCCCAAAAAATAATCCTCGTCTGAATTTAGTTTTCCCCTTCCCGCGCTAAGCGGAAGCTTACGTTTCATTAAATCATTAGAGAAAGAAGACGATTTGTTGTGTCGTTATCGACTCTTAATCTTTGTCTAAATTCAGTTTTTTTTCCTACGTTCTCTTCCTTCCTTTGCCCCCCCCCCCCCCCCGATCCACAAGTTGTTGGCGGGAAAATTGCAACTGATACCCCCTTTTTTCTTTTCTTCTTCCTCTTTTTTCCTTCCCTGTATCTCCTATTTTCCTTTTTCTTTCCCTTTTTTCTCCTTCTCTTTTATTTTATTTTTATTTATTTATTTTTTATTTATTTATTTTATTTTTTTGGGGGAGGGGGGGGGGCAACAGCCTGGGAGCCAATCCTTTTGCCCCCCCCCCCGATCTACTTCTTCCCTCTTTTCTTTTCTTCTTCCTCTTCTTTTTTTCCTTTCTCTCCTCTTTCCCTTTCCCTTCTTTCCTTCTCTCTCTCTCCTTTCTTTTTCTTTTTTTTTTGCGGGGGGGGGCCGCTTGGCCCCCCCCCTGGATCCGCGCCTGCAAGTATCAGGTATTCCTTTAATTTTCTCTTAAAATGAGCATAGTTTTCTATTTCCTTTACACTATTGGAAAGGGAATTCCAATGTTTTATGGCATTGTAATAAAACGAATTTCTAATACTACCTACTCTTTCTGGTAAGTTAAAGTTAAAGAATCGGCTATTTCTGGTATTATAATCATGTACGTCAGTAACAAGATCGAAGTTGGATCGAATATAATGATTCGACCTAGTATGATATATTGTATATACACGTGATGCAATACGAGTTGTTTTGATCTTTGGTCGACTTCAAGAAAACCAGCTTTAGAAAGTTCACCGTAGCCAACATGAGTTCTTGGACCAGAACAGTTGATAAATCTCACCATTTTGTTCTGTATAATCTTCAAGTTCTTTTGATCTGACTTGTTTATGTTACTATACCATGCAGGGTTAGCATAGTCAAATAAAGTCATGCAGTAACGACAAAACACAATACCCAATTGCTGTTGAGCTCGAAATTTAATTACTAGTATATTATTGTTTTACTCATTCATTCGAACATGAATTATTCAAGTCCCATCGACACTCATCGAATCTAATCAGCTAACACTTCATTACTATCAACTAGAAATCCATGTTGGATGATTACAGAGTTGATTACAGAATGATTAAAGAATTGTTTATACCAATATTGATGAAATTTCTTGCCTCACCACACCTCTTTTTTCAGATCAATGGCACGCAATTAATTTGGAGTGGCTGTATCATCTCCAATAATAATAATGGAATAAAGTTGTATTCTATGGACGCATCGACCCATGTCCTTGACCTCCCCCCCCCCCCCCATACAAAATGAATTGATTGATTGATTGATTGATTTTTATTCGACAAGCTTCCAACATACAACAATATACAATAATATCAGATCAGAAATAAGTCAGCTTGAACAGGATAACCCACGAAAGCTCGAATAGACGCCTTTAAATGAAATTGGTCGTGGCACACGGCTCTGAATAGAGTGCTTTGATTCAACAGGGTATTCCAAGGTGGAGAAGTAATTAAACAATGCCGGTTAGCTTCTCTGTTCATTATTTAAATTGCTATTAATGGTAATATTATAAGTGCTTATTCGTCTTTGGAAAATGGACCTTTCAACAGAGGTCATTTGAAAGAAAAGTAATTTCCGGCAATCATCCACCGATCAAATTATCCTAATCACCGAGAGACGAAACAAAGGTATTCAGCTAATTGGAGCCATCAAAAAATGGTTGCCTTGGCGATCGAGCTATAAAAAAAAATAATAAAATACATGTTAGTACACTACGTACTCCACAAAAGAGATTCAGTATTGGTCAGATATCATTGTCATACCAGAAGCTTGATTATTTTACCATTTGAGCAATAAACGTTCTTTTAACTCGCAGGAATCTCCATGGATGCAGGCAAGGAGGTGTTGTGAAAGAATGGCGGCTGTACGGGTAAGAGCAATTTCTAGCCGAGTTAAATTGATTTCGAACGCATATAATTAAGATCTCTTGTAAGAGTAGTAGAGATGTCGTGGTCTAGTGGATATGTTACCGGACTGTGGATCACATGGTTTGCGGTTCGAGTTACACCTCGGCACTAATGTCCTTTGGCAAGACATTAACCTCCACCCATGTGTTAAAGTTAATATGGTTGGAATTAGTCCCGAGATGTGACTCGTACCGTAAACCGTATGATCCGAACCGTAAAACATGTGTTCCTTCTGAAGAACGGAATCTCAAGTCCGTTGTCTTTCTAAACATTTACTCACTTTTTGAGAACTTTTCTTTCAAAACACTTTGATCGGATTTTTATAACCATGTTAATCCATTTGGAATGTATAAGGTAGCCTACCCTACAACTTATAGCCAGTCCTTGAATAGAGTGGAAAGGATGATGTTGATATTGATAATAATAATAATAATAACAATACAAATAATGATAATAATAATGAAAATGAAAATAAGATAATAAGACTTTGATTTTCAACAGCCCCATTTTATTTTGCAGTTGATTTTCCTCGTTGCCTCTACAAGCATCCAAGTTTCAGGTAAATTTTCAATACATTAATGTGTTTTATTTTCTCATAAAATTATGACTCATGTCATTAATAACTTAATAAGCCATATCTTCCATACATCTAAACTGCAAATAGTACTTTGGTAAATTTGGTTTACTTCTCTCGCTCCCCCCCCCCCCTCTCTCTCTCTCTCTCTCTCTCTATTGTCTTTTCTCTATCTTTAATTTGGTTTGAAGGAGAGTATCTTTGAACTTTTATTATTCTTGTCTTTCGAGACGAAAAAAGAATGATGTTGATATTGATAACAATAATGATGATAATAGTAGTAATAATAATCTTTAAATAATAATGATATTAATAATGATAATAAAATCAATAATAATGATAACAATAATGATAACAATAATGATGATAGAAATAATGATTATAATGATAATAATGAAATTAATAATTGGTAAAACGATGAAAAATAATCATTATAATAGCTTGAAATTTATCTCAAAGTGACAAAGAACGCATCGGTTTTCGAGTGGCCAGTTACCAACCCGTCATGTGGTTCTATCCTCGGCCCTATGAAGGAGGTCATTGAACTTGTACCTCAAATCTTTGACCTTGGCCCTGTTTCAACTTTGTGGGGTGCATCAAAAACATCCTACGTTTGCACTCTACCAGGTATTTAAAATCAATGCATAAATATTATTGTGCTCAATAGACCAGTTTACTAACATATTCAAATTAATCGATGTATCTTTCCTTGGGGACCTAGTGAAGAGGTATTCCTTTAACTTGTTATCAATGAATAATAATAATAATAATAATTACATTTATAGGGCGCTTTATACAGATGTTTCTAAGCGCACAGGTGGTACTGTCTAACTTTTAATTATTCAACATGTTTAATACCTTAAAAGCAACAAAGTAAAATGAAATATTATTAATACAATGCAATACAATACAATTGAGTTGAATGGAATTAACTACTTGTGTGCGCCTCCAGTAAACTATAACTGATTAAAAAGGTGGGTTTTGAGAAGGGTTTTGAATGATTCGATGGATGGGGCATTTTGAATATGGGGTGGGAGTTTGTTCCAGAGGGCGGGGGCAATCGATGAAAAGGCACGGTCACCATAACGGGTTTTTGAATGGACTACAATACTTGTAATTCAGTCTGCAAACAATACTTGTTGGTATTTCGGGCAAGCCTCAGGCAAGCTTACGGGTTCTCAAGAACAACCTTTCTTTAAACAGTCTACACACAAATTAATATGTTAGTAAATCGGTCTATTGCAGTGTAGCACTTTCAATGTTGTAAACAAACACAGTTGGGATCAGTTTACAATGAGAAATGTAGCATCAGCATGGCATAAATGCCCTCTCTGCTTGCCCTTTTCAAACCGTTTGTAAATGGCAGATCCATGCAGGTTATTGTACAAAGAGAGTGGCATAATTCAGAAAAATCCTCTTACTAACAACCTATCAGGGAATTAAAAAAGATTTATCCCACTTTCAGGTCCATTCTGATCTAACATTTGAATTAATGGCGCAAACACTCATTTCATAGACAGAAGGTATGCACGATTTGGGATTTATAAGGGGACACTGCAAACTAATTTGTGCTCCTCCCTCATTTTCTGTGTTCGTTTCTTGATAATGTTCAGACATTGCCGTGAATTGTAATGAACACTTTTCGGTATACAAGAAAACTCCACTTTATATTGCTCAAAGACAATTGAAAGGTTGATAGAGTGTGAACGAATGAACTTGGAATAAACTGTATCATAATCATCTAATTCGTAGCACCGACAGACAAAAGGAGTTGTGGAGATTACGAGGGGACGAACCTGACCTCCGTGCGCCCTATCAACCCAGGAGACGGGGGTGAACAGTTTTACGTCTACTGCGAAGATGAGGGTCACGTAGTAATTCAGGTAGGTGCATTTTATTGACTTATTGATTTATCCATTTATTTATTCATTCGTTTATTTATTATACTGTTTTAACTATCGTTCCTTGTATATTTTAAAAACATGTAAGGCCAAATATTAAAAAAACATGTTTAGCGTCCTGCCTCTTTGAAAAAATGGGAGGAGGAGGCCCTTTTTTTTTTCTTCTTCAAATTGGCCGCTCAAAAAGGCCGCTAGGTACATTTTCCCTGACGGTCGGGCCATTTTTCAAGATGGCCGCCGGCATTTATTTTTATTTGTTTAAAATCAGAAATAGATAATTTTAGCAGTGTTTTTCATGATTTTTTTTTCTTTAAAAAAAAGAAAAGAAAAAAAGGAGGCGGTTCCCCCAAAACGAAGCGGGCGAGGATGCTAAACATTAATTTTTTTTTTACTTGGCCTAAACTTGTATGAATGGCGTGCTACGGCCCAGACCTTAGGCCCGCGAGACCGAAGGTCTATGAGACCGACAATTATAATTGTTATTATTATTATTATCATTATCATTATTATCGGTAGTTTTATTATCATCATTTTTATTGTTATCATTTTTATCGATCATTTTATTATCATCATTTTTATTGTTATTATTGTTATTGATATTATTATCATTTTTATTATTACAATATTACTATTGTTCTATAGCGCAGGACAGATCTCTCAGTTGACTTTAATCGAACTTGGGATGACTACTTTCATGGATTTGGAGACCTACACGGGGATCATTGGCTGGGACTAAAGAAGATAGTGCGCATCATGCCGGGGAAGCTGTCAATTTGGCTGATGAAGGTTCAGTTTGAAGATGGCGAAGTTGTAAACAGTCCATGTCCTACTCGAATAAAGGCAGAGTAAGTTATTCTCTTCTTCAAGTAATTTGTATTGGCCTAGATCGCTATGCAGTCTAGGGTTCTAGGACAATTACCCCCTGGGCGATCACCCGGGAAAACTACCCCCAAGGACAATTATCCCCGGAGAATTACCCCCCCCCCCGGGACCTCACCTCCCCCCCCCCCCCCCAGGACAATTACCCCCACCCCCCCCCCCCCCCCCGAGGATGATTAGCCTACCCTCCGAAAAAAAATCTGCTTTTATTAAAACCATTTTATAACCACGCTTGAATTTCCCTTTAACAGAGGGTGATTTTCTGGGGGGGGGGGGGGGGGTAATTGTCCTATTGGGTTATTTTAAGGGGTAGGTAGTGATTGTCCTCGGGTGGTAGTTTCCGGGCGGTAATTATCCTTGGGGTTAGTTTCCTGGGGGGGGGGGGGGTCATTGTTGCCGAGAGGGTAATTTTCTGGGGGGGGGGGAGGTCATTGTTTCCGAGGGGGTAATTGTCCTGATTCGCAGATGAGGCTCCCCGGAATAAAAAAAACTTGTATGGTAATATTATTATTCATTATTACTATTCATTTATTTATTCAATTATTTAAATTTATTAAAATACTATTATCATTTATTTATTTATCATTATTTACTATTATTAATTCATCTTTATCAATTGTTCTCCCATTCACTTGCAGTTTTAAGGTGGATGGTGATCAATGTCGTGAACACTTAAACGGTTCGTTGGAGTTTAATTTACGCGCGCGCAGGGGTGCGCAATTTTACACATCCGGCGAGTCAATGACGAACGTCAGTTCAACCGTGGCCCATGGGAGGCACTGCGCAAATACCTGTGGTGGAGGTTGGTGGTACCCTACCAACTTTTGCAATGGTAATATTAATGGGATATTAACCAATCAAACGGAGAACGTCTGTATTTGGGATAAGCCTGTTGTGAAAACTTGGATGAAAATTATACCAGTTAACGATTAGAGTGGTGAAGTGTGACGTCATCAAAAATCTATTTGTAGAATTTCTCAATTTTGTCTTCATTTTTCGAAAGAGCATCAAAAATAATGTCCAAATGTCGAAAACCAATTGAATATTTTATTTGATTTGATTTGATTTTTGTTCTGCATTCATGTATGTATACAACTTCTCGATAACAATAATAAAATAATGTACAATAAGTATTTTTCTGACAATGATTCATAAATAAATTTGGAATGCACTTCCTAGACATTTAAACAGTGTACATCTCTCTATTTATTTAAAGCTACACTAAAAAAACACATTATTTCACAATATAATGTATAAAGATTAAAAAAAATAATAAAAGTGTTCTTTGTAAAACTTTAGAAACTACATTAAATTTTGGTCTGACGTTACATAGTAATACTGATGATTCAACATTTTGGCGCATGAGGACACTTGCACTTGCACACACACGCACCACTCGCACCCTTGCTTTTGTTTAGTTTCTCTCTTATCTCTGTCATTAACGTATAATTAGTAGCCTTTAAGATGAGATTCATATGCTAATTCTATAATTATTTATATTGAATCCAACTGTTTATATTCATATTTGATTGTAATATATATCAT
Organism: Strongylocentrotus purpuratus; assembly: GCF_000002235.5. Taxonomy (NCBI): domain Eukaryota; kingdom Metazoa; phylum Echinodermata; class Echinoidea; order Camarodonta; family Strongylocentrotidae; genus Strongylocentrotus; species Strongylocentrotus purpuratus. The sequence goes on along the minus strand of NW_022145600.1, from coordinate 23,569,647 downwards.
TTGAGTATCATGGCCCCCTCTTCTTGTTACTTTGCCAATATTTCACAACTCATTTTTATCTTAGCTCGGTTGACCGTCTGCTCAAGCTTTTGCTTATAACGGCAACCTTCTGTTTTCTTTCTTTATATACGCAATGGCCCAACGTACTCTTACTCATGTATTATACATTTGTTTCTATATTTTGTATATTGTTTGTGTACCTTATGTTTTATATAATTATCCATATTTGTTGTATAACTGATTTGTTTGATTGCAGAAAATAAAGTCTTTGAAATGAAATAAATAAGCAACTACATAATTTATATACATGTATATGAATTGTTATTTTCAAAAACAAATGATAAACTGTCATAAATACTAAATTTCCTCAAACGTTATAAAACATTATAAAATTATTTTGCGGAAGGAGGACTGTCATTGTAAGTATAGGGACTTTTAGATTCGCACGAAGACAATGAGGATTGCTACGATCGACGTCCTTTTAATGCACTGTCTTGAATGGACGTCACACGTATCAGTCCACGCAAATCTAAAAGTCCCTAATACGACAGCCCCAGACAAAACTTATGAAATATATTGACACATTTATAAAGCTGAAACGGATAGGTAATTGAAAATACAAATGTAAATGATGATGATATTTACAATGCAGATGAGGATGATGATGATGATGATGATGATGATGATGATGATGGTGATAATGATGGTATTGATGACGATGATGATAATGATTCGAATGAAAGAAGAGTTGACACAAAAATTTTACCTTGAGTATTCTGATAATAAACATCGTTTTAACTTTGGCGTAGAGGGAGCAACCTGTCTTATGGATCTATGGGTAATAAGTAATTTCGGGTTTACTAGATGAACAATTTTGGAATTATGGGTTGGGTAAGAATGAATAGCTTTTTTCATAGTGTAAAAGTTTTGAAATGAAAGAGGGTGCATATTTTTTAAATCCTTAAACATGATCTGTAAACTTTGAAGCGAATTTATATCAAATACTGTTAGGGTTTTCAGTTTGTAAAATGTTGGACTTGTGTGAGATAATATATATGGTGAACCAGTACATATATGAAGGGCTTTGCAATAAATAAATAGAGTTGATTTGGTTTTGGCGCTGATGGCCCATACTAATATACGGTAATATCAATGAATTATGAAGCATAACAAGCGTATAACATGGGATCGATTTCTTCATTTTATATAATAAATCAACATTCCTAGAAACAGAGGTAGTGATATAACGCATAATATGTTCATTCCAATTTAGATTTTTATCGATATTGACACCCGACAACGTTGTTGTTCTCTTTTTTTCGAGAGGGACATTGTCTATAATTATGTTGTAAGGAACGTGAGAATTTGCGTGCTTGAAATACATGAAATTTGTTTTATTTAAATTAAGAGATAACTTATATATGTTAATTGTTGGCTGAGATATGACCATCTGAATAAATAGATTTCCTTGAGAAGTCAGTGTTATTTTGCTCTGATTCGTTAGATTTGTGCAACAAACCATGCCACGTCTTTTAGTGACTTCTTCGCAGAACGCTTTTGAGGGATTTAATGAATGCGTAATCATGTCCACATTCCTCAATCTGTCAATGTGGTGCAATCCTGCAACTCTGCAATTGTCCTTATGTATATGTATATGTATAGCTATAGGTATTTATTGGTATGTAGTTTCATTATTAATAGGTTTCTTTAGTATATATGCGTCAATATGAGATAGGACACGATAAAACAGCTTAGCCAAACTCGACAGCATAAAAATGACTCTGTATGTTGTGATCATAGAGCTATATACTACTATCTTATTGATATAATGGTTGTGATTCAATAGCGCCATCTTCGGCTCTAACATCGTAGAGTTTCATTTCATCCTTTACCTTCTGCAAATTCTTTCAGCCCCACCCTTCTTACCGCTCGCTTGTCCTCGATCCTCTCTCTCTCTCTCTCCCTCTCTCACTCTTATCTCTCTCTTTATATCTCTATCTATCTTGTTTTTTTCTCTCTCTCTCTCTCTCTCTCTCTCTCTCTATTTTGTCTATCTGTCTCTGTCGCTCTTTATATTTATCTCACGTCAATTTTCTTTTGTCAGATCTTTCTCACTTTTTGTAATTCTATCGCTGTGAGTACTTTGGTGGCCCTGCATGAAGGGACATCGCGAATAGACCAAATCGCGAATTATTCACGACGAAATTCGCGACGTCGTGAATTTTATAGCCAATTTTTCACGACGAAATTCACGATATCGTCAATTTCGTCGTGAAATATTATTTGGTCTATTAGTAATGTTCCTTCAGGGCCACCATAGATTACCCTCTATTTTGCATCCTCTCTCGATAAAAGGTCTTGTTCTCTCTCTCTCTCTCTCTCTCTCTCTTTTTCTCGTTCTGTCACTTCTTCTCTTCTCTCTCTCTCTCTCTCTCTCACACACACAAATACACACACTCTCTACCATGTCTTCTCAATTTTTTTTTTTTTTTTTGACCTTCGAAAATTTGAAAATTTGCACCCCCCCCCCCCCTTGAGCGCCAGGGGGGGGGGGGGCATCTCCCAAAAAAGGTAAAATTAACGTGTTTTTACACGTTTTTTTTCCCGGGGGGACCGGCCAACCCCCCCCCCCCCCCCTCATCCCCTAGAACCTCGAACCTCCATCTTTTTCTTTATTTTAACATGATCGCAAGTCATTTAGGTAGATAACTTCAAACAGGCGGGGTGGCGACCAGGCGGCGAACGCTCAGCAGCCATTGACCTAGCGGCTTCGATTTTTGACCTAAATCGCTCGACGGCGAATGCTCGGTTAGATCGGTGCCCGGACGGCGACCGCCCGGGCACCGAGCATACTTTGGGCGGCGAATGAAAGTGAGCAGGCGCCGCCCGAATTTTAACTCCGCGCTAAAACTTCAGCAGCGACCGAGCGATGCCCTAAAAACAAGCGGTGCCCGGGCGCTAAATTTTAGCCTATGGGAAAGTTTAGGGTTAGGGTTAGGGTTAAATCAAGACCCTTTTTTAAAAAAGCCCCAATCTGTGCCGCTCTTATTTTTGTGTGGTATGTGTTCACGCTTGGATGAACACGAGGTATTGTTTGCGAGAGTGCAAAAGTCGATTTGCGCCAAAGTTGCTTGTGTGATGTTTGAATAAAACAATTGGAATTTGGGCATTAATTCGGTCTTTGCAGATCCAAATAACATCCCTAACAAAATTAATCATGCCACAGATATCAAATATCGAATATCAAATATCAACATACATTTGTGCGTGTGTGTGTGAATTTGCTTCTGAAAAAGCTTATCCAATGCATTTCATTTGATACATTCAATTAATTCTCTCACTCCGCTAATCCCAACATAATACATGTTGTAGGCATCACTTTGGCGCAAGTCGAATTTTGCACTCTCGCAAACACATACCACACAAAAATGATGCCTAATGATTTGGGTTAAAACACTCTTTCATGAGATGTATAATACTTTACTGTTCATAGATGATTTTAAAATAATTAGCAATTTTCTAGGTGTAAACATTTTTTTTACTCACACGGTAGTTATCGTTTTACAGGTCAATAAACTAGTCTACTTTCTGAAACTTAATACCACGAGCCCGTGATCTTTATTATAACACGTACGACATTGACTTGTTTTCACACATAAAATATTTAGGCTGATTGTATTGAAAATGGTTATTAATTCAGAGTATCTGGCCATCTCAGATACATACATTTTTAATATGATCGCCGAGGAATAATGAATCCTTACGGCCCTTTGCAATAGCCGACGTATGCTGATAAGGATTCACAAAGCTCAGTGTTAGGGCGGGTTTCGAAGGAGAATAGCGTACATGCATGATGACCAGGGGCTGATCCAGCCAGCGGCGAAGGGGAGGGGGGAGGGGCAATTCGTGGAAAATATTTAGTATGGCGTGGGGTCCAAGGAGCGGAGCCGCTGGAGACTCAGGGGATACAGCAGGCCAGGGGCAGTGGAGCGTCATTCAAAGTGGGGGGGGGGGAGCACCAACAAGAAAGGGAAACCCGCTCAAAGCGAAAATATACAGTTTTTTTAGACATTGGTATATATATTACTCCTATATTGTAATTACGTTATCAGGATGATTACAATGTTAAATTGTTTCCCTCTTATATTGTCCAAGATACTGTTTAAGCATCAGAAATGTACTTTGCAGTTCGGTTTGATGGTATGAATATTTAAAATTTGAGATCTGTGAGGTCGCAGTTCAAAAAATTACAAAATTATAAAGAGGAAAAAAAAAAAACCTAATAGGGTTTCAAGCAAAATCTAATCATGAAAGACTGAAAAGATTTTTAATAAGAATTTTTTTATATCACATTTAAATACGAGCGTAACGATCGAGCCAGATTAGGATGAAATTAAAGACAAAGTTGCTCCTAATCGCTTTGAATTAGGAGCACTTTTTATGGGGGAAAGAAAAGGGGCACATTATCAAAGGAAAAAAAGGACACTGGGGATTGTTAAGGCATTTAATTACGGTCAGATGAGCATATTCTGATATCTTATTTGTGACACCGGCAGATCACTATATTTGTGTTTAATGACGTAAATCATGGTCTGAAGCAATATTTCATTCAAATGGGACCCTGTGCTCGTATGAATACATTTTATAGGTGAAAAATAATTTTCTTTTAAAAATATAATACAAACGAGTAGCTCATTATCTCTTCCTCTCGCATATTTCTACAGCTTGTGGCAAATTTGTTTTATAGAGCAATATATATAGGCAAGGGTCGCACTAAGTTGCATTTTTGCGTCCCGGACTCACCAAAAAACCAAATCTCACGCACAAATTTTGCAAAAGCGGAGAGTAATTATCGCATCGTATAATGATTATAATTTCAATGATTTATACATCTATCCAATCTGTCCATATAAAGTGAACAGAAACGACCCACCCATAGGTGCCGGAAGTGTGGGGGCAGGGGGTTTGTCGCCCCCAGTCGAAAAAGTGGGGGCAAAACAAAACGCCCCCCCCCCCCCCCCCAGCAAAAAAAAAAAAAAAAAAAAAAAAAAAAACTGCTGTAAAGGAGTAAAAATGGTTTGTATTTGATAACCAAAAATAAAATAAAAAATAATAAACCTGAATTGAATCCATGAAAACTGTATTCCATTCAAAGAAAATGAGAGTAAACAGGAATTAAATTTCCTAAAACTTCTGCATGCCCCTTTAATTATTAATATAGGATTTTACGCGCATACCTAATTCAGCACAATTTCGTATAGCAGAGTTAGGTACTTTTAGTTTTAGTGCTCAGTTCGAAAAGTGGGGGCATTGCCGCCCCTGGATAATACTTTTAATCATGGACTTACGGACTTAGAGGTAGATTAAAACATGGACTTAATCAAGGTCATGTGTTAATCTAAATGTTTATTACGTCATGCAGTCACGATCAAGAACAATTTCTAATTGCTCTTAATTGAGCTCGACGTTCAATAATGTTTCACTCATTCATTTGAACATGACTTATTTAAGTCCTATATCGAAAGCCATCGAATCTAATCAGCTAACACTACATTACAATTAACTAAAAATCAATGAGCATGGATGATTACAGAATAGATTACAAAATGATTACAGATTTTATTGTTTATACCAATATTGAAAGAATTTCTTCCCTCACCATACCTCTTTTCTCGGATCAATATCACGTAGTTAGAGCCCCACTGCACTAGGCCTACTTGTAGCTACTTGCGCCCTCTATATAGCAAACAATGCCTAAGCGGTACCCGTTGGTCCCCCACTGATCCCCTCTTATGTTAATTGAGAGCTGATTTGATGAGCTAACCACCTGTCAGTAACCATGCAGAGAGGTCTAATCCCTCCTGGTCAAACTATAGTGCAGATAGGCTTCAAAGGGATTGGGTATCTTTGTCTCAGATTCTGAAACAAAATCCTGGATTTAGCTCATGTTGCAATGATAATTGTAGGTCAGTCAGGAACCCATGACTTTTACAAGCCAATCGTCTGTCTGATTATCAAGATATTTATGATTGGAAAGTGAAATTTCAAAATTCGTTTTCCTAACGGTTTTCATAACAATACAGTCTATTGGGGGAAATGAGTATGGTAAAATCGGTCACTCAAAGATTTTTGCTTTTTTGAGGCACTTCATGATCAGTGAGCGAGTTCGTAATTAGGATTTGCGCATGGGCAGATAAAGGTCATTCGTACCCAAATTGTAAAACCATTGAGACGAATACTTGGATCGTGCCATAGAGCTATATCTCTATGGATCGTGCACGTGAAAGTTATGCAATCAGTATTCATTTATGCACCAATTTATCTGATACACAGGTGGAAGTATTCTTCTCAAGAGGCAAACAAAGGGTATTCATGAAGCACCTCCATCATCACTTCGGCAGTGATTATTCTAAAATGCACACGTGGGAAGTATCCATCGTGTCAAAGATCTGTGGATATTTGGGGGTCATGCGTTCCAGAGCTATTTACAAACTCGCTTATTTGAAGCGCAATTTTTGTAGGGTTTCAACATAACACCATATCACAGACAATGATAACACGTAGGACCATGCATCTCAGATTTAACAATGTTAAACGATGCCTTTAATTTGGAGTGGCTGTACCATTTCCAATAATGATATTGGAATAAATTTATATTCTATGCCCTTGCCCTCCCCCCATACAAAATTAATAGACGCCTTAAAAAGAAATTGGTCATGGCACGCGGCTCTGAAGGGTGTTTTGATTCAACAGGGTATTCCAAGGTGGAAAAGTGATTAGTTAATGTCGATTTGCTTCTGTGTTCATTATTTAAATTGCTATTGATGGTCATATTACAGTGGCGGATCCAGGGGGGGCCGAAACGGCCGCGGCCCCCCTATTGGCGGCGCAAAAAAAAAAGAGGGAAAAAAAGAAAGGAGAAGAGAAGAAAAAAAGGAGAAGAGAAAAGGAAGGAGAAGAGGAAAGGAAGGAGAAGAGAAAAGAAAAGAGAAGAGAAAAGAAAGAAGAGAGAAAGAGAGAAAGAAAAAAGAAGAAGAAGAAGATACCCCCCCCCCCCCCACCTCACTCCCACTCCGGGGTCGGAGGGACCGATTTTGTGTTCCTAAAATTTCCGATAAAGGGTTACTTTTCACGCAACAAAGTCCGGCCCGTAATACACACAAATCCGGCCCGCACTGACTTTACACACCCAAGATAAAGGGGTGCTTTCAAACTAAGAGAGGGAACATACATGCGCGTACCCTAGATAACATTGAGTGGGTGGGGGGGGGGGGGGGGTAGGAAGGGGAAGAGAAAAGTCGGGTGAGAAAGGGGGAAAGACAAGGAAATGGTGCTAAGTGACAGTAACGACGAATAAGGGAAAAACTGTAATCGGGAGATTTGGGGTCATTCCAGAAGGCTTGGGAAACGTCATTGAATAGAGGGGGCCGGGCCGGCCGCATAGAATCTCGAGCCACGGATTCAAAGTTAAACGTTACAAACAGCCCCTGCTTTTTGAAAAAAATTGAAAAGGGCACAATATATTGAATGTTTTTTAAATAGAAGCTATATATTAAACAGTCAAATTTTAAATTAACGGTAGGGCCGCTTCACAACTCTTATTTTGCCCTTCATTTGGATTCAGCTCATACCAACTCGCTTGTGCTTATATTTGAACTCATGTTGGTAGTGATAATGGACAGCGGCGGCGATACTGGGCCCGATAGAGGGACACGTACCCCCAGAAATTTAGATATATAGCTAGAAAGAAATATACATGTAGCGGAAAGAACGTACATATTGGACTAAAGGATTTTCTAGAATGCATAATTTCAGCATTCTACATTGCAAAATCTCGCTTGGTCGCTACGCCCCGGCCCTCGCCCGATAACACAAAACTCAGATATGACGCTCCCGGTCGTGATTATTTCATGGTTGGTGTATAAATAGATCTTTTTTCCCCCTTTCATTTCTACTGACCTAATTGTATGCTATCATAATCATGATTGTTTCATTTTCCCTTTAAAGCATGCGTAGCTAGGGGCGGTAGGGGCAGTAAGAGGACATAGGACGAAAAAAGGAGCAGACAAAGACACATTTTTGACTAAGTCTAAAACGGGACAACAAATCATCTTCTTTCTCTAATAATTTAATGAAACGTTAAGCTTCTGCGCTTTGCGCTGGAGGGGGAAACTGAATTCAGAGAAGGATTAAGAGTCGGGAATGGAACAACGAATTATCTTCTTTCTCTAATAATTTCATTAAACTATGAAAGGTCAAAGCTTCCGCGCCTCGCGCGGAAGGGGGGAAATGAATTCAAACAAGGATTAAGAATCGAGAATGGGACAACGAATCATCTTCTTTCTCTCATAATTTAATAAAGCTTCAGAAGCGTACGCGCTACGCGCGGGAGGAGGAAAACTGAATTCAGACAAGGATTTAGAGTCGAGAATGGAACAACGAATCATCTTCTTTCTCTAATAATTCAATGAAACGTCAAAGCTTCCGCGCTTCGCGCGGAGGGGGGAAACTGAATTCAGACAATGATTAACAACCGAGAACGGTACAACGAATCGTCTTCTTTCTCTAATAATTTAATGAAACGTCAAAGCTTCCGCGCTTCGGGCGGGAGGGGGTATGGAAACTGAATTCAGACAATGATTAAGAATCGAGAACGGTACAACGAATCGTCCTCTTTCTCTAATAATTTAATGAAACGTCAAAGGAGGGGGTATGGAAACTGAATTCAGACAATGATTAAGAATCGAGAACGGTACAACGAATCGTCCTCTTTCTCTAATAATTTAATGAAACGTCAAAGCTTCCGCGCTTCGCGCGGGAGAGGGGGGGGGGGGGAACTCAATTCAGACAAGGATTAAGAGTCGAGAACGGTACTCTTTCTCTAATGATTTAATGAAACGTCAAAACTTCCGCGCTTCGCGCGGGAGGGGGTATGGAAACTGAATTCAGACAATGATTAAGAATCGAGAACGGTTCAACGAATCGTCTTCTTTCTCTAATAATTTAATGAAACGTTAAGCTTCTGCGCCTTGCGCGGAGGGGGGAAACTGAATTCAGACAATGATGAAGAACCGAGAACGGAACAACGAATCGTCTTCTTTCTCTAATAATTTAATGAAACATTAAGTCCTGCGCTTTGCGCTGGAGGTGGGAATCTGAATTCAGAGAAGGATTGAGGGTCGAGAATGGAACAACGAATTATCTTCTTTCTCTAATAATTTCATAAAACTATGAAAGGTCAATGCTTCAGCGCTTCGCGCGGGAGGTGGAAAACTGAATTCAGGCAAGGAATAAGAGTCGAGAATGGTACAACAAATCGTCTTCTTTCTCTAATATCAATTAATGAAAGCTCAAAACTTCCGCGCTTCGCGCGGGAGGGGGGGGGGGGGGGAGGAACTAAATTCAGACAAGGATTAGGAGTCGAGAATGGTACAACGAATGCTCTTCTTTCTCTAATAATTTCATGAAACATTAAAGCTTCTGCGCTTCGCGCGTAATGGGGGGGGGGGGGGGAAGGGGGGAGGGGAACCACGAGCTGCCCGAATATGAATTTGTTAAATCTTTTCTCGTATATTTTGGTGATAAATAACACTTTCACAAAATACATATTATACAAATTTTTGCTCGCTCGCTTCGCTCACGAGCCGAATTGTGAAACCAGAAAATTACTTTTTCGGGCAAGAGGCTTCAGCCCCCCCCCCCCCCCCCCCCCCGATGAAAATGTCAAAACAAAATTACCTGTATGGTGCTTCTAATATAACCTTGTCAGTATGTTGAGTTGAAAAACGGTCTGCGCAATTTTCAAATTTCGGGCCCCCCCTATTGGAAAATCCTGGATCCGCGCCTGTATTATAGGTGCATACGTGTTTTTTTAATGAAATTATCAATGGAGGTCTTTTGAAAGAAAATTAATTTCCATTTTCCACCTATCCATTATCCAAATCACCTAGACACAAAACAATAATATTAAGCTAATCAGAGCCATCACAAAGTGGTTGCCTTGGGGATCGTGCTATAATATGCACTACCGTAACCTCATTTGTTTTACCCCTCCCCCCCCCCCCCCCCCCCCAATAAATAATAAATAAAAACAAAACGAAATATATGTACGTATACACTACGTACTCCACAAAAGAGATTCAGTATTGGTCTGATAATTATCATTGTCATATACAAGAAGCTTGGTTATTTTGCCATTTAATTCGCAGGCGACTCTATTCATGCAGGGAACGAGGCGTTGTGAAAAAATGGCGACTGTGTGGGTAAGAGCAATTTCTAGCCGAGTTAAATCCAATTTCAATTTCAATTTCAATTTATTGTCCAATATTGGAAATTTGTTTTGCTCACATATTAAAAACGTACGAAGAATCAAAATAAGTTTACATACATTATATCATATACCTTGACATAAAAATTCTTCAGAATATTGCTTTACGGAAATTTTCTTACGTTATTTATTATAAAACAAAATAAGTGAAATATTTTAGACTGTTCGAGTGAATGGTATTGCCCGGAAAGGTTACACAAATGAAATTACAGAAATAAAGAAAAACTTAAAATTCAGGTAGCATTTTGATTGAAAGAATTTAGAAAACATTGAGTGCGACAGTTCATTGAACGAAGTCGTTTACCAGAACGCATACAAACATAGTATGGAAAGAGTGGAGGATCTTCGTTTTTTATAATTTGTTTTACCTCTAGAATTATTTTGGATTCGCATAAAACATGCTTCATTAAGATTTTGAATTTCACTCGTGATCTTCCCTGCTTGTTTGGTGATTCTCTAAAGCTTGCTAAAGTCTTTCTTTCTACACCTCCCGTACAGACAACACAACTAAATAACATAACACTTTCTATAATAGATTTGTAGAACAAAGTAAGAATGGTCCCCTCTCTACATGAAACGATTTAAGGTTTCTTAAAAAATACATCCTTTGTTGAGCCTTTGAAAGAACGGACTTACACCGATCAACCCATGATAATTTGTTGTCAATTACGGTGCCTAGATACTGTTATGTCTCGACAATGTCTATATCTTCTTTTATCGTGATAGGCAATACAACTGAACGTGTGGAAGTTCTGAAATCAAAAATCATTTCTTTTGTTTTGGAAGTATTAAGTTGAAATTGATTTCGAACGCATATAATTATGATCTCTTGTGGTAGAGGTGTCGTGGTCTAGTGGATATGTCACCGGACTATGGATCACATGGTTTGCAGTTCGAGTCACACCTCGGCACTAATGTCCTTTGGCAAGACATTAATCTTCATTTTCCATTCTCCACCCATGTGTTAAAGTTAATTATGGTTGGATTAGTACCGAGAAGTGACTCGTACCGCAAACTATATGATCCGAACCGTCAAACATGTGTTCCTTCTGAAGAACTGAATCTCAAGTCCGTTGTCTTTCTAAACATTTACTCACTTTTTAAGAATTTTTCTTTCAAAACTCTTTGATAGGATTTTTATAACCATGTTAATCCATAGGAATGTATGAGGTAGCCTACCCTAAAACTTATAGCCAGTCCCTGAATAGAGGGAAAAGAATGATGTTGATATTGATAATAACAATACAAAGATAATAATAACGATAATACTGATAACAATAATGATAATATTATCAACCTCCCAATTTTATTTTGCAGTTGATTTTCCTCGTTGCTTCTTCAAGCATTCAACTTTCAGGTGAATGTTCAAAACATTTATGTGTTTTAATTTCTCTTATGACACATGTAATTTCATGTTAAATTATTGTTAAATTACTAAATAAGCCATATCTTTCACACATCTTAACTGTAAATACATGAAGTACTTTAGTAAATTTGGTTAGTCAGCATTCCCGTCGTAGCCAAGTTGTATCTATCATTAATTTGCTTACTTCTCTCTCTCTCTCTCTCTCTCTCTCTCACTCTCTCTTCTTCTCTATATATATCTCTCTCTCTTCTCTATTGTCACTTCCCTTCTCTCTTTCCTTCTCTCTCTCTTTCTCCCTCTCTTTCTATATCTTATCTTCTCTTCTCTTCTTTCTTCAATTTGGTTTGAAGGAGAGTATCTTTGAATTTTTATTATTTTTGTCTTTGGAGAAAGAAAAGACAATAACAATAATAATAATACAAATAATGATAATAATAATTACAACAAAAAAACAGTGATAATATCGATGAAAATGATAAAATAATGATAATAATAACGATAATAATGATAAAAATAATGATAGTGATAACAATAATGATGATGATTATAATAATTATGATGATAATAAAGTTAATAATAATGATAATAATACTAGCTTGATATTTCTCTCAAAGTGACCAAGAAAGCATCGGTTTTGGGGTTACTAGTAACCAACCCGTCATGTGGTTCTATCCTCGGCCCTATGAAGGAGGTCATTGAACTTGTACCTCAAATCTTTCACCTTGGCCCTGTTTCAACTTTGTTGGGTGCATCAAAAACATCCTACGTTTGCACTCTACCAGGTATTTAAAATCAATGCATAAATTGTGCTCAATAGACCGGTTTCTTTCCGCTTAGGGACCTAGGGAAGAGGTTATTAATATTTATGGACTACAATACTTGGAATCCAGTCAGCAAACAATACTTGTTAAGCCATGGTCACATCTCTCCCCCCCCCCCCCCGAATTTTTAGACAATTTAGCCCGGGCACCGAGCGGCGACCGACCGGGCACCGCCTGTCTTTAAGTGACTCTCACACTCTGCCGTGTAGGCCTACCGTGTGCCACCGTGCGCGAAAATGTCTGCGGACGGTGGAGAACGGCGAGGGCACACAGTGGTTCGTTATCAAAGCGGGCAACACGTTAATAGGGCGTTGGCGCTTATTTACACCCGGTGGGACCCGGCGAAAGTTTTGGGCATGTTCAAAACTTTGGCCGGCTGGCACCGGCCGCAAGTAAGCGGCAAGAGGACGGTGTTGAACAGTATGAGGACGGTATGAATACGTTATGAAAACGGTCACACTGTATGAACACGTTCACAACACGCTCATAACCCGTTACAGAACGGTGATGAAAAATGGAGAGCGGACTGACCGTTGCCGTTCAAATCGGGGTATTTATGGCAGTCGTGTCATGACGTCAGCAGTCCGGGGACTCGCTCACAGGCGGTCCGAGCGGTGAGGGTACGCTAAGTGACTGGTAGGTGGCTGCTACAAACCCGGTGCACACGTTCGGGACCCGGTATGGGCCCGGTATGGACACGGCCAAAATTTTCAACAAAAGTCAATCTGGGCGGTGAAGACGGTAGAAGCACGTTCAACACCCGGTATGCGCCCGGTGAGAACGGTCAGAAGATGGCAACGAAACGGTGAAAAGATTTTTTTTAATAGCCCGGCAGGTGGACGGTAGGCCTACACGGCAGAGTGTGAGAGCTCCATTAGACCATCGCTCGGTCGCCGCTGAAGTTTTAGCGTGGACTTAAAATTTGGCGTGCTCTCTTTTCACTCGACGCCCAAAATATGCTCGGTATACCCGGGCGGTCGCCGCCCGGGCCCTGACCTAATCGAGCGTTCGCTGTCGAGCGATTTAGGTAAAATAATTAAAGCCGCTACTCCCGCTAGGTCAAAGCTGCCGAGCGGTCACCGCCCAATCGCTGCCCGGGCGTCGCTGGGAGATCAGTTGGTCACTGGGCGACAAGTTCAAAATCAGGTCGGCAGCCTTTGATCTCGCAGTTTCGATTTTTGACTTACATCGCTCGACGGCGAACGCTCGATTAGGTCGATGCCGGGCGGCGACCGCACGGGCACCGAACGTATTTTGGTGCCCCGCCGATCACCGGCCGGCCGCCGAGCAATTTCTTTAAAATCAGCCGGTGGCCGGTGGGGGACTGCTCGGTAATCGGTGGGTCATCAGTCGGTCACTGCCGGCACGCTGCCCGGAGAAGCTCCCCGATTTCGCCCAGTTTTGACCTAAAATCGACCGGCGATCGACGGGAAATCGACAGGGAACCGCCCAGGCATCGCTGGGGCTCCACAGCATGCTTGATTTCTCCAAAAATTGTTGAGGGATGCCTAAATTCCAGCGGCGACCGAGCAGGCTACAAATCGGTCGGTCGTCGCTCTGAGTTGTGACCATAGCTTAAGTCAATATGTCGGGCAAGCCTCGGGCAAACTTTCGTGTTTTCGAGAACAACATTTCTTTAAACAGTATGCAAAAAATAGATTGAATAGTAAGTAAATCGGTCTATTGCAGTGCAGCACTTTCAAATATTATAAAGATACACAGTTGGGATCAGTTTACAATGAGAAATGTAGCATCATCATGGCATGATGAAAAGAGGGATCGCCCTAACTTAATTGCCCTTTCCAGAACGTTTGTAAATGGCAGATCCATGCAAGTTATTGTAAAAAATGTTATCAGAAAAAACCTCTGACTAACAAACATATCAGGGAATTAAAAAAAGACTTATCCCTCTTTCAGGTCCATTCTGATCTAGCATTTGAAAGAACGGCGCAAACACTCATTTCATAGACGTAAGGTATGTACGATTTGGGATTTAAAAGGGGACACTGCAAACTAATTTGTGCCCATCCCTCATTTTTCTGTGTTCGTTTCTTGAAAATGTTCAGACATTGCCGTGCATTGTTATTTGTTACGAACACTTTTTGGAATAAAAGACAGAAAAGCACACTTTTTATTGCTAAAAGACAATCAAAAGGTTGATATAGTATGAAAAGATGGACTAAGGATGAACTTTATAGTTCTATTATAATCATCTAATTCGCAGCACCGACAGACAAAAGGAGTTGTGGAGATTACGAGGGGACGAACCTGAGCTCCGTGCGCCCTATCAACCCAGGAGATGGGGGTGAACAGTTTTACGTCTACTGCGAAGATGAGGGTCATGTAGTCATTCAGGTAAGTGTATTTTATTGATTTATCTATTCATCTATTAATTCGTTTAGTTATTTATACATCAAAGGTTATTATCAGTTTATCATAATACTGTTTTAATTCTTGGTCCTGGTATAATTTAAAAAAATGTAAACTTGAGTGAATGGCGGGCTACAGCCTAGTCGACCTATCGCCCGCGAGACCGACAAATATTATTGTTATTATTATTATTATTATTATATTTTTACAATTACCATTATTATTGATAATTATTATCATTTTATTATAGGTTTTCCCGCCGAATTTCATCAGAATTGCATTTGAATTCATGAATTGGCGTTCAAGTTCGAACAATTTTCGTCAACTCTCTGCTCTCATGATTTATTTACATTCTTTGAGCATTCTGTTCGTTTTATATCATTGCTTTTACATTTTATTTCATTCAGTTTAGAGAGAAATCCATTCAGTTTATTGACGCGAAGTTGTTATTTAATTCGCGCCAGCTGGATAGACGTTCAATTTCGTTAAATTTCAATTTCTTTTATATAGGCACACACCTTCGCACATCGGATACAACGTTGACGATATTGGGCGGGAAAACCTCTATTATTATTGATATTATTATAATCATTTTTAATATTATCGTATTACTATCATAATAATTATTATTATTATTATTGATCTATAGCGCAGGACAAATCTCTCAGTTGACTTTAATCGAACTTGGAATGACTACTTTCATGGATTTGGAGACCTACACGGGGATCATTGGCTGGGACTAAAGAAGATAGTGCGCATCATGCCGGAGAAGCTGTCAATTTTGCTGATAAAGGTTCAGTTTGAAGATGGCGAAGTTGTAAACAGTCCATGTCCTACTCGAATAAAGGCAGAGTAAGTTATTCTCTTCTTCAAGTATTTTTTAAAGTGCTAGGTCATTACACAGTGTATGGTTCTAGGACAATTACCCCCTGGGCGATCACCCCAGGAAAACTACCCCCCCCCCCAAGGACATTTATCCCCGGATAATTACCCCCCCCCCGGAACCTCACCTCCCCCCGGACAATTACCCCCCACCCCCGAGGATGATTAGCCTACCCTCCGAAAAAAAATCTGCTTTTATTAAAACCATTTTATAATCACGCTTGACTTCCCTTTAACGAACAGAGGGTGATTTTCGGAGGGGGGGGGGGTAATTGTCCCATAGGGTTATTTTAAGGGGTAGGTAGTGATTGTCCTCGGGTGGTACTTCCGGGGGGGGGGTAATTGTCCTTGGGATTAGTTTTCGGGGGTAGTTTTCGGGGGGTAATTTTCTGGGGGTCATTGTTGCCGAGGGGGTAATTTTCTGGGGGGGGGGGGGGTCACCGTTGCCGAGGGAGTAATTGTCCTGATTCGCAGATGAGGCTACCCGGAGTAAATAAACTTGTATGGTAATATTGTTATTATTGACTATTACTACTCATTTATTTATTTAATTATTTAAATTGATTAAAATACTATTATCATTTACTAATTCATCATTATTAACTATTATTAATTCATCTTAATCCATTGTTCTCCCATTCACTTGCAGTTTTAAGGTGGATGGTGATCAATGTCGTCAAAATTTAAACGGTTTGTTGAGGTTTAATTTACGTGCCCGCAGGGGTGTGCAATTTTACACATCAGGCGAGTCGATGACGAACGGCAGTTCAACCGTGGCCCATGGAAAGCACTGCGCAAATACCTGTGGTGGAGGTTGGTGGTACCCTACCAACTTTTGCAATGGTAATATCAATGGGATACTAACCAATCACTTGGAGAACGACTGTAGTTGGGATAAGACTGTTGTGAAAACTTGGATGAAAATTATACCAGACATATAGCTCCGTTTAGTCTCATTTGACAACGCCCCCTATCTTCAGAGTCCAGCAGCCTATAAACACGTTAGCCTATGGACTTTTACCCAAAAAAAATCGTTTAAAAGCCCATCCACCCCGACGTACGTTGACACTAGCTCTTTCATTGGAACCCTCATGTTCCATTGACTTTTGAAAGTTCGCCCACCGTAATTAATTTTGATCAAAATAGGTCGCAAGCTCGCCATTCCATATTTAACCAATGTGTAACAAGTCGAACTTTGGACGCAATTTACCACGCGATTGTAAGATTATAGGTCAAGCACACGAAGGATAAGAAGCATGAAATATCATAGATCAGTTCTGCTTGGTTCATTATGTCCACTTCAGCCAACCCCCCACCGTATTTTGTCCATCTAGTATAGGCAAACATTTTGCCGAGTTAAGCAAAAACATGAATATTCATGACACACCATGGACTATTCAATTATTAACAGAGGGGTGCAATTGTGCACCACATCAAACTCCCCTACTTTCAGTCAAGTATTTCATTGTATTATGTAGTTTGGTAGGTTTATTTTACTAACTGTTTAATTATCAGATATCAATGATAGTTTAAAGATATGGAAAAGGTTCTTATTTTATAATTAGCAAAGCAATCTCACATACAAAACCACTATCAAGTGTCGTCTGATCCGCCGATTGCCGTCTGCTATATACGTTCTATAGACGGTGAACTAGCTACGTTTGTGCTGGCGAAAATGAGACAACCGGAGCAATATGTGACGATGAAAGTGGTGAAGTGTGACGTCATCAAAAATCTCATTGTAGAATTTCTCAATTTTGTCTTCATTTTCCGAAAGAGTATCAAAAATGTCGAAAACCAATTGAATACGTTAAGTATTGGCTGAGATATGACCATCTGAATAAATAGATTTCCTATAGAAACTCAGTGTTATTTTGCTCTGGCTCGTAATTTTATGAACCAGAGCAAAATAACAGTTCCTATAGGTAATCTAACCATGAAACGTCTTTTAGTGATCGACAGCTTTGCAGATTGTTTTGTGAGATTTGTCAACATTCCTGAATCTGCCAATGTAGTGTAATCCTGCAACTGTCATTATGTATATGTATAAGTATAGCTATAGGTATTTATTGGTATGTAGTCACATTATTAATTGGTTTCTTTAGTATATGCTTCAATAAGAAAGGACACCATAAACAGCTTGTCCAAACTCGACAGTATAAAAATGACTCTGTATGTTGTGATTCAATAGCGCCATCTTCGGCTTTAACATCGTATATTTTCACTTCATTCTTTCCCTTTTGCAAATTCTTTATGCCCCCACCCTTTCCCTTCTTCCCGCTCGCTTGTCCTTTCTCTCTCTCTCTCTCTCTCTCTATCTTTTTTTTCTTTCTTTCTCCTTTTTTCCTCTAATCTTCTTCCCCTCCACTCTCTCTCTCTCTCTCTCTCTTTCTATTTTCTCTCTCTCTCTCTCTCTCTCTCTCTCTCCCCTCTCTCCGTCACTATTTCTCTTTATCTCACGTCAGATCTTTCTCATTTTTGTAATTCTATCGCTGTGATTATCCTCTATTTAGCCTCCTCTCTCACTTTTTTCAAATAGTATCTTTTTATGCCAAGAACCCACTATTTGGAACTACACCCTACACTTAAACAGTGTGCATTTTAAAACAGTTTTAAGCATTATCTAAAACTTGATACAGAAAATTTGTATTTGACAAACGCAATTTGTATTTGTGTAATTACCATTGTAGTATTGTATTTTCTTTGTCCTTTTTTTGTTTTTTGTGTGTACATTTTTAGGATCATCAACCTATAAGTGTTTGTAACTTTTTTGATGATCCAACCACTTCGTAATTTACCTTAGTGTGTTTTCCATTTGATTGTTTATCTATGTTTGCAAGAAACTATTGTATTCTTTGCCTTTGTTTGTTTTTATGAAAGTGGTGAATAAATTCAATTCAATTCAATTCAATAACTTGTTCTCTCTCTTTCTCGTTCTCTCTCTCTCTCTCTCTCTCTCAAATACACACACTCACTACCAAAGTGTAGATGTCTTCTCAAAATTTCTGTCACGTCTAGATTTCTTGTGCTATGTATTATTTTGAATGAACTTAAATGAATGATTTATTAGAATCCTATACTAGTGTGTCAGGAATTTGTCCACTAAAGATGTGATGGTCTGGTAGTTTTTCTCTGTGTGTGTGCGTGTTTTTTGTTGTTACCAAATTCAGTTTACAATGTATCCAATTGTGTTAAGAATGATTTGTAGATTATGTATTTTATTTGAGAGAAATTAATTAAAAAAATCTTTTACAAAATCAGTCAAGTTCAAAATCAATGAACCTTCTCTTGAAATCCGAGCTCCATTATTCCCTCTTCAACTGAATTTCTCCGTATTCAACGTTCTGTATTTCGTCCTTTTTTTGCTTTTTTTGTTGTTGTCTATTTATAATGTTTATTTCTCCTCATGGACGTCTCTCTACGAACAGCCATCAACTTTGGCCTGTTGTTCTACGTCACACACACTACTGTCTTCACTGCCAATTTGAATCAGACATCAATGCGTCATGAAGACTGAGCGCGAGACAAAGGCAGTTAAATTTTAATTATTGATACCGACATTACATCCCATTCAAACAATTGACACAAGTTAGCCCCCTTTATTATCAATCGAGTGCGTGATTTCAATGTTGATTTGTAATGCAGTGGCGTTGCGTCTATCAATCTATTGAGGAGGGGGGGGGGGGAATGACGTAGAAGATGGGGGAGGAGAGATCGAAAAATTGATGGATGAAATACGAGAGAACAAGGTGAAAGGCTATAGTAAGGGGAGGGGATGGGAGGGGGTCTAGTCATCTTCTTTTCACGATGCCTTTCCACCTCCCTCTACATATCTTTTTTAGTTTAACATGATCGCAAAGACTTGCAAATATCACGTTGGAAAAAAGAGAGCCTGGTGCAGCACCAACGTTTACACTATGCGAACATGATAACGACTTATCATTATAACCGAAACACGATTTCTTTGAGCTATTCAATAGTCTATACATCGCCATTACTTGGTTTCTTGAGAGTCTTTGCGACCGTGTTTTTACCCCTTTTTTGAGATTCGATGGGCGGGAGAGAGAGGGGGTGGGCATGTGCCCCAACGGCCCCCTGCTCCTACGCCACTGCTCCGATGTCTGGGTGAACAGTGCACTTATCTCAGGACAAACGTGGTAAGGGAAATACCAGTCATTCTTCGCTTCGGGGATCGAATCCGTTCTCTGTCTCTCCATGGCATGTGGTATTGTTTTAGGACAACATTATAACTATACATCATTAAGAACGATGACATCTTTTTGTTGCAGTTCAATCACAGGCGTCGATAAAGGGGGTATACGGGGTGCAACTTATACCCCTCAAAAATTCCATGGCCAATTTGGTTCTTTGTTTGTTCTTCTGTGATTGGCCAATTATTAAAAAAAGACTTCTTCATTTCCACAATCCACTTAAGTTCCGGAGGGGTTCTCTATCGACACGTTTAAAATTCTGGGGACCCTTTTTAGTGTCATTTAATTTATGTGCCACCTGGCAACGAGCTCGCAGAAAGACGAGCTCGTTGCCAGGTGGCAAATAATGTCCACCAGCCGCCCCTCCAAGACAATTGTTTTACAGACGCCCCTTGGTTCTTTTTGTTATCAATCATTTCCTCAAATACTAGATTTACGACAAATTGTTGTTGAATATCACATAGGTGGTTGGGGTCTTCTTTTTCTTGAACGTAGACATCTCAGTCTTATGTCACTAGCTCACAATATAACGAAAAAATAATAAATGGAATAAGATAGTAAAAGCAAAAACATCAACAACAAAAATATTTGAAAATAAAAATAATAATAGTAAGAATAGTTATAATAGTAAGAATAATAATGATAATAATAATGATTATTGTAATTAAAGTAATAGCAACAATTATGCTAATACTTTAAAAAGAGTAAAACATTAAATTTCTTCCCTCAGATTATGAAGATGATGATAAAGACAAAAACAATAATAATGAACAGCTAACACGCCAACAACAATTAAAGCGACAAAAACAATTATTTAAAGAAAGATGGTTCAACAAGAATTTTCTTTCAGACAAAATTTGGAGTGGACTTTAAAAGATTATTATTATTATTATTATAAAACTTCACCAATAGTGATAAAATGTGTATCTCCTTTTCTCCCCGTTTCTAGATTTGTTTTGCTTTTATCGATAGTAACATACTTAGATAATAACATAAATGTCTTTCATGTTCATAGTTCTTTACTTTTCTCATTTACATGATTTTAGGAGCTCGTTTTACTTTTGATATTTCCTCTAATCTTGTCAATAGAAAAAGAGAGCTCCCCTTGAGGAAAGACATAGGACCATACTAATGATTGTAGAAATCTATATCCGCGTACCTGTAATATTGAACATTAATAAACCTCTCCCTCACAATTTAACCCCATTCTTTGACCCCATATTATAGTGATGCCATGAGTTTACTGGTGAAGAACCATGTCTTATTGATCTTCCACCTTAAAACCACAACTCACATTCATTTATCACTTCTGAATACATCAATATACCAGGTCCATTTTATGCATCCTGATCTGTCACTCGTGTTCACATTTGATGGGCTTCATTCGGAAGGAGGTGTTGATTTTAGGAGCAAATCTTCGGGACCCTCCCCCTCCTTCCCTCTCGCCCTCTCGGCTAGCGACCCCCGAGGACCACATCACGTCATCACGTCATCGACCTCCGACATGACGGCCGGAGCGAGCACGAAAGTGACAGTTAACGACGCGTTGGGGACGACCTGCCTAACGAGTTTGTCGCGTTGCTAGAGCAGCGCGCACAGCTCACAATGCCGCTGAGTGTAGCAAGGAATTACCATGAACAACTCCTTGAGTGTACTTAAGAGCTACGTATGCCCTCCATAATCCATGATGACACCCTTTCCCCCGAACGCTTTGCACCTTGAAGTCTTGGTCTTCATCTGTCACTGTCCCCTGTTTCCTTTATCGTCTTCTTTCACTTTCACTCTCCGTGGCGCCCAGAACCGTGGACTATCTTAGTTCAACAAATCTGATCTTTTTCTTTATTGTATAAGTTAGTCTCTTGTTTACGTTTTTGTTTCATATCATATGGATTGAAATTTGTCAGATTCATGCTTCCATGAATTATGGTGAATCGTTTTAACTTTGCTTGCAGTCATAACGATTAACCCCAACCTCCCTCTAGAAATTGCCCCTCCTTTTAATCTCTCTCTCTCTCTCTCTCCATCTCTCTCTCTCTCTCTCTCTCTCTCTCCATCTCTCTTTCTCTCTCTCTCTCTCTCTCTGGTTTTCAGTCGAGTTTTCTGTACATTCAATATAGGTAACTGGATTAGCATTGCACTGTGGGCCTTCGGGACAACATTTATTTTTTATAATCAAGTCACGATTCATTTTATCGACAAAGTCATATCAGCCCAAAGAGGGAGAAGAAAAAAAAAGTTTTAAAAAAAATTCCGTCCGACCGACCGACCAATTTTTGGGCACTTAAAAGGTAATACATTTTTTATTTTAGACCTTATTTATGGATCAACCCGGAGGCACTCATTTTTTTTCCGAAGGTTCGTTTTGCCGAAGGTTCATCATTCTGAAGATTCGTAATTCCGAAACACAAATCTCCAATATCAGGGGGTTCATAGTTATAGTTACATTATTCCAAAGAGAGCAATAGGGTTCATTCTTCCGAAGGTTCATAGTTCCGGAAAATGATACAGAGTTATATGTCGTTTCAGAATAATGAACCTTCAGATTTATGATCGCTATTATATTTCATTTTTGAAATTACGAACTCCATTCCATTTTTCAGAATTATGAACACCTTTTCACTTCCGGAAATACGAACCTTCGGAGTGACAAAAAGGTCGGATAACGAACCTTCAGAATTATAAACCGACATGATTGTAACCGATCAACCACTCGTAGGGCAGACATGGAATGACAGGGACCGGAAAAACGAGGAAATGAAATAGCCCTAGATAACAGGTGGATCGGTTCCTGCCAACGCACGCGACAAATTTACAAGGGTTCCGGCAATGAAGGTCTATTATCTTACGGAGAGACGGAATGAGAAAAGAAAAGGAGAAAAAGCATGAGAGAATAAAAAATAATAAAGAAAGAGAGAGAGAGAGAGAGGGGATGGTATGTAGTTCGGGTAATGAATGTCCATTTTCTTACGGAGGGAGAGAGAGAGAGAGAGAGAAAGAGAGAGAGAAAGGGGGAGTGGGGGGGGGGGGGTAGAGCATGACAAATTTACAAGGGTTCCGGGCCTCCGGCAATGAAGGTGGATTATCTTACGTAGAGATAGAAAGAGAAAAGGAGAGAGAGCGGAGAGAGAGCGGAGAGAGAGGGGAGGGGAAATATTTAGAGTCTGAGCGGGTGGGGTTGTTTTTAAAGGTATTTATCCGGGATCAGTTTTTCAGGGGGTAGTTTCCCGGAGGTATTTTTTAATCTGGAGCGATAGACAGAGGGTCGGATATTTGTCCTAACAATTAGTTATCCGGGATTAGAAAATGAGAGGGTAGTTGTCCTAGGTGTAGTTTCCCGGAGCTACTATCCGGGTGATCATTTTTCAGGAGGTATTTGTCCTTGATCTAATAAGACAAGACCTTGTACATTGATATTTTTTTTTAACACAAATGCTACACGTCAAACCAATTTACAAGCTTTATTAATGATATCATCGTTTATTTAAAATAAGCATATCGTTTGACCTACAAGGCATGAACTTTAATCATCTAAATAGCATGTAAGGAATATATATAGTCCTTGCCATGCAAGTGTTCTTTAGAGCAGGCGCGCTGCGGCGACAATGACTCAAAGGCAGAATTACACTAACGGTTAAACATCAGTTTTTAGAGCACGTAACGTTGTCATGGGGGGGGGGGGGGGGAATGATATTTCCAGTATGAATCTCTGTCAGCCGATTTGTGATGTTGAAGACCAATTTGTTGTATTACTATACCGGTAAAATTATTTAAAGATTTGTAGCACATTATATTTTGTTATTCATTTTTTGTTGTATTTAATCATTCACTTATCATTTTAATTGTTTATTAATTAATATATTTATCTATTTAATTATTTATCTATTTATTCATTTATATTGTTATTTATTTTATTTCATTTATTCATCAATTAATCTATTTACATATTTATTTATGTACTTATTTTTTAATTCATTTTATTGATTTACTTGCTTTCATTCATCATTCATCCATTGACTGCTAAAAATGGATCTAAATCCATTAGTTGAAGAAGAACATTCAATTTGTTGGAACTATTGAAAACCTTTGGACATGCTCTCCTCTTTATTACTTTGTAAAACTTTCCAGGCAAACCTGCCGGTCACTGACACCCCCAACACCCTCTCCCTCCCTCTCCTCCTCCCCCTCCCTCTCCCCCTCCTCTCCCCCTTCAACGTATTCCAGCTACGCCCCCTCCCCCTCCCCTTTCTCATCTATACCCCACTATACCTAGCTGGCAGGTCAAGTTATCAGATGTGACAGGCCGGGTGAATCACTGCTAAGAAGACAAGTTTAGGTTAGGAAGGAGTACATAGAGTGGGCAAATCACAACTCGTGTCTTTCGAGATGCTTCCCCTTTTGTGATTGTAAATGGATGCAGGGCAGAGTTCGCAGACGGTATAAGAGAAAAGGCCGATGGCATCTGTAGGCAAGATGTTCATAGTTGAAGAGTATTTTATCCGTCATCGTCTCTATGTTGCATTACAGCTATCAGGACGGGTCGTACATGTATCACTGTGTTTGTGTGTGGCATGTGGGGCGAGGGGGGGGGGTTAAGGCTCACGCAAATGTGCCGATTTTCTAACTGGGGCTTTCAACTACCGGCAAATACTCTGAATATTTATCTCTCGTGAAAGGAGCAAATCCCCCCTCCCCCTCCGTCCGCCCTCCCCACTTGCCCTCGTTAATTTTCTAAGCGTATCAAATAAAACTGTAAACAAAACAAAAAAATCGACCAATAAACACTCAAAAATGGGCACATGGGCACATTGTCGTTAGGAGTTGATATTTTTTTTCTTAAATTTTCCAAATATTGTGTACGAGAAAAAAAAGTTTCTTAACGTGAATTCTTAGTTTGACATCAAAACAGATAATGTACGATACAAAATTGCACAAACATGTCCGTATATGAGGAGATTATGAGTCCGAATAATGGTAATTTCGCAATGCTCCGGGGGGGGGGGGTGGCCAAATCTCCCTCACCCCAAAAGCCTCGTACATTTTTATAAATTATGTCGATCGAAAATCGGCTCTACTCGAGTTTTAAAACTCATTAAAACCACACTTGGTAGCTGCGTGACGTAAACACACAACACGATGATTTTTAAAAATATATTTATTTGACGTATGTAGATGCTCAGGTTCGTACGCACATGCACAGATCAGGATGATAACACTGACGAAGATTAAACGCCTCCACTGCCTCCTTCCTTTCCCTGTCTCTTCTCATAAGATTTCACACATTTTCTTTGGAAATGACAATCATAGTACAAGCTTTTTGATGATATTGGTGACGATGATAATAATCAAAATTACTTTTTAGTAGACAGAAATGGCCGAAAGTGTTTGCATCAGACAAACTTTGTTGGAGTAGAATACTATTAACCCTTCTGCGCTTATTATAGACCTCGGAATAATGCATCCCATGAAAAAGGTAGTAAAAAAATCATCATTTTTGGGGCATAATTATTTATTCATTAATTTATTTATTTATTTTATTCATTCATTCATTTATTTATTTATACTTCTATTATTATTTTGTTGTATTCATTCATTTATTTATTCATTCATTTTGTTCGAAAATGACAATCAGAGTACAAACTTTTTTATTTTTAGTAGACAGAAATGGCCGAAAGTGTTAGCATCAGACAAACTTTGAAGAGATATAATACTATTAATGCAACCCTTTTGCACTTATAACAGACGTCGGAACATTGCATCTTATGAAAAAGGTGGTAGGCCTATAATTATCATAATTTGTGTGTATATTTATTTATTCATTTATCTATTTAAACTTCTTTTTGTATTAATTTATTTATTCATTTATTAAATCATTAATTCACCTATTCGTCTCATTCACTCAATTTATTTATTAGATTACAAGAAGATGGCTTGACATAATGTAGATAACATCGAGAAAGGTGTAAGGCTGGCCATATGCTCATATAACGCCCCTGCCTTGAGAGAGGGCGGTGGGACGACACCCCCCCCCCCCCCCGCCCCTCCTCCATATCAATTCGAATCTCTGGATACGCCTCTGTAACTTATACACGGACAAAGTTCAAGGGAGAATCATGTTTTCAAATCCGGGTTAATCCCGGTACATGACTCTACCACTTCCTGTCAAGGGCAGGTTGTATTTATATTCCTTCTTCTTCTTCGTATTCTGTCCTCCTTATTTGTTATTTTACGACGACCACCGGACGACTGGTATGAATTTATTCAAGTCACTGATCTGTACAGATCAGTGATTCAAGTCGCGCGCGAGTCGCTCGCGTGGGTTTTGAGGTTGTAACACGATCTGCAATAGAACGCGTGCCACATGTCAGCGCACAACCAGAAACGGGCGATCGCATTTCACCAATTTTGTTCTCTCCCTAAGAATATTGGGCATAATTTTATACATCCCCCTCTTTAACCTGCAATTTGGCTGATCTTATTAGTCGGAGGGTAATATGAAGATGATCGAAACCAAGCTCTAATTCAAAACGCTCCCTGGGTGTGTATGAAAGTAATATTAATAAGGAAGATATATTTCTTAATATAAACAATACAAATAGCCTACTGAGCGTGGTAACATGTGTAGGTGAAGGCCCAAATATTTTTAAACCTGGAATTTTACTGGCGGGCGTTTTTGCCTCTAGGAGAAAAACACTCTTGAAATATTTCTAGACATAATACACTGAAGTTTGAAGAAATAGGGGTATACAGGCATATTTTCTCACGGGATTTCGCTTGCCTGAATACCAACTTTCATTATTGCGAGCGAGCTAGCATATTGTGACATTGTAACTTGTAAATTACAAGTGGGCTATATATGAGGTGAAAATTGCTTGAATATTGGGAATACCAAAATTCTCAGGTATCAGGAAAACCGCAGCGCCCATTCTCTACCTCCCGCTTATACGAATGAAGGGATATCTGGCAAGAGTGTTGTCTTATATTTTTAGTAATAATTTTATACCTCTCTTTAAAAATCTAGCCATCTGATTGGTCGAAATTTGAGTCGTGAGTTTAGCTATGCCCGCCTACCGGTCAATGGTCTTTTAAAAGATGCCCGCATACCCGCCTACCGGTTAATAGTCTTTTACAAGATGTCCGCATGGCCCGGTTATTACCGGGCCGCATAAATAAATGTTGGTGAGATCCCCATTGATTTAAGATAAACTTGAGTTCTGGTAATGCGATTGCATTGTGAAAGAAAAGGTGTGGAAGGGATCAGAAAAGTTAAAGAAAAGTTTAAAATGTATACAAAGTGTAAAGAATCACTATCGAACAAATTTTCAAAATGTATAAAAACTTTGTATTACCTTTGATATTCGAGGCATACATGTTTTTATAGGTTCTCGGGGACGTTACATCCTGCTATCACCCCTCGACACGCCTCGGGTGATACGAGGGGCACATATAAAAACAACTACTCCTCTCATAGCAGTCATTATAACTATACCATTTTTATACGACTAGAACTAATGTTGTGTTGTGTGACGCTAGATTGGAAAGTAACACAAATTAATTAGGATAACTTTCAGTTTAATATTTTCTATTCTTAGATAAATCATGTAGATACGGAGATCAGATATAGATGAAGAAAATTTGTAAACAGAAAGTACTGAAAGGATAATTGATTTAGAGGAGGAATGATAACGCCAAAATCAAATAGGAGTTTACTCGAATGGAAATGGTCACACCGCAACTACAATCAAACGAAATGTTTTCCCGAAGAGCAACAGCAACAGATAAGAAGTCGAAGAAAATAAAATCAGCAAGAAAGGCAAAATATTGTTGACACAGCATTTATAAACGATTTAAGTAAATCAATATAGAATGACACCTCTCACATGCAGATTGAATCAATGAGGATGGCTCATGGAGATAAAAGATGGGGAATTGAAAAAAAAAATGAGGGAAGCGAAACAGACTATTAATCCTCGGAAGATTGGTCACCTGAAGAAAGTAAAATGATTTGTTTGGAATCACGAGAATGGAGAGGAAACGTAAAAGTGACAGGCTCAAGTCTGAATTAGATGGAGCGGACTTTGAGCTAACTTGTTAAATATGCACGACGCGTGAACGAAATATGTGCGTTTTCTTACTTGAGTAGGAAAGTAAAGAAGAAAGAAAAATGGTACAAAATTTTCGTATAATAAATTTCATAATGCTCATGCAAATGAAGTTTAATAAGCAAATAGATATTTACTTGATTAAAGAAGCCTTTAACTTTAGATAAACATTAATCTACCCCATCCAATACATATACCAATACATATCCTTTATTTCTAACTTCATCTAATCCTTTATTTTCATACATGTTTCATTCTAAACACATTTTTAATAATTTAATGCAGTATACTTCATATTACGAACGGATCATTGGGTCATAGAAAGAGAGTATAATAAAAGAGATTATCTCAAGTATTTGTTCTTTGTAGACGTCATTATTATATTACATTGTTGCAAGACAAACTATAAAATTAAACATGTAATACGGGATGACTATATGATACAAGGACCATCGGAGAACTTTGGCTAAAAATTGGATGCTCATATATAATAAATTTGAATGTACGAACGTAGGTATCACGTGATCATGCGATCATGTTATGCTAAATTAAATGAAAGCTTGATGAATAGCGTAAATATATCACCCCGTATAACACATGAATTTGAATGAGAAACATGTTGATTTGACTGAAGAAAAGGGCGAAGTTGAATGCACAGAACATTGATTTGAATGTATCGAATAGCAAGGCCGAGATATATCTGATTATTTTAAATTGTATGCAAGCAAAATGAATTAAAGTGGTAAAGTCATGAAATTTGTCGTACAAATTTATACATTTACGATTAGCATGATCATTTACGACTAACCTAATGCTCGGATATTAGCTGTATTATACTTAATTCAAACAGAAAAGTACGGATAGGTCTATTTTTTAATCGGGAATGGCATATAGGAGCAAAGAAAGTTGAAATGGATGAGGAGCGTCGGTTCTCGTAATATTCTTTTTCGAAGCATGGTTTCCATCAAATCTTTAATTTTTACGAATATCAAAACAATATGGATGACACGGCTCTTCTCCTATTGTATTCTCTCAAAGTCCCAATTGAACTTTGTGTCTGTGAGATGTTTTTACTAGACCCTTGAGAACTTAGGTCTAATCATGAACGCATCTATCTAGTCTGCAGGCACAGACTCTGTTTTAAAACTCCTGAGCTTCCGGGGGCTGAGCTCCGCCCCTGGACCCCACCACTGGCCTTAAGGTGGGCCCCCTAATGCTCATCTGACCGTAAATTAATTCCCAAAACCCTTGAACTTCATGGGGCTTAGCCCCCTAAACCCCACGCCAATTAGTGATCTGCCAGTGTCACAAATTCCCAGGCTAGTCTGCTTCCCTGGTCAAACGGCGCTGAGCAGCTGCGAAGAGACAAGGCCTTTATTGTGAATCGTGAAGAGACGATAAACGCGACATCCCGCAAATCACGATCGTATAGTGGGGTTCGATAGTGGGGTATGATAGTGGGGTACGATATGTACATATCTAGTGACAAGCCCCGATTAACGCGCCCTTAATTGCCTAAAACCCGTGAGCTTTCGCCCCATGATCCCCGCCGGAGCTATGCCCCTGTACCCCCACCCTGATCGTAAATAATCCCCCCCCCCCACTTTAAAATACGTTCCGCGGGGCCTGCATGGAAGATGTAAGATTGATGGTAATGGTTTTTTTTAGGGGGGGGCTCCCCCCCCCCAAAAAAAAAGGTTTTTGCTTATTACGCCACTGATAAGGGGGTACGATTTGTTTAGTTTGATTGCAAATCCTCCCGAATCAACCGAAAACTTACAAACTGCCGTCTCTTTAGTACAGAGTTACGATCAATATCAATTTACGATTGTTTTGATTCCATCGTCAACTTTTTATAATACAGGGTCCAGCGCACCGTCTTATAAAGAGTTGCGATTGATCCAAAATCAATGGCGAGTCCCCCTATCGATCGCAAGTTTGCAGTCTCCGGTGACACGACATTTGCTCCTGCGACAATTGCTCCGGGCTTTATTTCGTCTAAGATGTAGGGTTAGGGTTAGGGTTTCAATAGGGTTTTATGTTATGTTTAGGGTTAGGTTTAGGGTAGGGTATAGTGTTGAATCAAGGGTTGAAGTTAGCCATTCGATTAGTGTATGAAATTTACAGCGGAGCAATTGTCGCCGGAGCAAATGTCATGGAATCCAGTCTCCTGTCTCTTATGTTCATCATGGCGATTGATATCAACTCTTTTTAAGACGGGACTGTGGTCTGATTTCTCTCCTAGTCTTATTATGAGGATGGATGTGAAGAAAGGCAGTGACATGGAAGGCTGGCTCGGGGAGGGGGCAGGAAATTGTTCCAGGGGTACTCAGTAAGCCCCCGCGTGTCAGGAACTGTTATATCGTGCACGATGTTCGTTGAGGGTTTTAACTTTTATCGACGACGACCGAATGATGCCAACGGCAGCTACGGCCAGACAGGGGGTCACTGAACTCAATTGACTAGCGCCCTCTAGCAGCACAGACAGAAAGCTGCGGTACGGGTTCAACCTTTTTAGTTCATATTTTAGTCCAAATAAGTTCGGAGAGTCCATAATCATTTATCCTTGATCTGTAAACAGTTGATTAAGCATAAACCTGTCTGTTTTAACGATGAATTTGAAATGAATATACAAAATCTGCCAAAAAATAAAATCTCTTTAACTCAATTATTTCTAAGCAATCATTAGCCTACAAACATAAAACAGATTAAAGAAATATTTCTGTCTGTTTGATACTTCTGTCGCCCGTATATGCTTTTAAAATTCGTTAAAAATGTACAACTTGAACAATGTCTCTTGAAATACAGCATCCCAAAGAAAGTATATCTGATTCTATTTCATTTACTAGTCATTGGGTTATATCCTGTAAACAGTTGATACAGCGTAAGTCTGCCTGTTTTCACGATGAATCTGAAATGGTATACAAAATCTGACAAAAAATCAAAAACTTTTTAAGAAGCTTCAGTGAATAAATTCACAAGACTTAAAACCAATTATTTCTGAGCAATCATTGGCCTACAAACACAAACAAGATTTAAGAAATATTTCCGTTTGATACTTGAAATATTTTTAAGCGTTTTTAGAACTTCGTTGTAAATGTTCAACTTATACAATGTCTCTTGAAATGAAGCATCCCAAATAAACTATATCTGATTCTACTTATAAATTCGTTTTCTTCCCATTTGCTAGTCATTGGCTTGTATCCTGGGGGATAAACGTCTCCAATCATCCACATTTGATCAACATTGTCATATGCGGATCTCCATATTCGCTTAACAACTCGCTACTCCTAACGACCCCGGAGACTGCGGGGCATGCAGAGAAGTCGCCGAGTAGCCACAATCTCGATAGGGGGAGACTGATAATGCCGAACACCTTTTATCTGTCTGAGTCGCTCGCTGCACCTCCTGGACATTCGGCAGGAAGACTGGGACGAATTAAGCGAGGGATCAGCGAACGTAATATCAGATGCTACATCCGAGCTCTCGGGCGAAACCGACGTGCATCCCCTTTCCCTCCCCGTCATTTATCATTAGAAACATGGCGATCTGAAAATTCAACTCGAGAAAAGGGGGCAACAAAGCCCGATTTCTTTTAAAATCGAATGATTTTCATAGATGGTAAAGATGCGAATGAGATAGATAACAGAAGACAGATCAATTCGCTGCAAAAGATGTCAAATTTGATTTAGAGACGCGGATGAAAGACAGCCTTTATTGATAAGGTTGTATCAAGTGGATGGAACGATACGAATTTGAAAAAGTTCGATTGAAAGGAGTCACTTGTGTTGTTGCTGAAGATAAAAATTGATGACAAAAGACAGATCAATTCGTTGTAAAAGTTCTCAAATCGAATTGAGAGAGGGGTGAAAGAACAGCCTTTTTGATGACGTTGTAGAGTGATGCGATCCCAGAAGACACGTGATATGGTCATGTGATTAGGTGTAATATTCACAGTATTCAAATGTAAAGCGAGAAGTCTAAATTTGCACCCAATGTTTATCTAGCAGATATTCCATAAAAAGTATACTTTAGTAGAGAATGGGCGGCTGAAAATGTGGAAATAAGGGGGGGGGGGGACACAATCCATCGGCAGCCAACCAAGAGTTGTATCCGCATTGCCCTTTATGAATTTTTCTACAGCTTTATCGTCTTTTTGTCTAATTTCTTGTTTGTCTTTCTATCCGCAAGTTGAATACACTCTATTTTGTCTCGTCTGCTTCATCGTGTTAATGACGTCATCTAATCGATCCAGATCTGTGAAACGTTGTAGTTTCAGAAACGATGGCTCTGTGTAGTTTGTATATCTACCGCCATCTACGGTTTATTGCGACGCGCGGGGGGGGGGGGGGGGGGGGCGGAACTTGACAAGTCGGTAAAGCCGGAAACACTACAAATTAATAACTCTTTGTTTTAATCTTTGTCAAGGTGAGGATGACTTAAACAATTACTGATGAAATACATATTTACTATGTTATGACATTTTGATTTGATGGTTAACATGAATTTAAAAAAACCCCAGTAATTTCACCCGTATTAATGTTAATTAAAGTAATATCTTTCTTTTGAATAGAGAGTGGAAGGGATGATTTAGATTGAGCCAAGTATATTTAGAAATTTAAAATGCAATGATAAAGATAAAGTAATGAAGATGAAGATGACGAAGATGATGATGATGACGAGGACGACGACGATGATGATGATGATGATGATGACGGTAATGATGATGGTGGTGGTGATGATGACGTTAGTAACATAAATAAACACGATAACAACTATTTTCGAAGAATCAAACTAAGGCACTTTCAGTAGCACTGTGCGTCACCTATTGAAATGTGCAAACATAACAATGACTTGATAACGTAATCCGAACATGATTCCAATGGAACATACGAAACATGGTAATGAAATTGCCATTTTTTTTTAAATTGCCAACTTGTTTAATATTTGACAATTATTTTATACAGCAATCACACAAAAGGTCAAATTTGCTTGGAGGATGATTTTGCAATGTCTGGCACTTACCCTACGTCAGCATGAAACAGATAAGGACAATTAAACGTTCATCAATTTTACTGCCATTAATTTTGATTCAAACTATTTGATGTTGCCAACTGTCTAATCAATTATGTAACCCGTCATGCATCTTTCTCCACGACTCTGTTCGTAAACATTGCAGAGTACATGGGACAAAATGTATCCTTGAAAATTTCAAAACAAATGCAACTCATCAATGAATAACAATTTACTTATGCCAAGTCGACATGTCTGCTCTGTAGAGACAACATTCGGTTTGTGAATTAGTCAACATCGAGATTTAAAAAAAGAGTATAATAGTGCGATTGCATATTTTGTTTTCTTATTTATTTCCACTTGCAGGATGGAACAATCTGAACAGCCAAAGGCAAAGTGATATTTTGTTTCATAGCGTTGGATTCACTCGATCTAGGAGAAAGGGGTAGAGAGGGGGTAGAAAAGGAAGGGTAGGGACACATAGGAGGCATTTATCTAATATCAAATCACCGGTGAAATTGAAAGAGAAATTTTCGTTTGCCTCTATAACTTCTAGAAATTCATCTTTTAACAACAACTTAAACTTTTGTATAAATGTGTTTCATGTAAGCATTAATTAAGCTTTTGCAGTAATTCATTGTTTAGTACATTTGTCCAGTTTGTATTTTATTGTTTTGCCTTGCATAATTTGTTTTGTCATGTACATGTACATGCATTTTGTTGTTGTTAATAAACTTCAAACTTCAAACTGAGCATGAAGAAAGCATATTGGAAAAGAGTGAGAGTGAGAGAGAGAGAGAGAGAGAGAGAGAGAGAGAGAGAGAGAGAGAGAGAGAGAGAGAGAGGAGAGATACTGGAGAGGGTAGGAAACAAGAAGGAGACAAAAAGAAGGAGGGGAAGAAGAAAAGGCAAAAAAGGAAAGATAAATGGGATTGGAAAAGTATTTTAGTGAGAGACAGGTTATTGCGAAGACGATGAGTGTAAGGAGGAGAAGTGGAGAGTGGGAGGGAAGGAAAGAAAGAAAGGGACAGAGGGGGGTGATGCACCATTGGTCAAAGAAATACAAAGCAAGCCAGAGGTAAATAATAATATGAGAGAGACAGAGAGAGACAGAGAGAGAGAGAGAGAGAGAGAGGAAACCGAATACACCGAAGAGAAAAAGATACACGTACGTAGAAGAAAAGGAAGGGGTGGAAGAAAGAGATGCCGAAGGAGAGAAAAAAATGGTAAAATACAAAGACAGAGGAGAGAGAAAGAGAGAGAGAGAGAGAGAGAGAGAGAGAGAGAGGGAGAAACAGAGAGACAGAGAGACGGAGAGAGATGGAGAGAGAGAGAGAGAGTGACATAATGAGACTGTTAATGTTTGTCCTCACTTGGCGAGTAACTGCTAATAGGTGTCCACACCATGTAACTGTCACATTCATTAAAGCGAGAGGGTTATTGTGGGACTAATTTCTGTTTAAACATTGCTAAATGGCTCGCTTGGACATGCTAATTGTGTCACGATGTTCCGAAAGCCCCCCACTTTGAACAATAAGAGGGCCTTTAATTGACTGTCGTTTTGGTGATCAACGATGAGGGGTGTAATTATAAAAAGATGACTTACACATTATATATCATGACTTTGGGCTAAATGTTGCTTTTATCTTTGTGTTTAAAAATCCACTGCGAATTAACCCACAATTCAAGGTCCAAAGAGTTTTTATGGCTTCCAAAATTACATTAAAAGAAAAAAGTTTTAGTTTAGTCATTTGTTTACTAATGTAGCGAGAATTAATTTACAGTCTGTTAGTTAATTCTGTAGTAAGTGACAACGTTATTTCCATCGTAACCTAATATCTTGGAGATAGAAGTATGGAGAACATATTTATTTAATCATTATCCTCCTTGTTTCCTTAAAGAACAAAATAATTCAATAATCACCAATCGTAATTGGAAATATGTGGGTCTAATTCAGATGAAGTGATTTTTAGTTACTTCTTTCATTCTACATGTCAACTTTCTATAGAAATATGAACTAGACCTACTTACTCCCCTACTAAACTAGTGTAAAATATGATAACATTCTTTTGTCGAAGTATTCTATCGATTTTTATTTAATGTGGGAAAAGCGTTGCGTGGTTGTGTCTTTTTTATAACTTGGATAAAAGACGAAAACAAAGTTTTTAATATTTCCTTAATATTATTATAGATATACACATCAAGTAATAACAAATGACAAAAAAAGCATTTGTCATTTTCGAAATGAGACTTGAGGTTTGAGCAACTTGAGCAACTAGTTCAACCTAATGCTAATGAGCTGCTCTAAGTCAATTTATTATGATTACCCCCATCAATGATCCCTCTCCCACCCTCTCTCTCTCTCTCGAAAAAAAAAAAAAAATGCATCTGTATTTCAGAGCCCTGAAATGCACTAATTACAAACGGAAACAAGAGAAACAAAATCAGATCATTAATCGGCCAAACAGGCGCGGGGACTTAGCTCAAGAACAGTCCACATTAATCAAAATCTTAAACTAATCATAATTCTTAGATTTCTTTCAAACAATATTCAATTTCCTATGAGCAGAGCGATAACCCTGCTACTTGTTTGGCGCCAGCCCGCCTGAAAGGAAAAATATAGGACTCGAATTAAATATGATTAACTACTAGAGGGCAGATAGTATTTCTATCATGTGAAAACAATAGTCGGGTTATTGTTTTTCTATAGAGATCTCTATCGATGTTAGACAGTCTTATCGCTCTTAACGACGCCTCCCACATCATTTGTTTCTTTGTTTTAATTCGCGCCTTCTATTTTTGTGATTTAATCATTATTGGCGTGGTGTGAAGGAAATTGCTTTGTGATTGGATGTATGCGTAAATTACCACGATACGCGGATGAATAATCATTATTTTATCGGCTCTTTGGTAAACTTTGGGATGACTTTTTGAGCGGAATGACACTTCAAAACGGGCCATTTTGATGAAAGGCGACGGAGTGACTACGTTTATCACTAAGCAAGCAAAAATGCATCACTTTTGACACCTCAAATATTGGGCAGCGCAATATCTGGGAGTGTATTTATCATTCCTATAAAGTTCACAAACCAACTCGATTTGTCATTCAATTCGATTTGTAAAAAGAGCAAAATCTTCTGGATTGAAGTTTTTCTTTCTTTCTTTAAGTTAACAACTCTTCGAAACAAGTGGTTTAATGTTACGAAAATAAATATTTGCCGGTTTATGGATTGGTCAAAGAGTGTTTGTTCGTTTCACAAAAATGTACTGTAAATATCAATCTTTCTTTGATAATAAATTTGAAGTCTTCAGAGATCATTGAACTACCTTCATATACAAAAGGAAGAAAAATGATATTAGTTGTTTTCCACCCTCCCCCCGCTCTTTCTCTCTACATCTCTTATTTTCTAAGTAAACCATACAAGTCAAGGCATGTTTACGAATTATTTCAATCAAACAAAGTCATCATTAAATCAATCCATGGGGGGGGGGGATGCTTTTATAAGAGGCTGTAAGTTCATCGAAATTTTTGTTGTTGTTGTTACTTTATCAGTTTCAAACTTAATTCTTAATTATGAAACAATAAAAAAGAGGGGTGAAGATAATTATGTAGTAAATAATAATTATGTAAATTTGAGTATATCGATGGAAATATTCAGTAATCAAAATGCAGTCGTTATTTATAAACCTAAAATGAGAGACTAAATAAAGCGCTAATAACAACTGTGTGGCTTTCAATAGACAACTCAAGGGCGAATCGTCTTGTGTTGTCTTATGACGAGTTTCTGAATCGTCGCTGACTTGAACCGATGTTATCTCGATGTGGCTGGATACCCCGCCCCCCCCCCCCCCCTCCCCACAACAAAAAATAGAGTCCACTAAAATGAGACAAAAAATCAAAGGATTTATACAGCAACTGTTAAGCACTTGTATTTAATCTAATTATGTCTTTATAAATGTATATACTTTAACGGAGCATCGAGCTTTGTTTCTCCTTTTTTTAAAGGACACCATTGGGTTTTTATTCGTTGTAACTCCCTATTTTGTCCTCCTTTTTATATTGTTGCTTAATTTATCCATGAAAAGCAAGTCCTAAAATACACACCGTTTAACAAAAATAGTGTCAAACTTAATACGTTATCATTTTAATGGTCGTTATCTGTGCTATTGAACTGAACCGTGAACTTTTTAATTCAGCTATATCTCATTAATAGAAAAGGCAAATACGATTAAAAGTAATTAGAAGTGAACAAAAGCGGTGTGGCCCGACTGAGTCATAGATAATAATTATTTGGACAAAACCTCACGAAAATCTAATATTTATCCTATAAAATAATGTATTGTCAGACATGATATCATATTGTAATCGCTTTAGGCGTGTTTTGTTTTCGCTTTTCTTATCAATTGGAAGGTAATTGTGATATTAGCGATACTACTAACGAATAAAATCAGGACATATAGTATTTTGTTTTAAATCGATCAAAATTCTTATAAAAGCACCGCCATAATATGCCACGCTCCCTAATAATACGTTGTGCTCTCCGTCTGTCCTACCCCCTCTTTTGGTGTTTTGTTTTGTCGTAATCTCTCTCTCTCTCTCTCTCCCTCTCTCCCTCTCTCTCTCTCACTCTTTTTCCTCTCTCTCTCTCTCTCTCTCTCTCTCTCTCGCTTTCTCTCTCTCTCTCACTCTATTTCATACATTTCCATCTCTGTACATATTTAACATGTCTTTCTTCCTTGGCTGCTTTGTTTTTCTACGGTTTGCGGATTCCGGGCGTGGTCGGTGGATTGCGGGTCCTCCCAGTAACAGAGCCCCGAAAACTCCTTTAATCCTCGCGATTAATATCTCGTTAAGGTATCCGATCCTTTATTCCCCTCTCTTCAATATTCACAACAACACATCCCAGACATTATCTGCAATTAATCCCCTGCTTAAAGACAAAGCTGAGTCCCCGTCATGCGATGACATGATTGAGAAAGAAACTGTCTGGAAACATTTGGGGAAGGTTTATTCTCATGATTATTATTGTACATAACAATTCATCTATACTGCGATGTTTATAAATCATCGGAAGTTCAGAACACTAAGAAATTGACACAATCTGGCTTAAATGCTCATAGAAATGGGCACATATTCAAGTGCCATGGTTGTTTGGTCCAAACACTATTAAGAGCATTTTGAAAAGCATTGCTTTTCAAAGGTAATTTTCTATCATGACCTTCTTCCAAACTGATATTTTTTTAAAGAATTAAAAAACTTACAAAGTTATTCTTGACCTTTAGTGACCAGAACACTCGCTAACTTTACTCACCTTGTCATTATAATGCCAGATAATAAGCCATCTATTCGCAATGCAGATTTCACCCGTCAACAAAGGCTCTCTGACTTTTTTTTTTATAAGCACGGAGATTTATCAATTAAAAGCTGGACTATCAGTTATCGACTTGGGTGGATTCCCCGACAACGGGTCTGTATATATATGCAACGATGGCGATGTGAGGAGAGACGTGTTAATAATAGTTCAATTTGTTGCAGGATACGTATTTATATCTCATTAAGCTTAAATGTATAGCCAGGTGCGTAAGATCAATTAAGATAATATAGTCTTTCCAGGTTGATTCAGACTTTGTCTCTTAAATTTTTCGACGTTAACTGCTTTGGAAATTGAAGCCGTCGACAGTATGAATAATGATTATAAAAATACATGTTATGTACTTAATTTTGATGTATATCAAATGACTTGATGTAGACAAGGGCGTTACATGGGTCCAGCCATTGAAGGGGGAACGAGTCGCCACTTTTGTACGCCCTTGCTATCCTTTTGGGTGCCCATTCTACTACACCTGTGTAGAGAGAAGCGATTTAGATAAAATGCCACGCTCGAGGGCATATGTGTCGTGACGGGGCTCGAAGCCTTGACCTTCCTCAGTCAAGTTTTATAAACCCTCTCCACTACGACACTCTCTGTCCATCTGTTGGCCGCCACGGCGCCACGGTGTTCTCCTGTGCGGGAAGCGGTCGAACAGGTGAGCCCAGATGACAATGACTCGTAGATGTCAAACGCGGACACACAATTGTTTCTGTGACAACCATTTTCACAATGTCGGCTTCCTATTCAAAAGGGAATGTTAAGGTGGTACTTATCATGGACTTCAACTATTCAAGCTTTCTAGAAAAAACCAGTGTTTGGACAATGAATTACACCAATTTTTTACATTATTTTCTCTAAATATAATCCTCTTTTTATTTGCGAAGTAAGCTATTTTTAGAAATGACACAGGTAACCAAGAATTTAAGTTTATATTGGTTTCAGTTGTATCATACACGCAGTGAGCAAGGTTGACCAAGCGGTATTTCGTTGTTTGATATTGGAATTGTGATAAAATCTGTTGTTTTGTTACCATTTGCGTAAATGCAAATATTGACAAAGGTATGTCAATCTTATCAATGAAACGTCTGACTATTTTGATATCAAATGCTATTTATTGGTCAATACCAGAGTTTTGCAAATAACGTAAGAGAAGAACTTTTTTTTAAATCACTATCAAAAGATGACACTTTACTCATATTGAAAACAAAAAATGACACGTCCCAACGATTGGCTTTTGAACGAACTGGGTTGTAGTTTCTTGTTATTTGTCGTGCTTTTTTAATTTTTTTTATTTAAATTATTCTTAGAAAGAAAAAGTTAGAAAAATTTCCCGGAAAATTTTCTCACAAGAAAGCAAAAAGGAAAAAATGATAATCAATCAGATTTGTAGGGTTTTTTTCGTTTTTTTTAATGGGGCGGGGGTGTTTTTTCTTTTTGTTTTATTTTCTTTTAAACTTCCAAACTCTCTGATAGCGGTAATGGGTTCTGACATTTTCTACAGATGCCTTTTGGGCCAAGCAAGTATATTTGTCTATTCAGTTAAAATACCATGCAATTGTATTTATTTCTCCAAATGTTAATTCGACTGTATTTTTTTACTTTCATTGCCTGATATTACTGTATGTGTTTTTTGTACACCTATTGAAAGGACAATTCTTTTCATTCTTATTGTTTATTGCTATTGATTTATGTACTGAATGTGAATATGAAATATGAAATAACACTAAACTGAAACTAAATATTTAATTTCCACTGTAATAACAAATACATTCAAAGTTAAACAGGGGTACCGGAATAAAACGAAGCGACACCACAGAACAATGAGCTACCATCAATCTTATTGAAAGAAAAATAATTATGTTTATCTTTTTGCAGCCAGACTTCGTTTTATCTTGATTTACTTTTATTGAGAAGAGAATATTTCGATTTACAAAGATTCTCACGGTCCTATTTGCTCAGCTTCTAGTCATGAATCAATTAAATTGAATTAAACAGTTAAGAAGACAAAAAGAATCTCTCATTCCGAATTCTGCGGCCATTAGAAGTACCAAATATCGCTTTGACCGTCATTGGTCAAGTACCATTATGACGTCACTGAAGTGTGGGCTAATAAGATTAGGCCTACTAGGCTCGTATACCACTAAACCTCTGATTAATACCCTTGTTTAAGATTTGACTTTCTTTCCCAAACGAAGAACCAACTCATAAGTCAACATAATATACCTCGCGATGGCATAACTGACGGGGGCTTGAAGAATACCCCCTCCAAATAAAAACATTATATTCAAAGGATGTAATCTTAAAGTCACACAGATTTAGGTCTCTCTCTCAAGACTCCAATCGGCTATTGGTATGCTAGTCGTCTGGCGAACTCTTTGAAAGCTGTACCCACAGACACACACGAATGCAGGATTTGAGACGTTCTCTTTTCAATTCTGGACGACGAATTGGTTTATAAAGGGGATAATGCCCTATTTAGTAGTATTGTCAAGTGGCTACTGTCTGTCTTGAAATGCTTCACTTGTTGCCTGTGATGATTAGAGCGAAGATGATGTCGTGGACTATACAGTAGTTTGATTGACACTGCAGGCGTAAGGGGAGAGGGGGCGGTGACATATCTTGCCCGAATAATAACCATTCTGTGTTGATAACTTGCGAGCGAGCGAAGCAAGTGAGCAAAACTGTTGACCGTTCTACGTCCTTTTTTCAGTGCTGCTCCACGGCCCGAGATGAGTCGAAAAGTACAGCAACAATTTCTTCAACTACGGTATTAAAGGGTCGGATGAGCCTTACCCAAATATAAAACATGATTTGCAAGCGAGCGAATCAAGTGAGCAAAAGTTGTGACCGTTCAATATCGTTGCCGTATGAATGTTTTCTCACGGCCCAAAATATGTATTTAAAAAACTAACTTAAAAATCAAATCACAGACATAGGCTAAATCTTTGGTAAAAATTAAATTTGTATTGTTTAATCTTGAGCATGTGAGACACATCGTGAAGTATTCCTTCAAGTAATGTCTAAAATAGTTAACATAATTATTTAATTAGTTCCAACATTAAAATATTATAAACTTGAAAAATAAAAAGTTTATAATCGGAAAATTGAAACAATTTCGGACTTGGGTGTAAATCAATCGTCATTGTGGCGTTTGAAATTGTTTAAATTCATGGACAATATAAATCAAACAAAAATGTAACAAAACAAAGCATTTTTATTCCTAAGTTGTAGCTCTTTTTCTCTTTTCAAAACTATTCGGTAAAACCATGGATTAGTAGGTCCATGGTTAAACAATAGTACACAAATGATAAAGGTGCGTTTCATAGTCCTTTGGGTAACCTCCCAAAATAATCCTGAATATGTCAAAAGTACTTTGGTTCCTCTTAGCAATATTGCTTCTCCAGTAGAAGAGCAGTAGCTAGGTTGACACAGGCGTGTAGGACCAACGGGGTGGGTCCGACGGTGGCGCCGGCATCCACGGCTTTGAAGCACTCGATGGCGCTTGTGTCCCAACAGCTACTGGGCACTCCAGAATGAATAGAATAAATACGTTTGTGGTCTGGTAAAAGCAGAAGACCTTGTCTTGTGAATGGTTTATATTCTTTATCCTTTATGCGTTAAGGTTCTATTCTCTTACAATATATAACCTAAATAACAACAACAAATCGGATTATGAGAACATCAATTCATTACAATGATTAATAGCCTAATTGATTAACAGAGTTAGTATTTTGAAAAGAGTTGGTATTTTGAGGGTTGTTCCTAATGTCTTGACAAAAGATTTCATTATGTTTTTTACTAATTATTTAATTCTTTTGAACATGGCAACTTTTAAAACGGAACTTCTAGGTCCACCCCTCCTCTCTCTCCCTCTCTCT
Organism: Strongylocentrotus purpuratus; assembly: GCF_000002235.5. Lineage (NCBI taxonomy): Eukaryota > Metazoa > Echinodermata > Echinoidea > Camarodonta > Strongylocentrotidae > Strongylocentrotus > Strongylocentrotus purpuratus. The sequence continues at coordinate 23,527,308 of NW_022145600.1, read as the reverse complement.
CTCTCTCTCTCTCTCTCTCTCTATCTATCTATCTCTCTCTCTCTCTCTCCCCTACCTCTTGTTCAAGCTATACTCCAATGTCTCACTCGGGACAAAAGTGGAAATACAAATATATAGAGTCTAGGCGGACGGAATAGGACGCGACGTCATATTAATATAAATGTGTAAATTGAGGTTGAAACGGTCCTCGTCAGTGGCCTATTAATTATCATATCGTCGTTACTAAGATGTTCATTACATCGTATATTGCCGATGTAATTGCTCAAATTACTTCTTCGTAATGATAGTTATAAGAGATATTTACACATCGTGTCTCGTTAGAAAGATAACGCTAATTGTCCGATACGGGTGATTTCATATTACCGTCATATAGTCTCACTTTGGTAACGATGAATATGTCCTTGGGCGCTGTGGTTTGTTTATATTCAGATGTTATAACTTAATAAGAAATAGAGAAGAAAAAATGTACAAACTGATAATTAAATTGACACATGCTCCAGCGACTTTTGCTCCAGGCTTTTTTTTCGTCAAAAAAAATGTAAGTTTGGTGATTTGGGTTTAAGTTTGAAATTCTGTTTGTGTTATAAAACTGTCATGAACACATGTGCCGTAGCAATTGTTTTTTTCACCACAATTATAAGTATTTCTTTGTTCCCAAATGTCCATTTCTATCAAATGTGAAAATAATGATGTTGAATGGTTGTAAATATCCTATTTCTTATGAAAACATAAAAGTATACAGTCATTTAGTCATAATGGTCTTATTTCTACTGTCCTTAAGATATTCCTGTTTGAATTGAGATCAAAACTGCATGCGAAACTATATAATTGTATTAATAGTCCAAATTTTCCTCTCCTAGTTTTTGAAAATGTAATAATACTTCAAAATTGCACGCTAAATGAAATAATCATGACGCTGTATCGTTAGAATTTTCCAAAATATACCATTACATCATTTATTTCTTTTACAGAAATAAATCAAATTCATTAGAATGATAAGAAGACAGGTTACATGTCCTTTCCCATTGTTTTGTATTCGTCTGGGGAGAACCAAAATAAGTAGGATCAGAGGGGGTAAGCACATTGAGCAGGGGGTGCAAACATGTACCCCTCTGGGGGGAAACACCCCTGGTATGCACTTGTTGTATGACAGCACCCGATGAAAAGAGGGGCAAAATAGCAGACTCATCGACTCTTCAGAGGTATATAAAAGAAGGTGATAGAATATCTCAATGGCTTGGCAGAAATGGTCAAATGGAAAAAGGGATAAAGAGAGCTGAGAGAAAGAGAGGTGAGAGAAAAGGGAACGAAAGATGGGTAAAGAGAGGGGGAAAGATCAACAGACAGATGGAGAAGACGGGTAAGTATAAGAGGAGGAAGCAGGAGGGAGAGAGGGAGGGAGGGAGGAAGGAAGATAAAGAGAGAGAAAGAGAGAGAGAAAGATATGGAAGAAAGGAAAAATGAAAGAATATTAGAGAGAGAGAAGATTACTGAAAAGAGATGGTTACCCAAGAAATGGAGAGAGAGAGTTAGAGAAATATAGAGGAAAGATGGAAAATAGTAAGAATGAGGAAGGGAGATAAACAGGGAAGAAAGAAAAAACGAGAGAGAGAGAGAAAAGGGAGAAAGTCCAAGAGAGAGAGAGAGAGAGAGAGATGGGGAAAATAATGAAAGAAAGAAGATTAGAGAGAGAGAGAGAGAGAGAGAGAGAGAGAGAAAATTAATGAAAAGAGGTAGACGGGTAAACAAGAAATGGAGAGAGAGTTAGAGAAATATAGAGGGAAGATGGAGAATAGTAAAGAATGAGGAAGGTAGTTAAACAGGAAAGAAAGTCTGAAAGAGAGAGAGAGAGAGAGAGAGAGAGAGAGAGAGAGAGAGAAAGAGAGGGAGAGAGAGAGAGAGAGATGGGGAAAATAATGAAAGAAAGAAAGAAAGAAAATATGAGAGAGAAGATAACTGATAAGAGTACGTGTACACAAAAAAGGGAGAGAGAGTTGGAGAAATATAGGGAGAATCGAAAATAGTAAAAAGAGTGAGGAAGGGAGATACTTGTATAAACAGAGGGAGAAAGAGAGAACGAAAGAGAGAAAACTCAGAGAAAGTCAGCGAGAGAGAGAGAGAGAGAGAGAGAGAGAGAGAATGAAAGACGAGGGAGGAAGAAAGGGAAAGCCTTCATCATCTGTTGACAACATTCGCGACATTGTTTGATATTTCCTTGTCATATAAACTTGTTCAAAAGTGCAAGCTACAAGGGGAGATTGAAATTGGCACAAATGTACAACACCAGAAGGAAATCTTTCGACAGTTTACCTATAGGGAAAACTTTCGAGATATCATATGCGAGTTCATTTTTGTCCCAAATAATGAAACCGCAGAAATCATTTGCTTCTACAGTGAAAGAATAAAACCCCCACGAATGTAATGAGTCATTCTTCCAAACTTAGACATGTCATGTTTATGCCTTATGTTGGATGTACTTATCAAGAGTCATCGCATCACATCGTATCATTAAATTGATTTCCTCGATTCTTTTCCGAATGCAATATAGAAATAGCATTCAATATGATGCACTTCACGCCTCTCAATGTATTTCCTCTTTATTGTTTAACAAATGGAACAATACTCAAGCATGTATTTCTGTGAAAGAGAATTAGTGAGGTGCATGATGAGATAAGAAAGCGTTTCCTCTGTTATATATATATATAAATTTGGAGTGGACTAAAAGATTATTATTATTATTATATAAACATAATTATTTTGGGGAAAAACGAAAATGATCCATCGTCAAACTAAACTAATGAGCCATGTAAAAGCAAGATTGATCGATGGTTTATTTCACCAGACTACAAAGCGACCAAGATGACCTACGGCTTGAGGTGTCATCCGAAGAACTTAGTATTAGGTACAATGCCTTACAAAAAAGCACTAGCATATCGACCTGGCTTCGAACCCGGGATCTTGTGATTACGAAACCACTGCTGTACCACGGATCCTCCTCAGTAATGTGAAAGCACCTATTTACGAGCGATTAAGGAGGGGTTTAGGACAGAATGAAGGAAAAGATAAATATCTGCAATGGCCATCTTTATTTCCATTATTTCCCTCGTACTCGGAAAGGGGGTCCCTACATCCATCCTTCGATGAGTCGGTCTGTCGGCACCAGCAGACAGCATGAAACTCGTTACGCGCCATCTGATATTTCCTCATCTCTCCCCCTGAACCACCCCGATGATCTCATCCACCACTCCGCTCGGCCTCTCCCCCGCTGTGAGTCTGCAGTTTTTCCACCAAAAGTGGGTCGAGTGGGGATGTGGGAGGGATAGGGTGTTACCCATATGTTCCTCGAAAACATTCAGAACAATGCCCATCTTGTTTAATTTCTTGTAAAGTGACTTGTTTGATTTCTGACATAATGACTGAAGGGTCGAATAAAGTTCACATCTATCATGCAATACAATCGACTTATAACTTGTCAAACAACAAAAGGATATTTAAAACAATGAAGATAAGATAACCTTTGTTTTCTACAAGCTCAAAGTTGTGTAGAATAAATACGACGGCTAAGAAATAAACTTAATGGCAACTTTTCAAAAATAATGTTCAGATTACGTACTACTTATTACATTATCATGTTTGCATGATGCTATCAAAATTGCATTTTTTGAACGTCTTAGTAATTGTATTAACATAATTTGTCAATATTTAACAGGCTTTAAAGTCGGCTTCCATTGACCCTCATCCCCACTCCCTCCCTCCCCTGATAGTTAAATTTTAGTAATACCATTGCTAAATAAATAACGAGAAGTGTTCGACTGCATTTTGAAACCCGGAGCCATGCATTATTTAAGGTTGGATAAGAGGATTGTTGAATTTAGTAAATGACGTAAAAATATTCAATCAGTTCTCTATATTTTTTAAATACAATGTAATTTATTTGCTCATGATAATTTTAACTACGTTGACTTCGCATATTGAATCGTTTATGAGGGAAATGAGTTTGAATTTCATATCGATTTAAAGACTCGCTTAGCGGGTTGTGGTGTTAAGAGCAATCCCCCTAAAAAGAAATGAAATGGTGATACAGTAATCATATTAATAATAATAATAATAATAATGATAATGATTATAACAATCGTAATGAAAATTATGATGTTAATGATTATATGATAATAATAATAATACAAATAAACAAACAAATAAATAAATAAATGTTTTTAACAATAAATCGTTAAAAAGGGAAGGGCAATCTCTGGTTATACCCATTAAAGGATGATCTTGAGTGTATCGCATACCCTCTAGCATTCACGGATGCATTAGTACGAGAAGGCCAAGGTTAAGAGTCTATACGTAATAATCGCTGTTTGGGGAACCGGGGATGGAAGGCGATGGATGATGCGCTCACAAGGTTTCACAGGCCGGACAAAAGTGCCTCTGGGTCTTTAGCTATAGACCCTAAATTTGCTTTTTGTGGTGGGGTCGAAAGATCGATTTATTAGCACTTTTTAGTGATCTGATGCTGAAAAAGAATTTTTCTGTTTTGGAATTAACTCTCTATATTTGTGTAGGTACGTCGTATTGTACATGCAAATTGATCGCCATCCAATTTCTTCGATGGCATACAAAAATGCGTTGATATGAATATTGAAGAAAAACCCGATGTTTTAACTAATTCTTAAATCTTGGTAATCTGTCAAGCTTTTAGAGGATGACCCCTTTTTATAATATGTCGATCTACGTTTCCTGTCCCTTTATTCTTTCTTCTTTATTCTTCCTTTTTAAATTTATTTTCTTTCTGTCTGTGTGTCTGTCTTTCTTTCTCTCTTTCTTTCTCTCTTCGTTTGACAGATAGGTTACCGGCTTTTACCCCTTAACAGAGAATATGGATTAGCCACTGATTATAGTAATCAGCCCTTTGTATTTTTGAGAAAAATTTATTCTCATCGACTTTATCAATGTGGCAAAGGCGAATCAATGCTTACAAATATATACAGGCCTACGATTAAACTAGCACATTTTTGTCCTTCTAAAACTGATCACTTTAAACTTTACCTGTTCGGTAAGCGCATGACTAATAATGACCTCCCGTTTCCAGGGCTTTGCGCGCGTTACAATTTTATTATAATGATGGTGAGGGGTGAGGAGGATGGGGGGGGGGGGTCGGGTGAGGAATGATTTAAGCCTTCACACCTCATGAGCGGAAACAATGAAGGCAATGCAATATCAGCGTTAATTTAGTGTCACACAGCGACAGGAAACTGTTGAGTATCAGGTCTTCTTTATGAAATTATAGGATGAGCAAGCCGAACCTGTCAACGACGTATCTGTTTCGGGTGAAGTGTTTATTTCGTCCGTAATGACTTGATGCACAAATCTTTCTGCGGTTTTTGGATCAGGATATCAACTTTGTAACTTTGTGCGACGATTCCCAATTACATTTCAAACATGTCTGTGAATCATTATTTTGTTGGGGGATATTATCTCTTTATCTCTTGCTCTCTCTCTCTCTCTTTCTCGCTCTCCCTGTCTATAATATATCTCTCTCCTCTGTAACATATATGTATCTATCTTGTTGTCTGTCTCTCTACCACTCCCCCCTCTCCCTCTCTCTCTCTCTCTCTCTCTCTCTATCTCTCTCTCTATCTATCTCTATTTCTATGTCTGTATGTACATTACTCAACCCCCACCACATCGCTTCATATATCATATCCCTTTTTCTTTTTCATTTAAAAAAAATAATATTTCGTTTGTTTATCCCCATTTCTTCTCTTTCTCTCTCTCTCTCTCTCTCTCTCTCTCTCTCTCTCTCTCTCTCTCTCTTTCTACTACCCCCCCCCCCGATCTCTCCCCATTTCTTCCTACCTCTCTTTCATTTTTACTCTTCCATTTGTCTCTATCATATCGTCAGATACATATATTGATGCTCCCTCTGTCGTTTTTTCGATTTCTTCCCCCTTTTCGTTTTTGTTGACATAATTTACCATTTGCACTACCGTCCTCTCCCTAAATTACTTCTCCTATACGGTTATTATATACAAATATTAAACACCTTTTAAACATTAAACATTTTAAAAAATGTTTAGAATAATTTTTGTTCTTTCCTATTCTTTTGTTTATTTTTTAATATTTATTCTGATATTTTTTTATTTATTTTTTATTATTATTTTATTTTTATTTTTATTTTTTTTAATTTTTTTTTTTATTTTTTTTTGGGGGGGTGCAACTGTTCGATTATGATCTCATGCACAATAGTGTTTCTGGCATGCGATGATCCTTATAGAAGTATACTTCTATTTTCTATCAACATTATCTGCTTCAAACCTTGTATATTACGAGTTTGGGGTGAGAAAACTTTATATAGTATAATTAGTCATTGTGAACTCAGGCTTGAACTTTTCTTACGGTCTGGGCTACCCCCGAATTGCCCCTTACCCCCAAGGCTTAGTCACCCTTTCACCTGCTTCTCTCCTCGTAAAGATTCTAATCTTTGATCTTATGGCTGCTGTTTGGGATTATGACTACTTTCTTGATATACTTATAAAGTGATTTACTGATATCATTATGTATAAGGAAGAGATTAGGAGATCTTTTAGATGGGGTGGGGGACAATTTTAGTTTGGGATTAGAATATATAAGTTATTTTGATTGAAGCTGTGGAACGATGTGAATGTTGATTATTCAAAGCGTCTGTTTTAATTCTAAATGATTACTTCCAGATCAACGATGAATAAAAACATAATAATGCAATAGAATATGAAGACATCATGAGTAAAGAAGACATGAGAGATCAAATCCTCGCATTATAAAAATGTATTTCAAATTATGCATTTTCTTTTTACATGTATGTACTCTTACCCTTGCATAATTATGTTCGATCATTTTCTACATAAATGTTCTTGTTTTCTTCATTTTCTAATTTGAGTAAAGTAGTGGTAGTAAAAGTAGCAGCAGCAGCAGCAATTGTGTAGTGTGAGTAGTTATGTAGTGGTAGTAGTAGTAGTAGTAGTAGTAGTAGTAGTAGTAGTAGTTAAAGTAGTAGTAGAGGTACTAGTAGTAGTGTAAGTATCAGTAGTAGTAGTAGTAGTAGTAGTAGTAGTAGTAGTAGTAGTACTAGTAGTAGTAGTAGTAGTAGTAGTAATAGTAGTAGTAGTAGCAGTAGTAGTAGTAGTAGTAGTAGTAGTAGTAGTTAAAGTAGTAGTAGAGGGACTAGTTGCAGTGTTAGTATCAGTAGTAGTAGTAGTAGTAGTAGTAGTAGTAGTAGTAGTAGTAGTAGTTAAAGTAGTAGTAGTAATAATAATAGTAGTAGTAGTAGTAGTAGTAGTAGTAGTAGTAGTATCAGTAGTATCAGTAAAAGTAGTAGTGGTGGTTATTGGTACTGCTGCCCTTGTCATGCTAGTTAAAAAGTAGTTAAAAAGTAGGGACGTTACAGCAAATGTAATTGTGGATTATCACCCCTTCTTTCGCTGACCCCCATTTAATCCTCGCCCTCACTCATCTCTCTTTATCCCCCACCCCTCCCATCTATATACACCCCCATTACACCCCTTCCGCTCCTAAACACCCCCTTCATTAGCGCCATCGGCCTTAAGGGGTGACCATTACTGACCACTTGTTGTCTAATGACCACTACTGATGGCTCGAATGAGTTATTTCCGATTGGTCAGTGGATGGACATTCAGCTCTGGCCAGTGTCCATGGCCAGCTGTTTGATGGCTGACCGCTTGCCTTGCATGGAGTGGTTGTACTTTTAACAAGTCTGTGAGTCAGGGTATGTTGATATCTGGCATTAAAATCTCCTAATTACATCCAGATATATGCCGACATAGTATTATGCAAGAAGGCCATTTAAGATAGGTGATTAAGATGACTTTATCAAACGTCTAACAAGGTTCACTCAAGGCAATCAGCAGCACAATGTATCATATTTTTACTCCACTGAAATTTAAAGGAGCCTCAATATTGACGCACCAAATACTCATTAAATAGACTCCGTCATAGTAAGTGAGACAATAACATAGATGTCATTATGATCAGTAATGAATAGAATGTATGACACTTCTTTTTGAAAATTTTTACGCTTGTTTCATATTTCTTTGTTTTGTTTTTTTTTCCATTAAACAAATATCTTCTTTAGATGTAAGCTCCTTCTTTTGGACGTACATAAGTCAAAAGTTAAAAGAAATGCACTAGTTATGGTAATTTATTGCGACCTGACTAAATATATACGTTTCTTTATCTATTTCCTATTCTATTTCTAACATTTTATTTTTTTTACAAAAACTCTACGATGTAATTCATTACATTAATTACGCACGTATATTAAAATGATCTGGCGTTTTAGACCCCTGTACAAAAATCGTTCAGATTAATAGCATAATTCTTTTTATCACCAGCCAATCCTAGGCTTCCTAATACAACGCTTTGCAATTGGTCTTGCGATTGATTTTTGCGATTGATTACATTGATCGCTGTGTTAACAAAAAAAAAATCCTGGTCGTTTTGGGGTTCTTAAAAGGCGTACCCTGATTGGCTAACGCTGTCGATTTGCGATTGATCTTACCAACTTTCGACCAATGAAAAAGCTCCGTGCAGTGGGATCCAGCTATTGTGTGAGTATGTGTCTAGAGTATGTGGTATGATGTGGACATAAGCTGTGTTTGTATACATATGTCTTTTGCTTAGTAGTTTGACAGGGCGCCAGTGACCATTACGATGTAATGTGTCTTGTGTCATGCTAATTACTCGTGGTGTGGGAACTCTGTAATCGAAAGTACAATTTGGTTCAAGTCAGTCCACAAAAACAGCGTTTTTTAAGTCAATATAATTTGTGTCTATTTAATATCTCTCTCCCTAGCTCTCACACACACACACACACGCACATACGTTTTCTCTCAAACACACAAACACACACTCACTGTCTTTCCCTCTCTCTTTCTCTCTACCTCTTACACACACGCACACACACGCACGCACACTCTATTTCTTCGCTCACACACAGCCTCTCTTTTTCCCACACACACTCTCTTTCCCAACAGACTCTCTCTCTCTCTCTCTCTCATCTCTCGTTTTCTCATCCTGTCTCTCTCTGCCCCCTTTCTTTCTCCCCCTCTCCCTTTCTCTCTAAGTATTTTCTTTGTACGAGTTTTTATGGTTGTAAAAAAATGTTCATTTCACACTGCCATATAGCTTGAAAGGAAATAGAGCAAACTGTATATAATTTCCTTCGCAATTATGGATGACTAAAACAAAGAGTAAGTGAACGAAAACAAAACAGAGTGCCTCTTGGTCAAACAAATATGATTATAAAAAAAATGTCAATTATGCTCTCAATCTCAGCTCAAAGGATAATATAATAAAGAGAGTATAAACCAACCATGGATGTCATTAACACTCTTAAGGCAACGTCTCTATTTAATGATTTAAGTAACTACAAAGAACATAATAGGATATTTAGGGATACAATTGGCGCCAAATGATGAGTACAAAATAATCTTCTGCTCATGACCCACCCTCGTTTCTTAATATAATTCTTTTGTTTCGTAATTTGAACGAAATAAAGGAAAAATCTAAGTGAGCATCTGTCCTCCGATAACTAGAATGCACTATGATGCAAGTGTGAGGTTAGTTGCTGTTTCCTAATTAAAAACCAATTTCCCCAAGTACTTATAAATGTCATAATTTCAATGATAAACTTATTGTTCAGAAGATTATTGGCGTGGAAGTGTCAGTCAACTACGGAAGCTTCTTTCATTGAGAAAAATAGAGAGAGCGGGAAACCCAATCTCGACGCCATTTGTCGTCTGCTGAAAGTTATTGTTATACGAGTTTAGCTCGTAAAATGTATCATGCCGCTAAATATCCGATGAAAATGGCGATTAGTTCGTTCCTATTTCTCATCATATCATCCTGCTGTGAAAATCATCACAGTATTAATTGATCAATTACCCCTGCATTCCATTCTGGAATCTATTACAGCGCGTAAGGTTACGTATCTATAGCATGATAATTGACGGCTGATTTCCGAAAAGATGAAATCAATAGCAAAATGAAATTGTGACAAATCTCTGTCAAATACACTTAGCGGGAGAAGAGGAGAGACAAAAACGGGGATGCCGCTGCGTTTATTATCTAAACCCCTCATCTAATTAATTAAAACAAGTGTTAGTGATGACTAAGTGGAATTATCTTCCTTCTCTTTCTTTTTCGCTGGATAGTCCCCGATGACATATTGCGAGGTATGTTGCGATGTAGTTTGTAAGGCGAGGAAACGTGGCTAATTAATGCCATGCCTTTCGAAGCACGCATTTTTTATTTGACAACTGGCAAACTATTGGGTCGGGTTAGTCCAGGATTAAGCCCGGGTGCTTAGCGCGGAGACTCGGAGACCGCGCCGTGTGGACTCATCCCTTAAAACCCTCCCTCTTTTCTTAACAATAGTCAGAACGAAGCCGGGGAATTAGGAGGCAGAGAAACTGTGTCAGTTTGAAATTAAAGGCAACAGGGTTAAAAAGTATGAGTCGATGGTAGCCTGTTATTGCATTTAAGAATTCTGCATTTTAGCCTGTTATTGCATTTAAGAATTCTGCACACCCCGATCATGACTAGGCCTACTAAATTTCGAAGTATTCTTCACAAAATTACATATAAATTGTGATCTATCAAGATTATAGTCATTAACTTCTATAAAAGCATTTCCATCTAAAGTAAATTAATAAAATATACTTATGTAAACAATTCAGTTACTTCTAATTTTGCATTATTGATTTGATATTCAAGATCTGTTTAAGTATGTTTACATCCCCCCCCCCCCCACCTATTATGATCAGGGTGATACAAATTTAGTATTTCATGCGTTTCTTGTTCCGTCAAACAAAGCAGAATATTATGTTTATGTTGAATGTTAAAATGTTATTGGATTAATAAAAACTTATCATTTTTTTTTAAAGCAGAATAACCTCATATACATGCATATCATATCTTTGTCTTTTGAAAACCCACCCCCAGTTACTTTAATATTTTTATTGTCAAAGAGTTCAGTACAAGTTAAAATACCAAAACATAATCAATAAAACTTCCATCTGTATTGCGAACTCTACAACCCCGTAAAAAAGTTTCTAAAAGAAGAAAGAAACAAAACTTTAAAAATCGTAATTAATGTTCACATTCTTGGTATAATGTGCTTTTAAACTGCTTATATAAAATGACAACAAACAAACGGGTGTCCTTTAAACTTGAGATCAACTTGCGTTGGCGACATAGATCATGCGTTAATACACGCTCGCTAAGGAAACACACTACAGCTCTGCATTAACCGGTATCTAATGCGTATTAACAGGTGCTTGTATTAATTAATCACACGAATCCTTCGGAGATGATATTTTACAAGGCGACGAGTGTTGCTTCAAATAAGACAAATAAATAAGAGGTTAGCAGGATAAGAAGTAGAGAAAAAAATGTTAAATGCGATATAATTTTCCAACTTTTTCATACTGGGTATCTTCAGGAATGTCGGAGGTCTTCCGAAGTCTTTTTGAAGGGGATAAGTAACTTTGGGATGGGCTTTAGAGCACCCATGATCAAATAGACAAGATTCGCAAATCAATAGTTTCCGGCTATTTGAGCACTGATTTGGGCTCGAAAATAAGGAGGGATTTGAAAGAAAGACGTGAGGATTTGAACTGAAATGTGTGTCGTTTTTATAAAGAAAACAAGTTTTTCCACTGTTTTTCTTTCTTTTGTTTAGTATTTCTGCATTCATTGTTACTTCAGTGAATAGTAAAGAATGAAGTTCCTCAAAGAAACAACACAAGAAGGAAACAAACGAATATAATTATATAACTAACTCTACGGTCGTGTAATTGTTATACAAAAATCTTAATATAGCTGATCTATTTTCATTTCCTGTTTCATCTCATTATTCATCTAGCATTTTCTTTCTTTTCTTTCTCATAAATCTTTTTCGAACCTTTCATTTTAAGATAAAATTCGACATTAGTGACATTTATCATTGTTCGTTAAAAAAAAAGGTTCTAATGTCACACGTACACACACACACGCACATTCCTAACCACACACACGCACGCACGCATACAATATACTCTTGAAGTTTGAGAAATGGCACTAGAAATTTCGAAATAGATTTCTTTTGTTTAGAATATCCTAAGAATAGATATTTGCTGCGTAGGCGTAATCTTATAAAGTAATTAATACTTGGAAGTAATAATAGTCATCCTCTGTGAACAAGATATGAGAAACTTTTGTAAAATAAACACAAGGGTGATTTTCATACCCTGTTGTATATATAGAAATCATGTTTAGTTTTCTGATAAATTACGATTTTCATGTTTTCATAAGTTATGGACGCGGGCTATTGACATTTTCTCAGGATTTATTTTTCGAAAGTCTTTACAATGATATTTAGGGCTGTTAGTCCAGGGGTAGTAGTCTAACATTTATCAAGATTATTTAAACCTACTTTTAGATTATAATTCTTTTTCTGTTTTTAAGATTATACTTTTAGATTATAATACAATCTTATTAACTGTCAAGCTAACGTATATGGCCTGGCAACCACCCTAGACACTGTCTTGTTGTCGATGATAAGGAAAGATATACAACAATAATTATGCCATTCTATTAATCATCTTGTAATGACCTATTCTAGAGATAAAAATGAATAATGATTCTCCGAGCTAAATTTTAATCGGTTAGTGGACGCATTTATAATAGTAGTATTGGTAGTAGTAGCCTAGTAGTAGTAGTAGTAGTCATCGGCATCGTTGTTATCGCATCATAAGTAGTAGTAGAAGTAGATAAAGACCATCTTCGTAGTAGTAGAAGAATTATATGTAGTAGTAGTAGCAGCAGGAGTAAAAGTAAAATACTAGTAGTAGCAGTAGAAGTAGAAGTAGCAAACAGAAGTAGCTACAACAGCAGTAGTAGCAGCAGCAGCAGCAGCAGCAGTAGTAGTAGGAACAGGAACAGCACCAACAGCAGAAGTAGTCAAATCAAATAATATAAACATATCAAGCATTACATATACAAATGTAGCATTTCATTGAGATGGAAGAGTAGTCTCTTTAATTACCCATACATTACTGCAGGGGATACCGGCGCTTAGTAATCAGCCAATCATCACAGTGTTAATAGTGTTCAAGCTTTAGGCTGGTTAGTGTTTTATGTAACAGGCTAGCAGGAGTTAATTCTAAATTTCCCCCTATCGAGGACGAGATACCTCTGAACAGCTTCCTCTGTTGACTAATTCACTCTCACCTTCTTGCCCTACTCGCTTTGAACAGTGCTGCTTTCCAGTGGCGCAGTACGGGTCCAGTTATAAAGGGGGTACTGGCATGGGGGCGCACCAGAGCCATCTATACACAGAGTTTGGCCAACTTGGTTTTACTGGGTCACAACATGGCGTATATTCTTTTGTTTTGTGCTTGCCCAAAGTAGTCGCCATATTGTGTCCAACTCGAACCGGGTTAGCCAAACTCTGTGTATAGACAGCTCTGGGGCGCACCGGTATTTTTGATGATGATAATAATGGGTTCTTGTATAGCGCTCATATCTGTCTGATTAGAAGTTCATAGGGCTCCACAATATACCCTGGCTTTAGCATGGCTGCCATTATGGCGCTCAAGCATAATTATGAAGGAATTTATTCCTGCCAGGTACTCATTTACCTCACATGGGTAGAGTGTGGCAAATGTGGATTGATGTCTTGCCAAAGGATATTAGTTTTGCGGCGGGACTCGAACCGCGAACCAAGTGATCCACAGTCCAGCAACATATCCTTTAGACCACGACACCTCCACTTCGAGAATGAACTACGAATTGATAAAATTACCGATTGTGGGGAGAGTGTGCTTTGGGATTTCTAACATCTCCTTTTTTCGTTATTTCCCTCTCACCATTCCCTTCTTGTCCTTTCTCTTTATCTCTCTCTCTCTCTCTCTCTTATTTTTCCTTCTCCCCCTTCAACAAAGGGGGTGCCCCCGTATATCTAAGTCATTCGAGTCTTCTCTCATCACTTCACAGCAAATTTTCTTTTCATGAAAAAGCATCAAGTTTCATATAACTGCACACAAATATAAAAAAAAGTTTCATATAACTGAATTGAATCATCATCTGCAACTAAAATAAAAATATCATGCAGTATTACTCACTGGCGGATCCAGGGGGCGGGGGCCCGGTCCCCCTGGATCCACCAGTGATTTTTTGAGGACAAACAAAAATTAGTGCACACTACCCCCCCCCCCCCCCCCCCACTGAGCGAATTTTCGACCGGCGCGATTTTCAAATATTTTGGAGCACTACCCCCCCCCCCCCCTCACTGAGCAAAACATTGGCCAGCACGATTTTCATATTTCAGCACACTAAATTTCAAATTGATTTCAAATTTGGGCCCCCACCCCTAGGAAATCCTAGATCCGCGCCTGGTATTACTTGCTTGTTAGGACCAGCAAATTATTCTAAATTTGACGAAAACTTACTGAAAATCACACTGAGGCCTGCTGTGAATACCTCCCGAAATGCACACATGAAACTACGTCCTCTCCGTCCCCCTTCCCCACTTTCTCAGTAGCTTTCGTAGCTTTAATTTGTTTATTTATTCTTCATGCCAGCTATTTTTAATTTGTTACATCGTTAATGTCGAGCTAGACTTTTTTTTTGGGGGGGGGGGTCTGTTTTCTTGTAGTCCGTGAGTTTCACATCTAAGTACGATAGCAAGTATCGATATTCCTATCGGAATGCACTATAATAAAGACATGTTTACATCAAATTTTTTTTGGCGCAGAAATACTTGACATGGTTCTACAGGCCTACATTGCTTATTTGATGGTGCATATGCAAACATAAACTGGTATTTTTTCCCGACGATTTCGTTTCTATGGCTATTGAATGCATCATATCGTCATAACTTGAGAACAGAGAAGATGCACTACAGATGACTGCTGTGGGTTATTAAGAAATGGATAAAGAGGGGACGGAATCCTCTCCGGACGAGGGACTGTCCATTTAGCATTGACCATGCTCCTGTCTCCTGATGCTGACCAACTATTCTTAACGAGGCAATCAACTAAGTGGATGGGCTATAGGCCTTAGCAATATAAGTAGACATTGAACGAGGAGCAGGGAGATAATAGGATGACAGGGCTTTAGCCAAAGAGGTCATCCACTATCCTACCCCCTCTCCCCTCCCCCGTCTTCTTTCTTAATCACCTCACTTAATTTCGGCCTTGTTGATACGACACTACATATGTTTCGGTCCCTTGCAAGTGTTGCTCTACAGGAAATGTGTAATTGGTCCTAAAGTAAACGTTCCCTATCTTTTCCCTTCCCCTGGCTCTCTACCTTTCTCTTGACTTGAGCAGTCGAGAGTCCTTTCTCCCACCGTGCCTCGATGCCAGGTTTTTTAATCGGTGCACATGGCCGTCCGGAAATGCTGCTAATTCGAATAATTGGAATATTGACTTGTTGAACGCTGCCACTGACTAATCAGGCAACTGACGAGAAAATTGGCGACAACAAGACGCCGCGAAGCGTTAGCCGCAGCGGTTAAATCGGGGGCTAGCACGCACCTCTTGCAGCCGTGCTGTACCCCTAACCACCTCGTTAACGGAACCTTTACGGTCATGCCGTCACAGACAGTGGAAACGTTGCACACCGGCACACAGGTGTCTCTCATTTGCTGCATCTTCACAAGAATGAAAACCCTAACAGGTTGCACACCACTCTCTGCTAGAGCGGCGCCACATCAGACACGACAGTGGAAACGGCATCCGTCTGCCTGTACTTTGATAATTTTGCAGACCATATGCTCATAATCAGATAATCCAATTTGATTTGGTTACCGCATTACTATTGTTGATTTAGAAGTTATTATCGAGGTATCATCTCGGTTTAATCGAATGAAATGATGCAGGCATAAGAACAATGGGGATATATTCAAAGCGTTTTCTGTTAAAACTTCTGCTACTAAAGTGTATCCGTTTAGTATCAGTTTGCACTAAACCTTTAGGATCGGTATTAAACATTCTCCGAACATGCCAAAAACGCCGAATTTAATCCGGCATCATTAAACATTCTACAAACAATATCATCATTAGAATTTGATAAGAAAATCGTTATTTCAACAAAAATTTGGGGTTGATGTCTTTTGCCTGACTATCAGCTCTCCAGTGTCAAAAGTTCGACACTATTAATGTGACAATCTAATTAATACGTCCTCAAAATATTTAAGATAAAAATTGATGTATACAGAATTTACGATGGACTACCTTGCTGTCAATATTATAGATTGGCTGCAGCCCGGAAATTCAGAATGTCAAAGTTTCAGAAATCTCAGGTATGGATCCCATAGCTCCCCCCCCCCCCGCGTCCCGTACGCCTTTCCCCCAAAGACAATTTTTAAATGGAATGAACCATTGATACCATTGTTTTTTTAATCCGAAGCCTGCCCCTGCCCCCTGTTTCCCACACACGCATTCTCGCCCCTCACCTACCTCGAAATCGCCCAACCCTCGTCATCCCATCCCTGTAACCTAAACTGTCTCGCCCTCATCTTTTTTCTGGTCATCCCGCCCTTATCCTTACCCATTATATACCATGCCCCTCCCCATACCGCACCCCGCCCCCATCCTTCGACAGTCCCTGCTCCTCCGCAGCCATGTCATATTGCAACCTGTTCGTTCCTAACAATTGGCATTTGACGTGGGTGCCTTGACTTGACTCGTTTGTGGATAGTAGCAGACACACCGCTACGCCGTGAGTGTTCGGAGCCAAGTCATAGGATGTAATCAGAACAATTGTTGCCCTGTTTGGTCGATAATTCGCGGCAAAACAAGGAAATCATAGCCGGATCTGTCAGCTTAGTAAACTGCTCATTGACGCTGAGTATTGGGATGATGTTCCTATCTCACGGAATCCCGTAACAACCCCCACCACAACAAGTGTTGAACTCTCGCGAATGCCGCCCAATTTAGAACTGTAGGAAGTCATTAGGATAATTAGAGTCAATTATTCAGCAACATCTCAACACACGCACATTAGAAATTATGAAACCATGATTGTTCATGGAAAAAGGGAAAATGAGAACATTTATATTCCATATTTTTAAATAAAAGAACAATGTTCTTTCCTTTTCAAACGTCCTCAAACTGAAGAGTGAACAAAGCTACGAACCGCAAACCGAGGCGTATGGAGAAATTTAATAAATGAAAGGGGCGGAGGACACTTGAAGTGGCTTAGCCTCAATTGTCGTAGACCAACTGCAAGTCTATTGTTTGTTTATTTGTTTATTGTTGTTTTTATTTTCAAAAGAGGGAGGGGATTATACGTCAGTTTTAACTGCTAGTTGATAGGACACCAATGACGAACTTTAAACGAGACTATACAACCCAGAAGACCAAAACTTTTCATCACTGTAGTCTCCGAATTTCGCACTACCATACCAGTGTTGATTAAAAATAGTCTACTAATTATATTTATCAATTGATACAAAATTATCGCGGTTATAACCATCCCCATAGTCACTCGGTCACCGACTCCTGGCCTGAGTGTCCTAGGTCGACCTAGGTCGATGGGGGAACGTGTGAAGTGCCCGTTTGAGAATGTGGTGGTATTTTGTATTCCTAATTTTCCATACTGCCATTTGAAGAAGAAAAATGTTATGAATATTTGGGGCAAAAAAATAGTCAAGCCTGTCTGGTTGAAACACAGCAAATTATAACAACAACGACGACAACAATGCGTTCCCGGTCAGTGTTATCCATTGACGTTGGGCATCTTACCGTTTTTCTTCAGACATCTATATGAAGGTTAGAGGTGGTTAGATCTTCCATCTTCGGCGAGTTCGTCCCTGACAACTGACGGCTGATGGAGGCTTTAATGCCCTTTGCAGTCAATGCGTCATTTGTCTGACGTAAGACCCGTCAGCGATTGGCGCAGTCTTTGACGTGCTATGTGAGATCTGTATCATGTATATCCTCCCCCTCCCCCCCCCCCCCCCCCACCTCTAAAAAAAAAAACAACCTGCACAGTAATCAGTGCAAATATAAACTGCATTCACACTGCAAGCAAATATCGTCGATTTTTCTCACATTCCGGTGTTTCGTCAGTAGTTGCTAAAGCCCCTTTCACACCGGGCCATGCGTAGAGTTGCGTAGTGTTGCGTACCGACTACGCCGAGCGTACGCAACCCTACGCCGGCCTACGTAACTATACGCTGAGGGACGCAAAAGGGTACGCGAGATGGTACCTTCGGCGTAGATACTAAACGCAGAAAGCACGCATTCTGTATGCAAGTCTACGCAACACTGCGCAACACTACACTACAGTACGCCAATCATACGCAATAGTACGCTACTAGTACGCCAGTCCGACGAAGCAGTAAAAGCTTGCGTACACAGTAAGCAACCGTACGCAACCGTAAGCAAACATGTATGCCAGGCCTACGTAATCGTACGCAACCCTACGCCTGTTATACGCAATCTTACGCCGAAGGTACGTGTTGCCTATGCACAAGGTACGTAACCATACGCCATCCTACAACATCCTACGCATAACCTACGCAGGGACTACGCCGCAGCACCATTTTTTTTTCTTCAAGAATACGCTGGATAATTTCGACGTAGTCGGTACGCCACACTACGCAACTCTACGCAGATCCGGTGTGAAAAGGGCTTGACCTATTACCGGTAAGCTGGTAGCAAATACAGACCTATATATTAAGTCCATGTTACGATACAAGCCTCATTGTGAGCGATAGAATTAGACAATGAGCTCAAAAAAGTATACTTTTTTCATGGTATTAAATCCACTTAGGCTATATTAAGTCGTCATTCTAACAACCAGCTCACATCAAAACACAATCTTCAATCAGTCAAAGAGGCATGTTTCTATTTTTAAAAAAATAGCCACAACATAAAGTAGCGAAGCTTGGCAATTTACACCACTTGCATCAGGTGGGGTCAGGGTTATGGTTTTGGCAATTTAAAAAAAAAACATGCCTCTACGACTGTTTAATCAGAGAGGTGAAAAAAAGAAGTGGAATCAAGCCGCTTTTATTTGACCCCATGCTCCAAGCCGCCGAAAAGTTGTGCGCTAATCTGCAACTATGGACCAGGTGGTGAGATAAAAGAGCGCATAAAATTTCAGGATTTAGAATTCCTACATCAGAAAATGTTATCCCAGCAACTGTTCGCTGTCCTTTCCAGTGATTTCTCATCAATTGTCGAATTTGTAATGAGTAGAACAAGCGAACACAAACTTGTGTCATTTCATCGTTTTTTCCAACTGCAAAAAAAACAAGAAAACACGCGAAAACACGCATTAGCAAACTACATGTTATTTAAAATTGTAAATCATGGATTAAATAACGGGACATTAAAACACGCACAAATTAGCGCATTAACCTAAAATATTGGGTTTTTGTCAGGATCTAATTTTTCTTCTACCAACTCTGGCACACAAGGAAGGGCGGATTATTAAATTTGAAAAATTGTTTGATGTACTATTCCCAATACAATCCCATTATAAAGTTTATGATTTGCACTGAAATTTTGCCGGTAATTTAATATGTTGTAATACATGTAAAACTGGTGCCTGGCCTCCGAAAGTCCCCGCAGTTGAAGCGCGGTTCGGAGCATGGAACTTCAAAGCCAAGTGGAATGTTACACACCCTATTGTTATGCTTTAGAACTGACGAATGCGTTTGAATAAATTACAAGAGACTCCTTTCTTTCACCTCCCTGGTTTAATAATGCCTGCCATTTCAATACCACTCTGACATCCTGACACTCGTGGCTGGCGCCATAATAGACCATTTCGTAATGTAATCGAATGTAATTATGCTTATATATCTTTGTTAAGTGCCTCGTTATGAATTATTTCATTTCTATAGTCAAAAAGCGAATTGCAAACATTAATTGTTGCTAGGTATGACAAACATTATGGCGTGTCCTACCTAACAGCACATCATGCATCAATTTGCATTCTGACTATTTAAATACAATTATTCATAACAGGTGACTGAAATACTTTGTAACGAGGCACTTCACAAAGATTTGTGCATTAAGTTTGATTACATTACGAAAATGGCATATTCATTGGGCCGGGTCAATCCATCCATCCACACGAACGTACGTATGGGCCTACACACACGAAGGCCCGAGTTCACAAAGGAGGTTTGTCGACAAACCTAGGTTTATGTGCGTCATATGACGCGGTTTGACGCGTTTAAGACCAAGGTTTGTCGACGAATCTCTTTTGTGAATTCGGGCCGATACGTTTACGCGTAATCATGGTTATCTAAAGCGTTATTGTTATATATACACCCTGTCTATATCACGTAATCCACACACCTGAAATTACACTGTCATAATTATTCATGTTCTTCATAGTTCATACTCACGCTAATCATCCAATACTACAATATCAATATAGTATTACACCATCTTCATCAAACAACAAATCTAAAACACGTTAATTCAGAAATAAACCTTACCTCGTCGAAAGACAAGAGAAGAAAGCGGATGTAGGTCATAGGTCACAGGGGCTGCCACCAACGTCAAATATGCATCAAACCTTGAAGCCGTGTTCAAACTATCAATATACTCCTTACACAATTATTAATAAATTTCTCCAACAGGAATACAAATAGATGCCTTACCGTATTAAACACAATGGCGCTTTCCCCCCCCCCCCCCCCTCGCTCTCTCTCTCTCTCTCTCTCTCTCTCTCTCTTCTCTCTCTCTCTCTCTCTCTCTCTTTCTCTCTCTCTCTCTCTCTCTCTCTCTCTCTCTCTCACACACACACACACTATTCTTTTATTTTTTGCACATTCAATTGCCATCTTGGGCTCCCTGTCTTTCTTTAAGTTGTTCACCTTTTTATTATTTCTATCTCTTTTTTTTTCTCATTCTTTTTAAAAAACTTTTCGTACATTTGTATTTCTTATTACTTTAATTTGTAGTTCTATGGAGTGTATGAGTATATGCATCGTGAAATAGAGAGTGGGTGAGAGAAAGCGAGAGGAAGAGGGGGCAGCGGAAGAAAACTAATGTAAATGTAAATATTACTACACGCATACGTACACGTGAGCATGTACCTATTTATGGTAAACAATGAAAAGATATGGAGCGAGAGAGAGAGAGAGAGAGAGATAGATAGAGAGGGGTAGAGAAAGAGTGAGAAAGAGAGAAAGAGAGAGAGAGAGAGGGGAGAAAGAGAGAGAGAGAGAGAGAGAGAGAGAGAGAGAAGATGACGGACAGATACACAGACAAGTCAGACGAATAAGATATATAAATAAGGCAAATATTGTAAGCTTATTAGGCAATACCTATATTGCTCTGAAGAAAAGTTTAATATTGATATCGGACACATTTATGACAATATAAGAGCGAAGAAAAGCACGAAATAAGAGCAAATCATTGTAAGTGAACAAAAAGGACGATTCTGTTTCACCCATGATAGGGGTGAAAGAACGTAGGGTGGGGTGGGAGAGGGGTACTACGCATTACCCTTCACCTGTCTAGGTGATCTTTAACAGTGAATCATGAGTCACAATGAAAGTATGACAGAAGAGTAGCTGACTAAATTGATGCAATTTCCCCTGAGCCAGATTACTCGTTATATTTTCTTCAATTCATATACGAAAGACTCTTCACAATCCGATAAAACACTGTCATCCCGGGCATGGTAGGCCATATTTTTGTTTTTCTTCAATTCATATACGAAAGACTCTTCACAATCCGATAAAACACTGTCATCCCGGGCATGGTAGGCCATATTTTTGTGATGTAAGCACAGACAATGCACATCCCAATTGAAGTAACTTTCTCTGTATAAGTGAACATGCCTTCCTATACTTAATTCTCTCCTCATTTTTTTTCTTCTTTCTCTCTTCTTTCCTATCAACTTTCTGTTATATAAAATGTAATTTTCATAATAATATCTATAATGTTCTTTCGGTAACTGTGTTAATTTTATCATGGGCGTTCCCAACTCAAGCTATGCTTTCCGGGTTTTCGCCTCCTTCCGTATCTGAATTATTTACTGTATACTCTATGTTAAAATAATTGTTACATATATAATGTTATACATTGTGTTTCATATTGTACTGTTGAGAAGGAAATAAATGTTAATAAATACAAAAATACAAATATGCTGATAGTAACTGTCTGAATATTAAGAGTTGTGCATTTTGATACCTTATAAAGTCCATGAGGCAAGTTTTCCTTGTTTTCGGTCATATTGATGTGCAATTCGGGCTTGATAGCTCTGTGCGATTTATAATTACCCCCATAAAAAATGCCTACGTCTTTACTTAATCGTGTGTCAAACGATCGCGAAGAATTTCGAAGAATAAGAGCTATTGCTATAGGTTGTTGTATATCCCATAGAAATATGTTTGCATTCCTTAATATGTTATTGCAATGTACACCCATTCAAAATATGATTGATAATGCAATGGAAATTGTCTATAGGTGAGCTTTTACGAATATCTTTATTCCATTCTCTTTAATTATTGAAAAATGAAATTATAAGTTTGTATTGATAAATTAATGATGCAGCGAACCAATCTGATTGACCTATATGGGACTCTCCATACAGGGACAGATGGTGTGACTAGCTGTCTAAAATTATCGGTTGAGACATGAACTGGATATTGTTCGCAGTTGCACAATATTTTAACCCCCCCCCCCAAAAAAAAAAAATAATAATAATAATAATAAATAAAATAAATAAATAAATAAATAAATAAATAAATAAATAAATAAATAGATTTAAAAAAATAAAAAATAAAAAAATAAAAAATAAAAAATAAATAAATAAATAAATCCCAGGCATAATGTTATTACTCACTCTCTCTCTCTCTCTCTTCTTTTCTCAATTGATATTCAGTGTATTCTCTCGCTATTTTCCTCTCTCTTTCTTCATTTCCTCCCACTCACGATCTCTTTCAAGTCGTCATTTCTCCCGTTTCATCACCTTCCTCTCTTTTTTCTGTAAAATTAATTCTCCTCTCTCCCTCTCCCTGTCTCTGTCTCTGTCTCTCTGTCTCTCTCTCTTTCTCTTTTGTCATTATCCATCCAATCCCCCTTTCCATTTCTCTGTCACATACCCTCTCTATACCCCCACCTCCCCTCCCCCCCCCCCCCTCTCTCTCTCTCTCTCTCTCTCTCTCGACTGCAACAGCAGATCCAATACCCTTTCCACATACTGTTTAGGAGACCGTTTTTGAACGAGTTTAAAAGTTAGGGTTATCGCTATCAATAGGACTGCGACTCTGAATTCAATACAACAAGAAATCAGCCATACCATCACCAGCCTTCATATTTTCTTCAATTATTTATTGAAACAAACATCATTGTGTGATATAGTACCAAGTGTTCACTGTACAAAAACAATCAGATTTTACAGTAGATTACGTTGTCCGTCGTTGCACCCGCCCATCGTTCTCATCGATCATTTTCTTTCAGAGATTCACAATGACATTATATTTTTTTATCTTACAAAGCAGCTTTTGTACAGAAATACTAGGACATTTTATAACAGTGAACACGACTGATGTTAAGGAACGTGAAGTG
The DNA here is from genome assembly GCF_000002235.5 of Strongylocentrotus purpuratus. Classification (NCBI taxonomy): domain Eukaryota; kingdom Metazoa; phylum Echinodermata; class Echinoidea; order Camarodonta; family Strongylocentrotidae; genus Strongylocentrotus; species Strongylocentrotus purpuratus. Next base: position 23,503,720 of record NW_022145600.1, on the reverse strand, counting down.
AATGGCACATTGAGATTTTAGTGAACACGGAGATTTTTAACTCTGCAAAATTGGGGGAAAGAAAACGCCGTCGTATCCCTTCTGCAACTTTTATACCATGAGATAATTTTTGTTATAATTATTTGGCGTGGTTAATTGAGACGCAATAGACTACCTCCGAATTGAAATCTAAGGGCTTGATCCAATAAGCTATTTTTTGTAGCAGAAATCGTATTCATGATCTAAAAGAATAACGTGGTTACTCCTCCTTCAACAAACATTCGTTTTCGTATCACTGAAATTAAATAAGTTCATTTTAAGAGTCAACAATTACCCGTGTCCAATGATATTTACGTGGTGCGTGTACGGGAAAATACAAGAAGCGCATACTTTTAAAATCTGGCACTTCTTTTACCGAAAATATCAAGTCATGCGTTATGGTCTGTTGTGCGTGGGATTTGAAATACAGACCCCTGGCATTGCAAACTTCGTATTTTTCATAAATCCATATCGGCGAGAAAATAGAAAATACAGATGTTGAAAACGAAATTCTAGAAGATCCTTAGGAAATGAATTCCTTTAATCTCAACTACAGTTTTATTTTACAATGTGGATACTTTAGAAACATCTACATCAACAATGGTCTACCTAAGACAAATATTTCGTTTTTCAACAGATTTTTCAGCTCAAAGCCGACCGTACGTGTGACACATACAAATAACATTTTGACAATTTTCAAGGTGCTAATATAAATTTATCACAATGATCTATGCATAATGCACTTTCCTTTTACTATGGTAATCATCATGAAATACCCCTCCCCATTCAAACGCCTCCCTCCCTTCACCTTTTCCTTAACTTGCCTCTCTCCGTTGCGTGGTGTTTCACGTCATAAGAAATTAGGCGAGCTTACAATTTGAAATTATTAATGAGACGTCTTGACTTTGCCAACAAATTGGTTTTTGGACTTAAACGTTACAGCGTGGTTAAAAAGAATATGACAAAATAGGTATTTGAAATATTTTAAAAAGTAAGAAAAAGCCTTAAATATCTTAAATTAGACTTAGAGACGATTTCATCGGCACGACGAAGTTGTATTCGTCATGCTGATTCGATATCTAGAAATATCTTTATGATATTTTTGAAAAAAGAGTGGTGAGAGAAAACACAAAAATACCAAAATAATAAGTGGACAAACGCTTGTTCTTCGGTTTTGCCTTAAGAAAAATACCCAAGTACAAGATCGCAGGATAGATATTTAAGAAATAAAATTCCATCAAATTAATGTTGAACGTGTCAGATAATTAGAGGAAAAAAAGAATAATGTTATTACTCAAGCATTTTCAAATCCTATTTCTAGCATTTTGGTTGCATAACAAAGGAATGTAGCTCAACCTAAATTTCTAATCCAGAAAAGTCACATGAGGATTTAAATGGTCTCATTTGCAACGAGAGCTGTATATAATCATAAACTGTATTCATTACGTTAATAATCTCCTCTTCTTCGGTAGGTAGCGGTGCGTTCATAGATCGGCTACATGGAGGGAGTGAAGGGGTTCAGTGCTGTACTGTATGGCCGGAGCACACGGGGCATTGCTTCGATTGCAGTATTACCTGGCTGTGACACCTAAGCTTCTGAAGACATATGGCTCATACGCAGGTAATGAAACATGATTTCACATTTCATTTAGTATTAGTCCTTCTCACACAACCCCAAAGCGTCAGTCGTTGACGCAGTCCTGCGCTAGGCAATTGACGCCATGTGTTCAGCGAGCATCAGCCACCGTGGGGGTATTGAGTTTGAATAATCTTTTCTTATGTTCATTTTCATCACATTTTGCAACTGATTTGGGATCGGTAGTCATAAATTTCATGATGATTTACAAAAGATGGCGTTAAGAGGTGTTTTCTGAGGTGACGATTGTCGTTTTCTTCATTTTACTCTTAGATGTGTTCAACTGTTCTCGCTGTGTGGCCGTAACATGTAGTTCATTTTTTGTCGTGCTGTTGAAAGTGCACATCATGCAGAATGGAACCGAAGAAGATTGGTGCATTATGATCACCCTGGGTCTCTACGGAACATGGCTGCCCAGGAGCCTCGAGGAAGTCACATGACTAACGTCACCTGATATCTAAACATGCTTTGAGCAAGATGGCGCTTCACGTCATCCACAAGTCGCATTCAATCAGCAAAGTTCAAGCAGTCAAACTCGAAGTTCATAAAAGTAGAGCCGCGGCGTCACAGCTGGAGCGCGATGAAGCACGTTTCACGTCTACAGGGCGGCGACAGAACTTGACAGAGGTAAAAGTTGCATCGGAGGTGCCTGTTGTCTACAGAATAGGACGAGGAGTTCTACGTACAGCATGGCACACATGGCTCTGAGCACTTCAAGCAACAAGAAAAGCCACAAGTCTCTGCAGATACCTTTTATCAAGCATCTCGGTCATAGTCACTGTCATGGTCGAGAGAGTCCCCGTTCGGGATCCGATAGTACGGTGCGTCTCGTCGATCGTCCTCGAGGTCGGTCAGGGAACCATTCCTGTTATCGCCCAGAGGATTGTGAGATGTCTGTTGGTTTGGCTGATGCGCCTTGATCTCATCCTCCCTCTCATCGCCCTCTCCCTTTCCCGTCGGTACTTCCTGCATGAGAAGAAAAGAAACGAAAGAATCGAGATTAGCAAAGATTGTCAAAAATGGCGCCACGGATGAGAGTATTGCTATCCGAATAAGCCCCTCGTAAAACACACCCGAACTTCCCTATCCAGACGATATGAAGGCATTTCCCCGTTCCTTATTCACCACCGTAAGGAGGAGTCAATCACCCGGCGAGTGATAGCGATCAACTCTATAAGAATCCAACCCTTCTTGAAAGACACGCTCTCTGGAACACCACAACCCCTAGAAACGATCACACCCATAACGAGATTGCTTTGCGTTTAGGAAACCTAAAATAATCTTTGCAAAATCATGGTTTAACCGCTCAGTCCCTTTTTTTCCTCCCTCTTTCCTGATAAGGTTCAGCCTTGCCCTGTGTACGAATGCGTGAAGTAGACGGATGCGGAAATTTTTCCTCTCTCAAATGGCGTACATCCCATAAGGTCGTTCTACTCCTGGAAAGAGTGTATCCAGATTTAAAAACAGGCAAGGTTTTACCTTTAGGCAGACGCTTGAAAAAATAAACTCTATAATACATCCACTTTGCCTAGTCTATCAAGCTCGCATAATATTCAATAAAAACACCATCTAAGAAAACAATGACACCTTGGAAGAACACTTTTCTTTAACGTTCCATAAAAGATTTTGAATGAACTGTCTAATAACAACCTTAGCGGCCCCCTGATTTACTTTTACCACCAGAATCATTTTCTTGAAACAATTCTTATAACACAATGTGACCCTTCCGATACATGGTTTTAGACTCGGTAGATAAAGTGTTTTGTTAAATGATGCATGGAAATAATAGTGAAATAACACTGTACGAACAATTTTGAAAATAGATGTGATCTTTCGAATCTTTAGTCAACTTGGGGGGATACTCCACACCCCTTCCAACCCCGACAGACCTTAATGCATTACTCTCCCGTTTGCATCATCGCATCTGTCATTGATTCGTTCCTTCTTGCTTGTAAGGAGGAGGAGGAGGAGGGGGAAAACAGAGCATGAGTAGAGAGGGGTAAAGAGCCTTCGAGCTGTGATTAATAGCCTCGAATTACAAGCGTTTTTCACGGCCGTGGTGGACCATGACGTTTGGAGTGCTAGTCGATGTCTTCATCATCGAGGCAAAAGGTCAGTGACGACGAGGCGAGTGACAAGCATTTACTGCCTGTCATCCCAGGTCCCGCATCAAGCATAGGTGCAGCACCCCAGGCATTAGTCCCGTAGTGACGCCTTTTGCACAAGAGGCGCTATTTACTGAGTTCAGGCTGCGTCAGTGGATTTTTTTTTTCATTCAGTTTCTTATCATGTCACTCAAACCGTATATGCCCCGTCAAAGACCGCGCCAGTCATCGACGCAGACCTTCGTCAGCAAATAATCCTTGCGTCAAACGAGCATAAGGAAATTGCCGTACCCTGGCGCTTACTAATCATCACACCCCCTGGCAATTACTTGCCTACTTCAACATTCTGAGTTTCTGACACAGTTTCTATGAAAGAACGTTTGACTCTCTTTCGTCTGCCTGGCTTGTCGTTTACGACAGAAAATACACAGAAGCGAGAAAAACTAATTTAAATCGAAAGGACTACTCGAATCACTTGTTAATGTAAACTTGATTGTATCAAATTACAGCTACTTCATAAATCATCAAGATTGAGTCAATTATTAAGATGGAGAGAGGAATTAAAAATCAAATTGGCGACGCGCACTAAGTTAGTCTTGTACGCTGCCAATGCAATTTCAAGTCACTGGATCGCTTTGTTCCTAAAAGATCATCAATGCTTTACTTTTCTTGAATCCTTCCTTCATTTCGTTCTTCTTCCAGACTCGATACTAATTACAAGCAAGGAGAAATCTTATTTGAACATGGTAAATGGTTTGCTATACACCCCCATTTATGATTTCTAAGTACACATACTTAAAACCAAATCTCGAGGAGGCAAAATAAACGAGCTCCAAGAAATACGCTACTCTAATTTGAAAGGTATTTACTGACGATAATCGCATCCGCGCAATTTAGAATCTGGACTGAAGTGGTCTAAGTGCTTACATTTTCGGTGTGCTCGTTATATTAGATACTCATTTATCTAATATTAATGTTTAGCTCCGGTGTGTATTTACAGTAGCCTGTGTTTTTGTGGATATAATCTCTGACGGAAGCATCGTAATTCAGATGGTGCAAAGAGGCCACTCACCGGCGGTTTCTTTCTCTAGTATTCACTCTGATGGAAAACTACTTGACGCATTTTGCTCTAAGGTGCAGGCGGATTTCCCGCCATTAAAACAGTGTCGTCTGTGGCCACATAAAAACGTTCACTTTTACGATTCTTAATGTCCCTGTCTATTTTCCCAGCTCTTTTGTTTCCCGCTGTACAAGTGACTAGATAAACTTATAGGCTTCTCGAGAACTTCATAAAAGACAAATCGGTTGGATCTTACCACCGTTATGTTTTCTGAGAGGGTTGCAAATAGCTTCTTGGGACATGTATGACACTAATGAATAAATAACAACCAGATATCCTTCGTTAGCAAAGAGAAAGGTTTTTTTTTTATTATTAAGGATTATGCCGACAAAGGTGCTGACAAGGAGTTGCTAACAAATAAACTCAGGTGTCTTAATCAAGACCAAGAGTGCTCGTGAATCAAACTAAAGTAGATCTTTTTTATGAGATCGGGAAGTTGTCAAAAGAAGAAGAAAAAAACATAATTCGATGTGGGCACAAAGGGGCTGATTAAATCAAACCATTAACGTCTAAAGAGTGGTGAAATTACCTGTTTTAATCGCCTCCATTTAGCTCTCCTGTTCTGGAACCATGTCTTCACCTGAAAAGAATTGAAAAAAGACGAATATATAATTTTTTTAAAGTCATTCGTTCTTTTTGAAGAATTTTTCTAAACTTAAAAGTCAGTTAAAATAATATGCATTAAATACATACGAATACTTCAATATGACTACATTCTCTTGATTTGTGCATCATAATTATTGCATGGACATGGTTGAAAAGTTGAAAAATCAGAGGGAAGCGAATTTTCCCCATGATTAAAATTGTCGTGTGTAACGTGTTGACGCCCCGGTCAATCATTAGCTCACGGTGAGAGGGCCCCCATTAACGCCCCTCGACTTCTACAAGTGAAGCCTAAGATTATTCGAATGAAATAAAACTGAGCTATCAAGCGGTACTCTTCAATACCTCCAAACCCTCAATTTGCCAATATAGGGCTATCATTATGATTATAGATTAATATGATATTCATTTCTCTGGACCTTGTACAGTGTAGTAAGAACATATTCATTCACTTAATGGTTCTGAATAGAGCGATCCATCCGTATTCGAGTAGGTAATAATCATAATGTTTATGTTCATAATTGTAAATATGTTTTTATACGGGAAAATAAAACCAAACCAAAGCAAATCAATGATCTTGATACCCATCTTCTGTAAACCCCTCTTTCTTTTTTTCTAAATCCATCTATCTCTCTCTCTCTCTCTCTCTCTCTCTTTCTCTACTTCCTTGTTTCACTCATTCTTTCTCCTTATGTTACCTGATTACATTTATATCTATTTGTCTTCTTCTCCTAAAGCCTTTCCCTCTGCTGAGATTACTTTCTCATGCTTATTCATTACTTCTTCCTTATGTTATGTAATTGTATTTTTCACGTACATAATATGTAACTCTTTTATTTTTTTGTATTACTCTCAAATATCCATTTCATTAGTTAATCATTATTCGCTTCGTCTCTAATTTCACTTTCCTTCAATTTATCTCTAATTAGGCGTTCATACATTCCTAAACTAGGCTGATTTTGTGTCCAATCAACTTTAATCACATGCCCATCTAAGATCATTATTTGCTCAGTTTTTATTAAAAAATTAACGTACTTTTGGAAAACGTTACCCAAGATGACCACAAAATTGCCCAAAGTTAATCTAACCAGAAACTGCCCTCATTTTGAGCACTTCGTTTTAACCCAGTATACTAAAGTGTGTGATCCAATATGGTTCACATTATCGAGACTCCGCCACTATTGTGTGACTTGTTTTGATTGTAGTCCATGCAGATGGGGGCCCGTCAAACGCCCATCAAACGGCGCTACCCCCTGGACCATAATATTTGATCCCCCTCGATGGGCTGATCACTTTCAAATACCAGTACTTCAGAAGCACCACTTATCCCCTCTCACCATTATCCACCCCATCGCAATACACCCCTCCACACAGCACTAATCCCCCTCTTGCAAGGCTCCACCGAGATGTTTGATCAACCGGCGGTGTATATAGTGCCCCTCTTCGGGAGTCTATTTGCCCCCCATCCGTGGGGTGTTTACCCCTCTTTAGTCCAAGACAACGGTGTTAGGAGGATTTGGAGTCTTCCAGTGAGAGCTGGGTCAATACGTGCACAAAGGAATGGGAGATATGTCGTCTGGTATATCGTGGTTTTGCTGGTGATTTTTTACTTTCACCTTTTGACGAAAGGATAGTATGGAGATGGAGAGATGATCATGAAAAGGAAAGGGAACATGAAAGAAGGCATTGGGGGATGATAAGAGGAAGGGGGAGTGAGTGATAGTAACGAATTTGGAACAGAAAGATTATTGAAGAGATAAACAGTTTTAAGAGGAAGAAACAGAAGAAAGAAGAAAATTATCAAATTATACAAAATTAATGCTTTTAAAGGGGCATGGCCAGTTCCCCCACCCCCCCCCCCCCACCTCAACCAAATTTTCGATTCTAATCCACCCCCTGTCTACTAGTGATGATGGAGGGAAGATTTGATAGTGATTCCGATTGATCCAGTAGCAGTATAAAGAATATATTTACTTGTCTATTCCAACAAGGCTGTATGTCGCCGCCAAGAGGCGATTAAGTGGCCCAAATCGCTCTCGCAAACAGGTATAGAACACTAATAAATATTCAAAAGGTTTTTTCGATACGCATCGTATACGTTGAATACATTTTGGTCGTTTTCCTTACAAGCCCGATAGTCTGTTTCGTGCTTTGTTTAATCATCGAAGGCAAAAGTAAACACATACTTTTGTTTTGATTTGCTGCGTTTTCAATTTCTTTTTGTTTTTATTCTCTCCAAGCTAGCGTAGATGGGAAACGCCCACTTGTATCGTTGTACAAGAAATACAAGTAACACGGAACTCGTAATGAAACTGAAATGTTAAAGTGATCAGCCGTTAAAACAAGGAGTCAGCGGGCATATTTTTCCACTGTCTATAGAGTAATCTATTTAAAGTTCAAAACACTAATCAACAGTCGCCCCTTTTAACAGAAATATCAGGCATCGAATCACACTTTCAGCAGAACACATTTTGATTTTTCTTTTCTTTTCTTCTTCAAAAGAACATCTGTTAAAATATTTGAGTTTTCAAAAGGACATATTTAAACACAATTTCTTCACAATCGCTTTATTTTGTAGAACTATATGGTTGCAGTGTTGCACATTAAAGATTGTACTCGTAACTCCATATCAAAAATAAACACTTTCTACAAAATAGAGTACCTATTTTGTGAATGTTCCCTAAACATGTGGGTTATCCTATAGCTTTCCTTGTACCCCAATCACACCACTAGACGGACTACAAGCAAAATGACAACCGACAAAATATTTGAGTCACACCACCAAACCGACTTCACACCGACAAAAACAAAAACGATTCTTGGCCATTCGAGATATTAATGAAAATCTTACATTCGATGTTGTCTGTTTGGTATCGGTCCCGCGGTGTGACCGGGTATAATGTATTTACTTTTTTGTTTGGTCTTTTGTCGTTCTGACGTTGGTCTCTTTGGTGCATGTGACTAAGTATAATTTATTGTTTGTTTATGAAATGTATTTGTTTATTGTTCAGGATAATGTCTGTCTGGTGTCGGTCTGGTGTCGGTCTGGTGCCAGTATCGTTAGTGTAACTGGGGTATGAGATAATACGTTTCCATTTCTTGTTATAGCTGAACTGTGTGAAGGTCTCTTATAACGAGCCGAATGCTTAACATGAAGACATAAATGAGTTTCCAACCTGGACTTGACGCCTCCCCCCCCCCCCCCATAAATAGTAATTTAAACAACACCCCCATCTGTTGTGATAATGTTTCATACCATAAACCGACAGGAAAGTACAAAATAATAGCGCTCATAACAAGCACACACCCACTTCACTCATGGTTCCGCCATTTTGGATCTATCTCTTTGTATCTCTCTCCCATCTGAAGCATCGTGAAAATAGATTATGAGTAGGATCGAAACCGGAAAAAGAGTGTGTTGTTGAATGCTTTAATCTCTTCCTGTACAGCTCTTACTCTGGCCTCTATCATAACACAATCACCTATCATCGATCATACATAGATAATTTGAACCATTTCTCCTTGGCATGCGTCGGACAAGCAGATTTTGTTCTAATTATTCTGTAGTGTTTTCGAGTGTATTCTTATGTCAGCTTGTCTGACGTTGCAAGAGAGTCTTGTCGCGAAATTGGCTCCCTGTTCGAGAAAAAAAATTGCTGCGCGGTACGACACTTACCGAATTCCTGAATTCAACTCCGGACCCAACATTGTACCTAACCCTAATCATAACCCTAATCATAACCCTAAACCCAACATAAACCCCAATTGCAACCCTAACCCCAAATCTTTTCTACCTTTAACGAACTAAAGCCCGGAAAAATGCCGAATCACGGTTGCACAACAAAACCAAGGCTTCAATTTTTGGAATATTGTTTTCGTCGACAAAATAATATTGTTCATTGCTATGGGCTGGTCCTATTTTATCGGATAAAGATAATGGAAAACGTTTCTATCTACCTCTCCTGATTTGTGGAAAAGATTTTGGTTTTGCTGTGATCCGAAATAATAGGTGATTAATGTCCAGCCCACCGTTTTACACTAATATGAACCTTCGACGCAACTTATTTGTTTGACCTGTCATGCCTGTGGCTTAAGGCAATACCCTTTTCACTTCAGATCAGAATACCGATTTGAGAATGATTCATAGTTTGTTACAGTTCAAATTGGACCCTTCTTTTATAAGTATTTCAAATTACAAATTAGAATCAACCATCTATATTCAAGAAGGAAATAATGGACAATAATTGGTTTCTAATTCGTGAAATATTGAAATTTAGAATTGATCTTTCAGCAAGTTATTGACACATATCATTTGCGATCAAATGTTAAGAGTTAGAGTTGAGGAGCCTCTGAACGTGAGGGAAATACGAAAGGCCGTCCCGCAAAACTATCATGTCTAAAAGGTCCATAAAATATACGTTCATGAGCAGTTCTAACTTGGTACCCTCTTTCAGACCGCTTTAAGCGTTATGAACGTCATTTTCGACACGGAATACAGACATGACATTGAAACATGTATTCTAGAATACATGCTCTAGATCATAGCTTGGGCAATATCTTTCCTAGCAGTAGATCTTTATTATATGCTTTAATTTGTGGATTATTATGCACATAAAATGTATCTTAAATGATGTATTGATTTGATAGCCTGAAAAAAATAACTGTATGTGAATTTCAAGGATATATATTGCGCCCCAACCATGCTTATCATTCGAGAACTGTCCAAAGCGACTAATATGTACAATTTAAAATACACAATTTTCTCGGAAAATTCACTGAAATTGTCAGTAACGTTTCAGACGGCGATCGATATGTCGATAAAACGGTATTATTTCAGACAACCAATTTAGAGTATAGTCACCCTAAAAGTACTATGACATGATACCAACTGCGCATGTGCAGACATAATGTGCTAAAAACTATGTCTTCCAGATGCGACCATGGCAAATAATACAGGAAGTAAATTCGAGAACGACACAAAAAGAGAAATGGGAAATACTAACGCTCTGCAGCGGATAACTCTCTCTTCACAGTGCGATAAGGATAGTATTACTAATTCATTGAGGATATTGTTGTTCCCGCTATATTTGTAAACTGGGTTATAAAGATATATTTCTGATGATATACATGTGTTGATGTGGATATCGGTTTGATAGTATTGCAAGGGAGCTTCCTTCCTCATTCAGCGGTTGGAGAAGATCGCAATTATACAAAGGGCAATTATTTTCTTCTTTTTTACCTTTTGGATTAGGCATACCTCACCATTGCCGTGATCAGTGATAAGCTGCACGTTACTTATCAAACTACATGCATCCCTTTTCTCCATTAAAAAATTTAAACAAAATCAAGAGGTAAATTCTTGATCAGGGGCGGATCCAACTTTTTTTTAAAAGGAATGGCACATTTCCGAGAAAAATAATCTCTGACAGTAAAATAATAATTAAAGAAATAAATTTCACATTTTCACGAGCCTTTTGGATCTGAAAACTGAAAATTGTGACAAAAAATTTAAGATATCCACAATTATAATTTAAAAGGGGCATGCATTAAAAGTGCCCCCCCCCCCCCCCCCCCCCCCGCCAAGAAAAGTCTGCATTGCCCTTGCTTAGTCAAGATTCTTTGTTTCGATCATTACATCCTAGCTACGTCGGGCAAATCCATAACAGATAATAACAGCAGTCTGTTACAATACATTGAATCTCTTGCTTTTCGATGGGAGAGAGAAGAAAAACACGGGGGAATCTTCTCCCAAAACAAGAAATCTTGTTAGGCACATTTCCTTCTTCGCTCTTCCGACAGTCCGCGATTGAACTTCCTTAGCTGCCATGTTTAGTAAGGTATGACTACAATGAGGAGAAGTAGAAAGAGAGGGCAAGATGGAGAGAGAGAGAGAGAGAGAGTGGAGAAGAGAGAGAGTGGAGAAGGGAGAGAGAGAGAGAGAGAGAGAGAGAGAGAGAGAGAAAGAGGGAAGAAGAGAAAGAGGGAGGTAGAGAAAAAGAGAGAGAAAGCGGGAAAAGACATGATCACACCGGCTGGAGAGCGTTTGAGACGCCGGCGCGGGCCGCGTCTTTCTTCTCCTTCGCCGCTGACAGACAAGTCACTCCTTAACTTCTCTCCTTTGTCGGTCTACTCGACATCCATCACCAGCATACTTCGCTATTCTTCTTCCTTAACTCATTAATCTAATTTCATCATGATTGTTTTTGAAGTCTGCTCAACCGTCGGGGAGTTGAGCGCTGACAAAACGAGTTAAGCGCGCGCTTATCGGTGACGTAATTCATAACCAATACTTCCATATTCATAATTCGGTTTTACGAGTCCCTGATAGTCATCTACACTTTGCGACGGTGTCAAGAACAAAGTTGATAATCGCCTGAATTATGTACTCTCTTTGTTTGGCGTTTATTAAAGGTTGATTTCTAGTAAAGGTGACCATATCAAATACGTTACGATCTTCTTCAATCTTTATAAGTCAGTTTGGAAGAGTGCCAAAGACGAAATATCACTGAAAAGGACTGCGCTTCACGTGCCCTCATATTCAAAATGTTAGTCATTGGACAATTTATTTAAATGTTGTAATTCCAAAACCTCTCCGTATATACATCAATTATTATGTACCACATACTCAACCTCCCATATTGTCTTCCAGACACAATTACAATCACACATAAGTGCACAATGCAATCGCGTAACCATGCAGAACTCAACTTTAAGTTTAAGACTTTAACATGAAGCTGAGATAAAGAGGAGCAATAATTGTCCATTTCACTAACAGTGGGTTGACGGTCGTGATACTGATAGTATGGTTCGATTCGACAAGGTGGTTTCTAATTTCGTCATCCAAGCATTCCCCGTAAACCTAGAGTGACAATTACGAGGAAAATTACGAGGAAAATGTCGAAAGTTCCCCCAACAAACCTTTAAAAAGAAGTTAATGCTTTCGAAGTGTAGGTGTAGAGACACACAAAGAGAAGTCATAAGCGACATTTAAGTGCTGGGAGTAAACACAATATGGTTACATTTCCTCGATTACAAATAATGCTGTGTAATTGAGGATTGGTTTTAATATTAGATAGTTTCCTCGAGAGTTTCTTTGAAATCATCGGAAACTATCTGATGGAAAAAAAGAAACTGTAAATATATTTTTAGATTGTAACATTTGAGACTGAATGAATTGTTTATGAAAGCTTGATTTCCGTTTTTAGACAAGGAAATATTCGTAATGGATGAATAATTGACATTTTGCGAAGGCGACCACAAATTGCCGCTTATTTAGTGATACAAACATGACAAAGATTTTACGAACAATCAATGGCTGTTTTTTTTTAGTAAGCTATATTTTGCATATAAATTACAAGTAATAGCAGACAAAATATAGTAAATTTCACTTTTTTATATTGCTTTCCATGTGTTTCAGTAAGGCCAAGAGATTTTTAAAAAATGTAGTTTTATGCACGGTTTTATATAAATAAAGGAACTTAATCTATCGAAGTGAAAACTGGAAAATTAGGGAATTGAAAATGTTATCTAGCAAAGAATTATTTCATCCTGTAAGTATCATATTTTGCCATTCCACCTTAAAAATTAATAAAAAGACACGCATCTCCCCCCCCCCCCCCCCCCCTTCTCCACTGGCATTCTAGAATGGGATCTGATTTCTCCTGTCATCTCCCGCCTTTTTTCCGAGAGCATAAATTCTGCACGGTAATGCGCCCTGGGACCACCACGCATTTCCTCCCATCGTCTGCTGAAGAACAGCCGATAAAAGGTACCATCAACCAGCGCTAAAGAGGAGGATTCTTTTCATCAACATCTATGTCATGATAACAAGAGGATGACAAAGAAATGGATAAATGCTCCCCCGAACAGATTAGTTCCAATATTTATGTATGTTATCTCCGCATGGAGCCTTCCTTTTTGGCAACCATCTTCCCGACAAGAAGAGATTTTAAAGGCTCCAGAAGTGTTAAAAAAATATTGTATTTTGACATGTGTACTTTATTTGAGACCATCAAACAAAAAGATTGAACGGACCGTATATTTGTATTTTTTCTCCGTGGAATTACCGCTGACACCTCGCCCCCTTCTCCTCCCTCTGTCTGTATGTCTGTCTCTCTGTCTCTCTGTCTCTCTCTATCTTTCTCTTTCTCTCTGTCGGTCGCCCTTACCTAGTCCTACCCTCTACCATAATCAACTTTTCAAGAACTTAGTGGATTCCCTAAAACATGTCTCCTTCGGGGCGAAACCAAAAAAAAGGAATAAAAACATAAAAAATAAAGACAAAATTACAACAAAAGATTTGCAATGCTTTCATTTACCTGTCTTTCACTGAGCTGGAGAACCTTGGCGAGCTTTTTTCTTTCGGGCGGGGAGAGGTATTTCTGGTTTTCAAACTTCTTCTCCAGCTCCATCGTCTGATCGTTGGAGAATCGGACCTGGCCTCCTTTGCGTTTGTGGAGCGGTCTCTGGATGAACGGGTTCCACAAGAAAGGTTTCCCTGAAACTGCAAAGAAAGAAAAGAGAAAGATGATGATTAGATGGAGATGCTAAGTCCTGTAATATTTTTTTCTTCCGAAAAGTAATTGGAAAAAAGAGAAGGGTGACTAGTCATTAAGTAGATCGAGTAAACGGGTTCCACGGGGAGAATTTTCGTGAAAGCGCATGCAAAGCACAGAATATTGTTATCAATACAGATTATTAGGTTATTATGGTATCTCAAAAAGCACATTCTTTTTTTTTTAAATTAAGAAACGTTTATAGTCTTATTACCGATATAATACATCTACTGATCATAGCCAGGTTTTGTTGTTGTTTTTTTTTTGGGAGGGGGGGGTTCAAAATAGTGCCCTGTCCTTCAATTACATTCCTATATTCAAAATATATCTACACTCTTGTTCAATTACTGGGAAAAGGATTCAATATTCAAACTTTCTGTAGATGTCTCATGATGTCATCCAGATTACTTATATCCAGAATTGCATTTTTTATTTCAAACATAACATTTGGTAAAGAAAGATGATATCTGTTTGTCTTTTATATTTTTAGATATCCTAGTGTGTTTTCCGTGTACGTGTATCAGGATCAAAATAGAAAAATCACAAATTTTTATTACCGGGAAAATGAATGATGCATGGTTAATAATCAACACTGATATGCTTATGGGAAACGACTAGAGAGACAGTATGTTATTGTTTGTAATGAGATCGGATATGATAAGCACTCATGAATTCAACTAGTACAAATTAATCTCCATCAAAATATTGTTGAGAAATGATTTGAGGAAAATCATAATTTCCTTCGCAACCTGACGAATATAAAAGGGGTCCTCCGTCGAATTTGGGAAACAAAATTGAAGAAAGGCATCCTCTGTTTGAACAATGGGACGGAGATGTGCAATTGATCGAAATCAGTGCATTTTGCCATATTAGGTAAAGATAAACAGATGGATAACATGATAAACGTGATGTGTAAATCAATTGAAAATTGTAGGAAAGAGGAGAACAATTACAAGAGCATGCTGGGCATGTGTTGTGCGTAAAAAGCGTAATCGATGAAATACTTCTCGCAGAAAGTTTCCAATTATGCCGCGCTGCTTCGTCGAGTTCAGCCACCTTGATATAGGGTGGCAAATGGGGAAAACTTGCCAGGGGTATTTAGGGAACAGAATGGGCAGACAATCGGGTAAATAACATAATTGTCAAGTGCAATACAAATTGATCAAATCCAGGGAGGAAATTGTGTCTAAACTCTGCACCGAGTGAGGACGGGTTGGGATTGGAAACAGGCCTATTCGATGAGCCGCGTTTCACGACTGAATCCATCAGAATTGTCGTCATCTTTGGATGATTAATGGTGACCCCCGTCTGACATTCACTATCTTGCTTTTGTCTTGTCCTGATCTTCTTTGGAACACGTCATCCGTTTTTTGGATGGGGGCGGGAGGGGGTCGAGGAGGACTGTGTCATCAAACTATCAATGTCGAACAAACCATTTTGTGTTCTCTAACTTGGCATGAAAAATATCAGACACAAACCAAGAGCAAAGATCGATTTAATTTCACCCAACACTGGATTAAGTTTAACCAAATCCCTTGTGAGGTTGGCTCAATGTCTTGATCATAATCCTGTTATAATAAACTGGAATCAAATCAAAAACCTATAGAATATTCAGAAAGTCTGTTATGATGGCATTGTCACTGCTATATTTTGGGATCAGGTCTGTGACAACAGATCTCAGTGCTAAATCTTCAGTGTATCTTTATTAACATTCTATTGTGTTCAGGGCAGGTTGCACGTCACAGATATAACTATAACTTTAACTATAACTATAACTACAGCTTTAATTATATATGTAACTTTAAATAATGGGCTTAAGTACAAACCGGCATATTAAATATATAGAAATGGTTTGGGATATGTTGCACATCGATTAATGCTAATGCCATATGAGCTTTTAGCACCGATACAGTCATACATTATTCTACTCTGTTTGATAATTGTACATTAGTTATCTGTATGAGTTATAATTATGTGACCAGTCATTCAAACGATGAGCAATTTGATGACTTGAGTAGGGTAGACTATCTGGACTCTTACCAGAAACAGTACGTCACCCAATCGTCCTACTTCTTTTAATTAGCAGAGGAAGTCGGCTAGCAGTGGTTTGTAAAATTGCCCGAGGGCCTACATGCCAAGGGAGACCCGCTTGGTTACATCACCATGTATATAGCCCGCTTAAAATTCGCACCTTCATTAAGGAAAGGGCAGTAATTAACGACTTTCTTCCTATGTCAGTTTGTCACTTTGGATGACTGGGCGCGCGCGCGGGAAAATATAGAAACAAAATTACATGAGCGTGCATCCTCCCGCAGCCGATAGCACTCTTTCATTGTCTATTGGGGGCATTGTCTGCTATCACACACGGGAAACCTCGGCGTAGTACCTGTTTGAGGTGCCGGGTTCATCCTCCGTATCACTCAAGGGATTTGAGAAATCCTCATGAAGATACTAACCAGAGTCTGTGGACTCGTGTAACATAATCAGCCTCGAATAAAGGATTCCATCTATAAATACGACATTCAGATAGCAAGCGAATTTGGTATAACTCAAAAGGACACCCCGTTCAAATTCTCGGTAGGCAACCCACCCCCTGACTTGTCGTTTTCGATTTAAATGGCATATTAAATGCTCTTTAAAACTCTTCTGTTTACAGGCCATCAAGTATGTCGTATATCGTAATGATGATATCGTTACCTATTTTCTTTTACCAATCGCCACAAATTGGTCGCCTAAAGCCCATTCACATTTTGGTATAAGCATCACCACTCATACACTCGGATTTCTTTGCATGAAATACATGTACCACATGAGAGATGAAAATCATTTCGATTCCCAGCTCCAATCTGAATTACTTTGCTTACTATGAGGTATATACATTTTTTCCTATAGAAGAAGTCACGTAAAAATCCCTTTTAAATTACTTATATATAAGAGACAATCATAACCATTTCGTATTTCCGCATTATCATAACTCTTGTCATAACTGACCTGTAAAGGCCAACCATCGATTTAAATGTCATATAGGCTATTTGAGCTACAATACATGATACAAAAATGGTGGCATAAATAAACGGCATTAGAGGCTTGTTACATCATGATAACTCTAGTTATTGTTGATAGTTGAAGAATAAATCGATTGGGTCAAAGAGCAGGTTGGATTCTGGTAGAGGTGAAATATAATTGGTGAATTTCCTCATTTTTTTTGTTAATCCTTTGAGGAAGAATAACATATTAGCAACGTCACGTAAAAAGGGTTGCCCTTAAACTGACATAATATTCGGAATATAACAAAAAATAGATTCCAAAGTTCACAATACATTTTGAAACTAAATAATAATTACACCCAATAACTTCGAGACAACTTCTTCCGCAAGTTAATTGTATGGCTCGAACTCAAATTTATCGTTAAAAAACAAAAAAGGCCCTCAAATCCTGCAAATCTGGGGAAACAAGAAGGCAGGACTGTGTAAGAAAAAAGAAAAAAACAACTAAAAAGGTTATGACAGTGGCTACCGTTTATTGACCTCACGTTATCTTATGTCAACCATTTTAAACCGAATAAGATGGCATAGCAAACGAAGCACGACAAGATAAAACAAAGAAATTGCCCAACAATCGGTTGTCCGAATTAACAAGGCGGTCAATATTAAAGCAATCGCACGTTCTCTTGAAGTACTTCATAAATCCGAGACGCAATTATCTCTTTGCAAACCATCCCAATTTGCAGAAAACTTCTAGTATTTGCCAACTACTACTACTTGACTATAACTGTATCAATTGATGATCATCTTTATCTTGATAGAGATTAGACTTGAAAGGGAGATCCGACTTTAATTGCTACTATTCTAAACAGTTTTCATGTCTTTATCCTTCAGTTTGTAAATTGTCCGCGATGTTAAATAGACACTGTTTTACATTGAATTAACGAGGTATATTGTCGACTCGACGTGAGATTAATGCATAAAACTTTGCCAACTATTCTTGTAAATTGCTCGGCGGCCGTGAAAATCTCGAATTAAGTCGTTAAATTAAGGCGAACTTGTTGATAGTTGTAAGTTTAAGCCGAGCCAAAATTGTAATTGTCTTTAATGATCCCGAAAATACTATAAAATCCAACTCTCCACTGATTAATAAAAGGATTGTCATTTTGGCAATAGGAAAGAAATCGCCACTTTTAGCGTTCAGCCTTTTTCATGGTATTGCGGGTATCACATATTACGTATTAAATTAGTGAGTTCTTATGTACAATAATTATTTTATCCCTTGGTGCAATTAATTAATAGATTAATAGTTTGATTTGACGTGACAATTTTAAATCCGCATTGCGTTTAGATATGAGGATACCAAATACTTTGTATATAATGTTTAAACATGTTCTTACTTATTGTTTATTGCTGTTATGAATTTATGTTCAAGATTTTGTTATTAATATTATTATCATATATATATTTGTTAAACTATAATGTACCTCATTATGTTTAACAGGGCCTCATGGCAGACCACCATTATTGGTGATAATGAGTCACCCTATCTAAATATCAGAAATAAATAAATAAATAATAAATAAATAGTGCTGTCATTCTTTTTCCTCCTCCTCCTCCTACTGTTCTCATAATCCTCATCATCTTCTGTTTCTTCTTCTTCTTCTTCTTCATCATCTTCTTCTTCTTCTTCTTCTTCTTCTTCTTCTTCTTCTTCTTCCTTTTCTTCTTCTTATCCTTCTCCTTGATATTTCCTTGTTATATTCTCTATGTCCTTTCGAACTTTAATTTATCCCTTATAAACCACCTCTCATTAACAAACTTGGCTTATACCATGTCTGAAATGTACCATCACTCTGTTCTCACAGCAAAATTGAAGAAGTTCCTGACAGCCAAAGAATCGATTTTTCCCTTCCGATTCCGCATCTCGAAAATATATACCAATCCAATTAAGAGTGTTTGTACTTATCAGATATACCAATAACACCAGAAAGGGGGGTCAGCTAGTACCCCTAAAGGATAGAACATGTTCCCTTTTCGCACTGTATTACTATGACTTGTGAGTTTGTCTCAAATTGGGCACTCTACACGTCGCCATTGTCCAGCCCCCCTAAACAAACGCCCCTTTACTCTTTGCGCGTCTTTGTTATAATTCACCCATTGTCAGCACACAGGTGATAAGTGTTGCAGACGCAATAGAAATCAGAGTGTTCGCTAGGTCTGTATCCATTCTGCATTTTCTTCTTTTTCTTTCTTTTTTTGTCTAGCTTCGGGGCAAAATTGGATAGGGGTAATACGCTAAGCAAATTATTATACAAGTAGTTGTTACACGCGGAAGGAAGTGGGGATAACTTACTAGTAAATAGAATTTTCTACTCCTTGTTCGTTTCTTGTTTGAATTATTTGTTTGGTTTTCCCATCCCCCTCTTCTTCATATTCTTCCCCCATTCTATTCGTCCTTCTCCCCCTCCTCCCCTCCTCTTGCCCAAGTTTCCCCTCCACCTTTCGTCCTGCTCTTCTCCTTTGAAACATCGAGATCATTGTATAATTTCTTATTCTTTCCCATCTTCTCTTTTCATAGAAACACTCGATCAAAAAATATAACATCAAACACACAATATAAAAGCATTGTGGGGAATAGAGGAGGTTGAAATGGAACGCACATCCATCGAATACAGGTTTATCAAAAGAGGCATGGTTTTATATGCGGTTAATAGGAGCCAGATAAGATTCAAACAGGGTCATAAAAGGATAGTAAATGAAATGTTAGCAAGAATTAAGCAATTAAAATAAGACGGAAAGGAAAAAATAAACTCAAGTGAACAAAACTATGCGAAAACAAGATGGCAAACTTTGGCTTTATCCCATCGATTTTCTTGACCACATAATTACAAATCATACCGAGTACTCATTGGATATGCTAATCATACTAATGGAGATCCCAAGATCCTTTTAAAAAGCCAAAAAGCACATCACAGAAAAAGAGCAATAACCGTAAGTGTCCATCATAACTCGAACAAAAATATATTACGCAACGCAGGAAACCACGTACTTAACGTGTATCGATTTATTGTCGCGCGGTGTATTTTAGTGTACTCCGCTGGATTAGAAGTGAACGAAAATCGTTATGTTAACGCCAGATAACAAATATAAACCTCCTTGTAGCATCGGCTATGATATATTTATAAACCCATCAACTAATTCATTGCTTACTTCGTATTGATTGCTTTTAGTCGTTCGTTTAGCTCTATTTATTCCCCACCCTATATTTAAAAAAAGTATCTCAAGAGCATTACATTGGTTCTTGAATGACTCTCATCATTTTCACAGGTTGCCGTGCATGGATGTAATGTAGTAAAAAGTTTATTTCATCCAATTTATGTAAATTTTATATTGTCAAAAATGTATTTTACCCAAAAAAAAGAAGAAAAGAGGAATCTCCTTCACTTCCTCATCCAAACAACATCAGTTCAAATGATTCAATACATGTTGTAAAAAGTAATAACTTTTTCTTCAAAAAGGCATATCTTATCCATTCTCCAACCCGACAAATCGTTGTTTGATATCTAATTCATTGTAAAACTGTGTTAAGAATCATATTATTATGCTACCATTTTCTCATCTATAATAATGTACTTAATTACAAATCTTACACTTATTTCGACGCTGTTCATTTTTTTAATTATTATATCCCCCTCCCCCCAAAGAAAAAGAAGATTTGTTGTATTGTTAACACGACATCAGTCTATATATTTGTATCATCTTGCTCTCTCACAACGGGTTAACTGTCACTCAAATTCACTCACTTCGTGGTTAAGTAGAGGGTACACAAATCTAAGACACCATTAACCGATCGGTAGACAGATACAAACAAAAGAGGGGAGTGTCTTTGGACCCCTCAGATACAATTATTATAGAGCCATGCACCTTCATCAAAACCACCCTAGTTTCTTTACACACCCCATCAAATGGCCCTATTTGTCACTCTCTGCTATTGTCTTGTTTTACCCCCCATTAAAAGTTTGTTTAATATATTCCCTCGACAAGCTATACCCCCTCCTGATAAACATTGACGATCAGGGTTGTTTTTTGCTTGCTTTGTCGCTTAACGCACATTAAGGACGGAGGAAACTCGCAGTACCTTTTATCCTCACAAAACTGGGCTTGCCCAATATGTAACGTCGTGAGAAAGACACAAAAAACAAAGAAAACAATGAAGACAAAAGAACCACTAACAAGATTGACAAATGTGTGGCTGCCAATTGCATTGGTTAATGACTGAATTCTAATGCCATTTCCGCTGGGAAGGAGCAGACAGTTAAAAGATGGTCCAATGTTTGCTTTTTAAACAATCGCTCTATCGATTTTCCCTTTTGTCTCGGCGCAAGTGGACAACAAGCAATCCAGATTGTTGGCGCAACAAGAAATTATTATTAAAACGTGACGTGCCAAAAGTAAGACCCATGTTGGTAGATAGATATATCATAATTCATTTGTAACTTTATTATATGAAATCAATAGTGGGATAGCTCTTCCCATTGTTAGAGTGTAACGAGAAACCGGATACACTCTCGTCTCTTATGTGAAGCAGACGACACGACAACTACGCGTCGCGCGTCCGCTCAAATACGAACCATTTTTAATGAGCGCGTAATTAGCTCGATTCCTCCTCTCAAATAACAGTCTGGAATCGATGGGAAAGTTGGCAAATATTGCTCTGAATAAACAGTTTGGATAAAACGATGACGGGTTGATTGATAGATGTCATGGATTGTCATCTCTGTGAATTGGCGACGAGTTAGGTCGCTAATTAAGAGCATGTCTTTGAAATTACTTTCACGCGAAACACGCTTGCGACATGCGATATGGGTATTTTACTTGAACAAACATTGCCCACTTTCCTATAAGCATTCGATGTCTCCAATTCAAAGCTTGGGAGATGTTACATTTGCTTTTAACATTTCATGTGACCTATTGTGATCGTTACATTAAGCTTAAAGCCACATAATTGTTATTTGGATTGTTCATCATGACTTGTGTCATTCACCATGACAAGTCATTCATATCAGTAGTGGTTTGCGGATCGAGAGTAATGTGAGTCTATTTTTTTTCTGTATCGTAATTAAAGAATGTTAGACCTAGAAATGTTGTGCTTTTTCTAAAGATAGTTTTGTAATTATCCATGCGGTGTAAACCAGCTAAGAGGTTTACCTAAAGGGCGAGACAATTGAATTAAAATTTTCATACCGCAAATGAAAGATCATAATATTTCAACGCTGAAAGAGATAGAGACAGACAGAAAAGAGAGGGAAAGAGAGAGGAGAGAGAGAGAGAGAGAGAGAGAGAGAGACCCAACTGGCGCCTCTTTTACAACAAAAGTTGCGACTAAACCAGACGCAAATCAGCAACTCTGATTGGTAGGAAGTGAAGACTTGCATTTGAATTTGGAATTCACTCGCAAATTTCAGTATAATAGGTGTAAAACATGAAATGATGTTATCAAATATCTACCAAGTAATCTGTAAAACCTCCTCCAAAGAATCCACGTGGGTTGGAAAGGGTTAATACAGCCCATAAAGGTCACAAAACGGGATCTAACAACAAAGAGACCATGATCCAACTTCCGGTCTCCGCTATATGCTTTCCACACTGTAGTTAGAGACATGGAATCTCAGTTTTAGTATCTCCTATCATTTGCTAAATACTTCCCTATCTGGTATTAGATAAAGCTTTAACCGTTGTTCTTATTTTGTTACGATATCTTTCTTCTGAACTGTTAAATTACCTTTTATAGTTCTTGGTATAATTATTTCCGGGTATATATTACCGGTATATGATATGAATATAATAATCATTGTGTGACACGCAAAGTACGATTATATAGCTACTATTAGCTGCTGGTGTCCTCCCCCCCCCCCCCCCCCTCAATTCAAGTAATATTTTTCTCTGATGTATACCTCGTCTAACATTAAATGTTCTGTAATTAATAGTCTACCAATTTCATTTTCAAAATGTTATCAACAATCACATAATTTACATATCCACTGTGTTGGACCTCGCTCCCCCCCCCCCCCCCTCTCTCTCTCTCTCTTCCCCTCTTACTATGTGTATCATTTAAATTTCTCTGTATTTCATTGTGATGACATATAAACGAAAAATGTTAAAAATATATATTCGTTGTAAACAAGTACAATTTTTCGTTTCCCTTTCCCACTCCCACTCCCCTCCCCTACCCCGTCCCCCCCCTCTCTCTCTCTCTCTCTCTCTCTCTCCTTCTCTCTCTCTCTCTCTCTCTCTCTCTTCCTCTGCTTACCGGGTCGACCCCGCCCCTCTCACACACCAAAGGGTGCCGCGCCGCGCGTGGAGAGAGCAGATAAAGCACTCCACGCGGAAACGGGTAGTAAAGAAACGGTTGAGGAAATGATACTACAAGCACTATATCTCTCCACCATTTGCAAATGCCATTTAGAGGCCGATTGGGTGTTATTGTTAGGGATAATTGTGTCTATTGGGCTCGTCTGATAAGCCCAACAGCGGAAATTATCCAAAGCGAAACGACGTCCTCTGTCTCTTTTAACCAAGAAAAAAATAAGAGGGAGAGTATATAGGGAAAAGGGAAAAAAAGAAGGAAAAAAGTAAAGAAAATATGAGGACAATGAATTTGAGGAGGAAAGGGGGTATTATTACATCATATTCGAGGTTGTATGGATGGTATTATTTGTAAGAATACACGATGTCCAAAATGATTGAATGGTACCAAATGATTCTACAGGGCGGTTACATTATAGACTTTCAGTTTGTGCCGAGTGTCCCGCAATAGTTAAACTCAATGTGCCACCCCTCCTCAGTCGATAACAAAAAAAAAGAATAACAATAAAAAATATAACATTTGAAAATATATCAAGATTATTAAAAGGCTATGTCATGCCAGTGACAAGAATTGCGGTGTACTTTCTTAATCCATAGAGAAGCGCCGTAAAAAATTAATTAATCAACAATTATAATAAAAACAAAATGTATGAAAATTAGTTGATATCTAATATAACTTAGAGGCGTGGACGCTTTGTTTTAAGAAGACTGTTGTCATGAGTTAAACGGGGGCAACATTTTCAGCTGATCTAAGTTCTCGTTTTGCCATCGCAGGAAATAAAAATGGCAGTTCTGACTCATAATAATAATAAGGTGAATTGATTATTGAAATTTCGAATAATTGGAAGGAAGATGGTGCGAGAAATGATGAATTAAATAGAATCGGAGATAGATATGAAAATAAAGATATAAGAGAATGGGCAAAAATCATTTAGCATGGTTGACTACCCGCACGGGTTTGTATTGCGGAATTGGGAACAATGGAGGTGTTTTTGGAGACGGTCGCGCGAGACACTCCGCGGTCGCTAGCCCGGGAGTACAATGTGAGAGACGCGCTGACTCCACGCAGGGAAAATATTGAGATTGTCTCGGTCAAACTATCTCAGAGAAAAGAAAGAATAGATGGAGGGGAAAGGGGAGAAGAATGGAGAAGAAAGGATGGTGGCACATCGAGGGCTATTGGGGTATGGTTGATTGACGTAGATGTATGGTGGAGACTTCCGATGCTGTTTGGGTCATGTCTTGCTTGTGCTGAACGTCAAACATTGGAATGGTCTCCGCGAGACTCGAACCCGGTCACGACACTCGTGTGACGACTAATTGACGCAATAAACAAATACGTCATCAAAAGATAATAAAGCAAACCTCCCAATTTGTGTAAAATAATTGCTTCAATAATACGCCAATCATTCGCCATCCAAGTTTTCTGCAATGTATGTACGTATCATATAATACAAACACAAAGAACATGAAACGCCCTTGTGGGGTTGGGGGGAGTTTGTGCTCCATTCAAAAGAACAGGTCTGCAAAAGAACATCGAGGGGAAATAATTCAGAGGGAGTAATAATTACCCAAATGATGACCCAAAAGGTGATCATTGTGTTTTCGTGGAGGCCTAATTGATGAGCCATTTCCGGCCCACATGACCGATTGATATGTGAAAAAGAAAATACGAAGTTTCCGAACGATATCGCAATGGTGACGTTTTAAAGATCACTGAATCAAACTAAATAGATCAATAGAATACAATGGACATTTTGGCTATAACGAATCCATAAAATTAATGTGTTGCGCATTGCAATGACTCAAGAAGCAAATGGTGAGTCTAGAGTTAGTTCTAATCTGAATTTTTAAATACTTTTTAAATACTTTCAACCAACTCATTTCTTTAATCTTTAAACATGTTTTTCAATATTAATTTTAGAATCCCTGAACGTAAATCGATTTCTAACTGTTTGGTGATACTGTCAAGCGATGTGATGATCATTTATAGTGTAAAAAGATATTTGTTTTAATTTAATAACAATAATAATAGTAATGATAATAATAATGATAACAATAACGGGTTGGTTGGTTGTTGTTGTTTTTAAATTTTACCTGAGGGCTATTCGAGCCATCGACCCTTGGGGGGGATTCAAGAGAACGAACCGCTATCCCACGACAACTCCGCATTTTCAATAAGATCAGTAACATAATTTCGTAACGTCATTACTAACAAGTTACAATAAGTCGTGTGAACTATACTAACATGGCTATAATTTTTCTGGTCATGTTTACTTTACATCCGATGAACGACCATCTAAAAGACTCGTCTCAAATTCGTACCCTCTTTTCGTTTTTCTTAATCTTATTTTTCCTATTTTGTTTGTAACTACTCTTATTGTCAGTTGGTATTTGTATTTTCCATCCTTATGCAGGACCATTATGTAAGACAGCCTGCGAGCTGATCAATGTTATCATGTTAAAAGATGTTTTAATAAATAAAAATAATAATAAATTCCAAAACGCCACACAATGTCATTTTGCTGCTGTTTGTTTGTATGTTTCTTTCTTTGATTGTTCACGTGTGTCTTTGTATTTGTTTTTCGTTGTCTATTTTATTTGTTTGGTTGTGTTTTAGTGGGCTTGGGAGGCATATAATCAACTTTGGACAGGTTTTCACCACGTCGGTTACTGTCGGTAACTGTCCTGTACAGCTCTTATTGTAGTAATATATATATATTATCTTAAAAGGCAGATAGGGTAACAAATCATGATTGTTTGCAGAGAAAAACAAATGTATATTTTTTAATTTTGAAACCTCTTTTTCGCTTTAATCCAATGCGGGAGCAATAGAAAACTTCATTCGAAAGAACCAGCTAATAATTATGTTTGATGACGGTGAACTAATATTATGCGGACTGTTATTGCTTTTCATATATAAATTGAAATTAATTTTGTCGACTGAAAGTAAAAGTATATACTTCTGGGCGTAATAAGGAAATGAAATGTTGAATTACTTTCGTAAATACGCAGTACATTATCAACATGATAAAGCGAAAGTATATCTATTTCTCATCATTACTTCTGATTTATGAAGTTTCTAAGTAATTTGCTTGATATTATTATTGCTTTATAATTAAATATTACTTTCCCCAGTTAAGCATGTAAATTAATGTAATTTATCTGACCTGATAACCATACATTAAGAAAGTTAACAAGATAAATATATATATATATATATATATATACATATAATTATATATTATATATACAACACAATCGCAATTATTTTCGAAAATCAACTCTATAGGGCAATTTCAATACTCTTTTCTATGTCTCATAGAAATCATGTTAGGATTACATAATATGCCACTGCCATGAACGTACAAGGCTATTGAAATTGCCTTAGGTCGATTTTCAAAAGTATTTGCTATATATATATATATATATATATATATAGACATAAACATTGTGAAAGAAAATGAAAGAACTATACTGCATGAACATAGCTTAGGTGTAGTAGCTTCTTAAATTAAAAGGTCATTTTTCTTCTAAATGTCTCCTTAAATACTATTTCGTATCCCATACATAGGTCTATATATGTGGTCCAAAACTTCCTACCTTAATTACTTTAATTGAAAAACGCTATAGGTCGAAGATTCTAAATTGTCATGTTCTCAATGGTATTATTGAGGAAGATGATAAATGATGTTTTAGTTTTAGCAGGAAGAGATTCAACAAGTTTGGAAGTCAATTGGACTTAAAGGCTCTCAAACATCAACTTCATCTTCCAAAAGTCCGTGAAGATGTCTTCAAGTGTTGTTTAAAATCATGACTTGTTGAGGAAAAGCATGGAAAAGGAAAAGGAAAACATTAGAGAGTGAGAGAAATTGAATGGTGACATTCAGGAATTCATCTCCTTCAGTTTCGAAACCATAAAGGAGGTAATATATGATCATAAAATAGTTAATTATAAACCGAACTCGATGGGTAGGATAGCATTTTCTTTGCTTTATTGTTCTCGCTACTGGCAGTTTCGAAAGTAATTAACTTCGAATTAAAATTAAATGGTACATCTTAGACACTCTTTGGAAGTAGTATAAATTGTAATTAGAAAGAGATTGAAACTTATTCTTTTATATTTAATTAGCTCTCTGATAATTGATTCTTAATTAATATGGATGGGTTGTGGGTTATCGACATTTGTAATGGGGTAATTTATTTCGTATATAGTGCAAATACCTCCCAAACATTGCTTTGTATTCTGATTACAGGGGCTACATTTACTGTAATAAATCTTCATCGAGCTATTTTTCTTTATTAATCAATCTATTACTTGTATAGTTTTATTGTAAAGGCACATGTCACTAATCGGTTCATTAACGTCAAAAAACCAATAACAATTATACGTGCGAATAATCATTATACATTTAAATTAAATTTACTACAATGTAACATGTTGAAATTAATCATTTGTGATCTTCTGTGGTTAAGTCTTTATTTGAAACAAGTATACATTATTATTAGTGTGTATGCTTGTCTCATTGTCTCAATTGATGATGCTTGTGAAATGCATGACATTCAATCCTTTTCCCGATGTAAAAATCGATAAGTAACTAATAATACATTTCCTTAACTTTCAATGTTTCAATGCATTTCGTTTTCTCTGAGCATAGTGAATTTAAAACAAAAATTCTTTGGAAACATCTAACACTATAGTGAGGAACTGCTGTTCAAGCATATATGCTTGAACAGCAGTTCCTCACAAAAAAGGAGGCCTACATTTTCTTTGTAGACTTTGCTTTTGAAAATACTTTCCCTCCCTATATTTCGCCTTTAAAGTCCCCTCCCGATTTTTGTTGCCTGAAGTCCCCTCATCAATTTGACATTCCCTAACGATGTTGTACACGCAGCACTCCGGAAGCTATAGCTGAGCCTACTTCGCAAGGGCAGCTTCCGCAATGACCTGATACCGCTGGAAAAAATAGTACATGTGGGACTAGGAGAAAACGTCAACAAGCGGGTGGGGCTAGCTACGCGACCGACATAGCCCGCGGCTAGGACCCCGGGAACTTGTCGGGAGGGAGGGGGTGACTCATCAGTGAGTGGTAACTGTAATGCGTGTCTGGGGAATACCTTTCAGTCAAGTTGAAAACCTCTTTTTATCTCCCCGGAGAATTAACTTTATATGCTGTTACATGTAGTCTAGACTTAATGATCCTTTGGTGATAATTACGATCAAACTCGGTTAAGTCAGGCGGTTGTCCCTACCGGCATATATCTACAAAGTTGGCAAACTTTTTTTTTTACTAAGGATATAATCTGAAGTGGGTCTTAAACTCACCAATATGATTAACATTCTTAATCAAATAACCGTCCAAGCTAAAGCAATAAAACTCGTTTCATAAAAGGCCTGCAAACAGACTAAAGAGTGACCATTTAACGACCAGAAATTTCATGATTTTTGTCACGATTTTGCGTGCTGAGTTACGCTCTGTATATCTGTGATATCTTTATCATATAATGAGAAGTGACTACTGAGCTTCCGTTCGACTATACTATACCTACCGCCTGATCGTTTTATATTTCATACCACAATTCTGATCGCTGATAACCATCTTTAAATAGTGGTTTCCGTTTTCAAATTATAGATTCTTCAATATCCCAATTTATCCATCTTCCTTCAATATTTTTATTAGTTCATTCAGTCTTCAAATTCTAACCTCAAAATGACGCGAACTTATATTTTGTTCGTCCATTATAATATGATTAACTGATTAAGGGGAAAATGTGGGATTTGAAAAATTCCCGCAATCAATACTCTGTACAAATTTAACTTTTCATGAAATAAAATGACAGCGAAATGAACACTGCCTATATTGCTTCTTTTTCGCTTTCGAAAGAATAACCAAATTAATGAAAAAGAATCAAATGCTATTAATGCATTCAGAGAAACAGCGTCGGTAGAAGAAAAAAACGTGTTAATGGAAGAAAAGATAAATAATTTATGCATAGATCAAAATTATTTAAAACAATATATTTGTATATATATATTATAATTAGAACAATTAAAACATAAATCTTAAAGAGTTTACTGCCTCACTTTAAGAAGAAGTGAAGAAGTGAACTTCCAAGGATTTTCGTTTCAATTGTTTTAATTATTATGAGTATATTGCAATGACGGGTTATTCAAATTGAAATGGAATTATTTATTCTATTCATATATATTATATTATGTACTAGATGAACATATGGTCAGGAATTACACGTTGTGGACATGAACAGAATTAGGATATTTCTAGAAAATTAATGGAACAGAAATTGAAAACAATCCCATTGTGTCAATTATAAAACCTCTTTGAAAGCTCCTCGGTGACGCAATTGGGTGTTAATATTTCCTGAATTGCGACAGACATCAATCATTGGTTTAAAAATATCGTTAATGGTCACAAGTTTACAGCATGTTGAAAAAGGTTTTGTTTTTGTTTTAAAATCACGTTTTAAGAGACCACTTGATTGAATTGGTTAATATTCAATCCGAATTGCAGAAAATATAGAATTAATACAATAGAGATCGAGTGAGATGTTTACACAGTAGGCCTATATCGATAGATTAGTCTAACGTTTTACTTTCGGATCGTGGGAGGCTATACAAATTGTATATAAACAAGTTTGCTATTCAAATTATTTCCGACACGTTTGCACTTTCATCTTATCGTCGTGTATTGTTGATTTCATATTGTTTGTGCGTGCACATTCATAAACATGTTGCATCATTTAGATCCGATTGCCTAATGATATCCAATCCCCCCTAACCACCACCACCACCACCACCACCACCACTACCACAAACAAGTACATTGCCCCCCCCCCCCCCCTCCCGAAGCAAATGAATGACTTTCTATTTTACGGTCACATAATTATTTAGTATTAGAATTAGGACAACTGCTGAGAAATATTTTTTTCACTCATGAGAAAGGAGCATATGTACTGTCTTTTCAATAATAACAAATAAGAACTGTATGTGATCTACAAAGAGTGTATATAAATCATAACGAACACACAATGGGTAGTATTATGATCTTTGGGATATGTTTTGAGAAAAGATTTTTTTTGGGGGTACCATGTCTACGCTTATGATATTCTTTCTTTTCACGTTTTAAATGATATAACAGGCAAACAGGAGGAAAAGTTACAGCTTATTACTTGGATCTATTAAACTTTGTGAAAGTGGGATGATAGTGAAAATGTAATGTATATTCATAATGGCACCGGAAGCTGTTCGAACAAAGGACGGGTTTCCTGTATAGCGGAAAATGATTCACTTCTTTGTGAGCGTGTGTGTGCGTGTGTGTGTGTATTCAATGGTCCATGCGCTATTTCCTGAACAGCAGATCATCAGTCAAAATGCTTATCTCCTCCAGCCATGCTGTGCAACATACACGGGGAAATAATATAATGTCTCAAACTAGTAGGTCAACAACTGGGAGACTTCAGATAACTTTTTTTCTTTTTGAGATTATGACCCATGCATAATACTCTGCAGACCGATGGCTAGATTATGCGCCCTATATTTACAATACGGGACGTACATGTGTGCCAGATTATGAAAATTGAATGGTGATAATGATTTCTAGACCTAAGTGAACTTAAGCCCTATCCGAGGGACTTGTTAAATGTACTATGTCCCATTTGCAGGCCAAAAAATGAAAAGGTTAAATTTCAACTGCATTTGAAAGATAATACTAATTCAAAACTTCCCTTAAAAAATGGGGGCTTGAAAATATCTTTAAGTGGGAAAATAACGACTCTTAGTTGCTGAATTGACTTAAGAGCTATAGAGCCAGTAAGTAATAGTCTGATTTTCAGACCAATGTACCGAATGGTCGTACGTTTTATGCTGCGCAAAGATTTAATCAGTTAGATTTTGGCCATCACAAGAAGTGGGTTATTAATGTAAACAAATGCTCAGGTACCCTTACAGCTCATTTTATTTATGTTATTACCAAAGAAAGAAAAAGGGCCAGTCAGTCACTCAATAGTGTCTGACAGTGAAGTCTAGCAAGTAAACAGGTTTCCTTGCATAATTTGAATATTAGGAAGCTGCTAACGTTTACATTTCACATATCGGACATATATGACTAATAAATTCCTGCAAAGTTCTACAGAATTTGATTTTGGCTGCAAAAGGGACATAGTATCTTTAAGGGAGGGAGGATTCATGCCTTACCGAAGGGCCCTGGACCTGTCAACTAGGTTTCGAACCCGTGACCTACCAGTAACGAGGTTCCTCTCCGCTTTCACATCTCCTTCGCGATATGAACAAAATGAACATTATTTTATAAAGATAAAAACTTATTCAATTGTCATGATTATACACAAGAGAAGGAGACTCGTTTCTGACAAAGAAAAGTCAATGACTAATTGCTATACCAGAAAAGTCAAGTAATGTAGGTCCGGAATATTAAATAATTATGACAACCAGAATTTTTAAATGCCTAATAATGATGATTATTTGTTCTGTAACAGGACCATCGACCCAAGTAATAGGGCCTAGTCTTATCCAAGGGTCTTGGCAAATATGGATTTTAAGTGCATAACCAAAGGGCTCTAAACCTTCCAACAGGGTAACGAACCTGTGACCTCCCGGTAGCGACCTTTTTCTCTAACAACTGCGCTATCACGTTTTCTTCATGCGATGAATGAATGGAGGACAAACATATCAATAAAAACAATAATTAAGTTATGTTTATCAGTATAAGAAGAGGTGACTCACATCTGACAAAGGAAAAATATTGACAAATTTTCTATCCTGACTGCCAGTAGGTCTGTTTAAGATTATGATTTTATAGCCTCTTAAAATCGTAAAGTTTGATTGCCATGGTCCTTGCCACTTCGTTGATATCGTCATAACAGGTTTTGCCATATACAGTTAATATTTTACCATACAGATGGCGGTTAAATTATTGAAGATTGTGCAACTTAAGTAAGAATTGCGCTCAGGCAAAGCCCTTTCATTTTTTTTCCAAAACGAGTTGAAGCACCTTTGGTTCTCTTTGAAATGCTAAAATGCTTTCTCTGTTTTTTTCATATTGCTTTTCCTTGAAACATGTTTTGCAAGAATGATAGGTTTTTCCTCCTTTCATAATTATGGAACCATACAGGAGAAAGTTAAAATATCGATGATTATGCATACAAGTCAGAATTGCGACCGAACATTACGCTCTCGTTATAATTTTATCATAATATTCTGCTGATAGGCCTGTATGTATCTGATTTATCGCAATGGGTCGAAGTAGTGCTGGGGAGTGTTTCACAAAGGCTAAGCTCGACTTTATAAAGTTGGACTTAACTATGGGAGGCAATTAATGCCACCGGTTGCTCTCACTATTGTTCTCTCAATTATGATCTTTAGATGATATTTTTTCCTTCAAAAACGCATTATCAAAAAATGAAAATTCTGTAGATATGTGACCATGATTTTGTACGTCCCTTGAAAGATCATTGCCAGTAACTGGTGATAGCAAACAGTGGCATGAATGGCCCGCCATAGTTAAGTCCAACTTAAAGTCGATCTTAGTCTTTGTGTAACACCCCCCCCCCCCCTGGTCCGAGGCATATGAATTATTAAGAATCTCAGAGGTGCAGGTTTTCCAGAAAAAGGTCTCTACGTTATCTCTCCTGTGTAATTCTTCTTTCATCATGGATGGAAATCAATCGTGATAGCTGATGTAACTACTACAACATGATCGAAACTTCAAGATCCCGAAGAACCTTGATCTGTTATTCAAAACACAAGTGGTTGCAAATGGGGGGCTGAAGAGCTTCCCTCCTCGTTCGTCAAGAGACAAATGAAATTTAATACCCCGAAAGAAACTTATCGAACTTTTGCATCTCCATGTTTCTCTTGGATGCACTCTAAGCATTGATGATCTGCTTTCAGTTTTGTTTGGTAGGGAGGTCTTGAGGGCTACTGGTCTGCAGTGAGCTAAGGTAGGCGCAAGGATGGGGGCGCACACCCTCTTGGGAGGGGGTTAATCCATGAGAGGACTGCGTACGCGCAGGGGTAGATCCATTGTTATCTAGGGGGCATATTTTTGAACATTTTTGGCAAAAAAAAAAAATAGGACTATCGTATAAGTAAGGTGTTCGTTTTCTAAATTTGAAGGAAAAATCCATAGACAAGCGATTGTCTAGGTTCCTTTTGTATTTCGTTTATTTACTTATTTATTTATTCATTCATTCATTCATTCATTCATTCTGTTTTTTTTGCTTATTGTCTCTCAAGAATGTATGAGTATTAAAAGGGGCACGGGTCGGTTGGGTATTGATTAAACTAAAATTTGATATCAATATCCTTGGGATACTATCCACCAGAATATGTAATCAATAAATGGATACGAATGTATTCTGTTTAACTCTGCAAGAAAAAAATGTAGGCATATGTTCCACAAATAAGAAGAGAGTGGTGTGCGAGACCAAATATAATTTACCTGACTTTAATTCTCCCGTTTGTCACTGGTACAACTTACGGGGTGATTACGTTGTGTAGTTCGATAATAAGTAGAAAATCCAAAAAAAAAAAAAAAATATTTTTAATTATCCTTTTTTTTAAACAAACGATTCCTGTCTCCTTCTTTGCCGCACATAAACTGTATAACTGCTACCTGTTCACGCTAATACCGGTGATCTACAAACAAAGTGCGATTCTACTTTGATCATATCTATGCTCTGATTAACCCGTCTAATCTAAATAGACATGTTAATTTGCGCTGCTTCCCTCTGCATGCGCCTTGGGACGCGACCCGACGACCGAGCCAGAATGACTCCCAGGGGGGAGCAGCGAACCTGATTCACACGATTATCCCTCCATTACCATGTTTTCATATCAGCTTGTAGCGAGGCAAAGACGGGAACTGAATAATGCTTTTTGTTGTGATCAAAATTGAATTAGAAGTGATGAAGTCGGAGGTTGAATCACGACTGTATTGTGATTTGTAACTGAGCCGTACTTTCCTTCTTGATTTTGTGGTGAAAGAGAGAGGGGGAGAAAGAGAGAGAGAGAGAGAGAGAGATGTATAAATTACAACTAGGCCTCATTAATTTGTGTTGGTAAAAGAAAAGGTGCCAGCTATGGCTGATAGAGCAAGGTAGAGGTTGGCTAGGAGGTGTGGGGATAACTTTGAAAGTGTAACAGGTTAGTGACGACCTGAAGAGAGAGAGAGAGAGAGAGAGAGAGGGAGAGAGAAAGAGGGAGAGAGAGAGGGGGAGGGGATGAGAGAAGAGAAAAGGAGGAGAACAAGAGGGGTGCGAGGTATACGGAGAATCTGAGCTTATGCCTTTAGTTCAAATTTGGGGCTCGGAATTAGTATTGTTATTAACAAAATATACACAGGGTATTACGTATAGGCCTATAAAGAAAAACAAAAAGAAAGGAGATATTATGACGGAAAATCTTGTAAGTCATCTGGCTTCTGAAACAAAATCGATCCTCACCCATCAAAATAAGATTATATTATCCCAAAAATACCCGTGATTTAACAGACCCACTTTAAAATGGATGACATGTATATAACTCCCGTTTCTTTTGAAATCAAGTGTTTTTATGACATAAACAACTCTATATAGAGAGTTTCACTTTAGTTTTATTCACAAATATCTAATTACTCTTTCTTAAAGAACTTAAGTTCACAGTACGTAAAATGATAGCCGATTAACCAATATATAATTTAGGACAACATTATGTTTTATGTAAGATTATTTTCCAAAAACTGATAATAATAACCAAAAAAGGGAAATTGTCTGCACCTATTTTGATTAGTTGATATCATGTCATGTTTTTCACTTCGTTGAATTAATTCTCCCTGCAGATTATTTTTCAAAATAAAAGGAGAAACAGATTCTGAACGTGAGAATGCGAAACACATAACTATACACATTAAAACTCTCCAGATATTCACCTTGTAAAACGGAAATTATAGCGGAATAGCTATTGCAAAAAACAAAGATAAATTGGCTGAAGTGAGTGTATCATAGGAGGTGATGTTAGGATTGGCATAACAAATTAATTGAAGAATAGTTTCCGGGATCTGGTGGCAACAAGGTCTGAATTTCCGTGATAATTATCCTCATCAAAACAGCAGAATACTTCAACGCTCGTTATCAAATTACAATATCAATACCCAGTATTATGGGGATATGATGTTCTTACTGTGTTCAAAGGATCGCTTTAAAGTTGGAGGTTTAAACATTATAAAGCACAATTTTGGGCGCATTTATATTTTTCACTTTCATATGAGGACGTGGTAACAAGTGTACCCCCCCCCCCCCTCCACACTGATGATTTTGATCTGCCTCTACATATCAAGAATATCGTGCTGCGATTTAGATCAATGACTTTTTTAAAACCAATTATAATTTTACTTGGCAAACTGCGCAGCCGAGTATGATATGGTCTTAAATACCTTTTCATGATTAAGAAAAATTGTGAACAAAAGTCTTGTTATGCTTCATAAACGCTATAGTTATAAAATATGGACAAGGGAAACACGTCGTTATTTTTTTGTTTCTCGTTCGTGTGTGTTCTATTTGTTTGTTATTTTTTGTCTATGATGTTGTAGTTGTCGTTCCTTTCTTTTCAACGAATGTTATCTTGAATACCATTCATACAAGTGTAACTAGTTTCTAAAGGGGATCAATAATATCAAAGTAATTAAAGTACGATGGTGATCGACGCTCTTACCGGCGCTCTTACCGTAATAAAAAAAACCTTTCAGTTGTTATCATGCAATGGTCATAAACATGCTATTTTCAATACAGGAATATTTTGCCACGCGCACAACTGGTTCTTTAAACTGTAGGATACCATCAAATTGGGTTTAATCGTGATAGCTTTATGCTTTGATCACAGCGGAAGTTTTTGAACAAACAGCAATCAATGCCGTGAACAGCGCAAATTACCTGAACACGAGCTATTAAACCAAGGCTATTACAGAGATCTATTGGAGGGGAATATCTTTATAAGGCATGCCAGGAAGTGATCGCTAGCGAGAAGTATATCCTGTCCTGTCTTTTCCAGCTCTGATGATGATCATCATCATTAAATAACATAGTAACTCAAACAACAGCAACCCACTTGCCTTGTTCACAGCGCGCAGACGACATGTCCCCAACAAGCAGTACAATCGAGGGCTGAGTTTCCCGCCCTGGCTGGCCGGGTCGATTAGGTCGTACGCATGGCTTGTACACGCAGACAAGACAACAATCGACTGGATCCAATAAAGCCCATTTCCTGCCGCCCATTACCAAATATTATCGCCAATAAAAATGCCTTAGTATAAGCACAGGGTGTTAGAGTATATTATTGAGGGCAGGGTTAAGGAGGGCATACAATTTACACGCGGGATATTAAAGCTACAGTGTACATATTTTGAATTTAACAGGTTGTGTTTTTATAGCCCTACTATTCTAATGTATTGTGAAAAGTAGATAAAAGTTACCCTATATAGGTATGTTCGCTTTCTATAAGTAAAATTCATTCTTCTCCCTCTTCTTCTTCTTCTTCTTCTTCTTCTTCTACTACTACTACTTCTCTAGTTATATTTTTTTCTTACTTTCTTTCTTTCTTTGTCTTCTTCTCACATCACAATGAATTTCGAGCGTCAACCTAATAAGTAAGCGAAATAATTTTAAAGAAGAAAACCCAAATTAATATTTTGTACAGCATGGTGTGGTATTAATGGAAAGCACACTCCTTTATTTCTGGCAACATCCCTACTTGTATAAAATGTTTTAACACATGTCACATGGTAGGTAGTCATGTGCCTTGAAAAAAACTTTATGATGTAATAAACTATTCATCTATATTGAATTATCCTGTATGTTTGCCTGGTTACTCTAAGGACATCATTTCATTGACAAAAATATAACATTCGTCTTTTAAAATAAAAATGTGTGATAGTGTATAGATGTCATGGGAGATTTCCGAATTTCATTTTGCAATAAGTACTATCAAGTGAATCTTAATATAAGAATGTATCTTTCAAAACCTTGTTTGAACTGCGAAATGATTAATTTAATAGAATAATCACAACGTACTCCAGAGTATAATGTCATTTTCGAAGTTGGAGGGCTCAACAATAATTGTATTTATCGGAGACACTGTAAAACTTGTTGGACTAGTTAGGGGAAATATTTGCTTCAAACCCTTGAAACAATCTCTTCAAGTTAAAGATAAACTTGAGTTCTGGTAAAAAAAAGAAAATGAATTCTCACAGAATCAAACGAAACTTACACTGAATGTTCAAGATTACAAATAAATGACATGTGCCAAACAATTTTGGAAGAAAATGTATACTGGCTGAGTAATGAGCATAGAAAGACAAGGAAATCAAGGTAGTACTAGCCCCGACACCATGTGTGTTGTCCCATATATATCTTTCTATGTGAGTGCTTGTTACTTTACCAAGACTCGGTCAAATTTATTATGATTTTGATGACTCCAGAACCTTGCAGTGCTCACCAATACTTACATGCTACATGATCAACTGTTTCTGATCCTTTCACACCTTTTCTTTCACAATGCAATCGCATTACCAGTACTAAAGTTTATCTTTAAGTTCCCAGGCATGCATGCCGATGACAGAACTTCAAGATATGGTCAACAACAAATTTGAAAACAACTCTAACACTTAATTTTCCTTCATCCTATTTGCCTTGTATACAACAATGAATGGATAAGAAATTGCAAATCCAAAGGCTTCCTGCACACTCATATCAAACCATTAACTAGGTGAATATATTTATCTTGTATCAGAAGGAAATCCGATGTTACTTCTATCCTAGCTTTCAAATTATAATGACAACATTTTATCACCGAATGAAGATAACCTTATTTTAAATTATTGCATTACTTTTTCTTTCGGGGAATTTTATACTTTTACTTCCTCGCACTATATAACGGTCGTGCATTTATTGTGTGCGTTGGTCTTTATGAAATAAACTATTGACTCATCTCAAAATTGAAACGAAAATGTGGCCTACAATTTATTGAGTAGGAGTTGAACTTGACTGTCATGGTTTAAGAAACGTGCTTTCAATTTTAACCTGTTGAATATCACTTATACGGTCGACGGTCAAAATCATGTTCGTATAGTGTGTACTTTAAGTTTAAAGATAAATTAAAAGAAACAAACAAATTTAAAGTTATCATTTTAAAATGCGATGGCACCCCCCCCCCCCTTCCTTCCAGTATATTCTTTTTGTTTTTATTCATGCATTTCCACTAAATTTGTCCCATTTATCTCTTCAGAAAAATACTTTTGAAACAGAAAATCTATAGATTTGATTATAATTATCATCAATAAAATTACGCATACATAAAATAGGTCCTATAAATCCATGTACGTAGATATTACATGAAATATAATAATACCACTAAACTGTAGACTACCCCCTCTGCCTTTTTCATCTGTATGGTGTCTAGTTATAAGTGTAACCAACCAACAGATCAATGCTTCATTTTTGGAACGTATCATATCGACTATCATTTTTATAAGAATTCGCAACGAATTATACAATCACCGAAATTGAACTGAATATTAAATGGAAACACTTTTCAACTGAAAGACAACATTTGATTATAAACCGAGTCGATCAAAAATAAACAGTTGAATTGACTCACTGGAATGCTTCTGAGGCTTTGGCATTGGTCATTGACAAGCAAGGGATTATCTCAATTAGCATGATCAATGCCGAATCAATTTGGCAGTGATATTTGTCGAATAAAATGGATTTTCTTTTTTCAAATCTGAAACTGGAAATCGTCATAGATGTCATGTAGTAAAATTAACAATATCATTGCAACAACTTTAACGCGTACAAACAATGTTTGATTGGGGTTTGCTCTTCTACGGCTACAGTTCTCACTTGGGATCATGCATGCCTGATTTGGAGAGAACTTCTACCAGAAAATCAATGACAATAGTCAGAGGCTTGCAGGACTAAAAAGAAGGTTTCTTTCAAGTTGGCACTAAAGAAAGATTCGTAATTTTGAATACATTTTGAGAACAACATGATAAAAGTATCATCAAGATATTTGTAACAAGAATAAATCCTTTGAATGTCTAGATTTACAGAAAGTTATTACAGAATTGTTATGATTTTCGGGGTTCTTTTCTCAATAGATGACGTACCCATTCTGATTTGGGATATACTTCTTCAAGCAACGACCCCTGACAAAGTATGCTAGCGATGGCTTTCAGAATCACATGGTTTAAGCGCAAGTATATCACACTTGACGTTTTCTTACTCCAAATATTACCACAGTTATCTGATATCTAATGCAAATATCACAAAGAATTTGAAACGCACACCGAGGCATGATAAGTTCATTTATAGCATACAAAAGTAACACAAATGAATGTTCATGTACATCATGAGGGCCCTAGATCTTAGTGAAATTCCGAGAAATCGACAATTATCAATACCAAGATTTTTCACCACCATGGTTATATCATATATACACATGATACAAGAGAAACATGGGGTAAGATAAGCAAATATAGAAACAGCTCGGTTTCGTATTCCAACTTATTCCTTAATTAAAACAAGTTTCATAAATGTTAGAGGGAAAAAACAATTATTATGTGAATGAGTATCGCACAATTTACAAATTTAAAAGATTAACAATTTCCTGAATTAGCCTTTTCATGAATAGAACTGGTTATCCGGTCGGATAACTGATATAGAGGTATATACTAAAGGTGTATTTACTTACATCTGCAGTAAAATATATTGTACGACAAGTCCACAGTTTTATATGCGTCATTGTCATCTCTAGAGTGCTCAAGATCATGGGAATTTAGTGCATTGGAGAGAATAAAATGTCCAAACTGATTTCACTTTATTAAACGCTCATTGTCGAGGGTTTTTTAAATGAATCAAAGCATCAAACTTAGACTGAAATGAGAGTTATTTCTTGTTAATGAACTTCGTATATTACCATCACACTCTCAAATTTGTAACAAGTTTGCGAATAATATTATTCACTATACCACCTGTCTACAAGTCATGTCCCATAAAAGGCAGTGCAATGCTCGTTCTCTTCTTCTGCAACACTCTTTTCTTTTCTTCTTTCGTTTTGTATTTTATCGTCCTGATGATAAATACCTATTTTGGGGTGTATTTCTTACCTTTTGAGAAGTGATCGACTCTGTCTAGGAATGAGTGAGGGTAATCATTCCTGCTGTACGGATACAGAGCTGTGGGTGAGGTAAATCCAGTCGTACTGTATGCCAGTGGTGCGGAGGCAGCCAGCCCTCCAGGTAAGGCGGCGGGATCGTAGTAAGCTCCGGTCGGATGCTGAGGCTGTCCGTACGGCGACGGTCCGAACGAATGCCCCGGGAACGTGGGCGTAGGCCTTGTCGGCGTCGTAGGGTGAGTCGCGAGCGAGAGAGATGTGATATTTTGAATGTTTGCCGCTCTATTTTGTCCCAAGATATTTTCAATAGAAAATGACGTATGTGGAGGATTGGGATGTGAGGGTGAATGAGAGTGGGTGAGAAAGTTGTGAGGGTGCCCGGCCAAGCTGGGTAATTGTTGTATAGGAGTAGGAGCGACCAGGGGACTGGGGTGGTTCACCATCCCCAAACCACCCGTACCTGGCCCGCTGCTTGGCATGGCGTACTGTATAGTTGACATGACTCCCGGTGATGCCGACAAATTATCCAAGGATGAGGTGCCAAGCCTTACAGACGACACTTTATAAACTCCTAAGACCTGGAAACGAAATGTCTGGGATGCAGGCAGTCCTCCAAAATAGTTTGTAGAGCACAGCTCGACAATCAAAGACACAACTGATTATTCTCCTCGTCGAAGTTGTCAGGACTCCTTATGCAGTAAGGATATCACGGTATAAATAAAAACCATCGGCCACAGGGCATACACTGTCTGTTGAGCCCAGATCCGATCTGTGATTATGAAGTTTAACTGACGACGAGTTATGATCTGTATTTTGTCAGCACCATAAACACGAAGCAACAATGCATACACAAGCAGACGGCAGCTAGCTCCACGGAGGCGCTTCGGTGCAAACTCTTCACGAACTCGCCCACTTTGCAGAGCTGGCTAACAATAGGCACCGAAGTTTTCAGCAGAAGAAGAGAGATAACGATATATCCTTTATTTGGGGGCGGAGCTTACAAGTGAACCACCGTCTGTCAATCACCTGCGAGGCTGATTAATCACCACATCCGGGCTCCCTATACTAGTAACCTTTGTGCGCTGATTGGTTGTGACAGCGCAAGTGATGGTGCGCTCGCATCAAAACTTTTAGCGATACAGATCGTTTCTCTCTTGTAGTCTTTAACCAGACTCTTGTTTTCTATCAGCGTCTCGTTTCTTTGTTATTCCCATAAGGTCTTTGTCTTTGACAAGGCCATTTTGCTTCATTTGTTCCCTGGCTTGCGCTGAATGGTAAACAATAATTGTGTAAAGGACATACTTAAAAGCTGATAGCTATGAGTTTCGGGTAACCTTCGACTAATGACAGGAGAAGTTCATAATAATCGAGTCTGGAAACGAGCCTGATGAATTTACCCTCGACGAAGATTCGGCGATCTCCAGGTTCTCGTATAAATCTCGACAACCGGACGATTCGAAACGGCATTTTGCCTGTTCTCCCTCGAGAACGTCTGCCCGTTAGCTTGGGGCTAATTCAAAATGGACAATGCAGGATATGAACTTCATTCTAGTGTCAGCACCTAACCCCCCACTCTTCTTCCGTGATCACGAGTAATTATAGTCAGAAGAACTCAACAGTGATCGCTGTTTTCCGCAGAAAACCAGAAAACAAAAATGTCATGATCAGAGCGCAGATTGAAGACTTTCCTTCCCTCTCAAAGTGGATCAGACCAATTCAGTCAGAGTGCTCGGATTCCTTCGCTTTTAGAACAAAGAAGGTCCCAACGGTATGTCGGGCATTCCTCCGCAAAGTGCAGAAGGCTGACATTATCAAACTTAATTGTGTTCCTTCCCGCGATCGAGAAGAGATAGCGCCCCAAGAAATGTCGTGATTTATTTCCAATTAAAAGGGGACAGAATGAATAAGGGGGTCGAAGCTTGGGGGAGCTATTCGCCCCCGGGTAAAGATGGCGCGAAAAACATTCGTAATTTTGTAATTGTGTTCCCCTTCCCGTGCTAGGAGTAGAACGTGTGAAGTGAGAACACGATCAGTTTGTTGGCTATCGTTTTCTCCCTGTCGTCTGCTAAGCAGCTGCGCCCTCTGACACAACCCCCAAAGATTTGTTGCCTAATTTCGGCGCGAAACAGCTGACACTTTCTTTCATTGAGAGAATTTCCCCCAACTTCGGTTTCATTTTCTCCCTCTTCCTTATTACTTAGCGCTTGTTAATTTACACCAATCAAAGGTGTTTGGCTCGTTACGAACATGACGAAAATAACGATTAACTTAAGCGTTTGGTTTTAAACAATAATATTTCGTTAGTTCTTGTTTTTAAAATCTTGATTGTTTTGTAACCAAAATATAGTTTTAAAAATATATAATTTTACCGATATTCATTTTTAATTAGTGGTATTGATTCGGAAAATTGGTTGCTTCTTTAATAAGAGTATAGGCCGAAAAGACGGGAGAAAAAATGTATTTGGTCACGGGCGTCTCTCCGTTTTTACTTGAGGAAGAAATTTATTAAAACAATCTTCTTTACTTGAAAATTTATAGAGGAAAGGTAAATGTCAAAAATATTATGGGTTCTAATTTTCTAAAGCATTTGACTTTGAAGATACTTTAATGTTGGGAAGGGACATATGTCAGCCCCATCATAATATTCTGGATAGCATTTTAAAAGGGGTGGAACTTCCTCAACAAAAACAAAAATACATTTTCAGAATTTTGGAACCTCATAATATAGCATGCTCTACTGTGGAGCTATCATACTAAGGAATTAAAGGGTAAGTCCACCCTGATATTAAGTTGTTTTAATAGAAACATACAAATTAGGTCAGTGAAATTTTGAGTAAAAAAGATTTTAAAAAAGAATTTATTTAAAGGTGTGATCAATCAAACTCAAATTAGTATTTCCCTGTACTAAAAAAACAAAAAATATATTTTCCTTGAGAAATGTTCAACCATACATTCACCCTAAATATAATTATTGCAAATAATGTGTTACACAACGAATGTATGAAACGAATCTATTCCGTCATCAATAACTAAACAAAATGAAAGTTTATGACATTTTCTGTACAAGCACATCGAAGAGGAGCTCGTAAGATATGAGCGTTGCCAATTTTTGTTTCACTGATGATAGGCCCTACGTTTTAAAATTCATAACTTTCTTATTTTTAATTGGATATAGCTTAAACTTTCATTTATTTATTTCCTTTCTGCCAACTTATTATCAGAGTTGACTTCCCCTTTAGAGAAATGAAAGTTCGTCCGATAACGATGAAGAAAAAAAATCAGTTTATGCAATTATCATGATTTTATCATACAACTTAACATCTTTGTTTGAACTTGAAACCATTCTTTATATTGTAAATTGTAATTTTTATCGGAAGAATTTCATATTCTCCATGACTGCACTTTTTAACAAATTTTTTTATGAAAGAAAATACATGATACTGAAAAAACACCT
The DNA here is from genome assembly GCF_000002235.5 of Strongylocentrotus purpuratus. Classification (NCBI taxonomy): domain Eukaryota; kingdom Metazoa; phylum Echinodermata; class Echinoidea; order Camarodonta; family Strongylocentrotidae; genus Strongylocentrotus; species Strongylocentrotus purpuratus. The sequence goes on along the minus strand of NW_022145600.1, from coordinate 23,459,694 downwards.
TGCCTAGGTAAAAATGGTAACAAAAATACAACAATATCAAACCAGGCCTAGTCAATTTCATACAGTTTCCTTCTACATCAATGATTTAAGTGTTGGTATCTGTGGCGTGTATTTTCAAAAGACACGTTAATGTAATTGTAAATGGATTTATAAACCCACAAGTGCTTTAAATTATTTCACAATTACATCTTACTAATATTTTTTGTATAAATGAGTGTTTAATAAGGCTTTTAATTTAGATTTGTCATGAGTTTCCGAATTGGCAAGCAGCAAGTACGATGCGATAATACTAATCACCATCCGATCCTATTCAAACAGAAGAATTCCAACAGTATATTCTAAATGCATTTTAATTTTTATATAGAACATTATCAATAACTTTTAGAAGTGAATGCAGTCCATGTAAGAGGATGTCGTCAATAATGACTTCTTTTCAAACAAAGACAAAATAGATTGAATGTAATATATTCACTGTTTATAATTGATTTATTGCCAAAAATTGCACATTTCCATAAGGAGATTGTAGACAATACTGATCGGCTTTTGAACATAAATCATCAAAAATAGAAAATAAAAGCACAATTTTTTTTTTACCCGAGCTTGTTTGTTACATGGTAATCCTTAGCTTAAGAGCTATAGCCTAGTTATCAAAACAAATACACGAGAATGTTGCAGATGGGACTATTGAGATCGATGCTCAATAATTAGCCCATTAATCAACGGGTCTTCAGATTAACGAGGAGTCTCGGGAGCGTCGCACTTGCTTGCGTTCGTCAGCCCTTAATCTCCAATCTCAAATTTGCGTGTATTTGATAATAGCGGTCATATTCCTCGCATGTCTCCGTACACAGTCTTATATTCAGACATTTTGTAGCTTGATTAAGTTTTGAAAGAATTTTGAGAGGTGAAAGTTTGACATTTTAACAGGAAGAGATCGGTACAGTGTTAGATATAAAACAATCACGCAGTTTAAAAACTCATTAAAAAGGGACCACGTGAGGCAAACTCTTATAATTATAAACCCAGAATGATCCATTGTTGTTACTTTTTTTTATAAATGAAAACGAAGTCAAGACGGTTTGAAACCGAGACTACCAATGAGGAAGAAATTGGCGCGATTAAGAGGGATCAAGTTTATGATAATGCCATCAGCCCGCGAGAACTTGTCAAACATTTATCCTGCTTACACCAAAGCACCAATCATCACTCCAGCTAAGCCGGATAGCAGTATACATCCTTTGTGACATGTTGTTCCTAAAACGAGAGCAATCACGTCCCGTCAGAGGAACCCGACTTTGAGTTACATCCCTCGGATCCAATGCAAGATCAACAGCGATTTCGTGGGTATCCCCTCTGGCTTTATACTAACCAAGACGCAATCCCCCGCCCAGTTAAAACCCACTGCCGCCTTTTTTAATCGAGGTTTTAGCATCGGCTGCGTGCTCGTTTATTCCTTGAATCAACGCTCGTTGACAAAGTAGAGATGAAATACTTCCTAATATCGACTAAAGCAGCGCCGTCTATGAAAGGAGGGGAAAATGACATGCCGGGGAAGCTTTATATTGCTTTGATAGGTAATCTTCTTCACTTGGGGATAAAAATAATCATATTTTGAAGGAGCGTTTAGCAAAATAAAACTGCAAGATCGACTAGGATCTAAAATAACCCATTCAGAAGTCACTGACCATTTGGATGTTACAACAAATGACAAACATTTACAAAAACGTATCTTTTAATGAATGAAGGTTTGAAAATGAAAATCTTCGGAGGGTTAAGTTCTTGAACAAAATAACAAGTTTTCAATTCCAGATATTATCGTGATGGTGTAATTTTGTTGAAAATATATACTACAAAAAAAAAATTACGATTGCAAATAGAATACCTCGCTCTCTCTGCCTGAATATAAGATGGCATTATGGCAGCTGCCTAATTTGAGGTGGACTAGTTTGCATAAAATATTGGTAATTAGTAATTCAGAATTCAGAATTTCGGGGGTTGAAGCCACACACCCCCCCCCCCTCACCCCCGCCACACACCCACCAACTAAGCAAAGCTACACCTTTTCACCTATATGGTCTACTTTTCAATTCGATAACACATTATTTATTTTGCTTGTTTTAATATAACTCGAAATCATAGTCAGTTGAAAACGCCAACGGACATAATTTATCGTGGTCTCCACAGCCGTGTATTAGCCATGAAGTTTATTTTTCTCTTAAATGCAAGTCTGCATGGTTTTCAGAATGTCCGTTAATTTTTTTATTTCGTCCTGTTCTAAACTGTTATTGCTTTTATTTTCAATTCTGTCGACATTTTTACACCCCCTTCATGTATAGGCCTACTCTATGTCACTGACTCGTAAGTTTGTTTCATTCTACGCTCACTTTTTAGTACTTTATTTTTCTTCGATCATGCCAATGGTATGCTGTCAGGGGTCATTATTTGATATGGCCAGACATGGCTCAGTGGTTAGGATCTCTAGCTCATTGTCGAGAAGGATATGGGTTCGGACTACACCTGGGCCACAAGCATTAGCGAACTTTTAAAATAAACATTTCCCTTGGAAGGCCCTTCCCATCCCGCCCTCTTCCAATTATCTGAACATGATAAAGCTAGACTATAAGCTCATTTCGTGATGTCGAACAATTTCTATCAAATTTAATAATGATATTAGTTACTTTTATATTGCTTACAAATCCATGCCAGGGGATGCTCATGCAAGGTCGCTTTCACACCGTTGCTATAACCCAGTTCAATGGCTTTAGCCCCAGTTGCTCTAAGCCCTGAATACATTCAAGGCACAACTTCTTATCACGTACCCATATTATCGTACACCTGTGTGGAGGGTGGCTAATGTAGATTAATGTCTTGCCAAAGGATATTTCTCGAACCGCGAAGTACGTGATTCAAGCACAGTCCGGTAACGTATCTACTGGACCGTGACACATTCACACCTTACAAGAAGATTCGAGGCTATAGGCACTCACTTTTCTTCAAATTCATTAAGAACCAAGTCGCCATGCATACCCATATTTGAATATATTACTCAACCCCAGAAGAGCCTGCGTGACACCTGCACAGTCTCTCCTTTTCCAACAAATTCAGATTCAGATTCAGATTCAGAAAGAATAAAGAACGTAATATAAAGTCATTCGTCTATGAATATATAGACACCGAGATAAGGACAAAGAAAACAATATCTTACAATAATTGTGAAAGGCACTTTGTTTTTGGAAGAGTATTTGGATTTCATTGTCGCTCCAGTTGTTATCAATACACCAGGCCAATTAAGGTAAACCGAGTCTTCCGGTCAGGCCCAGACAGGGGAGTCGAAGTGATATGTCCAATATCCGCAATTGTAAATTATCAACATTACTCAAAACGAGTCAAATACTTGAAAAATAAACCATGACCCACTTTCAGGGTAATTATCTCCATTTAGGGAACATCTTCAAACTAAATTTCACTATATTTTTGACATGAATGTAAGTTAATGCATACTGCGGCATTCGGTGCTTTCATCTTCTCTCTCTCTCTCTCTCTCTCTCTTATTCTCTCTCTCTCTCTCTTTCTCTATCCACCCCTTCCTCCCTTTCTCTTTCTCTCTCTCTCTCTGTCTCCCCTCTCTCTCTATCTCTCTTTCTCTCTCTGTCTATGTCTCTGTCTCTCTCTCTCTCTCTCTCTCTCTCTCTCTTTCTCCAGAACATTTTTACTACCATTAAAGTTAGTGTGGCATCAATAATTTCAAATCGATGCTTATGACGGTGTTTATTCATTTTCTTTCAGACTTTATTAGTTTTGTTATTGCATCAGTTAACTATGTAGGGCTTATGTTTTTACTGATTCTTTAATGGGGGCATTACAATTTAGACGCTTTTAAGAAGAAAAACATTCGCAATAAAATTCATTTTTATCGACTGTCTTCGTGACAAGAGAACTGTGGAGATACCCTTTCTTTCATTTTCCGATTGATTAATTTGATTTCCTGTTATATTAATTAGGTGGGTTGACAGTATAAACTTTGGAATAACAAAATGGCCAATAATAATTATGGTGACTCCATAATGATACTATTTTTCAAGTCACAGATAATTTGGAAGATAAGTCGTATTTTGTTTTGACCGGTTCTACATGTAGTAGGCAACTGGTTAATTCAAGTAGGTAGTCAATTGGAAAGATCTTTTACCACTCTGGCAACGAAAGGTAATACCACATATTTAATCTACCACCCACCATTAACGTTGAATCGGTGACCATTACGTGGAAATACTTCTATACAGTACAGTTTGAGGATTTCCTGCCTTTATTTTAATAAAGATATTAATCAAATGTAAACTAATCCCCAACGGCAAAAAAAATAAGGCCAGAGCTGGAGGAAGCTGTGATATTTCCGATTTATTGGCAACATTTTCCCGTCTAAGACAATATCGCAGAATGAAGGTATATGGTTTTTCTTTGCAGACATTCTGTTCTCTATTCGAGAGTCTGTTATGTATATACAATATACAACTTTGGTATAAACATGAAGTTCGACATGGAAAGGAAGACAAAATTTAGGTCCATCTTATATAGATATTTTCTTCAGTGAGGTGGTCTGAATATTATTTACACAATTTAGAATTCAGTTGTATTGGGATATATGTATAGCGCTTAGCAACATACCGTCTCTAAGCGCTGTATATTATATATATTTTATATTATTTATATACAATGTACACCATCTCCACTCCCTGAGAAATATCCCAACCATATTTGTCAACGTGAGGGCATATTGCTATTACTAACACAAAGGCCTTCATCATCTTACCAGGTCCCCATTTACCTCCTGGGTATGGAGTGTCAAATGTAGATTAATGCCTTACCGAAGAACAATGTCGGGGATCGAACCCTCGATATTTACCCGTTTCTCCATTCATTCCTCTGCTGCTCGCGCGCATTGCTTCTCGAAGATTCTCAGTGGGGGTTACTACGAACGGTGAGCAGTCGCGTGCCACCGCCCCTCCCCCTTTGCAAATCATATGGCCAAAAGAAAAGATAACATATAGAAAAGGGGGGAAAGGGGGGAGAGATGGAGGGGGAAAGATAACATATTATATAAAGAAGAATATAATAAGATCTCTCCCATACCTTCCCCTAATCAATGACCTAAATGTGTATTTCCTCCAACGAGTGAGACTGCCGCCCCTCAGTGTCGGGGCCGGGTACCCTACACGCCTTTACAAAGTCCTATTACCAGTCCCTGTTGTAGGCCAACATGTAATACCACTGAATAAATAACGACGGATATAGACAGACAGTACTAAAAACAAACACACCAAAAATGGAATCGTAATAGAAAGATAAAAAATGACTCTGTTCAGTAAGCGTAACCGCCAAAAAAAAAACAATCGAGAGCAGAACAAGTTCCGGTCTGACTGTTGGCAGACGCCAATAGCGGAAATGCTTTATGGGATATCAAGATGGATGAGCTTCCGGGGCAAGTGTCAAGGCACCATTACAGTGGTCATGAGACTTGTATGGCCTTTCGCTACACTGGTTCAAGTCGTTGAAAATGTTGATGTAGGCAAACTTGAAATGTTTATCTATGGACTTGGTTTCCCTTCCGATAGAGCGTCATGATTAAAAACAAGCAGTTACTTTCTGGATTCCAGAAGTACAAGGACGCGTATTACCTTCATGTCAGCTATAGGAGCCCTCAGAATAAGAAGCTATTGAACTTGTAGGATTACTCTATAAACATAATCTATGATATAAGATTGTCGTGCACTACTACTGTGTATCATATCGAAACTAAACGCAAAGTTCCTTATCATCCTACGACGTTTAGAAATAAACAAATATAGTAGCACTACAGGAGTAGTTTTTGTTGACGTTGATTTCAACGTAAATGTAGTAGTGGTGATGGTGTTGGTAATAATGTAAGTAGCAATACACGAGCCACGAAACCGGGGATGGGGGCTGCGGTGGCTAAAGCCTCCGCTCTTTTTTTCAGTACATACCACATACTTGTACATACGATAATTTAGCTGTGGGATACTCTATAATGCTCCAATACAACGACTCTGTAAACCAATGCATGATTGGTCTTGTGATTCCCTATGTATGATCAATACACAGGCACAGGCTTGAGTGTGTGAATTGCACATTTCTAATAATACCTCTTAGAGGATCGGTGACCGTCTGTACTAGTTTAGTGAGGGGGATTAGACCTCCCTGCAAGGTCACTGACGGGTGGTTATCTCATCAAATCAGCTCTCAATTAACATAAGAACCAACAGGCACCAATTAGGACTTGTTTGCTATATAGAGGGCGCAAGTAGCTACAAGAAGTGCAGTAGGGCTGGAAAGTTTGTAGATGTGGTCGTCTCCTTCCCTTCCTATATTTAGGAATGCCCATTAAGTATCTAAATTAGCGATTTAATGCTGCATCGCCTCAATGAGAGGACAGAAGAGAGAACTTAAATTTGCCTGTATGGTCAAAAATGTTCAAAGTACAGAATGCAACAAATTTGACTCGTTAAATGGTGTGTCGGTAGAGTCCTAAGTTTGATCTTCCCCATTTGGTCACTATGCTCCCTTGAATATAGCATTCCCGGGTCTTAATACCCCCCCCCTACAAGAATAGAGGGAAGCCCATCGAAGCCGCCCGGAGCTCATCCACCACCACCCCGAAAATTTCTTCCAGAACCGAGCCGCCGGGACGAGCCTTTTCGGCCAAAAAAAAAACGCTCTGCGATTCCTGGTAATTAAAGTCAATTAGTAGTACTAGGAGGAGGAGGGAAATATTACCCATGACCTTTCATTTCACAACAGAGGTGTTCTGGTCTAGTTGATAAGTCACTTTAGATTACAAAGTACGGGGTTCAAATCCCGGCCCGGCACTAAAGTCCTATGGAAGTTAATCTACAGATGACACTCTCAATCCAGATAAATGGGTACCCGGTAGGATGCGAACGTTAATGCAGTATGCTCAGCATTGTGAGCGTCTGTAAAATGACGCCTGGCTGGAATGCTCCCCAGGGAGTGGAGAATGTGCGTACATTGTGTGCGAGCCTGAATCCGATGACCGGGGTAATAATATATCTGTAAAGCGCTTAGAGACATCGTCGATGTATTAAGCGCTTTATAAACGCGGCATACTATTAGTAGTACAACACACACCGGGAACATACAGTCGTATTAATATCATTACTATCATTCTGTTGATTATTATTATTAATTTCATTATCATTATCATTATTATCATATAATAGTCCAAAGCCTTCGCCAATATACCACAGTGTTCCAAAAAAAGCCTCTTGAAGAGATCCATTGGAATGGTTGAGAAATCAACCCAACGCCACATCCGGGACATCCCAGTATAATCTGGCAGCCCACGAGACCACAATGTCGGTTTCGTGAACCACAAGAAAAATTGTCGAAGGCCTGCGAGACCGAGCTTTCGGCTTATGTCGGTCTCGCATGCTGTAGTCACTTCACATCGTCAATTAAAAATTCATAGACACCCATTATCTGTGTTTGTTGTGTCGTTGTGTTTGGTGAGTGTTTTTATGGCAATCAGTCAATTTTGACTATCATCACCAACAATTTTTTTTAAATATTTTGTTTATCATTTGGTATACAACTTTGACTTCTCTCTTGTTTTTGGTAGTTATTTTTTCTTCTTCTTTTCAATAATTTTTATGTTTTTATTATACATAAAACATGATTTTGTAATTTTCCCTCCCTTTAGCTTGCTGCATACGATGAGTCGTTTTTCTGACGCAAGGTTGCGTCAGCAACTGGTGAGATCTTTGGCGCTTATGTAGGAATGATATCGTACAAAAGGCAAATGTAAAATATACAGTGCAAACAATGTGTTGAGTTACTTGACTATGGGCCAATTTCAGTTACAGTGTTGATTGATTAGCGCAGGTATAATATGACGCAATCGAAATTGACGTAACGAGCATTATCAAGTACTCTTCAAACTCAGTTCCACAAACGCAGTTCCACTGCTCCCAAAGTTCTTTTGCCTATTCTGTCTATCCACGTATTCGCAGGACTCAGCTTGAATCATCTAACCAATAGAGGGCAAGATTAGAGCGAGAGAGAGGTAGAGAGAGAGAGAGAGAGAACAACCATGCTAGCATTGCCTATCGTATTAGGGACAAGGTAGCTTATGCCAATATGGAAATCAATACAAAGAAAATCATTTCCTTTTGGAATCAAATCGCAATCAGAATTGCTCTGGAAAGAGGTGAGTGTGATAATTAGCGGCTGTGCTCCCTGCCAAAACGATCGACGATTCATCATGGCAAAGCATGACCAGAACCGTAAGCTTAGTCTTCAAAACCATGTGTTTTGTGACATCAGTCCAAAATATTGAACACTCCATTTGGTCTCATACGAGACCTCATAACGCCTAGATTACTTCATTGAATATGAGGACTGCCAGTAAAGCATTATTTTCCGTTCAGCTTTTTGTAAAACTGCCAATTATTTATCGATAGTGTCAGAGAGAGCGCTGTGCTGCTGATTTCTGTTAAGAGAAGTTCTGAAACACCAAGACTAGCTTTATTGTGTGTCATCAGAGCAAACACATGTCCAACATAATCGTGGATAAAAATGTAAAATTCTGCGACACTACCGCTGACGCTTTACGCTACTCAATTGAGATGTAATTGACATTGACGCGAGCCGACCTCTGATATCATTAAAGGTTTTTTGACTCGATCTCAGGAATATGAAGTGTTTTTGTGCCTTTGCTCATCATTCCCATTTAACGTTCCATTCTAGTTTAGAGTATACTTTTTTATGAAAAGATAAGTGCTCCTTTTCTTTGTTTCCATGTTTTTACATAAATTTGAGATTTGTTTATTTTAATAGTTGATATACCTATATATAATAATCATATTGTCATTGTTTTTGATAGAGTGCTTATAAACTAATGAATTGGTTTGGTGCTTATGTAATTATTCTTCAAATTATAATCCTTGAGCTGTAACTTTGTTAAACCTTGCATTAAAAATTAATGAACAAATCGATGCCATAAAGTAAAGAAAACATAAAATCACCATTTCTAAGGCATCTGTTCTTTAATTTATTGATATAATCATCTTTCCATTAATATTATTGAATTGATCTATCAAATCCCTGTTTAAGATGGCAATAGTAGGTTCATTTCATTAAATCTAGTCATATGAAATTTGTCTTCACTTTTACCTCTAACACTTTGGTTGCTTTCTTCGCCTCTCTGGATGGTCGCTTGTTTGCCACTAGTGTAATTTTGCACAAAACAATGTATGATAAACCAAGGCACCAAGTGACCTAAGGATTGCTTAGTACAAGACACTGGCTTTGAAAAATTGCCCATTCTCAGTTTAGATCATGTTGATTGGCTTGATGACAACCCTTTTAACAACGGTATAGATTTGGTATAAATACCCAATGATACATTTGTTTTCATTTTATTCAAAACTACAAAAAGAAATATACTCTTTTACATAAAAAGAGACTGGTAATAGTACATTGATCAACATATATTAACTTGATTACATCATAAAATGAATGGTTTTAGGACTTCTTTATAAGCTAAGCTTGCGGCACAGGGAGATTATCTGTGCGGCATATAAAGAGTAAAATTAATTGCTCGCATATACACTCCCACAACATATATCAGCTATATACGATTATCACTGTCCGTTGTGCAGTTTTCAAAATTTCGGCGGCGCCTCGGTGGTTCGACTTAAGCTGTAGTTTATATGGGTTTTAGTTCATTCTTATATGTTACTTTGAATGTCATATAACATGTACATACAAAAGTACCTTTTGATCGTTTGGGAGTTGTCGAAAAGGACGAAAATTCTTCAGAAGTCGACTTCATACATGTTATGGCCAGTGATTAACAATTTCAGAGATTGATGATGATCACGTGATCAAGTGATCACCTCACAGAGAGATCACGTGGTTCTCTGGCGACTTTTCAACGAGAAAACCAGCGTCTATTTCAACCATGCTGATGAATAATAATAAGAAGCACATATCTGTAAACATCATTTCAATTTTAAATCAGGTGTTAATATTCTAAATGACATAAATTGCGATAGTCATAAAGGCAATGTTCAGCGATCCTATGTCTCTTTACTTTTCTACTTTTTTTCCCGACACATGATAATCATGGCCCGACTGGAGTAAATGAATAAAATAAAGAAAGAAAGACACTAAATGACTTATTGACTAACTAAATAAATAAAACAAGTGCATGAAGAAATAAATACTTTAGACTAATGAATATATACAATGTATTGCAAAAAGGAGGAAATATGTCGGTGTATATATAGAAAGAGACGAAAATGTAGAGCACTGCAAATCTGCAGCACAAGGCGTCGTAAGAAATCAGTTTAATTGACTTAAATTGCTGTATTGGCGCTATCTTTCAATCACCCTATGCCCTTCAAACTTCACATTGTGGTTGGGAGGCGATCCGATTCCCGTCAGCTGGCCTACAAACCAGTTCACTTTGACTGAAGCAACAGATCCACGGGCGTGAATCCGGGGGAATGGGGTATAAAAACACCTTACTTTAAAAGGAGGGGGTGGTTTGTACAAAATACCCCCCCCCCCCCTCCAACACAGTTTTCGAGGGGGAAATAATCACTTTTTGAGAATGAAATAGTCAGATGTTGAACATTTTGGAAAAGTGAATATACAATACTCTTATAGCAGCGATAGAACATCTTTTGTTAATAATACAGTGAAAATTCTTTTAAAATAATTTCAGAATGAATGGGTTTATAGGTTAAAGATAAAGGTTCTGGTCATCCGATTGCATTGTGAAAGAAAAGGTGTGGAATGGATCACAAAAAATTGATCATGTAGCATGTAAGTATTGGTGTGTGCTGCAAAGTTCTGGAGTCATCAACATCATAATAACTTTGGCCCAGTCTTGGTAAAGTAACAAGCACTGTACACAAAAAGATGTATATGGGACAACACAAATGGTGTCAGGGCTTCTAACCTTGATTTCCTAATCTTTCTATGCTCATTACTCAGCCAGTATACATTTTCTACCAAAAGTGTTTGGCAAATGACATTTATTTGTAATCTTGAACATTCAGTGTAAGCTTTGTTTGATTCTATGAGCATTCATTTTCTTTTCTTTGTTATCAGAACTCACCTTTATTTTTTGTAAAGTCTATATACAAAGAGTGGGTACGCTCGTGTGTGTGATCGTGCGATTATACCACTATATGGCGGTCTCCTGCATTTTTCATTCTGTAATTATTTGTCAACTATGTGGGGTTTTACTTTTATTTAAGATATATATGTACCTAGTATGTATATCACTATATGTTTAATAATGCAGAAATAAAAGCAATCAAAAAATCAAACTGCCTCCCCCTATCCCCCATCCCCCCCCCCACCCCTCCATCGGAAAAGATTTACGCCTCTGAAACAACAGCTCACACCGGCATTGTACCTCCTTTAAAGGCTGACAACAAGTGGTACGGCATGGAGCCACTTGTTCGCTGTTGGTTACTCATCAGGTGCAAGTCTATCAGGGCGACCACAAAGTGCCAGTTTAATTCGTTAAAGCTCCAAAACGAGCTCCTAAACAGAGCTTTCTAGCCGTATTGCTAAAATGAAGTAGACATGAGTTAGCCCCATATAAATCCCTCACCTGATCAAAACGGCACGAAAGTGTCCCGGATAAAAAAAAAAAAACAATATGAATATAATCGCGAGAAGGGTAAAGATAAAAATAATAAGACAGCAAGCTTTTACTTCACCTGTTCTCCTCTCTCTCTCTCTCTCTCTCTCTCTCTCTCTCTCTCTCTCTCTCTCTCTCTCTCTCTCTCTCTCTCTTCTTTTGAAATCTTGAGAATAATCACCTTGAACTCTCAACATAAAAAGGGCATTGTTACGTCAGTGATATATTGTATAACCGTGAAAGGCAAATCTTATGTATTAGGCTTTAATCACGTTTCTTCATAGGTTGTTGAGTGGGCAAGAAATTAATATTGACAGTAATTACTTTGTGGAACATAAAGCTGCGATCTTAATTATATTATGAATATCTTTCGGGTGAAACTGACATAAAAATGAATATCAGTACCGAAGCGTGTCTATGACGAGTCTAATTCTGACCCAAATGACGATACTTATGACATCATCATTGAATAATTAATTCATTTTCGTAAAGCAGGAAGCTTATATTCATGTATTGAGGAAGGGGGGAAATGTTCTGCATTGTTTTCGTAAATTCAGGCATTACCTTCATAATCAAGCAATGCAAAATTGAATCTAAAACATTGGAAGTGTTCCAGGCTCGCCATGGGCATGGGATGATGTTAAAGATAAAGTATAGTCCTTGTCAAGCAATAAGATTGGAGAGAGACTGACAGGAAATAATCTATGGACAGCATATAATACATAGGAATTGGTGTATACATAACTGTGAGGTTTCGGAATCACCAAATTGATAAGAAATGGACTCAATCTTGATGACAAGTACATGCAATGCAAAGAGAAATATGTATGTATATATGGGACTACACACTCATCTGTGTGGTTAAACATTTCGTTTATTTCTTGTCATATTTTTAATATGAGGGCATTTAAAAATCTTTCCTTTGTAATTGTAGGGGCCATCTATTATGGCTTTCTTTCAAACTGAAGTAAAGAATAGGACAGCTAACAATTTTTTAAAACCTTTATGTCCTCGTTATTTCCACCATATGCTGTTCGTCATTGTTTATGCCAATGTATAATTTGTATGTAAAACGTTTTGACAATTTGTTTTGCTTTGTTTTGTTTACGACACTCTCATCACAAGCGTTTGCTTTTTAGAGAAGTGGCCACCTGTAAACTAGCTTCACTCTATATATTCGAACCTACGAAAAATTTAGAAAAATAAATATTTACATGAATGAGTCTTATTCATCTATACAAAAACCCAATCTTCTCTTTAAGGGGGCTAAAGAGCTGATTGATAATGATGACTTCCGCTCGCCCACTCTCCCCCTGCAAGATGTGTCAAGTGAAACATTAAAAATGGCACAAGCGCTAGGGGTGTACGTACTTTTTTATAAATACTTGCTGCACTGTATTGTTAAATTAGAAACACAATCATACAAAATACATGTATGCTTTTAAGAAGTACGCCGTTTTCCAACTGTTGCTATTTTAAATTGCTTTGTGCCATTATGCATGTATAAATTTAACACTACAATTGTTGTTATTTTGAATTTGTTTACACGTACACATATATTTGATTTGTTTGTTTGTGTGAAGATTATTAATAAATAGCCTGTGGAGGGCTTAAAAATTGAAGAAAATGTATAAATTGATTCCTTTTTTATATGAAAAAAGAAATGGACAATATAAATGTTACTTTGAATTGAATTGAATATAATTTGATGTGTTACACGTGGGGTTTCGGCATAGGACGAAGGAGGCATGTCAAATTAGCATACATGTTTAATGTAGGCATATTCTATACGCATTGTAATTCGAACGTATGCGGCTAATTTCACCGGAGTTTCAAGGTGTCCTTGAAGTTCAAACTCCAAATCAAATTACCTTTGAAACAACGGACTCTCACACCCCCCCCTACACACACACACACACACACACACACACCTAGCCAACCGTTCAAATCACAAAAATGTTGTCGAAAGCACCTGACCCAGAGTACAAGTAGGTCAGAAACAAATCCGCTCACTTCCTGTTCTATAAAAAAAAAATCTTGTGGTAGATGTTCTCATTTTGGCCAAGTTTAAGGCCATCAACGAGTCATACCCTTATCCCAATATCGAAGGCGCCAAGGTGTGACATGCTTCCAGTATATTAAAGTTAGTGTCTTGCTTTTACTTTTTGGTTTCATGATTACAAAAATTGATGACATAATAATTTCTTAATTAATTCACATCTTTCATTCTTTCTTTTTTTTTCTTCTTCTTCTTCTTCTTCCTCCTCTGCTTCTTCTTCTTCTTCTTCTTTTTCTTCTCTTTCTTTTTAATTGTGAATCATGATTGTTAATCTTATCCCCAGTGGCGTTGCCAGGTGGCCCTGATTGGTACGTGTCCCCACAATTGTTTGTGCCCAATCCCTTAATATGCCTCCAAAGAAATTTTGAAAAGTGTATAAAAGTAATAATAATGTTTGTTTACACTCTGTAATGCAGTGCAATGTCATGTGCTATCTACATTTTAAAAATGCATTTTATTTTTCAATCATTCTCGACACATCTTCGCAAATTATTTTGAGTACGTATGATTTAACCCTTCACGGCAAAAATCAAATATTATTCGCCCCTCCCCCCCCCCCTTCTCCCCCTCTCCCTTCCCCCTCTCAATACACAGAAAGCAGTGACCCTCTGTGATCCTCCACTGGATACAAATCCTCAATACGCCTCACTTAATTTCTGGTTGTCTTGTTTGTTTTTACTTTCTAGTTTCTTTCTTTCTTTATTTACTTTCATTCTTTCTGTCTTTCTTTCTTTGTCTGCCGTTTCTGTATTCCTTTCTTTCCTTCTTTTGTTTGTATCGCGTTCCAACGGACCTTTCATATATGCTCGTCACTGTAAAGCGATTGGCCGAAAGTTCGCTTGAGGTACACACCACCATTAGTCTTGATTTTCAGACCCATTTTAAACCACATACTTACTTGAGCCATTATTGGCATCAAGTGGCTATATTTCTCCTTAATATGCTGCTCCCATAAATTCAAGCTTGGTATCAAAGCAAACGTAACATTCTTCTCATGCAGTAGTAAGATCTCTTGTTTTGTCTCTTCTAAGTTCAAGATTATTGTAATTCACTACTCTATGGTATTTCGTTTAAAGATCTTTACTGCCTTCAACTCCTCCAAAATAAAGCTGCACGGCTCATTCATTGTAAACCAAATGTTGTCAATGACTCCCCTCTCATCCCTCTCACTTACAAGTGTCTCAATGATCAAGCCCCAGCAAAACTTTGTGATCTACTCCAATCGCACACATCCATGTACAATACACGATCAGCCAGTAGTAAAACACCTTCCGTCCGTCGAACCAGTAAACAGATAGGTTGTAGCCCCTCCCCCCCCCCCCAAAAAAAAAAACACACACACAAAAAAAACACAAAAACACAAAAAAAAAAAAAAAAAAAAACCAACAACAAACAACAAACAAACAAACTGGAACTCCTTTTGTTATAATATTTTTCTCTGTTTGTAATTAATGTAAGCTTTGTAATGATATTTTATCTCTCTCTCTCTCTCTCTTTGTTTGTTTTTAAATATTTTTTGGTTATGCGCTTTGTAAAGATAAAGTTGAGTTTTGGTCATGCAATGAATTGCATTGTGAAAGAAACGGTGTGGAATCGATCAGAAAAAGTTTATCATGTAGCATATAAGTATTGGTGTGTGCTGCAGTGTTCTGGAGTCATTAACATGATAAGAAATTTGGACCAGTCTTGGTAAAGTAACAAGCACTGTTCACTGAAAGATATGTATGGGACTACACAAACATGTGGCATAAAAATCGGGCCTTGTTTTTAAGCTGTTACTTGTCATATTTACAACATGAAGGAATTTGAAGAGCCATGCTTTTCAGGGAACATTTTTTTCGCTGATGTTCTTCCACACTTGAATAATAACAATGATAACGCTCACAAATTAGTGTTCACCTCTCCCCAGAACTCAACTTTCTCTTTAAAGAAAAGGCGTTTTATAAATGCAATATTATCTTAATTATTGCTAACGGGTAATCCCAAGCTATCTGATTATTGTATTCAGCTAATAGCCCTATTGACATGCCATATCAGACCGAATATGAAGTGAATTGACACATGTGACGTCAATTCATGTTCAGCCAACCTCCAAAATAGTTGGTAACGCACACCAAGTGATTAAATACATTGGGATTTTTTTGTTGCGATTTATTCAATTCAATGACAACTCTTACAGATCGTTGACATCAATTGAGCATTGATCGCCCTTTTTTAAAATTTGCTTCATCATTGCTACTCAAAATACATGTATTGTATTGTATTTATTAAACATCATTGATGTACATCAATATTCTGTTTATAGACATAGTTATAATCACTTTACAATGTAATGCAACAATCGATATATAAAACATAATATAAAACATTTACAACACCTTTCTAAATAAACAATAAGTCATGCAATACGAAATATGTAAATGAGAACTAAAACAAAAGCATAAGATTGTACACGACTACTTTGTTATAACATATAGTATCTAAAAATTACCCCTCATGACAGTCATGAGGACACAACTCCAAAGTTCAAGGAACGTTGAATTTTGTAATTGTATTCTTAGTAACATGTCCATCATCCTTCAAATGATAGCATTTATCGCGATTCTATCATTTATCGCGATTCTATCACTTTAAACGTTGTTCTAGACGATGAATGACACAATTGCCGTGAAGTTACGTAATACGAGCACCAATCGTGTTAAACGAAGAAGAATTGAAAAAGAGCACGGGAACGCTGACTAATCAACTTGTGAGTCTAATCTTAAACATTTTTAAGGGACACCGCCCTTACAAAAAACGTTCATGGTTTTAAAGCCCCACTAGTAATCCATCGATGTCTGATATTTTCTCCGAGTATCGTTTGAGCAATGTGGCATAGAAAATTCGCAGCAATTTAGTTTTAATCTTATATCCTACGACCCATTAAAAAAAATTGTATGATTATCTTTTGTCCCCTTTCCCCCTCTATTCGCATGTTGAGTTCTATCTTTAAAAAACATAACTTCTGTACAATTCAGCTTAAAGGCTGCAAGGCAGATTTTTAATGAACATATCATTAAGTATTACATAATTCAAAGGGACACAGGTCCCCGTGCCTCCCCCCAGTAGACGGCAGGGAATGGGGGTACTGGGGACGGAATATTCAAAAATCGATGGGCAAGCATGACTTGTATGGGGCAGATCAAAATGAAATCCTTATACAATGGAATCGCGGCAAATCGTTATAACAGAAATGATATGACAATTACGTGTATAGCAAATAACATCTCGAGTTGATTATCTCATTTTAATGAAATTGAAACCGGATAACAACTTTCTATATTTGTATATTCTGCTGTTCGACCCACTCTTCGGCACCGGAGGCGTGGCACGGATTTATGGTTGCTAGAGGAGTATTGGTGTTAATCGGTAAATGAAATACACCCCCTTTCCCCTTCTCTCTCTCTCTCTCTCTCTCTCTCTCTCTCTCTCTCTCTCTCTCTCTCTCTCTCTCTCTCTTCCTCTCCCTCTATATCTCTTTTTCCATTTCTCTTTCTCTCTCTTTCTCTCTCACCTTTTTCTTGCTCTCTCTCTCTCTCTCTCTCTCTCAATATATCTATCTATCTATATCTTTATTTCTCTCTCCATCTATCTCCCCCTCTCTCTATCTATCTCACTCTTTTTCTCTCTCTCTCTATCTCACTCTCTTTCTCTTTCTCTCTGGTCTGGTCAGGTGTCGCCATGATGAATCGTCGATCGTTTTGGCAGGGAGCACAGCCGCTAATTACCACACTCACCTCTTTCCAGAGCAATTCTGATTGCGATTTGATTCCAAAAGGAAATGATTTTTCTTGTATTGATTTCCATATTGACATGAGCTAACCTTGTCCCTAATACGATAGGCAATTCTAGCACGGATGTTCCCTCCCCCTCCCCCCCCCCCCCTCTCTCTCTCTCTCTCTCTCTCTCCCTCCCTCTCTCTCTATCTATCTTTGGGATGGGGTATTCGATGGGGGGGGCACGTACCCCCATCCTCCTGTATCTACGCCTCTCCTCTTCATAACCTTCCTCCTCGTCATCTCACTCTTCTTTCTCTAAATCTTCCACATGTCATTTCTCTTCTCCCTTTTCTCCTTCACGTTTCGTTAAACTTTTAACTCGTCCTTCCCCGGTGTTTTTTCTCCTCGTATAGCTTTGTTTCATTTCGTATTTCATCAATAATCATAATCTTCTTCATAATTGTCATTGACGCCTATTTTCCTATCCTCCTGAAGTGTTTTTTAATCAAATATCACGACACTCATCGCTTGTTGCTAGTCAAAAGGACTTTAACTCATATATGCACCATTCAATGCAGAGTTATCGACCTTCTGGCTCTCAACAGATAATACATGTACGTAGGAGTATTAACACTGCTGCAAGTTAAGATAATGCCACCCGTATAGGTTAATAATTAATTGCCCTCATTAAAATGTTCTTTAAACGTCGACATTCCAATGCGTGCGTACAATCGAATACATAATTATTTTGATTACCACTAAATGACTAATTGGCCTTGTTTCTCAACAATTCACCGGCAATACTTGTGGAGTTTTTCAAACATTTTTCAAAAAAGACTATACGTATTCGAATGTACTTCTAATCGGTGATAAGAAGAGCTTGTTAACTTGTATTACTCGCAACTTAATGCAAAGTGCTCATATTTACTCTGTCTTGTTTACATAATGTCGTCCATGGTCTGATAAGATACTCAAGAGTTTCACAAATATGCTCGGATGATAATTATTAGTATGTTCATACTAATTGAGAGAGGTATGTTCATGCTCAATTCGATTCCAAATGCATTTATTTGATTCTGACTTATATCATAGTCGTAAGGATTAAAATTATATTCAATTATTGCAGGTTCCCTTTTTTATATTTTATTTAAACAATTCCTCCCTTTTTCCCTTTATCATAATCGGTTTTGCATTGTTTTTGAATTGCTCAGGATAAAACTAAAGAATCACATTGATCCGTTTTTCACGAGGTGTACACTTATCGATTATGAATCATTGATCTGAGAAAGAAAGAGAGAGAGAGACAGAGAGAGAGAGAGAGAGAGAGAGAGAAAGAGAGACAGAGACATAGACAGAGAGGCACAGTGGCGGATCCAAGGGGCGGGCCCCCACCCCTGGAAAAAACAGGTAAAACACGTTAATATTACCTTTATTTGGAGACGGGTCCCCTCCCATGGTGCTCAAGTGCTCACCCCCCCCCCCCCCCCCCCCCCCCCCCCACTGAGTAAATTATCGGCCCGCGCGATTTGAAAATTGTCGGGGGCCAAAAAAAAAAATATTGCTCCTTACTTATCTGTACTAGTTAACAGGAGGGATTAGACCGCCCTCCAAGGTCACTGGACAGATGGTTATCTCATCAAATCAGCTCTTAGTTAACATAAGAAAAAGAGGATCATGGGGGACCAATGGTCACCAATTAGGCATTGTTTGCTATATAGAGAGAGCAAGTAGCTACAAGTATACAGTGGGGTATTTGGGATAACAGTTGTAAAAGAAAGGCAACTCATATTTCGAATACTGTAATGGACGTGTCCGAACATTATTATCCCTGGAATATACCACTCTGCTAAACTACGCAACAACTGAAAGTTTGGGTACATTCCTGCCCCCCCCCCCCTCCCCCAAAATATATTTAAACGCATCCTCCTATGTACTTTTATAAGTGCTATACTTTATCGTTTATTTTCAGGGTTCAGAGCATTCGAACTCATAACGGATTGCGTCTATCAAAACATTGACACTTTAAACAAAATAGCTTGATAGTCTATCAAGCTATGGAATTAATCACAGTTTGTTAAAGTCAAGGTTCAAAGGTCAAATTCAGTGTCTCCAAATAAATTCATGAAACCTGCAGAGGTGCTTCATTTCATGGGTCACATAAAACTTGAAATAAATAGCATGGTTAAAAAAAAAAAAATAATAAAATAAGAGTCGGCAGACCCAATTCTATATTGATAAGAGATCTAAGCAAGAAATTAATTCAAACTTAAACAAGATTACTGAAAATGGAGAAATATTATAACAAATTGAAGAAAGATGTATTGGCGAGGGTCAATGTTAAACAAAGGCAAACCACAATATTTCATTATAAATTGATATCGTAGGGCCTATAGGTTGAAGTTGCTCGATCAATCAGCGTAATCACGACTCGAGAGTCTAGGAAGTTAGGTGCCTTTTGATATTTCTCCGTTCCCCGTCAAAAGCAAAGCGACTCTTACTCACTCTTGAACAATTAAACCCTTAATTAATTTTATATCATATCAGAAATGAATGTCTGAACGGTACCGTATGACACAAGGGGCTCCACATCTTATCATAGCAGTCGGCGCCGTCCTGACGGGGTCGCTATCGGCTGTGTGCAGTTTGAACCTATATGAATGCTCAGGGCGTGCGGTGAGTGGCAATTATTATCGCTTTTGTATAATGTTCTCAAACAATATTGATTCCATAATTCTTTTTAATGACGCGTTATCTCGCTAATTTGTTGTACGTGTCGCAATTAAAGATTAGGTCTTGCTCTTTGTTTGCATAAAAATAAAGCCTTTGTGGTGTGGTCTGCAATCTGAACGGATTAATCACACTTGGTATAAAAATATTGACGAAAAAAGTGAAGCAAATCAAAAGCATATAAGAAATTGTGATTGGTATTATCACACGTTCTGAAAAATCATATATATTTGGTGGATGGTTTGAAATCCTTAACCTAATTTTAACAATCTGGGAAAATACCACCAAATCAATATCTGCCTCTAATAGAGTTGTGATTTTGTTATGTTGGTGAAATTGTTTGCTTCTCTCCTACCTTAAAAACGGTGCAGAGAAATAGAACAGGGGAGAAGTGACTGGTTTAAAATAAAATAATCTCCCCCCCCCCCTCTCTCTCTCTCTCTCTCCCTCTCCTCCCTCCTCCCCTCTATCTACTCTCTCTCTCTCTCTCTCCCTCTCTCTCTCTCTCTCTCTCTCTCTCTCCATTTCTCTCTCTCTCTCTTTCTCTCTGTCTTTCCGCTCCCTCTTCAATTTTTGGAGGATGTAAAATGCGCATTAACGTAATAGGATAGCAAAATAATGTGAGCTCATTATTTTCGTCAGACTGAAAGCATCTCGGTCCCATATAGCCTATAAAGCTGTCTACCTCATGCTAAAAATGATGGAACTATTGATTACGAAATCCAAATAATTTTTGAATTTCTAAATGATAATGAAAAAGAAAGTTAAATATTGATAAATGTTACAAAGATAATGTAGTCTTGTTGGTATGTGTAGTTTATACACTATTGGTCATAATGGTGGAATAATTATTTTCACCCCAATTTATTGAATGATTTTGACAATGATTTATTCCTAATAGATCTAGATAATAGTATACATTCTCAGATTTTATTGAATGACAATTGGGGAGTGTCTGTTTTGCGTGACTGCTAAAGCATGGGTGTTCTACTATGCTAATCAACTAGGGGACCTACGTCCTTAAGTCATAACTGACAGTAATGGGGATTAATGCCTCATAAAAGGGCATTAATAATATAGCACATCGACAAGGTTTTGATCCCGGGGGCTCACAGTAACGAGACCATTGCTTAGCCAATGAATCATGACTGTACGCAGCGGGCGCTAGGGTACGTCGACGCCCCCCACAAAAACAACAAAAGAA
Organism: Strongylocentrotus purpuratus; assembly: GCF_000002235.5. NCBI lineage: Eukaryota > Metazoa > Echinodermata > Echinoidea > Camarodonta > Strongylocentrotidae > Strongylocentrotus > Strongylocentrotus purpuratus. Next base: position 23,438,254 of record NW_022145600.1, on the reverse strand, counting down.
AGAAAATGCAATAAATTTTCAATAATTCTTTGCATTTTCCCCCAGTCCCCAGCAGGAAAAATTCCTCTGTAGGGCCATGCATTATGGTTCGAGGCATGCCCACATAGAAGATTTGTTATGTTGGGGGTCGGGACAAAACTTCGATGAATTATTGAAAATTTATTGCATTTTCTTTGTGTTTTGGTTTAAAATATGGGATAAAAATAATTATTCCACCATTATGACCAACAGTGTATTTTAATGTGAATTGTGGGTCTACTTTTTGGAGATCCTGCAATGACCCCCGGAAAATGACCCCGGAAAACTACCCCCAAGGACAACACCCCCCCCCCCCCCTTAGGACAATTACCCTCCGAAAAATTACACCCTAGGACTATTCCCCCCCCCCCCCCCTGGGCGATTACCCCCCGAGGATTTACTCCAACACCTAAAGATTACACCAGGACAATTACCCCCCTCACATATAAGAACAACTACCCGTGGACAATTCCGCTACTCCTATAAACATAACACCCTGGGACAATTACCCCCCCCCCCCCCCCCCCCCCCCGTGCATTAAAGGGGAAATCTACCCTGATAATAAGTTGGTGTTAATAAAGCATAATTTTGTCGGGGGGGGGGGATAATTCTCCAAGGGGTTAATTTCAGGGAGGGGTTAATTGTCATAGAGCCGTAGTTGTCCTAGGGGTAATTTTCCGGGGGGGGGGGGTAATTTTCCTTGAGTGGGGTGATTGTCCCGATGGTAATTGGCCGGGTGGTGATTGCCCAGAGGGTAATTGTCCTAGAAACGGTTTGTCTATGCCATGAACTATGACTTGTCAAAGATGGCGCTCTTTGACTAACGAAAAGGGATCCTATATAATATCTCTATGGACTCACCCAGTGTCGACGGCTGAATTAAACCTACATTTTCTTTGTATTGTTTTGGTTTGCTTTTGTATTGTTTTGGTAGTTAGCTTATTCGTGTTTTTATTTGATTTGTATTTCAAATTGTGTTTTTTTTAACGTTTTTTTTTTTATAATTTTGTGTTCATTTTGTGTTAATTTTGTGTTAATTTTGTGTTCATTTTGTGTTAATTTTGTGTTAATTTATTCATCTATTAATTTATGTTTGCCTTTGATCATTTTACGTTTATTTGTTTGCTTGTCTGGTTGTTTGCTTTTGAGTGAAAATCTTATTACCTCTCTTTTTTTTTCTTTCTTGTCTTTCTCGCCTGGCTTTCTCGCCAGAGAATCCTAGCTCTGCCAGCCACCGATAACGTCTTTGAACTATCACTTATTATACACGGATCTCTTCGTTCGTATACAGTTTCTTGAACTCAGGTCTCTTCACATTATACTTTCTGGCGATACGTTAAATTTTGTGTTTGTCCTTGGTGTGATTTAGATTGCACTATTTCTTACTATTGAAAAATAAACGATCAAAAACATTTGCAAAATATTATTGAATAAAACATTGAACTAAAAGAGAGTAACGCGTCATCGGACTGTGTGAAAAGTGTAGCCTACCTCTCGAATTTCACATTTCTTCTGTTTTTCTTAACTGCACGCACATTACCCCCCCCCCCCCCAGGGGGATACAGCCCAAAATAACAACATAAATGAAAAGTACACACATGTGAGATGATAATGAGGCACATACTTCTTCAATTTTGGTTCGTTACGAATATCAGTTTTTACAATCAACTAGAAAAGAAAGAACAGAATATCTCTTTCAAATGCATTCCCTTCATCCTAGTGAAAAGGCACTATCGACGACTTCCCGCCATCATTAGATGTCATTTTATTGTCAATATCCGAGAGAGATAAGTAGTTTTTATCTCCTGAGTTTCCTTTGACGTTTTCGGTATCTTTTTTTCCAGTGAGCCTTGTCCCTTCTTATTTCCTACCATCGTATCATCTCCAGCTAGCGGTCACTTCAAGTTCACAGCTCCTATACGTTTCCTCGTAGCTTAGCGCAAGGTGACGTAAAGAAAAAGAAAACGTTGTGTTTGTGATTTATTATTACCATTTTGGTCACCAATTTTGAGAAATTTATTATAGTTCTATTCTGTTAGTGCCAACCTTTCCCAGTTGTGTCCGGAATTCATAAGTGACTTCAGACAATATTTTAAAGCGAATATTATTAACGTTGACAGGACGATCTTACATCTTTTCTATCAGTCTATTATTCAAAGTGTTCTTCTATTCAATCTCATTTGTTTTTATGGAAATCTCACACAAGCAGACAAAACTAAACTCGAACGTCCAAGGAAAATTGCTCAACGTATTATCGGCATTGAATTACCACCCCTATCAATTTTGTTTGAAGATCGCTTATTGACTAAAATAACTTCTATTATGAAAGACCCATCACATCTACTATTTTCTTGTTTTACTTTTAACCGCTCAGGAATCCGCCTGCGTGTACCAATTACCCGTAGAGCCAGATACAGAAATTCTTTTATTCCAAATTCCATGCACATCTATAATGCACAAGTAACACGAAATTCTCAGCTTTAAGCGAAATAATAGCGATTATGATTATTTGTTAACTTTTTATCTACCCACCCAGTAAATAAGAGGACACTTTTTTTTTTTTTTTTGGTCTCGAAATTTAAAAATTTGACATTTGGCTCCGTTGGGGGGGGGGGGGTAAGGTCACCTTTTTAGGTCAGCCATGGGAATAATAATATTATTTTTTTTTTTTTTTAAATTAAAAAAAAAAATCCAAAGGGGGGGGGGTTACACACATACAAATACCAAAGGGGATTTAACCCCCCCCCCCCCCCCCTGTGTACGTGCCTGCCCTGGGGGCTGAAAGCCAACGGCTACGGATAACTACTTTTATTGTAAAACTTACGGTCTTCCCTAGCCCTGGGAGTAATCAAATCCTTGGGTGGATGCTATGCATGTTTGCAATCCGCACTGCTTGCAGGTGCGTTATGAACGCCCCCTAAGGCCGAGTAATTGTAGCAGCAGACAGATCGTGCGCTACATCAACATCTTATGCCGATCCATATCCTCAAAAAAAATGTGTTAGAAAAACAAATTTGAATATTTCAATATCTTCAGTGGAACTGGAAGAGAAAGAGATTTCAGAGATGAGTCTGAACGACCTTTTCATGCAGATACTTGAATCTGAACAGAAAGCAAGAGAGAGGAAAAGCATCTTGAATGAACGTGAGTGTTCAATTACAAAATACAAATAGGGTAGGCCTAGGCTAAAAGTACAATCAGCCAACCCAGTCCCACTCTGACTCGTTACCAAGTACCACTAGTAACCAGTGTCTACTCTCCGGACGGCTGTGCCTGAGCAGTGCTTGGCAATGGCTGTCCTGTATTTTGTAATTTCATGGGGGTAGACTTGAATCTAGTATTAGTAGTAAAAATATAAACGTCCAATCTGTAGCAAAGGAAGTGCTTGATTCCGTGGGTGTGGACTTTCATAACATCATGATCATGAGCAGTAGAGTTAAAACATATTTTAAAGCAATGTTATTAAAAATCTGGCCAATGTAATTTATCATGTTCTTTGTTACTTGGACTTGGAACTTAAATCTAATAAATCTACTTTTAATTAATAGGTCTAGAAATATCTATACATTTGTATGTTTTGGGTACCAACCTCTTGTACTACTCAAATGGTTGAAAAAACATATTGCTGCATTAGATCCAAGACTTGTAATTTATCAATGATCTAGATCTAGAGTAGATCGATCTACGCATTCATGTGGTGAGGCTCGTTAGATCTCAGTAATTTACCTGGATCTATGCATAACTTTATTTCATCATTCAGTCCCGTAGACTTGCATGATTGTCTCCCTTGTTTTTACCTTAAATAATGTTGTATAAACCGCAAACACATATCAACCACACCTCCAATTTTTTACCTGCTATTTAAAGGGGAAGTCCACCCTGATATTAAGTTCAGATCATTGATAAATTACAAGTCTCGGATCTAATGCGGGTCTGGGTCTAGATGCTGTAGACCTATTAAAGTGTAGCCTTATTCACGTTTTTTAATTGGTAGGAGATTGTTCTAGATGCATAATTACAGGTACAACAAGATTACCCCTTGGCAGTATACCTACATGTATGCCTCATTTAATAAACATCTTTCTAACAATTATTATATTATTTCATATAATTACAGTAAAAAGCAAGATATCATCTGTTAGACAACAACTTCAAGCAACTCAGACCGAGGTAAACATACTCCATAATGATGTAGCTTCCAAGGCAAGTAGTCTTTGAATTGATAATTCAATTCTGAGTTAAAATAGTAGATACATTTTTGTAGGTGGACAAGAAGCGGGCTCTTGACTGTTCAGACAATTAACAAAGTCTGTCTGTCTTGTACATTTCACCAAGCAAAGTCTCTCTTGTACATTTCACCAAGGTCTCTCTTGTACATTTCACCAAGCAAAGTCTCTCTTGTACATTTCACCAAGCAAAGTCTCTCTTGTACATTTCACCAAGCAAAGTCTCTCTTGTACATTTCACCAAGCAAAGTCTCTCTTGTACATTTCACCAAGCAAGGTCTCTCTTGTACATTTCACCAAGCAAAGCCTCTCTTGTACATGTCACCAAGCAAAGTCTCTCTTGTACATTTCACCAAGCAAAGTCTCTCTTGTACATTTCACCAAGCAAAGTCTCTTTTGTTCATTTCACCAAGCAAAGTCTCTCTTGTACATTTCACCAAGCGAAGTCTCTCTTGTACATTTCACCAAGCAAAGTCTCTCTTGTACATTTCACCAAGCAAAGTCTCTCTTGTACATTTCACCAAGCAAGGTCTCTCTTGTACATTTCACCAAGCAAGGTCTCTCTTGTACATTTCACCAAGCAAAGTCTCTCTTGTACATTTCACCAAGCAAAGTCTCTCTTGTACATTTCACCAAGCAAAGTCTCTCTTGTACATTTCACCAAGCAAAGTCTCTCTTGTACATTTCACCAAGCAAAGTCTCTCTTGTACATTTCACCAAGCAAAGTCTCTCTTGTACATTTCACCAAGCAAGGTCTCTCTTGTACATTTCACCAAGCAAAGTCTCTCTTGTACATTTCACCAAGCAAAGTCTCTCTTGTACATTTCACCAAGCAAAGTCTCTCTTGTACATTTCACCAAGCAAAGTCTCTCTTGTACATTTCACCAAGCAAAGTCTCTCTTGTACATTTCACCAAGCAAAGTCTCTCTTGTACATTTCACCAAGCAAAGTCTCTCTTGTACATTTCACCAAGCAAAGTCTCTCTTGTACATTTCACCAAGCAAAGTCTCTCTTGTACATTTCACCAAGCAAAGTCTCTCTTGTACATTTCACCAAGCAAAGTCTCTCTTGTACATTTCACCAAGCGAAGTCTCTCTTGTACATTTCACCAAGCAAAGTCTCTCTTGTACATTTCACCAAGCAAAGTCTCTCTTGTACATTTCACCAAGCAAAGTCTCTCTTGTACATTTCACCAAGCAAAGTCTCTCTTGTACATTTCACCAAGCAAAGTCTCTCTTGTACATTTCACCAAGCAAAGTCTCTCTTGTACATTTCACCAAGCAAAGTCTCTCTTGTACATTTCACCAAGCAAAGTCCCTCTTGTACATGTCACCAGTGCAAGGCTACAGAGGCATCACATTGGAAATGGTAGGGATGTCAAAATAAAAGGGTTCTTGTCATTCAGAATAGTCCATGTTAAATATCAATACTGCTCAATATTCCTGGCTTTCCTTTGTTATGTCTAAGATAAAACTAGATACCAGCATATGGTGGGTTACTGGATCGACATTGTCGCCTTATAATGGAAGAGGATCACATCTGACTTTTTGTATTTGTATGTTATGTTTATTTGTTGCTGTATGATTCAAGCTACCGTACAGATAAAGAGCATGGAGGGAAAAAACTTCTAAACGGGCTACAATTTTATACTACAGTCAAATCTGTCTATAGTGACCACCCAAGGGAAACACAAAAAGTGGCCTTTGTAGACGAGTGGTCTTCGTAGACAGGTTCCTTTAGTACATGATTCAATGAGAAACCATTTTCAAGGGAAACAACAAATGTGGCCTTTGTAGACAGGTGGTTACTAAAGCAGGTTTGACTGTATTATCCATTGTCTTATATCTTTATCCTGTCATTTGCCTCCCCCCCCCCCCAAAAAAAGTGATGCTTTGTGAGTTTACATCCGATACCAATTTTTTCATAATTTTGAGCAGGTTCAAGATCTGTCTACAGAGGAGCTTGACTGCCAATGGATCAGCACAAGAGAAGCTATCCTTGAAGAACAACTTGCAGACCAAATGAAAGAAAAACAGATGTACAGCGAACAACTTGTAAGCTTCATTTATTTTGTAAATCATTTTTGCATTCCTATTACTACAAATTACCATGCACATCTTACTTCTGAATGAATACATACATACACTCATAAATGTGATACTGAATGCCTTTAAGCACACCAAACATATCCAGAAAATATCTGAAATCAAAAGATTCTTGATTGATGCGATTATTTCCTCATTTGTTCTGTTTTCTTTCTTTTTCTTTTCTTTGTTATTGTTTGTTTTGTTCTGATTTTGGTGGGGGAAGGGGGAAGATAAATTCCTTTGTCCAAATAGTAAATGAGGTTGATAACTTAATTGTGAATTTCTCTTGCTCCCCCCTCTCTATCTTTCACTCTTCATTTTGTTCACATATTTTTTCCCCTTGTTTAAGATGTCTTATATATACCTCTTAATTAACCTACCCCCTCTCCCTCTCTCACTCTCTCTCTCTCTCTCTCTCTCTTTCTCTCACTCTTCATTTTGTTTTGAGCGCTCTTCACATATTTTTTCCCCTTGTTTAAGATGTCTTATATATACCTCTTAATTAACCTACCCCCTCTCCCTCTCTCACTCTCTCTCTCTCTCTCTCTCTTTCTCTCACTCTTCATTTTGTTTTGAGCGCTCTTCACATATTTTTTCCCCTTGTTTAAGATGTCTTATATATACCTCTTAATTAACCTACCCCCTCTCCCTCTCTCACTCTCTCTCTCTCTCTCTCTTTCTCTCACTCTTCATTTTGTTTTGAGCGCTCTTCACATATTTTTTCCCCTTGTTTAAGATGTCTTATATATACCTCTTAATTAACCTACCCCCTCTCCCTCTCTCACTCTCTCTCTCTCTCTCTCTTTCTCTCACTCTTCATTTTGTTTTGAGCGCTCTTCACATATTTTTTCCCCTTGTTTAAGATGTCTTATATATACCTCTTAATTAACGTACCCCCTCTCCCTCTCTCACTCTCTCTCTCTCTCTCTCTCTTTCTCTCACTCTTCATTTTGTTTTGAGCGCTCTTCACATATTTTTTCCCCTTGTTTAAGATGTCTTATATATACCTCTTAATTAACCTACCCCCTCTCCCTCTCTCCCTCTCTCTCTCTCTCTCTCTCTCTTTCTCTCACTCTTCATTTTGTTTTGAGCGCTCTTCACATATTTTTTCCCCTTGTTTAAGATGTCTTATATATATATATATACCTCTTAATTAACCTACCCCCTCTCCCTCTCTCACTCTCTCTCTTTCTCTCTCTTCATTTTGTTTTAAGCGCTCTTCACATATTTGTTCCCCTTGTTTAACATGTCTTCTACCTGTACCTCTTAATTATCCTACCCCCCCCCCCCCCCCTCTCTCCCTCTCTCTCTCTGTATGTCTCAGTCATATATTTGTGCTTGCTCAAACTTTTTTGTCGCCATTGTTATATTCCTTATCCTTCCTTATTAGCATCACAGCACGTCATCCCGAGACAAGATGAAAGAAGATTTCTTGTCCGATATTTCAGCCTTCATTCATGACTTTGGGTTGGCAAGCAGAGGCAAAGAAGAGAGGCTGACATCAGTCAAGGAACAATTGAAGGAGATGAAAATCAGACAACACAAGCTTCAAGAAGGTCCATATCCAATAGACCATTTTCCGTAATGTAATCAAATTTGATGCATAAATCTTTGATAATGAATTAAGTGCCTTGTTACAAATTATTTCATTCACCTGTTATAAATAATTGCATTTCAATAGGCAGAATGCAAAATTGCATACATAATAATAATAATATTCCGCTTATATAGGGCTTTATACAATGTCTCTAAGCGCTTTACAGATATCCTATTACCCCGGTCATTGGATTCAGTGCTTGCCTTCAAATATAAATAATAAATAATAATAATATTTAATTTTTATATAGCGCTTAATTAATACAAATGTCTCTAAGCGCTTTACTGTGTGCACAATCTCCACTCCCTGGGGAGCATTCCAGCCAGGTGTTACTTGACGCTCAAAGTGTTAGGTAGGACAAGCCATCATGTTTGTCCTATCAAACACAGTAAAAATTGATATATGCAATTCGCATTCTGACAATTGTAATATAATTATTTATAACAGGTGAATGAAATAATTTGTAACCTGGCACTTAACAAAAATTTGTGCATTAAATTTGATTACATTATGAAAATGGCCTATTCAATTCTTACCTCAGAAATACGAGTAGTTCATTCAGTTTGTGACGTAAATTAAATGCTTAGCCAAATTTGGTATGACGTTGCATGCAGCTTTTGGCTAAGTATTTTAACCTAAGTTTAACGAAGTGTGGCGGCATATGCTTGGCATATGGTTTTCATATGCAGGTCCATAATACACTGTGTGTGGATGATCTGGCTGGGATTTGAGCCATTTTACTTAGCTCAAAGTAAAAAAAAATAATAATAATAATAACACATAATTCAAGTATTGCAATGAATGGGTACCCAGATATTCAGACAAGAAGAAGTCAGATTACAACACAACAATTACCTACCTATTTTCTAATCCAGACGCGGTTTTATGACGCATCCAAAAGTTATTCGCCAATGACAGTTTGGCGTTTTCTCCGATTGTGTAAATAGAATCGTTTCAACAGCCATCGGAACCCACCATCATTGTTACATGTACATGTATAATTATGTGCTTTGCCTTCATTTATTTTTATTTGTCCAGACATTGACACCTGTACCAAACAGAGAGACATGCTGAGATGTATTGAGGATGAGAAGAAAGCAACAGAGCAAGTAATAGCCACACTCAGAAATGAGTTACATGGTAAATCTGATTTACTGATTCTCATTAAAATAGAAAAAAATTGATAACATGTGCCTTATTGTGTACGAATGATATTAATCTTAATTCTTAACCCCATTGGTGTCAAGAATTAGAGAACTTGCTACAAAACGTTCAGCTGTCACATATGCGCTTATTGTGCATTGGTGTTATTCAATTTGGAATATTTTGAAAATGCTACATTTTACGAAAATGATCATAACTTTGTAGTTTTCGCTTAAATTCTTTTGAAATACACAGGATGTATAGGGGATACTAATATACCATTACTTATGAAATTTCATTGAGGATTGCATACTTTGCCAGATGTTGCCAACCAAAAGGTCATTGCATTTTTTTGGGACACCCTGTATAGCAACACAGTTATGTCCTCTCTATGTTCTGTTGTTTGGTGAGTAGATGGACATCATTTATTACTTATTGCTCTTTGGTATTGAATTCTTTGCCTTTCTTTTCTTTCCTTCTATTTTCTTTTCTATTCTTTTCCTTTCTTTTCTTTCTATTCTTTTCCTTTCGTTCTATTCTTTTCTCTCTATTTGTTTTGATTTCAGAGAGAGAGAGAGAGAGAGAGCGGGGGGTAGGGGATAATTAGCATCTGAAATATACATTTAATGACTATTCAGAATTTACGCTCAGGTATTTTTATAAGTTTAGAAAACCCATCTTCTTTTATAGTTAAGAAATTAGATGGTTTGTTAAAATTGGTATGAGATGTGCAACCATCAAAAAAGGTATTTACAGGCTTATTAGGGGACATATTGTGCTCAGTGCTCTGTGCCAAAGAGTATCATTATTCATGGCGTCATTGTGAACATCTCAATGTGTCGCTGCGAAAGAGCAGGCATTTTATTGTGAACACCACAGTCTCATTAGTTTATCATGTATTCCTACAGGTTTGGAGGAGACTGTGGTGTCTGAGAAGAACAAAACAAAAACGCTAGAGGATGAGAAAGCTTTTGTATCTGGCAAACCACACTCTGATCCAGAATTCAAAAGGTAATTAGACCAAACTGTGCTTTCACATGACTTGATGCTTGGTGTCAACTTTCAGGTTATATCACTCGTGAAAAATAGGAAAGACAGGAATAATCACGTACAGATTACACATGCATACACAGTAATATATGAAAATAATGAAATCTACACGAATGGATAAATGAATAAATGAGTGAAGGAAGGAAGGAAGGAACTGAAGGAAATTACATTCAGAGTAGAGGAGCAAGCTGAAGGCTGGCTAAGATTATTTAAAAATATTAAAGGTATTACAAAGTTTTGGTATGGGGTCATGAATCTGGTTAAAATTAACATATTGGAAACATATGCAATCCTACAATATTCAGTGATTGTTGTCACGGTTAAAATCGAGTCTAAAGTGATAAAATTGTAAGTAATAAATTATTTTCGTTGTATAGCTCCCTCTCAAGGTCAAGATATTAATTTAGCTATAAAACAGTGTTTCTTGAGTAAAATCGACCGATCGGCTATTCCCGTTCGGAAATTATATACCACAACTACATATTCTGAGATTTTGATGGTCACAGCTACCATTGAATGGTTGTAGGCACTATTTGAAAGAAAAAAATTGATATTCAATATTTCTTGAAAACAGAAGTGGTTTAGGAGCTAAATTTTCTAGTGCTTATAATACATCCACAGGGGCATCAAAATATTTCAAAATTGTAAAGAAATTTCCCAAAACTTTGTTTTACCTTTAAGTAGCACAGCAAAAAAAAAATCAAGAAAATAAATATGAATATTACATATAGGGTAATGCAAGATAGAATTAAACTTATTTCAGGAATTAAGTATTTGAATTTTTTTAAGCAAAGGGGAAGCTTTGTCATCCAAAGGTATGATATTTTTTTCTAACGATGGATTTTGAAAACTGAAAAGTATCCATACAGTCGTACAAATGTGTGTCAAACTGTCTTCTTTTTTTTTTTAAATTGGACTAACTCATATGTCTTTTATTGTAAGAGTTTCCCCGCGTTGTTCAGGCAAATTATTTTTTAGTCTATACTGACTTTTCAATGATTCAACAGTTTCTACCGGCTTGATTTCAACAAAAGAATATAGTATTAGGGCTAGGGTCACAATTGAGGTTAAGGATTAGGTTTGGAATTAGGTCAGTAGATGAAATGTTTCATAGTCTACAACCAGTTCATCTACTACCAAATTGGTCTCTTCGCATATGGTCTACACCCAGCGTATCTACTGTCCACATTGTCTAATATTCGTGTTGTCTACTTATCATTTGGTCTCATAATCATTTGATGATTATCATTACTTATGATTCAATGATTATCAGACCATATGGATAGTAGAAGAAGTAGGCATTAGACAAACCTGGAAGTAGACTGTTTATTAGACTAAATGAACAATTAATGGACCAAATGGGTAGTAGGCTTATTGGAGATTAGACCAAATGGCTATTAGCCCCAATGGTCCTTAGACTAAATGATCAGAAATCGAAATGATTATTAGACCACATGGAAAAGTGGTTGTAGAACAATTGAAGGGTTCAGCGACAAAAAGACGTAACTCCATATTTTGCCAAAATGAGTATTTGATATCAAAATGTTCAGAAAAATGTGGGCTTTCCAGGAAACACAAATACTTATTTCCACCCAACACCCCATTGAAGTAAATGGCTAGTGAAACATAGAATTAACTCCTTAAGGCCCAATTAATGCTCAGTGACACATAAACCACTTTTTCTCAAAGTGGCCAAAATGGAGTTACGTCTTTGTGTCACCGACCCCTCAAATGTAGTTGAAATTCATGTACCTCCCAGGCTCCAGAGTCAGCTGGATGCAAGCCGTGACGAGTCACTCGAAGGGTTGTGCCAAACATTGCGGCAACAGATTGATCAGTTGCAGAGACAACAGTGGCAGCAACAACTAAGGAGGCAACATCCTTCTGGTGCCGGAAGGGCACAAGGGAGATTCAAATGGACAGCTCAGGTTTGTTAATGATATAGTGTACTTTAGTTTAACTTCTGTTTCTGTAAGCTACTTCCATCATTTTACCACTTAATTATATTTTTTGCACTTACAAAAATGAAAGAGTTGACACCTATTTGCCCCGAAGCAGATAATATCTCTTTTCAAAATGATGGGTTAACTATTAAAAAAATTGTGAAAAATAATTTTAAAAAATTAGTCAACATACTTGAAATTCAACATAATCTTCTCTTACCATCTCAATACTTATTTTCAACCCTTGCACTTTTCCTTTTCACTGCATGGTATCTATTTCATTTGTTTTTAATTTACCTTTTTTGGTTGCTTGATGGCTTATATTCCTCCTTTTATCTCCCTTTGACATCTTCATATTTATCTCTCCCTCTCCCTTCCTCTCTCGCTCTCTCTCTCTCTCTCTCTCTCGCTCTCTCTTTCTCTCATCAACTCTCTCTTTTTCTTGTGTTTTTGTCATTTTGTGTCTCAACTCTCCACCTCCCCCTCTCCCCCATGACCGTAGCCATCTATGCCCAGAGTCTTACCATCACCAGCACCCTCTTCATCATGGAGGACCACCCCAAATCCATGCTCTTCTCTTCCATGCCCTCCAAGAAAGACTCCAACCCCAGACATGGATACCGAAACATCATCATCATCATCGTCGTCTCGCACCAGCAAACCAAACTTAGCAAAACTCACGACTGCTCTGAAATGTAAAGTGGAGGAGAATTAGAAAAGAAGTTATTCATCCAGGTATGGATAAGAAGTTGTTTTCGTCGTAGACCCCATCATCATCATCGTGCTCCAGCAAAGCAAACTTATCAAAATCATAACTTCTCTGAAATCATATTGGAAATGAAAGAATTGGTTAGAACTCCAGATGTAGGTAGACATAAAGGTATCATCATGGACCATTATCATCATCCATCATCATATTATCATGACCTAGCTCCAAATTTGTATGACCCAAATTTGCTTTAAAATGCAAAGTGGAAGAAAAATAGAAAAAAGTGGTTAGCACTCCAGATATGGACCCAAAGACATAATCATCATCATCAACGTCGTCATCATCATCTAACTCCAGCAAACCTTATTTACCATAAAACTCAAACCTGATATAAAATGCAAAGTGAGCAAAGTGAGGAACAAAATGGTCATTACTTCAAGCATGCATGGACACCAAGTTGATGATCATCATCATCATAATCATCTCGCACCAGCAGACCGAACTTAGCAAAATTTTCAACTGCTCTCAAATGTAAAGTGGAGGAAAGCTAGACGGGAAGTCCAATACTCAAGAACTGGACATATTCATCAAGCAAACAGCAGCAGCAAAGTTACAGTCATTATTCCTAAATCTTAACCTTTAGAATTTCTTGTTTCAAAAAAATTAATTGATTGTTTACCTACATGTTGAACTATGCATTTGTTTTCTTCACATTTGTGTTTGTTTGATAAATCGCAATATTTCATCTTCGGCTCTAACTGGCATCAGAAAGCTCATCAATATGCAAATTATGTTTTTGTTTATCAACGTTAGATCATGAAAAATTAAGATTTTTTATTATTTTTTAGAACAACGGTAATTTTACCTTCTTAGCCATCAAAATGTTCCTTGCACTCATTACTAATAATATTTTGTTTGTTAACCACGTGTAATTGAATTGGTTAATAATTGATGTAAATAACTGACTTCCACTCGAAAAGAAATAATACACAAGCACTGTTCAGGTATGTTCAAGGCATAAAAATGTTCTTTAATAAACTTTTTGTGTGTTGACTTTAAATACAATAAAGTATTGATAATGGTGTACCTAACACATACAAGCATAAGGTAATAAAATAATAGTACTGAAAATGAATTTCTAAGCATCTCTAAGATAAGGATTGTTCATAACTTGTAAGGTAAAGCCCCTTACAAAAAATAAATGTTCATAATTGTGTTCAACAAGTTATGAAAGAAATTTTTACAATAAGCTTTTATATCTTTGTTTATTTGTGATATTACAGTTATAGTTTGGTACTTTGGTTGAACATAATCACTCAATAGAACTGGGAAGAATTTTGAGATTAAAGGAAAACTGAACCAGAAGTACCAACCCGAAATCCCCTCTAGTGCCATCTCAAGTCAACTATTACCTATTTCCCACTTCGCCCTTTAGGTTCTTGCACAAGAGTCCTCTGTCTGCGAAGTAGGAAATAGGTATCGAGTTACACACTGTTGGCAAGTTGATCTGGAGCTGGCGCTATGCAACAAACGTTACACTAGGGCAGAAAGTTCATCAGTTCAGTATTGCTTTAATTTATACCTTCATATTATAAACACTTACTATTTCCCTTCAATGACTTTTAGAGACCAGCCTTGGGTCTGATTGTACATATAAATGTGCATACATATTTTAAAGGGACTTGGTACCATTGTCCAGATGAGAGAAAATGGTGCTAAGGTAGTGACTTCAATGCTAAATTTACAATTAAAGATAATCTGAAAGTTTCAGTGAAAACAGACCATTATTAATGAAAAAATTTGGGAAAACTGATCCGATTGATTCCTTAATTCTTCCAACTATATTTTAACAATTTAATAACACTTTAGGTGAATGTAAATCGTCACAAAACAATGAATTGGCTCTATATACCATTCTAGACATTTAAGTTTTGAAAGGATTTTAAAAGCCTGTTTAATGTCTTATTTTCAAGGAAAAACGGTCGGGAAAATTCAAAAATGGTTCAGAGAATTTACTGTTAATCACTGTTAGAGGGTGTTGCACAGTGACACCTTCACAGAAAACCATAAATATCTTTGTGGTTTGAGAATTTTCTCAGGATATTTTGCCTGTTAAGAGGGTAAGGACAGTAGAAGTAATAAGTAATATTTCATACACAAATTAGTTTTTTCATCAACCTTCAACAATGTTACAGAGTCACTTTAAGTTTTGTTTGCTTGCTCCGTCTTTTCTCTCCTACTGTATATGTGTAGTAGAAGAAGTCTTCATTTTTACGCCCTGCTGAAATTATGATCAGAACTTTGTACAAAATAAATGTATTCTACAACCAAACAACTGAAACTGGCAGCTTGTTCTTTCTCTGATGTCTGAGATTTTGTAAACTTACTACAGAAGAACAAATCCATATATAAATGAATGTATACATACACACATATGTAAACTTTATGTGTCAAGTTTAACTGATGTTTACAAGTAAATACATGGGGGAACTTTTTTGTTATTGACTCAAAGGTTTTATTTTTTTATTTTTTTTATCAAAGAGTTGGAATATTATCATCTTCATATGTAATCAGTAAGGTATTTTCAAGTAGTAAGGTTCCTGAAGATGAAGACAGTCTGCATCTCTAAATATACAGTTTTTTCAATAACTATACAGAAAAAATGATGGTGTTGACCCCCTACTTAACAACAGTCCAATAGTATTTAACCTGTTGAATGCTAAAACCCAAAATAGACTTTGGCTAGAGTCTATGGGGAATGTGTATTACCCCAAAAACTAAAGTGTTTCAACAGAGTTGACAGCGCAATACACAAAATAGGGTGATTGCATCATTTCTAAAACATCAGTCGAATCTGGAAGTAGTCCAAAAAATGCTACAGTTGCTGTTAAGCAAAGCCTTGTTCATTACTGAATACATGTATCTGTCATTCCATGGATTTTTCCCTTTTGGATATTTATTAAATTTTCATAATACACAACAAACAAACAAAATCCCACTGTCCTTCACATTAACAATTTCAGACAAAAGTTTAATCAATGAAAAATGTAAACAAATCAATCAAAAACATTATTCAAAGTTTTCTTTTAGTGACACTGTACCAACATACATACGTGTATTTCCAAATACAAGGGGAAAATGAATTAAAAATAAAAACTACATGCTACTTAAATTTGCTAGCAAATGTAATGTTTTGACTCTATAAATATAACTTTGTATGAAAAGTACTTCTCTTTTCAAAAGTTCCCTGGCAAAATTATACAACGACAAAAAACATCTACAGAGCAAATGTTTGAACTATTGTATAATTAAGGGTATACAATTCTAGAATGAACAATAACAACAACAAAATCTTTGATAAAAACTGCAGTTAAAAAACTTAATATATGGACAAAAATGTCCAAACAATGTTTCTATTGATTTCAGTGTAAAATGTGAAATAAAAACAGTAAACAAAAAATCTAAATGCAATCTTTGAACTTCTTTTCTGTCAAAAATATGCTAAAATCAAGTTTGTCCATCTGGTCATATATCAATAAAATATATATGATAATGACATTTTTATGGATAACTGAATAGATAATATAATTATATATAACTCACATGATTATTGTTCTCTTCTTCATTTTACCTCATGTCACCAACAGACACCAAACACATATATACCATCTGTACTGTACAAGCACCTTGTACAAAGAACATGGGTTGCTAACTTGACAAGTTATACTTGCAAGAATCCCCTGATTTTCATTTTTTAAATAGTATCTACATGGATCATATACATATATCAACAAACAAACAAAATAGACATGTATCTGATACATGGAGCTCTCTTTATCATACATTCAGACAAAATTATAATCGATCAAAGAAAGAATATTGAAACAAAGTAGTTGTAAAAAAAAAAATTATTTTCAAAGAGCACTTCCCCATTATGAGTCTCATAACAAAAAGTAGTATAAAGCACTGTGTAAATTAAGTACTTTTTCTTATTTCCTGTGTGTACATGGAGGAAAAAAAACTCACAAAACTTAACATAACAAAATAACTTGTCATAAAGAACATAAAGTTTTGCGTGATTTAATCATTTAGCAAGCGAAGCATATAAATACCAAAAAGAAAAGGAAAGACATTCTTTTGCCAAATTTAGAATATAAATAATAAAACTTGTATCAAATACTTTGCAAATTAAATTTCAAACAGAATAAACATGATAGAATGAATGCACTATATATCTCAATATCCAGTAATACTTTTAAAACAAATATCTTTAAAAATACAACATATGTACAAGTATACTGTTACTTTAAAAAAAAAACATCTTCAGGATCATGCCTTATTTTCTTTATTTTTATTTTATAAAGATAAATAACTGCAGTTTAACATGATTACTAAAATGGTAATATTGCATCTAGATGGAATACCCAATTCCAGAGAAAACTTTGGCAAGTGACATATCATTCACAGCATAAAAGTGTATCAAAATAAAAACATACTTTAAGAATAGCAAAAATATCTTTCCCTTTAAAATATCATACACAAACATCCTCTGGTGACAATAAGTTACTCACTTATACCAAAAGGTATATCCCATGATAGCTATTTGCGTAGTGTTTTCATGATTATACAAGCAGAAAAATATTACAAAAATATACATCTTTATATCTTATATCTCTCACCCTTCTTTTTCTTCATTTCCTTTGAAGCTTTTTATGATACACATAGCTATGTGTATGTGAGCATGCTCACTTCACAATATGGACACTATTTTAATAGAAGTGCATTCTGTGTTTTTTGTACAGTGTAGTTGAAAGAAAAAAAATAATGGTAAATACTATTATCACTAGGATTTCGCACTACCCATTTCACAAGGGTTACTTTTCTGTTATAAACAGCTTTCAAAAATATCCTTTAGAGTTTACACTTCACAATACTCCCGAGACTACAGATCACCATACTGAAGTGCACTGAAATCAATCAATGACCACACAAGTTGTCTCCCTAGCTTTAGCCACCAACCAGCTCTGTAAGGTATCATCACTGATCGTTAGTGTGTAGGAGTCCTTCCTTGTACAGCTGTTCCGACGGGGAGCACCTGGTCTGATTGTTAACGGATGGAAGTGATTCGCTAGGACACTTCGGACGGTATCCTTTGTGGTCAGTATCCTAGAGAACCCATCTGCAGAGAATCCTTCTTCAGTGCGGGTGCCATCTTGGTTGGCTTGAAGCGATTCCATCAACTTGATGTTGACTATGGTGTGTCCTCTGGCTCCTGTCAAGTTTCTTGGTGGATGCTTTTGCAGATCATAACGTGCTAATGGCACTGTCCTTCCCTTTTTCTTAAGATTGACTCTTGGAATACCTTGATGCGCACTCTGTTTCCTTGCTCCACACCTTCCGTTTCCTGCATACCTTACAGACTCACCTCTGACCAGCTCCCTACCCGCATCTTGGACAACACCACTCCTACGTTCTCTTCCACCTCTCTGGCCGACACCCTCCAACTGTCCACCCTGCTGATGGTGAACCTCATCCAGGAGTGTCTTCAAGCAGAAGAAGACTTCTGCATCGGTAGCTCCAACCAGCACCGTTGCCTCCCAGACATCAGTGTCCTCCACCTTCTTGTACATGGGGTAGATCCGTAGACCCAAGCCGTAGTGGAAGACACAAAGGGCATCCTCCAAGCTGTCACCATCCACCCTCCGCTTCCACATCAGTGTCAGGAGCTTACTGAGGATTGGGGCGGGGATGATCAGATACGACTCCATCATGTCCTCGAAGACCATCATGGCTTGCTCACAATCTGTCTCTGTATCCAGGAGCTTGCCCAAGAGGCTGCTGTACAGAAGTCTACAGGGTTGTCTACAACCTACCAACAACAAAAAAACATCCTTATGAACTTATAAATAATGTGTCTGTAAGGGTTTTAATTCTTTGCATTTTCCTTAAAAACTACTGGTTGTTGTAAGTGTCAAGTAGAGATTCAGTTCAGATCTGTTCAGTGAGGATTTAATTCCTTACAGACTTTGGTCGTTTAATAGAACAAGCAGTGGACAGCCACAGTCGACTTTTGTCACACATACAGTCTCATGTACCATATACTCCAAACTACTGGGCAGTCTGGGGTTCTGATCCATGGCTAGTGAACAGTTAACAAATGAAATAAAGTCATTTGGCAAGACATTGATCTACATTTGCCACACTCAACCCAGGTGACGTAAATGGGTACCTGGCAGGAATTAATTCCTTGAAATGCTAGAGCGCCGATATGTTAGCCGTGCTAAAGCCAGTGTAATAATCGGGAGCACCAGGAGTGTCTAATCTGACAGACATGAGCGCTATACAAGAACCAACTATTATCATCATTATTATTATTAACAAGCGAAAGAAAGTCATTCCACTTACCCTCGTACGCTAGGAGATGAGAGAGAAGCACTCGGCACTGCCAGAATTTCTCGCAGTCTAGTAGCGCCTCGGCCAATGCGATGAGCTGCTGCCCAAAGGCTTCCTTCTCCCTGGAGACTTCCAGGACAGTATGGCCCCATCCAAGACCTGTATGAATGGAGGGCAGGTAGTATACAGATATCGACTGCTATGATAGGAAATTGCCCGGGGGGTAATTGTCCCAAAGGGTAATTGTCCTCTAGGGTACTTGTCAAGGGGGCAATTGTTGGGGGGATTGTCATGGGGGTAATTGTCCGTGGGGGGGGGGATTATGTATTATCATTATTATTATGTATCAGTTATGTACTATTAATGCCTCTCTCTCTCTCTCTGTAACATTGGTAATTGTGCATGGAAATTAACCATTTACCTAGAGCTATTACTTTATAGCATGTATATCCTTGTACCTTATAATATGAACATCTCAGTTGCCAGGAACTTTATCAAGGTGTTCAGTATCCAAAGAATTGAAATGTTCCACTTGATACTTTCTGAATGCAACTCTTCCCTTTCCCTTCTCTCTCTCTCTCTCTCTCTTTCTCTTTCTCCCTCTCTTTTATTTTTCGGTGGCAAACCATTATTCAATTATGTATTGTTTACATATGTATATACATTGTATGAACATGTTTTACTTATGACGAGGACGTCAATTCAGGCTTTGCTTATGACAACCCCTTTTTTCTATGTACGATGTTATGTGACCATGTTAAATATTGAAATACTTGTGATGATGCACATGGAAAATAAATGAACATCAATCAATCAATCAATCAATTATCCTGAGGGTAAGGCGAGCATCACATTTATAACAATTACTGCTAAATTGGTTGTTTACATAATTCCAAATAGAATAGGGGTATGGCGCCATTTTGGCGGTGTGACTGAGTTTTAAAGCTAATCATTGGCAATCCTGTAGTTACCTTGGATGACCGTAAATGCCATTGCGGGATCAAAGTCTGCCAACACTCCAAGTACATCTCTTACAGTAGAGCTGTCCACTCTCTCCAGGAGACCTAGCGACGGATCACGAGGTGATGCCTCTGGTAAAGATGCTAGGACTTCGGTCAGAGGTAGTGTGAGATGGAGCAACATCTGAAGGATGCAATAGGCATCTTCCCTGGGGTGGACAAGGGGTGATGGCGGGTCCTGGACCTCCATAGCTTGGTTTTGGGTCTCTGCTGGTCCCGATTGGTCCTGGACCTGCATAGCTTGGTTTTGGGTCTCTGCTGGTCCCGACTGGTCCTGGACCGGCTTTGGTTGGTTCTGATGGGCTTGCTGCTGTTGGTCTTTGGCCAAAAATTGGGAGACAACAGACAAGCCAAGCTGGACTAGAACACACTCATCTTCATACTCTGGAACATGATTGCCTATAATGAATCAGAGACCATACTGATATATATATATAATGCTTGGTGAAAGTTCAAATTTATAGACAATGAAACACATTACATAACACCTGGCACTATCGCCAACCAAGATCACTTTGCAGCCTATACCATAATTCAGCATAAATTAGAGGATTTAAAAAAAAAAAAAATTAAAAAGAAACTTTGACACATGTAATACTGATTCTATTGACTGGGCTGTTTTGGAGAAAAATAAGGGTACTTAATAACTCATTCTGACACAGCATTACTCTCCAAACAAATTTGGGGGGATATTATGGTTAGAAATTCATATCGTTCAACATTTTGTAATAAAATAGTAAATATGGATACTTTTACCCAGTTTTAATCATTTTTCCTATATAAAGTACAATACAAGCACATATTCACGTGTATACATCTCACATGAAACCAGAATGATATTTTCCTGCAATGTAGCAAACTGTAGGAAAAATAATTGTAATGAAATATCATCAATTTTCTTTGATTCCCTATTCTCCTGCTCTCATTGAAAATGGTAGTAATGGCACCTAGTCTAGATGAAAAAGGGTTTACCTTTTAGTGAAGCAGCTCGAAAACTAGCTGCAAATGCACAAAAGTTCTGAGAAGACTGGTTGCATGATCCCATCTCCAACCTCTTTTCAATCCCTACCACAATATGGGGGTGTCTCCTTAAGGACGAACCTGATTTACACCACTCTAATAGCACCTTTCCTAGGATGGCCACATCCTCACACACCTAAAGAGCAGGAGGGGAAATGATGAGAATTCATTTATGTTGTGTTTTTTTTTAAGGGGGGGGGGGCTTAACACTGAGAATTTCGAGACAAGCAAAACAAAAGTTAACAGGTTTTTCAGGCGAATACTGGATCCAAAGTAGAAAGAGGTGAACTTTTTTATGAAAATATCCATTCCAAACTTCCCAACAATTACATCTACATACACCTTTGCTCTCTCAATGATCATATTTATAGAATTACATGTTATCATTATTCATAGAATAATTATATATTATACCCCCCTCTCTCTCTCCTCCCTCCCTCCCTCCCTCCCTCCCTCCCTCCCTCCCTCCCTCCTCCCCCCCCCCCTCCCCCTCCTCCTCCTCCTCCTCCTCCTCCTCCTCCTCCTCCTCCTCCTCCTCCTCCTCCTCCTCCTCCTCCTCCTCCTCCTCCTCCTCCTCCTCCTCCTCCTCCTCCCCCCCCATGCATTACATACCTCAATCAACTCTAGGGCTTCGGACAATGTGGATGGGGTTTTGAAGACAATCTCCTCCATCTCAAAATGATGTTCACTTTGCAGCAAGGTGGTTCCTTTGGCCTGTCCTGATGAAACCATCTCTTGGAGGTTCTCTCCGCAATCATGGCCACAACCATCACAAGTGGCATCAGTGTTTTCTGTGAGAAGAGGTGTCCTTTCCCAGGCCTGTATGTAACGCATTTAAAGCATGGAGGAGAACATGGTAAAAAGCACACACCAAAAAAACTAGTCAAACCTGCTTTAGTGACCACCTGTCTACAAGGATCACATTTTTTGTTTCCCTTTAAAATGGTTTCTCATTGAAACATGTACTAAAGGAACCTGTCTACAAAGACCACTTTTTGTGTTTCCCTTGGGCAGTCGCTATAGACAGGTTTGACTGTAGAACCTAAAAAAATTCTTGATTCATTCAAAATATAGTGATTTGTGACACTTGATGATAGATCACTATGCAGTACAGCCGAGTCTCTAGTCCAGACAAGAGACACTGTCACCTGACGATTCTCTCTCTAGAATCTTGGTGTGTACTCTCACAGTCCGCACTGGTGTTCTCTGCGATAAGTGATGTCCTTTCCCTGGCCTGTATACTTTAATAAAGCAAGAAGAAAATGGCCCGAATTCACAAAGGAGGTTTGTCAACAAACCTCCTTTTGTTTCGACAAACCTCCTTTTTTTTCTTCAAATGCGTCGAAATGCGTCGAAACGCGTTGTATGACGCACATAAACCTTGGTTTGTCGCCAAACCTCCTTTGTGAATTCGGGCCAATGGGTCTGATTCATGACATTTGATAATAGATCACTTCATAGTGCAGCTGAATTTCTTGTCTAGACATGAGACACTGTCACCTGAAAACTCTTATTCGAATCACCACGTAGAGCAATGATTATCTCTGGGATATCACATCCTTTCCATTGCCTTCACCAGACATTTCAAGTGAAGATAAGAAAATAATTGCAAGTGATGAAGTATATGATCAACATACACTGCCTAGAATATTCACACTTTGTAAATAACTGTAATTTGGTAAACTTTAACCAGTGCAGTCAATTGAGAATGCTTCAACAAATGTTTCAGACATTGATCTACATTTGCCACACTCCACCCAGGTGAAGTAAATGGGACCTGGTAGGAATTTATTCCTTGAAACGCAGCCGGCATAACAACTGCACTGCTAAAGCCAGGGTAATTATTCTGCATTATTGTAGAGCGTTCAGAGACTTCTGATAAAGTAAGTGTTAGGTGCTATATAAACAAATATAATTATTATTATTGTATCTTTGGCAGGATGATATCATTGCACTTACCATGATTTCTGATGGTGCATAATAGTTGTGATCATGTGATACTGCCATGTAGCCTTCAAGACCAGTAGAGTGTCCCTTTGTGAACTGATGTGTTGTGCCGTTGGAGTTTTCGATGTTGCTGTTTTGATATTGGAATACACCTTGTGGTATTTGTTCAGAGAGATAATGATGCAACAGCACTGAAGGGGCAGCTGAGGTCTCAAACGCTCTTGGCTCCAGCTGCTGATCAAACACTGGGATCAGTCTTGGTCTAGGGTCGACCTGGACACAACAGCTGGAGATCATGTTTGGGATATGACCGATTCCAAAGGGCGTTGTCACGATCTGAGGGCATGGGTTGGAGGGATGCAATGCCGTGCGCGACTGAAGGAAACCATGCACACCAAGTGGTGTCTCAAAAACTCTTGGCTGCTGCTGCTGATTAAAAACTGGGATCAGCCTTGGTCTAGGGTCCTGGACACCACAGCTGAAGATCATGTTTGGAAAAAGTCCGATTCCAAAGGGCGTTGTCACAGCCTGAGGGCACGGGTCGGAGGGATGGAATGCCGTGCGCGACTGAAGGAAACCATGCACACCAACTGGTGGTGGGTTTCCAGGAATGGGTATAGAATGACGTTGCCTCTTCTTCCGGTTCTTCCTCGTTGCTTTCCGCTGTTTTTCATATTCCAAGCTGTGACATGATGCATTTGAAGGGTTCAATGGACCAGGACACTCATGAACACCCGGACCTTTGGGCATTAGCCCTACATGGTAGATCCTGCCGCCTCTTTTATCCCTGGCTGCCTGACTCACCAACCAAGCTTCCTCTGGAATAAAGCATGTCCCAATCGTCAATTCCTCCTGGGCCTCACTGACTTGCCAACTGCCGTCCAAACCATTCCTCCAGAGGATCTTCTGGACGTGCCACCATCTCTCCTTGGCACTCCATTCTCCCATCGGCATGAAGACGTTGCCGGTGTTGGACTCAACGACACGAGAAGGAAGCCACACCTCAGCAGCAGCAAAAACGTTTTTCTGCCCTCCTGAGTGGGGGCACGGGATGACTACCAAAGGTCCTTCATGGTGAGGTAGCTTCAAGCTCTCCTGAGCACCAAGTCTTTGATATTTCTTAGAGAGAGACTGAAAACAAAAACAAAGAGAGCCATTTGTCATGTTGTTTTTCTTTTTACGTTGACACAGCCCTACATAACAGTAACTGTGCTTTCAAATAATCAACCATCAAGTGGCCCCAAAAGCTACTGATTTTCCTGATCATTTGGTTACCCGTCTGAATTACATCTTTACCCCAGACTGCCACTGTATGTGTGACAGCAAAAAGGCTGTTACTGCCATAGACAATAGGTAGCTCTTGCGGCCATCTTTTGGGCAGCCAATGCTATATATATATGTATATACACTATAAAATTTATGTGTGACAAAAGTCGACTGTGGCAATCTACTACAGTACTCTTCACTCCCTTGGTTAAACATACGTACCAGGCTGGGATTTGAACCCTGTACCTTGTGTCCGATGACTTATCCACTAGACCACAACACCTATACAACCTTAACTAAATTTTAACACCACAAGTGATTATTTGCCATATTTCTATAGGTGAAAACTCTCTTACCTTTTTTCTTTGTTGCATGTTTTGAAGATCCCTTCTCTCTAAATCTTGGTTGATAATATCACCATCTGCAAACCAAAATATATCAAAATTGACAACATGACACAAACTGACTTTTATTCTGGTTCTATATGATACAGAACAAATTTTGACATGAACTCCAGCCCAAATCAATGACAATCTCTATAATCATCACCTCCATGTTGTAAATGCCTTGAAACGTCTGATCAGAATGATTTGTAAACGCTTTTTTAAAAGTTGCAGTAGCAGTGAAATATTCCATTCCATTGAGTAGAC
Source organism: Strongylocentrotus purpuratus (assembly GCF_000002235.5). Taxonomy (NCBI): domain Eukaryota; kingdom Metazoa; phylum Echinodermata; class Echinoidea; order Camarodonta; family Strongylocentrotidae; genus Strongylocentrotus; species Strongylocentrotus purpuratus. The sequence goes on along the minus strand of NW_022145600.1, from coordinate 23,413,186 downwards.
TCTGGCAGAACAATGGTTGCCAATAACTCAGTTGAACAAATTGAGTACGTCCTGCACTACTTTTTTAATAGGACATAATGTGAAATATAAATCACCATTTACTTTATCATAACACATAAAGCCTTAATATGTTTTGTTGCATGCAGCTACTCCTTTTTATACCCCACTTGCCTAGAATTTACGTGTTCTATTTTTTTTACTTTGCTGGAGGGCTCTTTTAAGACTTTGAGGTGGACTAAAACAAGACCAACAAGAATCACCTTGACTTGATAAAGCTGTACACTGTGACACATCAGGTATCCCAGCACTTCTTCCTACGTCTCTCAGATTGTCCCTATTGCGGGTAAGATCTTCCGTCGCGTCCAAACCCAGCTGCCTGAGCAGCGCCACCTGGCAGTCCATCAGGGGTCCAAACCCTGGACATGTCCGCCAGGCTCCTGCAGAGATGCCACACTCCTGCAGAGAGTCTTTGCAAGATCCTGGACATGTCTGCCTGGCTCCTGCAGCAAAGAGTCCACACTCCTGCAGAGAGCCTTCGCCAGATCCTGGACATGTCTGCCAGGCTCCTGCAGCAAAGAGTCCACACTCCTGCAGAGAGCCTTCGCCAGATCCTGGACATGTCGGCCAGGCTCCTGCAGCAAAGGGTCCACACTCCTGCAGAGAGCCCTCGCCAGATCCTGGACAGGTCCGCCAGGCTCCTGGAGAGATTCCACACTCCTGCAGATAGCCTTCGCCCGATCCTGGACATGTCCGCCAGGCTCCTGCAGAGATTCCACACAGCTCCTGCAGAGAGCCTTCGTCCGATCCTGGACTATGTTGTGGAGGATAGTGAATGGGTTGACTAGCTAGCAAGTGAAGGGATCCTTCGTCCAGGAGGAATTCACTGAAGCTTCGTCTCACCTTCGGAGGGGTTCTGGGGCGGATGACATCTACTGTCTGGCTCCTGTGTAATTAATAATAATAATAATAATAGGCATTTCTATAGCGTCATCTATCTAGACATTTTATTCAGAGGCGCATGTATTATTACCCCGGCTTTAGCCTAGCTGTCATTACAGCACTCCAGCATTTCAAGGAATTAATTCCTGCCTGGTACCCATTTACATCACCTGGGTTGAGTGTGGCAAATGTAGATCAATGTCTTGCCAAAGGACATTAGTCCCGCGGTTGGACTCGATTGAAGAGCAAAAGAATAATGTGCGGGCAAACAAACTTCAATAGACCATATGGCAGTGTTGACAATTATATTTCTGTTCCCAGGGGCTCTTCAGCTTTTGATGGTGTGAGAGTGCAATTTTCTCAAAGCAAATAATCAAGTACTTTTAAGTGCTTTTTACAAGAACTTTCTCTCAGTTCACCAGAACTCTATGAAAAAGGTTTTGAGAGCTAAATTGCTCACTGCACAGATATTCATCCTAGTGTTCCTACTCACTAAACTGTAAATTAGCTGTTGTCATGTCAGGCATGTCTTAGGAAATATTTTGAACAGTTGCGCAGATAGCATTGTGCACAAAGGACAAAAACAATTGTAAATACATTAATCATCTGATCTACTGCCAGCAAAAAAATACCAGAAACAAGAAAATATGGGAACTACGTCCACATCAGCATTAGATAGTACATGTATTCTCCAAAAGTGCCCATTTGTATACCCCTTCCTTTCCTTTTTCCCAAACTTTCTTCACCCTTCCTCCAGTCCCTCTACACCAAAGCAGAACTTAACCTTCCACCAAAATTTGCACACATTAGTAAACTGATGTTTTGCCAAGAAAATCGCTAACCAAGGACTATTTGGATAGCTCATAGATATCTATAAAGCCATGGATGCAATTCACTGCAATTCTTAGCCCAGGACCATTTCTCTTCTGTTCTCACTTGACCACTTAAATCCCCACCTTGTTATGCTTAGCCCCATCAAAGGTGGTGCCTCCCCTGCTTTTTGCCATGGCCAGATAGCCAGGACTCTACAATCAGTTGGGCTAGTCCACTTAAAGCCACACTGTACTACTTGTAGCTACTTGCTCCCTCTTTATAGAAAACAATGCCTAATCGGTAACCATTGGTCCCCCATGATCCTCTTTTTCATATGTTAATTGAGAGCTGATTTGATGAGATAACCACCTGTCCAGTGACCTTGCAGGGTGGTCTAATCCCTCCTATAAACTAGTACAGATAAATAGTAAAATTGAATGTAAAGATGAAGTGGGATAAGCTTTATATTCCAGTACTATTGGTAAAGCAAAGGGAGCAGTATGCCCAACAATAGAACAGGGCTAAGCAAAATTTTGCGAGTGAGTTAAGGGGATATACTCACCCCTTCTCCTTGTCATCGAGCATGGCGAAGCTTGAAGGTGATCCTATAGCGTTGCCAGTAAAGATGGGAGACCCTGCAAGTAAGGAGAGGCATTCCTCGTCTGAGAATAAAATGTCGCCCTCAAAAGGGCACATGGCTACAAACTCCTGCAGGAGATCATCTGTAATCATTGAATAAAATCAAGGTGTTAAATCATGTATGAAGACTGCGTGTCAGTTACTGGTACGTGTATGTACAACTCTGGCGACTATTGCTGCAAGGTCAATATCCTACCCTAGAACAGGGGGGGTCTCTAAGTTGGACTTAAAAATTATGGAAAGCCGTTAGCATCTATGAAAATATTTTGTAATTGTTAATTTTAAAAAGGCATAAAATGTTGATTAAAATCATTCATATTTTCTATTATCAAGGAGATTTCATGTTCTTGATGTGGAATTTATAAAAAGTCTAAAAATACTTCAATTTTCGCTCTTGAACATGTTTTATTTTAAGGCTTCAAATGGCTCTCCATAATATTCAAGTCCAACTTACAGTTAAGTTTGACTTGGGATCTTTGTGAAACACACCCCAGAAATCTTAACTTCAACCCTGGACCAAATGCTACACATAGTTATATACCCATAACCCTAACCATAAACCTAACTTTAAACCCAACAAAGCTCAAATTGGCTGTTGCCAGGGCATAAATAATTATACATGTGCAAAATATTCTATACTTGAATACAATCAAAATTACTGAAAGCATATTGTAAGCCATCACTACCCCAAAGTATGTTTGTTGGAATATTGAAACTGCAATATTCAGTACACTACTTGTGGGAAACAAAAAATACAAGCCAGTTTTCAGAAATTACAATTACAATTTTATACAAATTTATGATAAGAATAATAATAATTTATAATGTGCTTATTCCTGATGATATTGAGCACTGAATACTACCAGTTCGAACTGCTTTTGCCATCTAATAAAAACAAGGCATTTAAGTATTCTGCTCTTTATCAGGATCCTATTTCATCACCTGGGTGTAGGATGTTAAATAATGGAGGGATTTAAACCCTGTACCCTGTGGTCTACCGTTTGGTGACTTCTTCTCTGGACCTCAACACCAGTTATTGATGGTTTAATCTTGAGCAAGCATAGCCCAGTTCTGTAGATTTAGTTTTTTGATATATATATATATATTTATTTACTTTTACTCACTTGATTTGCATTTAGCTTTGAGAATTTTTTCCAACAGACTTCTGGTGTCAGATCTATGTGATTATAGTATGTCTGGACATATACATGTAGATCCTTTAGTTGTCTGTGGCGGATCAGGGGTCGACAAAAAAAAGGGGGAAAGGAGGGGGGGGCAAGAACTCTATTTTATTTTTACAGCCAAAACTAAAGCACATTTAAAAACCTGATAACCTTTTTTATTTGTAATTGTCAATGAATTTTCAAACTTTCTTTTTAAAGCCAAAACTAAGTCTTCTTTTGTTTTGTTGCTTGTCAGAGAATTTTAGAGCCCCAAAAAGCACACCTAAAAACATGATAACCTTTTTTATTTAATTGTCAAAGAATTTTCAAACTTGTGTCTCCCCCCCACCTTCAACACCCCTGCCAGAAAATGTTGGATATACCACTGGGTAGTACAAGTACTCACCATCCAAACTGGTCTTGGTTTGTTGTTGGTTACAGCTTGATCCTCTTCCTGAAAGACTGTCCATTGAATTCCTCCCTGCCTGTGAACAATTGCCATCATCTTTCCACAGCTTTTCACATCTACGGTAGTTCTCCTTCAAACGTAGCCTTTCACTCCGCCTCAGGTTCAAACAAATGGAACTCGTTTGTGCATTCTCTTTCTGTGTTCTTCTGGACCTTTTGGATTTTGAGACTTTTATGGTATCATAACTGATACCAGTGCTAGCAGTAACGTCAATGATGTCGCCGCTATCACTTGGTCTTGTACCAGTTTCACTTTTTTGGTGAGTGTCTGTGTTAGTGATCAGGTTATTGTTTGCATCCGTTTTTTGGTAACCGCCTTCAGCACATGATCCCTCTCCAGGGTCCAATCTCATACAGAATGTGGTTCTTTCATCACTGAATCCACTATCACTTTGTAATTGCCCTGCACCATTCTTCTGCAAAATCTCTGAATCTGTGATCACGTTATTGTTTACATCACACGATCCTTCTTCAGGTCCGTTCACATTCCCAACGATGGTTGTATCGTGACAATCTGTAAACTCCAAGTAGGTGCCTAGTTGGGCAAGGTATTCACTGATGTTCATCATGCAAGAGTCGTTATCGTCTATGCTGAAATCTGGATTAACGGAAGGTAAAACTCTTAGTTGATTAGGCTCTACAGATTTTAGCAGATCTTGTTTTGATGACAAGAGACCACTCTTACATTGTTTCCTCAAACTATTAAAACACTTGGTTGGTTGGTTCACGTTCTCAGATCTCAAAGACTTAGTCTTGGACTGTGAAGAACTCTGGGTATTAATTGCCCCGCCTTTAGGTGCAACTTGACTTTTCTTTCGTTGGCTGTGACACTTACAAGTTGGACTAATTGTAACAGATGCAGACTTTGTCTCTTGTGCTTGGCTACTCTTCTTTGGTCTGCCAAGTCGCTTAGTCTCTGCTCCAGTTGCAGAATCTGGAGCCACTTTATGTGCATCCTTACACTTCTTAGATTGGCCTTTGTGCCTAGGTTCTGTGAGAGGTGATAAAGAAACAGGCAAACCAACAGTTTGGGATGCATCCTTACACTTCTTAGGTCTGCCTCTAACTCTAAGCTTAGGATTTGCAGGAGTTAATGAAGAGACTAGCATAGGTTTGACTCCATGCTTCGACTTTGATAGAGGAGCTGTCATTCCATCCTTTTGCTTAGGGGAGCTGCATCTATTCATGGGCTCTGCAAGAGTTGACACTGAAGTTGGAATTGTTTGAAGTGCATTTTTACATTTCTTAGGTCTGCCACGATTCCGAAGCACTCCTGTCACTGTTTGTGGTACACTGGTATGCTTCTTGGGTCTGCCTCTATTCATGGGCTCTGCAAGAGTTGACACTGAAGTTGGAATTGTTTGAAGTGCATTTTTACATTTCTGAGGCCTGCCTCGATTCCGAAGCACTCCTGTCACTGTTGGAGGTGCGTTGGTATGCTTCTTGGGTCTGCCTCTATGTTTGGACTCTAGATGAGATGTCCTTGTCTTGTCTGCACATATTGGCTTCTGTTTCCTGGCCTTCAAGAGAAAAGAAGAACTGGATGAAGTTGGCGGGGTTCTTTTTCTATTCCCCTCTTTCTTCTCCCTATACAACTCCTGTTCCTTCCTATATGTTCTTTTTCTGTTCATTGTGCCTTTGATAGGACTTCCTTCTCGGGTTGGCACACCTTTACGTATGGGATGCAGATCCCATCGTCTGGCTAATCTCCCCCTATTATACCAATCACTGAACTCTATCAAGTGTAGAACGGTGCTGTCTACAACAAAGTCGCGAAGATGTCTTGGCAGCCTGTGCCTTCTGGTGGGTGCCTTCCAGGACTTCAGGAGTTCCTCACAACATTTTCTCCCACGGCCTCTTTTACACTTGTTATCATGTTCAGCAGCTGACTGACTACGTGTTCTTCTCGGCCTACAGGTCTTGCATAGGCTCTGGAGGTGTACTTCTGGCCATGATGACCTCGCCGCCTGTATGTCTCTCAGGACAATTTTGATTCCTTTGATCTTAACTTTTGAACCGCCATTTGCTTCCCCTTCTCCAGATGCAGTCTGCTCTGTGAACTCTTGAGATTCCATTGGACTGTCCATGATTAAATTGTCCTTCTGCATAGATCATTCTAAATTATATCTTTCTAGAGTATTGATCTGTACAACAATCTTCCAGACCTGAAGAGAAGAAAAAAATATGTTTCATCTTTAACACAAACACAATCACAAACACACAAGCACCAGCTACAACTTTTCCTGTTGTATTAAACGTGAGGGGGGCACAGTGCCCCCCCCCCCCTCACTTTTTCAAGTACCCAAGAAGTGCCCCCTTTTACATACGAAAAGTGCCCCTATTCCATTATAAAAATGCTAATAATTTTTTTTTACAATAAGTGCCTGCTTCACCTCCGATAATTGCTCTTTTCATCTCTAATAAGTGCCCTTCTTCACCTGTAATAACTGCCCCTTATATTTAGACACGTGCCCTTTTTCCTTTCTAATAAACGCTCTTTATCCTTCTTATAAGTGCCCCTTCCCCTTCTCATAATTACCCCCTTTTCATCTCTGATAAGTGCCCCGTTTATTTTGACATGCGACTACCGGTATTTTTCTTTTTAATAAAAGCTACTTCCCCCTTCTCAAAAATATGCAAATTTTTCTTTATTACAAGGGCCCCTTCCCCCTCACTTTTTCAAGTACCCAAGAAGTGCCCCATTTTACATACGAAAAGTGCCCCTATTCCATTATAAAAATGCTAATAATTTTTTTTTACAATAAGTGCCCGCTTCACCTCCGATAATTGCTCTTTTCATCTCTCATGAGTGCCCCTTTTCACCTCTGGTAATTTCCCTTTTAACAATGATACATGCCCCTTTTCCTTTCTGATAAGGGACCTATCCCCTTTCACCTCTTATAAATCCCCTTATCAAAATCTGATGGGTGCCCCATTTCCGTCAACAAATGCCCCTTTCCTATTCTCATAAGTGCCTTTTTTCATCCCTGGTGAGTGCCTCTTTCCAGGTGTACTAAGAAGTGCCTCATTTTCACCTCTGATAATTACCCTTTGTACTTTGACACATGCTTCTTTTCTTTTCTAATAAGTGTCTTTTCAATAAGTGTCCTCCTTTTCCTTTCATCATTAAACGTCCCCCTGATTAAAAGCGACTAAGACTCGGAGTAAGAGCAATTTCCCCCAAAGCTCGCTTGCTACGCTCGCTCTTAAAAATGATATAATTATGCTACTTTAATATCAAAGGTCATTTCAGTCTTCCGTATTGAAAATGTGCTTATAACTCCATCAGGATTCTTTTTTCTTCCTCTTTATAAGATGTAATCGCACTGCAACCTAACATTTTTTTTAAACAAATCTTAAAAATTGTCCTCGCACGCTTCACTCGCAAATGAATATTCAGACATCACACCCAACTGCAAAGTACAATGCTTAAGCAATATCTTTTATGGTGTATAAAGAGAAACAAATATTGAAATCACCCCCGATACGTCACAATGTAGGGGTAGACCTATATTTATATCAATATCTACAAAATTGTATATATTTTTTCGCTTTGATATTTCCCTTTGTAGGTGCCCTTTTTTGTTGGTGCCCCCCCCCCCCCCCACTGGAAGTCGCTTGGCCGCCCCTGTATGTAGGCCTACAGTGTATATACATGTACTTCAGGGACAGGCAGGTGCCCTGAATAGTTCAGATGCTAAATTGTCCATCTATGCAGCTTGCTTTCAATTAGGCCTACTATTTAAAATCATTAACTGTCCTTAATCTAGTGGTACTGATAGTGAAAGTAACAATTACCATTACCCAGGGGCGGCCCTAGCTTTTTGCCGAGGGGGGGGGGGGGGGGGAGGTTTGACCAACAACAACAAAAATCAAAAAATCGCCCCGTTTTACTGTTTTACTTTTTTTTTCTTTTTCACTTTTTTTTTCTTTTTCACTTGGCCGCCCAAGGGGCCGGAGGGGGGGGGGGGTTTAAAATGCCAAAACACCCCCCCCCCCCCCCCAGATCCGCCCGTTACCGACGATTGTGATACACAACCTGTCTGGACACAAAACGTCTAATGTTAGAGGTCTACCAAGTAGTACCAGAGTCCAGACGTTAATTTCTGTCGATCGACACTGAAGTTTGAACACTGCATTTTGGCGGTCCAAGCCATGCAGCTACATATTACAATTAGGGCAAGGGTACATCAACGAAGCTGACCACCCATGCATGGGGCATGAACTTAGAGTGAGCCAACTCCAGGAAGCTCCGACGCGCCGATGCATCGGCGTCGGAGCTTCCTGGAGTTAAGAGTGAGCTAGAGGAATGATTACACTGACCAATCAGTCAAAGAAAACAATAAAAGAAACAGTTAAACCCCCGAGCTCATAATCATATGACTCGTGAGTGACTGTTTCGTAGATTTTGTAAACCACACTGCTTAGCTTAGGTGGCAGAGCCAACTTTCATACATTTCTAGAGTCTACACTTTAAAGCGATTTACAAATTAAAGTTTAAAACAATAACACTCACTTAATGAATTCAGGCCTGTAGGCTGTAGTTTCTAGAATAGTAACATCGGGATTCAGATGTACAACCGCTGTAATTTAGATTACTAGATTTAGATCTAGATGGAAAACTAGAAGAATAAGGTCGCGGGTCGATTGCGTGCTTCTAATTTTATTTCTAGGCCGTGCTCGATTGGTTACGAGAGCTAGAGGCGGCTCCGGCGCGGCGCGCGCCCCGTTAGTCGGAGCTGAGACGAGCTATACTAGCTCAAAGCGAATGTTGATGCTTGGTTGGTGCATTGCATGCCCGTGAAATGTTGGGCTCCATGTGGCTCCAAGCTTTGGCTGAATTAGACGTCCGCATATAGTCACTGCGGTAACTACTAGATCAGCATCATCAACATCATCATCAACATCATCATCATCATTGCCATTAACATTATCACCATCATCATCACCTCACCATGGGCTTAAAGGTAGGCCTATAGACCAGTTTTGGAAACGCCCCCTCTCAAAAAATGAAATGGAAGCTCTTATCAGTGGCGGATTCAGGGGGCGGCACAGGGGCACGTGCGCCCCCCCCCCCCCCTCCCCCGGTAAAAAAAAAAGGGGGGAGGGGAAGGGGGAGGGAGAAAAGGAGAAAAAGGAGGGGAAGGAAAAAGAAGGGGGAAAGAAAGAAAAGGGAAGATAGAAAGAACTTAAAGAAAAGAGGGAGGAGTGAGAAAAGGGGGATGATGAAAACGAGAAGAAATGAAGAAAGGGGAAGAGAGAGGAGACAAAAGCCGGAAAAGGAAGAAAGGGGGGGGGGGGAATACGGAGGGGAAAAGGGAAAATAATGAGAAGGGAAAAGAAAGAAAAAGGGGATATTAAAAGCAGGTGTTTTTTTATTGGGAAAGGGGCGGGAGGAGGGCACGCAATTTTGCAGTGTGTATAATATGGATCCCTCTTGCCAGGCGTGTACCCCCCCCCCCCCAAAAAAAAAGAAGAAAAAAGCACAATAAGAACAACAAAGCAGAGATAGAAAAAAGGGGATCAGAGAGAATTTTTGTGAGTTTAAAGGTACTATGTCCCATTTGCAGGCCCAAAAAATGAAAAGATTAAATTCCAACGGCATTTGAAGACAATACTAATTTAATACTTCTCTAAAAAAAGAGGGGCTTGAAATTGTCTTTAACTGGGAAAATAATGACTATAGGAGCTGTAGAGCCAGTAAGTAGTAGTCTGATTTTTCAGCCCCATTGTACAAAATGGTCGTACGTTTTATGCTGCGCAAAAATTCAATCAGTTTAATTTTTGCCATTACAAGAAGTGGGTTATTGATCTAGACAAATGCTCATGTACCCTTTACAGCTCATGTTATGTATGTTATTACCAAAGATGAAAGAAGCCAGCCAGTCACTCGATAGTGTCTGACAGTGAAGTCTAGCAAGTAAACGGGTTTCCTTGCATAATTTGAATATTAGGACACTGCTAAAGTCTAAATTTCACAGACTCAGAAGGACATACATGACATATTCATAATTCCTGCAAAATTCTACAGAATTTGATGTTGGCTGCAAAAGGGACATAGTATCGATCTTTAAAGGATAGAGGAAAAAAAATGAAAGAGAATTAAACAAAGATGGAAGAGAGGTGCGAGAGCATGAGGAATTGCATTTCTTTTAAAAGAACTATGGGATAACCGTGAACCAGGGGCGTCGCTTAGGGGGCGTGGTGCGACACCCCCCCCCCCCCCACACCTGACAGGATATTGTCGGTAAAATTGCGCTGCTGTCGGGAAAATGAGAAAAGGGGGAGGGGAAAATGAGAGGGAAAGGGAAAGGAAAGAAACAAAGAAAAGGAAAAGAAAGGAAAGAGAAGAGAAGAAAGAAAGCGAAAAAAGAAGAAGAGGAAAGAAAAGAAAGAAAAGGAGAAAAGGGAAAAAAAGAAGTCGGTAAAATTTCGCTGCTGTCGGGAAAAATAAGAAAAGGGGAGGGGAAACGAGAGGGAAAGGGAAAGGAAAAAAAAAGGAAAGAAAAAGAAGGGAAAGAAAGGAAAGAGAAGAGAAGAAAGAAAGAGAAAAAAATAGCTAAGAGAGGAAAGGAAGGACAAAAAGGGAAAGAAAAAAAAGAAAGAAAAGGAGAGAATAAAAAAGGAAACAAAAGAAACGGGTGATGAAAGAGAGGAGATCGAGAGAGGGGGGTGGAGAGCCTGAGAGAAGAGAGGTGGGAGTAAGAAAGAGAGAGGGGTGGATGTTGGATGGAGTCACCACGTCGAGGGGGCAAGAAAGATAGGCGCATAGATAATTATGTTGCTGTGTCGGGTCCGTTGTGTCGGTATTCTTGCTCGATCCTCGTGTACTATTTCAATGCAGAAGTTTGAAGTCGGTGAGATGTATTGTCGGTCGGCCGGCAATTTTTTTTCCCTACGAACTTTTTATCGGACAAAGAATCATTTTCGAAATTTCAGACAATGATTAAGAGTCGGTACAACGAATCGTCTTCTTTCTCTAATAATTGAATAAAACGTCAAAACTTCCGCGCTTTGCGCGGGAGGGGGAAAACTGAATTCAGACAAGGATTAAATTAAGAGTAAAAATTTAGTAAAATGTCAAAGCTTCCGCGCTTCGCGCGGGAGGGGGAAAATTGAATTCAGACACGGACACGATCTACAACGAATCGTCTTCTTTCTCTGATAATTTAACGAAACTTGAAAGTTTCCGCGCAGGATGGGCGAAAATGAATTCAGGCAAGGATTAAGAGGCGCGAAAACAGTACAACGAATCGTCTTCTTTCTCTGATGATTAAATGAAATGTCATAGCTTCTTCGCTTCGCGCGGGAGGGGTGAAAAAAGGATTTAAAGTCGCGAACGTTACAACAAATCGTTTTCTTTCTCTAATAACTAAATGAAGTGTCAAAGGGGGGGGGGGTTGAAAAATAACTTAGTTCCTGGCCCCGGGTTTATAGGGTTAAATTTGTGGACATTGGGATTAATATATTTGTCGGTAATTGGTGGCTAGTATTGTCGGTAATCGGTAGCCTCTACACCCGCCCCCCCCCCCCACTGGAAAAGGTCTAGCGACGCCTCTGCAAGCACCCTTACCTCACTAGACGACCTCTTTCACTTTTATTTGACCTGGGGGGGGGGGGCGATGTTTCACAAGATCCTAATATAAGTTTAACTTTACAATTATGAAAAGCTGCTAGCATCTTTGAAAATATTTTGTAAAAGTTATTTTAAAAGGCAAGAAGGTTGATTCAAATCATTCATATTTTCTATTATCAAGGAGATTTCGTGTTCATAATGTGAAATTTACAAAAAGTCTAAAATACTTGTATTTTGCTTTTGAATACATCTTATTTTAAGGCTACAAATGGCTCTCCATAAGTTCGACTTGGGATCTTTGTGAAACACTTTGTGCCCCCTTGCCCATATCTGGCTGGACCCGTACTACACCAATGCATAGTAATTGCAATAGGTATATAGGGCCACATGACCCCCTCCCATTGAGGGATTAAAAAGTGGGAGGGGACAAATAAGAGAAAAGTGAAAGAAAATGATAGTGGAATCGTTACAATTTGGTTTTCTCTCCCACACCCTCTCTCTCTCTTTTCCCTCTCATGCTCACTGTTTCTCTCTCTCTCTCTTCCTCTCCCTCCATTTCCTACGAACAAAACAGGAATTAGTGTAGATAAAATTGACAAAAAGTCAGAAAACACAAATTAAGCACGTAAACGTTCCCTCATTGTATTTATTGATAAATTTATTAAATAATTTACCCATACCATGTACATATTTACATTAATCAAATCCGAATAAAGTAAAGAACATTACATAACATAAATTTTTTTTTAAAATCTCTTGAAGAACCATTTTTCTTTTTAGATATGTTTTACTCGGTACTTCAACAGTAATATTAGTGATGTGTAGGCCTATCGACCTTCAGAATTGTACATATTAACTAATAACGAGTAGATTTTCAATTTTCGAATGTGAGAATTTTCTGCTGAAAGACTCCCCAAATAAAATCTACCGGGTAATCAGTTTTCACCAAATTACCATACCAATCAATTATCATCAGGAGGCATATTCAATAAATTTCTATAAAATTTGGCATAAATCTAAGAATTTGTTTGTAATAAGGATTTTAGTTTTAAAAAGCCATAAAAGGCTACACACATAAATCGACTTTTTCAGGACATGATTTTCCATTCAGTGCAAAATTTATCACTTTTTCATCTTCAAATTGGCCCTCAATTTTTTTAATTTTACTGCTACATTATTCTAATAAAATGGCACGTCTCTGTAAACAATATGCATGGTTATGAGCTGTGTTGCAAAGTTTTAAAAATTGCCAATTTGTTAGAGAAAAAAAAAAGTGACTTTGAAACTCTCAGCGTGTTGCTAATTTAGAGATTTTAAAGCTTATTTTCGTTTAAATCTAGTGTCAAACACAAGATGGTCCAAATGGACACAATGTGGGCAGAAATTGTTGCCTTTTCTTTTCCTACATCTTTTATGCTCTGATGCAAAAGTTACTGAGCCTGCTGGATCACAAAATGTGGAAAACTGGGGGTGTTTCACAAAGATCCTAAGTTGAACTTATCTGTAAGTTGGACTTAAAAATTATGGAAAGCCGTTAGCATCTATGAAAATATTTTGTAAAAGTTATTTTTTAAAGGCATAGCATGTTGATTCAAATCATTAATATTTCTTATTATCAAGGAGATTTCATGTTCTGGATGTGGAATTTATAAAAAGTCCAAAATACTTGATGTTTGCTTTTGAATATATTGAATTTTAAGGCTACAAATGGCTCTCCATAATTTTCAAGTCCAACTTGAGTTAAGTTAGACTTACGATCTTTGTGAAACACCCCCCCCCCCCCCTAGTGTTGAAAGGGTTCAGCACTTTCTCCAAGACAAAAATTACAAAAAGTGTAAGAATCTAACTCAAAGACTTAGGAAACAATTCTTTAAAAAAATTGTTGAATATTGAGAGTAGGAATTTTGGCTAAGATATAGGCCTAATTTCTCTTAGAGAATTGATTTATTTAATTTATTTTTATATAGCGCTTATTACAAGTGTCTCTAATGTAATGTTTTACCAATATCATGCGTTTGCAGTTGATAGAATATGGCCCTACTGCTACTTAATCAAAAACCAAATTGTGTGTTGATATACTGCAAATATCAGTATGTACATGTACATGTATAAGGTATGACTTTCATAGCTCATATTTCATGACTATACAAAAATTAAAAAAAAATCATACCAAACTATATATTACTTTCTTATGAAGAGAGATTAAAGACAGATCTCATATTACAAATACAAGAATACAGATCATGAATCATCCCATGTTTTTGTCGTTTGTTTGTTTGTTTGGTTTGGGGTTTATTTTTTATTTTTCTTTAAGCTTAACCATACACCAGATATTAAAAATGCATGTCATGAAAAAAGGTTTAACAGAATTATCTGACTGAATTGAAAATCACAATTACTGTACTCCATCGTGTTGATATAACCAGCTTTGGACAAGTAAATATTTTTTTCTTCCAATTAAGACAAAAAAGACAAGGAAAAAGAAAATTTCTGAGAAGCAAGTACACTGCCCAGCTAGCACCAATGTGGATATACACATGTGGGCTGCATTACTGTTTTATAAATCCCAAATGACATGACTTCTGAAGAATAAAAATTCACTCACAAATGTATTTCTCAGCTATCATTACACATTTTGTTGTCTTGTGTGCAACATTGGAGTAGACAACACACGCTCCAGCGACCATTGCCTTGTGGTCAATATCGTTCATCTATCAAATTCACAAGTTTAACCCTGCACCCATACACTTTACGAAACCCAACACTAAACCTAAACCATATTGAAACCTAGTTGAAACCCCAGTAGCAACAAGGGGGGGGGGGGGGGGGGGGGGGGGGTGGGGGGCCTAAGGACTTGAGCCCCCCTCCCCCAAACAAAAACAAAAATAATAATAATAATTGTTTTTATTGTAAATGAATTGAAGCGAGGCACACTTAGAAAATGAAATCAAGAACCCCCTATGCCCCCCCCCCTCCCCAATAAAAATTAAAAAAAAAAAAAATTCTGAATATATATATTATATAATAAAGCTTTGATTAAATAAATAAATCTGAGACCAACCATCAGTGGGGTCAGAAATTTGTTTTTCATGATCATACATTTAGTCTGAAATTCCTTGAATTCTGTGCAATATTTGTATTTTCATCATTATCAGAGTACCTTTTATAGCGATACTGCCCTAGCGTACTGTTTTATTGCACAGTGCCATCTTATGGTCAACCTGCAAAAAGGGCGTACCTCAATACCTAATTTCCGCTTCGCAGACAGAGGCCTTGATGCGAAAACCAACAGCGCAGCGAGTTACGGGACCATACTGCTACAGCTGACCTGAGATGGCACTAGAGGGGATTTAGCAGTAGTGCTTCTAGTGCTTCTAGTGCAGTATGGCTTCAACAAAACATGTTCATTATACTAATGAACTGTTCATGCAAATATTCATGTACATTCACAAAGTAATTTAGGACCGCTTTACAACAAAAGTATGGATTTCATTGTAAGCAATAAATATACCTCTTTTTAATTTATCAATTTCAGCTGTCTTAGACATGATTAATATCATTTTAAATAGTCAGTACTGGACAAGCAAACCAAATATACAAATACAATACAATAAGAACACACTGTCTGATCAGAGCCAGGAGAGCATTAAAGGTAATACAAAGTTTAGGGATATTTCGAAAATTGGCTGGAAAGTGATTCTTTACAATTTTGATATACTTGGATGCCCCTGTGGATGTATTAAGGGCACTAAAAATTCAGCCCCTAAAACAATTCTGCTTTTTAGAAAAATTGAATATACTGGTAACAATTTACCGGTCTCGGTAAATGTGGATAAATTTCAAATAGCGCCTACGGCGCCTATGGTAGCTGCGACCATGAAAATCACAGAATATGTAGTTCTGATATATAATTTCCAAACAGGAATAGCAAATCGGCCGATTTTAGTCAAGAAACATTGTTTTATAAAATAAATGATATCTTGACCTTGAGAGGGAGCTATACAATAAAAAGAGTTTATTATTGACAATTTCATAACTTTAGACTCTATTTCAACTGCGACAACGATCACTGAATATTCTAGGCTCACATATGCTTCCAATATGTTCATTTGAACCAAATTCATGACCCCATACCAAAACTTTGTATTACCTTTAAACTCTGTTTTACAAGATGACACAAAATATAGATTAAAGAAAAACACAATGCATGTAGTATATCTGATATCCATACACAGATTAACACATAAATGTATTTTGCAAATAACATATTTTAAAAAAGAAACCAAAAAATGAGCAAAATGAGGAGCAAGCATGATTTTTTTAATTTGTAAAATCTTTGTTCAAAATATTTCTAAACTGCACTGTTATCTACCAGTCTAAAAAGAAAATTAAATTAATATTTTGCCCGCAACACATGAAAAAGTGCTATGAACAAAAATATAAAACTCATTCTGATTTTCACACATGTTCATGCTAACTTTTAAATCTGGATAAGAAACTACTTTTCCATCTTTCTTGTTCTTATACTGAGTTGATTAGAGCTCTCCTAGACAATATAATACGAGCAATAAGCAGAAACATACACTGCCAAATTCAGCAGGACCCTATTTCCAATCACGTCCAGGTAATGTACATGTATGTCAACCTCATCTTCTCACATCTGGGAGGCGTTTCACAAAACTTGTCATCAGTGACACATGACAGTTTGTGTTATAAGCTACCGAAATCCTTGCTTCTGATTGGTTATCAGCAGGATTGTCACTGATTTTTGTCATTTGTCATTGAAAAAAGGCTGTGTGAGACGGATCCCTGGTTTCTCTCGTGAGCCCTGCATATCAACAATCTCCTTCCGGAAAAACAAAACGGCGCATGTGTTCATTCAGTCTAAGCTCCAAGCACCATTGAATTCATGCAATGTTCATGGCTTCAAATAAAATTCAAGCAAAAGTTTTGTTTTCCCCATGCACAACTTCGCAATCAAAGAAACCACCACCATGCATCCATTAAAAACACTCTTCTGTGAAGAAATCAAAAAGACTGATTGTTCTTTTCTAGTTTGTTTCACAGTGCGGTTCATGCAAGGGCAATCAGTAATTGGTGAAAAAAGCAAAATCAGTCAGGATATGCCAAAGAGCACGGAGAGTCTTGATGCTTGAGATGGTCCAGTCACACCGCCAAATTAAGCAATAAATATTTTTTTTTTAATCTGAGACATTCCAGGTATTGCATTTCCTCATCTTCGGTTTGTTATCTAACTGTTGCTGGTCTGGTCAGTGTAATTGCAGAATGAGCATTAATGCATGGATTGGAAGTGCAAAGTGAATTTGAGATGAATCATGCTGTTCATACTGTCCTACGAATCATCTTCTTTTTTTTCATCAGGGTTTGATCTCATTAACGCTTCCATCAGCGCAAATAAAGTTGGTGCTGGTGCGATGATCATCTCTTGATTTGGCATCTGCGGCTTGTGATATTCATAAAGAGGTGCCAGGTTCTTTTCATAAATTATGATTTTTTTAAAAGCAACCTGGTGCGCTAATATTTGTGGTCAATACTTTTACAATGGTGCTACACGTCTCATGAACTCCCGGTCATCAGTGCACAGCTCTCGGTCAAGGTTGGCTGGTTTGAGGTTGTTTGTTGGACATTCATAGTATGGACACCGACACCAGAATAACAATTCAGTGTTGGTCATCGGTGTTCTGTCCGTGTTACACTGATAGAAAGTACCTTCTTTCATGCTTCTTGATTGCAGAACATTGGAAGTATGAGAAAAATTACACCAGGCCTACACATTTCACCAGATAAAGTGTTGATAATCAGCGATCCACCAGGGTTAACCTGCGACATGGGTTGGTTATTTCAGGCTTGATTAAACACTAGCACCATATTAACATACATGATAGTTTTCTATAAAGCAGTTGGTGGCGTGCTTATATTAAAGCAAATTGAGACAATTAAACTTGATTATGGTGTTAAAATAAATGATAGCACCAGAAGGATGTTCAGTGAAATAGTCCCATGATAAGCACTTGCCTGAGACATTCAGTGTTCCAAGAAGATTAAATGATATAATTCAAACAGCAAGGCATCCCAAGGCATTAAATAAAAGCACCAAAGTCATGCTGATAGTATTTGGGTGGAACATCATGGTGTTGAAATGGATTCCAAACAAGATGTGGCATGTTTGCATGACATGATTAAGAAAGCATTGGTATAACACCAGATGAAAGAGTGTTGAGGTGTCTAGTGTATCCCATTCTGGGTGCTGGATCCAGAGATGATTTGGTATTTCAGAACCATTGGGGCAGCCTATGAGAGAAACAGGGAGAAAAAAAAATGGTAGTAAAGAATTAAGGCATAACTGTTCCCTTCTTACACATTCAGTAAAAGTTTGCCTATTTCTGCAACAAACTTTTGCCTGATGTTATTCTGTTTAATAGCTTTTTTCAAAACGCAATATCACTAGCCCCTTTTTTTAATTATTTTACATAGAAATATCACAAGTATTAGATATATCCTTATTAATGAACAAATATCTCTTGTGAGATGAATAATAGTCAATGAAGTACACACATCTGGAGCTGTACTATCATACATATTTACGATAATATCATTCACCGGAATCAGAGGGACATTAAAGGGATAGTTAAAGGTAATACAAAGTTTTGGTACAGGGTCATGAATTTGGTTCAAATGAACATATTGTAAGCGTATGCGATCCTACAATATATAGTGGTCGTTGTCGCGGTTGAAATTGAGACTAAAGTGATAAAATTGTAAATAATAAACTCTTTATGTTGTATAGCTCTCTCTCAAGGTCAAGATATTAATTTAGCTATAAAACAATGTTTCTTGACTAAAATCAACCGTTTGGAAATTATACATGGCAACTACATACGCTGAGATTGTCATGGTTACAGCTACTATTGTTTGGCCGTAGGCGCTATTTGAAATTCATTAACATTTACCAGGAGCACTGGTTATTTTTGATATTCAATTTTTCTCAAAAGCAGAAGTGTTTTAGGGGCTAAATTTTCTCGTGCTTATGATACATCCACAGGGACCCCAAATATATCAAAATTGTAAAGAATCACTATCCAGCCACTTTTCAAAATTTCCCGAAATTTGTATTACCTTTAAAGGTAATGCAAAGTTTTAGGAAATTGCTGTTTAACATTATCTTTTTAATGCATGAAGTCACTTCCTTCGTTTAATCATTATTGAACTATAATATACATCCCTCTACATTTTATAACCTTATTGTATTTGTTCTTTTATTTTACTGTAAATATGACACTACTAGTCTCCAGACTTTTGCCATGTTCTTTTAAAAAAACAATTAAACCGAAATTGAAATGAATTGAATTGAATTGGAATCTTTCAGAAATGAGAATAAAACTTGCCTTTCCTTTCCAGTGTGATACCCATATGTACTTCATAGGCTCTTCCTCATATAGTTCTTCATCTTCACAATACAGCAAAACCTGAATAGGATAAAAATGACATCACATTTAGCTAGAAACCTTTCTGGGCCACCATGTTTACTCTTTTTAGACTTAAAGTCTTAAAGGTAAAGACCAGTTATGGTCATGCGATTGCATTGTGAAAGAAACGTTGTGGAATCGATCAGAAACGGTTGATCATCTAGCATCTAGCATCTGCAAGGTTCTGGAATCATCAAAATGATAAGAAATTTGGCCCATTCTTCGTAAAGTTACAAGCAATATACACAGAAAGATGTATATGGGACTACCCTATATCTCTCACAGACCATGAGAGAAACAAATTTACCAAATATATAAATTAGTAGGCGGTTTCCCGGCAAATTTTTTATCATCATGTATTAGTCAAAACATATTCTTTCACATGATTGGTAATGAGAGCTTCCATTTCATTTTTTGAAATTGGGGCGTTTCCAATACTGGTCTTTACCTTTAAAGATTATAATAATAATAATAATAATATCTCACATTTATAATGCGCCTAATTTGTTTCTAGGCGCAGCACATATTATTACCCGGTGATTGGATTCAGGCTTACCCGCAAACACAATAAATGCACATTTTCCACTCCCTGGGGAGCTTTCCAGCCAGTCGCCAATTTACAAGCGCCACTTGCTAATCCAACAACATTAACTTTTGCATCCTACCGGGTACCCATTTAACAACTGGGTGGAGAGTGGCAAATGCAGATCAATGTCTTGCCAAAGGACACTAGTGCTGCGGTAGGATTTGAACCGCGGACCTTGTAATCCACAGTCCTGTGACACATCTACTCGACCACGACACCTCTACAATTCTAAACATATGTATTTTTTTGTTTGTTTAGATATTATGTTTATAATTGCAGATTCAAAGGGGATCTCCCTTAACTTGGAGTCCAACAAAGATTTAGAGTATAGAATAGCCAAGAATAAGGGTAGACTTGCTCTTCACTTTGGAAAGTGGTGAATAGACTTTAACTGATGTTCAGAAGATGTATTAACAATTGAAAGACATGTTCTTACAGCATTTTTATTGTGTTTGTTTACATATTCATTTTTCCATTGCCATCTGCATTTAATATCTTTGTTTATATCTTGTTCATTAAATGGCTGTAACATCCGATCAGTCAGTCATGATAACAAAAGGCCTGTCCTCATCAGCTCGAGATTGCCATAGCCCTGCTATTTTTGATTCGGGAAATAATCCCAAAGTTACAAATCGCGTCCTCATCAGCTCGACACTCGAAACTCAAGTTCGAGAAATTAGCTTGAGATATTTTGCTCAGCGTTCACGCATAGTGCGAGTCTTCGGGCTGGCGAAGACAACCTGAAAATAGCGGGATATTTTGCAAACTAGCCCAAGATATCTTTGGATGATTAGCCTAACCAAATATCCCGCTAATCGCAACTTCGGGCTGATGAAGACGCAAAGTAACTGGATAATTTGCGATCGGGATAGTTCAAATAGCAGGATATTTGGCAATCTCGAGCTGATGAAGACAGGCCTAATGATGCTGATAGGCCTAATGATGCTAATGTTGATGACAACAAAGATCAAGAATACCTCAGAATCTTTGGAGACATCAAGCTTCTTCAACAGTAGTTTCTGTAAATGATAGACACATGTCCTGACGGAACATCGGATGTACTTCTTATCTAGCTGTGTGATGCCGGCATCTTCCTCAGCTCGACTGGGTCCATTTCTAAAATAAGAGAAGAATAAATGGAAGGTTAATTAACATGGTTGTAGAAGTGAGGGGATTAATGTTGTAATAATGAATCCTGACTAAATGGGTACATTCTCTTTCTCTCTCTCTCTCTTCTCTATCTTTCTTTCCTTCCCCTTTTTTTTCCTTCATTTCTTATCTTTTCATACTTTATAAGTTGCTTGTCAGACAATTTAGAGTGAAAAGATACACACACAATACACGTCAATATCCCAAGTGAGAAAGTCTCTCCAAGGTGCCTGGCAACACCCTTCCTCACTCTTCATCTCCCCCATCCCCCCTCACCATTCTTGCCCCTAACTTGCCCTAGATAAAAGGCTTGTTTAGGCATTTAAATAACACCACATGAATCTGGATTCATAAAGCACTTAATATGAAATAACATCTACAAGTACATTACAGAAAAAGGGCAGTTTTTTTTTATTCATCATACAAATATTTCTTTATTTCTTTAATGTTTACTTCTCAATTTACATCAACTGTACTACTGAATGTGCTGAATTTCTTTCTTTTGCAAGAAATTCAGCTGATATACCTTTTCTTTGAAATCAAAATCTACTATTAAATATCAAATGCGCTGAGTTTCTATTATATCTGGTTAATTGCCAATTACTCCTTCCAACCATGATGTATCATTTTTTGTAAATGCCAAAAGTCTTTTAATCCATGGGCATCTTCTTACCGGAGATAAATACCAAGGGCTGTTTCATGTCAGGCTTAAAAAAAAAGATGTTGTAATGCTCTTTAGGTGCCAAAACATGGGTCAGAAATCTTTTTTCTTTTTAATTTTTTTTTCTTTTTTTTCCCTCCCTCTTTGGGCTTATATTTCTCAGTTTTGAATGCTTAATATTTTTAATCTACTCACCCAAGGTATTCAAGGCACAATGAGACTTGTTCATCGTTCTTGTAGAAGTGACCTCCTGTCGGGTCAAGCTTGCCACTGAAAGACTTCTGCTGGACTTTACTTTGGACTTTGTCTAAACCTCGTGATTTGTAAAACTCCATCTTTCTCTGCTCTTCCTCTGTAATAAAAGCATATTGTGATTTAAAGGTCACATACAGTTTTGGTGATCACACCCAGCCTGTTGCTTGAATTATTTTGTGGTGAACCTCATGTGCAGGCTCTGTTTAGAACCAGTAACCTGAACGACAAGCAAGTATGACGTTAGCACGTTAGTACTCTATAGGCAATCTATAGCCTCTGTTTTATAAATTTTTTTGTCAATAACAAGTTACAATAACTGTTATAAGCTACTGAAATCATGGCATTTGATTGGCAGAGAGCAAATTTGTCACAGAAATTTGGCATTTGTTATTGATAACATGTTTTACGAAACAGGTCCCTGTACTTGAAGACCACCCACTTTATTTAAAATGGCTGCTTTTCTCGTCTCCCCAGGGCAGTCTCTCCATACACATTTCTCGGTATTTGCGCTGGACATACTCACTCTCAAAAAGCTTTGGGACTAATTTCAGAACGACATCCTGCATGGTCCGATCCGGCCGGAGGTTCAGCACAGGTTGGGTTTCATGGACTTTCTGATTGCACATGGGACAGATCTTGGAGGTTTGAAGATACTTCACGATGCAGCTCTTACAAACTAAGGGAGAAGAGAAAAGGCAATGGACATTGACAGGACATCTTCAAAGGGTGACCCGTCCCTCGGATAGGACGTTAAATGGAGGCCCAGTGTAGAGAAGAGTCACTACCTTTCCAGTATAGTACGTCAATACTCTGTAAAGAGGGATGTACTCAAACGGACGAAGAAGAAGATTCAATATTTGTTCTGGTAATATTTGCTCCAGGCTTTATTTTGTCAAAGATACTGGGTTAGGGTTGGGATTGGGTTTTATGTTAGGTTCGGGGTCAAGGTTGACATTGAGTGAAGTGTTTGATGCATGGATGGAGTTTGGTTACAGAAGGAAAGCGACCGCGGAACATTTGTTTCAGAAACCATCAAAGATTTATGTCAGAGATTGTGTCTAGGATCGAGTGTAAACCCCATTTCATGAAGAAGCTCTTACAAAATAACAAATGATTTACAGTCCATCAGGTATAGAATTTATTATTCATATTTGGCTTGGGGGTGGAACACAGATTTGAGCCATGCCCGCCTAACGGTCAATAGTCTTTTAAAAAATGCCCGCCTACCGGTCAATAGTTTTTAAAGAGATGCCCGTTGCCCCAGGTAACAGGCAGCATAAATACATTTTGCTGAGATCCCCATTTGTTTACGTGTAAAAAAAGTTTCTCTGTGTGGATTTCATACAATGCTTTTTGTCTGCGAATTCCGAATGATCATAACATTCAGGCAACTTTCCAGCGAAGATTTACAGACAGTGCCTCAGTTTTTCTGTGATATTTTAACCAGTCTTTACTAAAGAAAAGGATAAGGTAAAAATTCTTTGTAGATATGTTTGTGAATTCGGTATATAAAAGATATATCGACTGCTTTAATATTCGATGCAAAGCTGTTTCTATACTGGCTCTCGGGGACGGTACCCTTGAGCCTATAGAAACAGCAATACCTCTCATAGCAGTCAATATATCTATAACAACAATTACTAGTGTTAGATGATCAAACCACTGGACTACAAAACCTCTGCTATGCTTTGAAATTGCCAATACTCACAGGTATGTAAACACTCTGTAACAGTCGTAGCATCAATATAGTAGCCAGCACACAGGATACACACGATGTGCTGATTCAGTTCTCGGATTTTCAATTTGATGTCCTGCATACACAGAAATTAAGCAGAGGGAAAATAATCAACAGTTTAATAGTAAATGTTTGTATACAGAGTCAATTCCTTTGAAAGCAAATTGATAAATGTACATAATAAAAATCAAAATCAATTTTGAAGTTGTGCTTTATTTTCTAATGAGTTTAATGGATCAAGTTCTGGTGTGCTTGAAAGAAAATGTTCAGCTTTGTTCATAGATTAATAAGCTTCTAAAATTGAAATGAATTGGGAGATTCGAGGATGATGGGTATATAGAAATATTTTGATCTCTTACATGTATATCGCTCACTTCTCCGTTCATCCTGATTTGTCTGCTGACCTCCGACCTTCTTTACCCCATTGGATGAAGACATATAGGTCACGTTGGTCTTAGTGCCATCATGAATCTGCAGTTCATTGGGGATAACAGGCAGAAAGAAGATAAACTTCCAACAATGATCACAATCAGCGTGTATCTACAGGACTTCAAATAGCGTTAAGCTTCAGACTTCTCACAGATCATTCCTCTTTTGAGAGATCTGCGTCGGCTAGCAGTTTGCCAAAAAATATAATTCAAGATTCTGTTGATTGTCCATTAATGTATATAAAGTGATATTGGATCAACCCTCTAGGTATATTGAAGAACTGTTACAACTCAATTACTCTAAGATACTCTATTATTGCAAACCCCATCAAATAAAACATTGAAATCCATTAAAATAACATTGGGAGACCGAGCATTTGCATGCACAAAACTCTGTCTGCATGTTATAAATTATAGATTATGATGCTAATGCTAAACGCTAACGGAATAATGTACCAGTCTCCAGATTTTCCAGGGATGTTATTTCCTTCCTGAAAAAACATAGCAGTTTCTTATAATTTGTTTTCATGAAAACATTGTATTCTTTCCTCTTCATCTTTTATTTCTCTTATCTAATAGGATCTAAGTAATATCCCTCTTCCTCTTTCCCTTCCATTTTCATTCATCTCCCTCTCTTTTCTCTTTCTTTCTTGGGGTTGGCTTCTTTTTTATTTCATTCTTTCCTTTTCTCTCCTCCCCCCCCCCCCCCCTATTTCTTTCCCCCTTTCCTTTCTTCCTCTTCCTTTCTCTCCTTCCCTTTCTCTCCTTCCCTTTTTTTGCCATCAGCAGTAGGGGCGCTGGTCCAAGAATAAGGATCGTCCGCAATAATGAGGATTGTCTGGATTTTCGCTGACGTTTTTGATTTCCAATCCGTGCGTTGGTAATGCGAAAAACGGATTCCACAATGATTTTCTTGAGCTTGATCATTGTGCATTTCACATCGACTTTGAAACTTTGTACATTTACTTCCACGGTACGAGTGATAAAAATCCTTGGGAAGACGGACAACTCATAAAAGCAGACGGTGAACTGGGGGTATCTTATTACGTGTAATCCGTTTTACGCATCGCCATGCCAGCCTCCGGATCGCGCGATCGCAAACGGGAACCCGAAACCCGTAGAGCGCCGAAGAAAAAAAACTTATCATCAATTAAAGCACGTGGGACTGTAAACAAAAAATTGCTTGACTAAATAGCTTAAAAATCACAGTTAACATGACGAAAATAATATATATTTAAACAATTATCAGTTAGAGATATAGATGAATTTAAATAGATAATTTTCAATATGAAGTAACTCACAAAAAACCATTGACTTGTCACCTTTAATTGTTAAAATTCATAGAGAAATCATGATTTACTTCGTGGCTCTAGCGTCAGAAACTTAGTAGTCTTGTACTTATCGTTCTAACTTAGTTTTTGTGTATGCAGGAAAAACCAAAAATTGATTTTCGTGTAGGTGGCCTACTCGATAAATCATTTAGTCCTATTCATGGAAAT
Source organism: Strongylocentrotus purpuratus (assembly GCF_000002235.5). Classification (NCBI taxonomy): domain Eukaryota; kingdom Metazoa; phylum Echinodermata; class Echinoidea; order Camarodonta; family Strongylocentrotidae; genus Strongylocentrotus; species Strongylocentrotus purpuratus. The sequence goes on along the minus strand of NW_022145600.1, from coordinate 23,387,788 downwards.
AAAATCTGAATATTACTAACACATCATGAAATAAATCTACTTGATTTTTTGTCAGGTTTTATTTTGTTTTTACACATTGATCTGAAGTAATGTGACCCAAAAAGCTGACCCTACCCCTTCCCCAAGGAAACGAAATACCGATCGGTACTCTTACCCCCCCCCCCCCCCCCGCTTATTCCGCGGCTGGTTGAGTCGTTGCGAAATTTTTGAGACCCAAAAAAAAAAATGTCCTCTTACCCCCCGGCCCCCCGCCCCCGCCCCCACAACCACAACGCAAAAGCGATGTGCCCGAATAAATAAATGTATTAAAATATTTTCTTTTTAACGATGACCCTTTTGTTGCTCAGTCATCCGTGACAAAATAAAATAAGACTAGCTAGGGTATCACTAGGGTATTCATGAAATGAATCTGGGCTAACTCTGATAGCAAAAACTGTCAATTTTTGTTATTTTACCCTAACCCTAACTCTAACCCAGGGGCGGATCCAGCCGGCTGCAGGGGAAGGGGCCAAAGAGGGGGCCCAATTTATGAGAAAATATTTAGCGGCGAAACAGCCAGCCGGTGAATAAACGGGGGGGGGGGGGGGGGGGGGAGGGGGAGGGGGGATTTTTTTTTTGCTTCCGAAATTTGAAAATATTTGCTCAGGGGGGGGGGGGGGGGGGGGGGGGGGGGGGTAGTGAGCAAAAATATGTATATATATATATATATATATATATATATTTTTTTTTTTTTTTTGGCTCTCGAAAATTAGAAAAAATCGCACCCCCCCCCCCCCCCCCCACCATCTCAAAAAAAAAGGAAAATAAACTTGTTTTTGCACGTTTTTTACGAGGGGAGGGGGACAGGGCCCCCGGGCCTGCCCCCTTGTTCCGCCACTGCCCTAACCCTTAGCCTTACCCTAACCCTAAACCTGCAAAAACTGACCGTTTTTGCAGCTGGGCCGACTCCTTTGAAATTTATTTCAAGGTCACGTTGATTATTTGGTTGAACTGTTTTACACGTTTGCAGGGATCTTTGACAAGAATAAAATCTAATGCATTCGAAAAAGACTAGGTAAAGTCAACCATATTTTGTAAACAAAACATCCCTTTTGCGCGTCAGATCAGCTGAGCTTGCAGTTCAACTTTCATTAGATCTGTAACCATCGGAACATTCGAACATCGTCTTCGCGATGCGACAAAAATCACCAAATTCCTGAAGTGTGAGAGGGAAAGAGCAGTCCACTTTCAAGTTTAAGATTGTTGAACTCGGTAAGATTCGCGCGTACTGATTCTGATTCTTCTTTATTTTATTGACTAGACCTCCACTAAGCCAAGATCTAAGTTGGGGTGGGGATTCTTGAATGAAACTGATATTTGTCATGAAGTCATGATCATGATCAATCAGCTGATCATGATGTCAAACTCAAAGGCCCGAATTCACAAAGCAATTTGAGCTCAGACAAAGGTTTGAGCTCAAACCTCCTTTTGTTTCGCCAAACCTCCTTTTGTTCTTTAAAAACCAAGTTTGTAAAAAACGTGTAAAACACGTCATATGACGTACGAAAACCATGGTTTGTCGACAAACCTTCTTTGTGAATTTGGGCCAAAGGAGCCAAAGTAGTCTCAGGACTAGTCATATTACTTACTTGGTATACTTGGGTGTAGAGACTGGAAGCTTCGCTTATTTGTCCCTTTTTACTGTTGCATCCCGTCTCAAGTATGGTTTAAACTTAATTGGATTGTTTCTCCAAGTCATGTCCTCGTCGATATCAGACTCAGAGACTGGTTTATTTTCAGCTTAGCTCAGAAGAGGTCATGTTGCATGTTGGGCCTGGGGTCTAGTCTTAGTGAGTAGTCTTGATCTTCATATCATAATTATAAATCCTGCAATGACCAGATGATACTATTACTGATTGCGTCCTAGTATTTTACTCATACTTGATACTACCCACACGTTGTGCACTGTATCCGGACTTAGTATTTGGTTGTTTGGTCCCCGGGGGGGCGGGGGGGGGGGGGGATACTCAGATTTGGTTTGGACAGGGGTCTGCCGCTAAAGCCTCGTAACCCCTACCCATTATTCAGGGTCTTTTGGGGTCATTTTTCTCCAAAAAAAACATTTTTCACACTTTTCAGGGTTTTTGGGGGGAGGGGATGTTTTGCAAATTTTTGAAATTTTGATAAATGGATCTATTTCTAATGGTATTTTTGTTATAAGTGGGACCCATGTTTAGGGATTTTTTGTAAAAAAGTGACCCATTAGAGCGGCACCCCCGTATATCTTAATATGTGAGTACCCCCCCCCCCCCCCCTCCCCCCGGGGGTTGGTCCTCCAAAATACAGTTTTAACTAGAGGTGCGGATGGGGTGGAGTAATTCGTAGATGGGGGGCACAGTTGATTTAAACCAGCAATATAAAGAAAATTACACACAATATTTGCTAATTCTTTAAGACTTGTTAGACAAAGTCATATAACTATATTAAAAAGGACAAGTATTTGTGATAATACTGCACATGATAAATAACCAGATTAGAAACCTTGTGGTTTTTGTAGGAGGGTTGAATACAACTGCCATCATATATTTTTAATTTGTTAAACAACTAAATATTCCAGAATAAAATTGGATGTTGCATTTTAATTAAGGAGAGAGACACATGAAGTTTCTTCTTCATTCGATATGTAATTATTCTTCTGTGTTTGAAAATACATTCCTAGGGATTCCCTGAATTCTACTGGCAAAGACCGCAGAGTTACAATGACAAATGGCTCGTATAACAACCAGCAAGAAATAAATTATTGTCCTTAAAAACGTAACATGTCAAGGAATTAAAATATCTCTCTTAGAGCAAGGAGATGTCAGTTAGAGGGAGGAGATCATTTCTCAGGAGGACAACCCATGTTATATATATATATATATATATATATATATTTCCCTCTCTCTCTCTCTCTCTCTCTCTCATTCTCTCTCTCTCTCTGAAAAATTGACAAAATGACAAGAAATTCATAGGGCAAGTCTGAAGCCTGCATAAAATTCTAGTGCTACATGTATTTGGGTAGCTCAGAAGCATGAGGGTACATTTTTGTCCACATTTATGTTAAAATCTATATCACAGGATCATTATTTGGTGTCGATCCATAAAGTTTAAGCATGTAGCCTAGCCAGACTCGCCAGACATGCATGAGCAATGTGTTTATTATTTTATCAAGCATGCAATATTATGTACACACTACCAGCATAATTCATGGCTTTAGAAGTGACTTTATTTAACCCTGGATCCGGTATTTTGTCATTGAATAAGAGCATGCATGCCTTCAGTCCATGCCATCTGTCCATCTGTTACTTGAAAAAAGGTTACCAGTAATTGGTATCGATGCCTTCGTAGCAGTGCATGCACAAGCAGTTCTAGAAGAATATATATTATATATGCGGTACATGTTTTTTTCATTTTTTTTGGGGGGGGGGGAGGCCTGGGGTTCTTGCATTCATTTTGTAAATACAGATGCCTCGAAAAAAAGAAGAAAAAAAATTATTTGCTTATTTATTTCTTATTTTTGGAGGAGGAGGAGGGTCTTAAAAATTGCCCCTAGCCCCCTCTAGAATTGCTACCTCGGTGCATGGATCAAACAAAAAGCAAAACAAAGCAACAACAACAAAAAATCAAAATCAATAGCTCTGAAATGCACATATAGTTGTACCGGTAATGTACATGTACTTACATACCGGGTACTCCTCACCAGTGATATCTGTTTGTTACTAGCTGGCCTTTTGAATGACATGATTTGAAGCGTATTATATACCTCACTTAAGAAATCCAGCCATCTGATTGGTCGAAATTGCAGTCATGGTTTTAGCCATTCCGGTAAATAAACGAAAAATGCCAAACCCCTGTAATAGTTCTAGAGTAAAATCCCGGCAAAATTCCAATTACCATGGTTACCGGGAAAATAGTTCAGTCTTGAGCGAGAGCGGATACCATACATTGTGTGTGGACGTGGATCAAAGTCCCCCAGCCCCCCACGCAGACGCAATAAAGCTAGCTGTGTAGAGGAATGATGAGAGGGGACTCGGATCACGATAATATGCCCTTATATTTCCAAACAAGGCAAAAATGGCAGAAAAAAACTCTATCTAGATTTCAACTTCTTGATGATGATCAATTGCAAGACATGATTAATTCCGCTGACAGCAAGAACACCAAAAGGGTACGTGAAATTCTCCATAAAAATATTGAGATTATTTAGTTCTAGATCTAGACTGCATATTTATGCGTGCAATCTAAATGGGAAGGATTTTAGTACACAAACTCGAGTGGTGCGCGATCAGACACCCTAGACTAAGGGTGCGTTTAAGCTCAATTTTTGAAGGCAGAATGAGCGATTTGAAACGCACATCGTAAACGCTCATCATAATCACAGTTCCAGGGTGTACTGTTTATGCTCACTTCTCTGGCTCCTCCAGGCAATTCTCCCTGGGTGGCCTTAATTGGCCTTGCAGCTGGATTCGCAAACCTGCACTGTGCATGCTACGTAGACCCACTACGTTGACCCCATTTAAACGCACCTTTTTGTGAGGTTACGATCGGTGATCGTGATCGCCGTTTTTCGGTGATTCTACAAAAGTGAGAAAGGACGCAACCGTGTTTTGAACTAAACGCGTAACAGATGCCTGATTCTGGCCAGAAAAAGTTGAGCATAAACATACCCTAGGTCTCGATAGCGTAGGCCTAAACAAACTTGATTACCATGATTGATAAGTCACACATGTATTCTATGACCCTTTTCGGTACATAAAAGTATTAATGACTGCTTTAATTTTCGAGACATAGTTGTTTTTATACGAGGTTACAATCAAGATACAATAGCTCGATTGTAACCTCCCCTTGAGCATATAAAAAGAACTATGTCTCTCAATCATCATGACAAGAAGTGAACATTTAACCTTGAATATTGATGCATAACTGAATTATATATCTATGGTTAGTAGGCCAGGTCAAGTAGATAAAATCCCTACACTCAGACTGAGATTAAAAGGCTTCACTTAATCTTCAATTTAATATAGTTTCAACAAAGTCTGGATCGCTACACATATAATTACAGAGGCATGTATAAGGAAAAGGTGTTGTGATCTATTGAGGTGTTGTCGTCTATTGGATAGGTCTGTGGGCCGTTATTACATTCAATACTTAAGTTTGAAATATGAGTATTTTACTTAGTTTTCGGCTTACCGTATTTGCCGTCGATAAGGCCGCACCGCCACATAGGCCGCACCCCAACTTTGACATTTCAAAGAGGGACAAAAAAAAAGGACAAAAAAAAAAACGGACAAAACCAAAATAATTTTTACAAACTGATACCAAATTTATCTTTACTGGAAGTTTAGCTAAAAAAGTGATCGCAGGCAGATTTGGTGTCCGATATATACCCCTACCACAATGTACGGTGTAATGCGAAACTGCATGAAATGGAAAACAAAATGGCGACTTCGGATGGATGTTCGCGTCAGCTCCGTTAAACGGTCCCTTCTTTTACTTTTGCAATGCATTGGCACGAACTTAGATCAAGATCTATCGGCAAATGTTGTGTTAGGACGTTTTTTTTTTGTCTTCATGTCAACAATGCAAGATAAAATTGTCGGTAAGATGTGTAGAAATGTCCTGTACCATAGTAGTATAGTTATTTTACCGTGAGTAGTCCCATATGTGCAAATTCGTGCTGGTTTTGACTTTCGTTTTTTTTTTTTTTTTACTCTTTCGCCGTAAAGGCCGCACCCCGACTTTTTGATATTTTCTCTTCCAAAAATTCTGCAGCCTTTTCACCGGCAAATACGGTAAATAAAATACTTAGCCAATTTTGGTATTCAGTTAAAACTTTTGGCAAGTATTTTAAGGTAGATTTAAGACAGCTCCCTACCAGATCATAACCTGTGCACAATTATGTCAGCGCGCATTTATTGTGATGCATTAATTGCGCATTACTTTTGATTGACCGTGTGATGTCACAATGCTGATCAGTAAGTATTTTGCCATAAAGTTGGCTTGCAAAAGTAAGTTGCTTAGATGTGATCTGAATACAACTTTAAACGTTTTAAATGAAATTGGCTTACAAAGAACAAGAAAGGCCATCTTTTTTTTCATTCCAAATTTGAACAGGTTAGAAAGATTCCTATTTTGCTCACATTTTTAAGGGGGTGTCACACCTACTGAACCCCCCCCCCCTCTAGTAACGCCCCTGATGTGACTTCAGCATGTATACATGTATAATCATGTTTCCATGAACCTTGTCGTAGTTGTCTTTATGTTCATGCAGGCCAATAGCCTTGTGATATTAAAATAATCTTGATTTATGATGACAAAAAAAATATGCACCATGCCTACCAAACAGATGAAATTCAAATGAACAAGGTCATTTTGAGATGGAGGGTGAAGGAGAGCTTGTAGTGTCTTATTTTGATGTTACCCTCCCCCCCCCCCCCCCACCCCTTTTTTTTTCTTCTCCATTTAATTGAGGGGGCGTGTGTCCCCCACGCCCCCTTTTAAGTTTAAGCTATCCCACTGATCACAGAATCAAACAAACTTGAAAATCTGTAATACATGTTGGTGAAGAATTAGCTAAGATGAGTAAGTAAGTCAAGTCGGTTCATAACTTCATATAATATTCAGTTATTGAAGGGCCATATTTAATATTTGTAGCTGTCAGACATACCTTTCAGTGAAAGTGATTTCTAACAAGTCATCTTTCACGTGGTCCAGTTACACTTTCATGAACAGGCCTACACTGCCTTCCCTGAAAAAAAAGAACTCCAATTTACTTTTATTATAATTGATGTACAAAAAACGTTGAACGAACATCTAGTCTGATAAAGCATAGAGTGGCTACAGTGTGTATCCATGACTTTCAATGTATAACATGACTATTGTGTTAGAAGTACTGAACAATTATTTTTCTAAAGTTCAATTTGTACTGTTTGTGTTTTCCTAATTGTGTCCCAGTATAGCCTTCATATGAACTAAAATATTGCTCTCATTATCATGGTTTCAACTTTCAAGGTGCGTTCAATTGTTTCAGGCTGTCCAGATATTTTAAAATCAATTCAACTGAATGAGATGACTGAGCTCTTTCAGCTATTCAAACAAAACTGTTGAAATGTGTCTGGAACTCACCGAGACAGTCAAACAGACAAAAGGTTGCAATGGATGGCCATTGAGAGTTTAAAAGCCATATTGGCTGCCAGGGCCCTGTTGCACAAAACTTACCATTGATGGTAACTTTGCCATCTATGGTAACTACCATGGAAACCTTGATTTTGATTGGCTGTTGAGCCCTGTTACCATGGTAGTTGCCATTGATGGCAAAGTTACCATCAATGGTAACTAATCAAATCAAAATACTAATAATAAATAAATAAATAGAAATACTAATAATAATAATATCAATTAATAAAATATATGAATAAATTGAAAATGGAAAAAGTAGATACATGTAGATGGATGGATAGAATTAAATATAATGAAGGATAAATGATAAATGCTTAATTAATTAATTTAGAAATAGATAATCAAATGTATTTAAATGAATTAATAAATGAATGAATGAATTAAATAAATATAAATAGATACATAAAATAAGGTGAACAATATTTAACAAAAAATGAATAAAATAACATAATATACAAAAAATCCACTTCAGATCCCCAGATAACTAATATGAAATATAGGTCTCATGCATGCACTCCTCCAAAAGTTTTGCTTTAGACTCCAGGAAAAAATATCAGCTATTAAAACAAGAACTTTGTAGACCTGTCTGGATCTCATTGAGACAGACAAAAGAGAAAGGTTCAAAATAACAACCTTTAAGAGTTCAAGAGCAAAATTGATGGTCAGGCACAGGTACATACTGTATGACCCATCCCCCCCCCCGCGCTTTCCAAATAAAAAAAGAAGAAGTTGAGCCCTTTAGTTGCCAAAATAGGGGTCGGTCGGTCGAAGAAAAAAAATGTAGGTGTTAGATAGAGACAAAAAATGAAAAAGTAAGAAATAATTTATCATTTAGTTATGGTTTATTTACACATTGAGAATGGTAGCAGATGGCTGAATTGCTTACAATTTACAGAATATGCATTTAAAAACATAATGATATAAGGAAAGAAAGGAACAACGAAATGAATGAATAATTAAAAAAAATTATGTGAATAAGTAAGTACACTTGTAAATGAATACCTGAAAATATGTGAATTGGTAATGATACTGGTATTAATACTAATAAATGAATAAAATAACAAAATATATATCACTACCAATTTCAATTTGAGGGCTGGTACACACAAGCCTCCTTCAGTATATAGAGATTCCACTGGGGGGGGGGGCATTTCACAAAACTTGTCATCAGTGACAAATGACAGTTTTTGTTATAAGCTACTGAAATCTTTGCTTCTGTTTAGTTATCAACAGATTTGTCACTGATTTTTGTCATTTGTCATTGAAAAAAGGCTTTCAGAAACGGGTCCCAAGGCATCGTTTCAAGAAACCACTTAATTTCAAGAAAGAACAAGTTTGCCAACATTCCATTGAAACGCGCCTATTACAATTAACACGCTTTTCAATGGGATATGTCAGCGAAACAGTACTTATGAAACGGTGCTCTGGATGACAAAGCGTATTATGAGATCTGAAGACAATAGGGCTAGGTAATCCATGAGACACAGACTGCTAGACACCACATGGGATATGTGTCATTTATGGGTGGCCTCATTAAGTACCATGATGGAGCCAGGAGCCAATGAGGTATTAATAGTTAAATACTCCAGATTTAGTCCATTGTTTTGAAAGATGGACCTTCCTCATATATGTTTGTTGTGAAGGTGTTGCTGTACGTTGGACATCCTCTTGTGCATGTACATGTATGTTATTGTTTCGACTTGGTTAATAGCTTCAGGAAGGAAGTTTGTCCTCTGGTGCAACTGATGAGTAAAATCATATTATCCCGGCTTATCGTGGGGAATTGAAACCATTTATGTATTCATCCAATAACACATGTTATTAATCACCGAGAGTGGACTTACACTTTTAGGACTAGCTGGTCTCACAAAATGGTCAATTTTAGTAGTCCAGAATCTGACAGATTTTATTTAATAGTAATGACTGGATATGCCATCTATCATTTTTGCTGTCGGCCGAGGATGGCTTTAACCTGAATTCCAGGGGAAAAAAACACATGGGGGCTCCGGGAGAAATTCGCCCCCGAAATGCCAAAAAGAGCCCCCATATCATGGAAATTCAATACCTCATGATCATACTCTTCTGATAATCACTATGAACATGACTGACAAAGAAAGCGGACAAAATGTACAGTTCCTCAGGTAGACAAAGGAACATCCCTTCACTGCTATTATGTACAAATGTGTAGAACAGGTGTCACATGTATATTCACCTTTTTACATAATAGCAGTGAACTTGTTCCTTTGTCTAACTGAGGAACTGTATATTTTGTCCGCTTTCTTTGTCAGTCATGTTCATAGTGAATGTTGTGTGTGGTGTCGTGGTCGAGTGGATATGTCACCGGACTGAATCACAAGGTCTGTGATTCAAGTCCAGTCGCAGCACTAATGTCCTTTGGCAAGATATTGATCTACATCTGCCACTCTCCACTCAGATGTTAAATGGGTACCCGGGAGGATGTGAAAGTTAATGTGGTTAGATGAGCAAGTGTGCGCTTGTAAAAATGACGCCTTGCTGGAATGCTCCCCAGGGAGTGGAGGATGTGCATACATTGTGTGCGGGTAAGCCTGAATCCGAAGACCGGGGTAATAATATGTACAGGTATCTGTAAAGTGCTTTGAGAGGGCCTGTGGTCCTGAAAAGCGCTTTATTGTAAAAAAATACTTACAGTGTATCTGTCGCTATTTGAGGATTTGGTGCTGTATACTTCATGTACAAGGAAGCGCGATAGCTCAGTCGGTAGAGCGGGGGTCTCGTAATCCTGTGACCCAGGTTCAAAACCAAGTCGATGCGCTATTACCCCTTGGTATGGCATTAATCCTCATTACCAGGTCCCTCAGAGAGGACTTAAAGTCATCGGTCTTCTGGTTGCAATGCTAACAAGCATTTATTGCTTTCTTAGCTGTCAGATAAAATAACCGACACTATCTATCTATTACATGTAAGTCTAACTTTCCTACAGTGATATTACAGTATTTTTTGTTGTTGACCAGACCTCTTTCAATTTTTCAGAGCGCTTTTGGAACTTTCGAGAGCTGAATCGCTCATCGCTCCTATTTATTTTTTCTGCTGATTTTACTTGTATTATTCTAAATTTGGGTGAGGAAAATGGATAGCTGCAAATAAGCTGCTGTCATACCTTAATTACAGTCAATGTAACACTCTGTGTACATGTACATTAAGTGTGTACACATTTCCCGGCCCCCAGGGTTGGAGGGACCACATTCATGTTCTCGAAATCTCTGGTAAAGGGGTACTTTTCACGCAACAAAGTCCGGCCCATAATACACAAAAATCTCGATAGCGGGGTGCTTTCAAAGGGAGGGAACATGCATATGCGTACCCTAAATAACACTGAGTGGGAGGGGGGGGGGACATATATAAATATATTCAACACTGACGTGACTCTCCTTGCTTCCAGGCTACTCCATGCAGGGCAGCGACAAGAAAAAAACTCACCAGAAAAAATAAAACAGAATAATAAAACACAGACAGCTTTTTTTTTCTGTAGTGTTAATGACAGTAAAAAGAAAAACAACGGGTGTTTCAAAATGTTTTTTAGACAGTGTAAATGATCCTAATGATTGCTAAATATGAAATATTTATGCTACATCATTATAGTTCACCTTGAATTTGTTATGACTCAAATTTGTACATTCTGTCTTTGAATATACCCTTTGGTGAGGTACCATGCTTATTGTGCCTGCATTTTGGGTGATTAATATGACCATGTAACATGTTATGAAGGTATGGACTATGATTTTGTTTATGTATTGCATGTCTTTAGGGCTTATAGAATGCTGCTGGATTTTGGTTGCTTTTTAAGATTTTCACCTCATCTCTGTTTGTCAAAATAATATTCTATAAGCTGATGATGCAGAGAGATATCTACCTAAAAGAAACAGAGGTGAGATTGCAGCTGGTATAAAATAATCATTGTCCTGATAAAATTGACCCTCAACTGAAATTCTATAATAATAATAATAATTATTAACCGTTTTTATATAGCACAAAACACATAGTATTAAAACATGTCCCTAACAGGCGGTGCGGAGCATGCCAATTATCTCACTGATAACACCGAAATCGTTTTGAATATTCAACAGTCATCGAAGCACTCACGTTGCCAAGCTCACTTTTTCACCGAAATTTCTCTCTCTCATATCTTCTTTGTTCGTCGGCGGATTTCGCTCAGACTCTCAGGAATGATGTAAAATGGTCATATCGAACTATATATGAAAAATTGTATTAAGTGATGATCTATTTATCATTTTATCAAACATTTCATGTTCAGTCGTCTCCGAAAACTACCCTCAGATTATTATCAGACACATCTGGTTATATGGCTATTTATTCATGAGACTTAATATGCATATTCATGAGACCTTTACGGTGCTGGTGACGAAATTTTCGCTGTGACCATCACTTATTTTCGGAGATACAATGGAAAATGAATGGGGTGTTTTTCAGAAATCGAGAAGCAGCAAACTTACGAGAAAATCGACGTCACCGCTCGATCAAAGACTCGCGCATGCGCATTGACACGAAATTACGTAAACCTACGCAGACAGCTGATCGTGAGCACACATAGCTGCATTACTATCCTGGCTGTGTATTAAAATCTGTGCTATTGATTCTCAACATTTCAAACACCACTGTACAATACTCATCTGATTCCACTCAAAACAGATATACCAGTGACAATTGATGACACCTAAATAGTAGTAAAATATAATATTTTTTTTAACTTAATGATGTTAAAAAGAATAATTAAAAAATTTAAACCGTGAGTCTACTGTCAAACTTGCCGATCAACCGCATCGTATTTATTGTGTACGTTCGTTTGTAATTTGTGTATAGACTATTCATGTGTGCGATTGCTGCCTCCTAGCACGTAGTGCTGCGCTAGAGGTCTACACGCATTATTAGCACTGATTGCATGCAGTGATCGAGAGGTATTGTTTTGATTTCAGCCGAGCCGAGTGGATCTTTGACTTTGTAAAACCCTCTAAAGAAACAAAGGTAAGGGCGCATTTCAATTGTAATGAAGTATTTTTTTCCATAAATCGATGTTTGATATTCCTTTTCCATGAAAAATAGGTATTCATAGGTAAAAAAAAAAAAAAAAGCTGGCGAATCTGCTACGCATATGTGCCATTCATAATGCCTGACTGATAGTGGCTTAGTGCTACTGCTCTGCAGCGCAGCTGCATTAGCTTCATTGACCGTAACTCCAGGGAGCTCCGCCGCCAAGCCGTCGGCGGCGGAGCTCATGAGTTACAGTGACCGTAATATAAATGGCAATGATTCATATTCACGGGTCTCGGCAATATTAATGAACGAATCTTGGAGCCAATGAATTGTCGACCCAATTTCAAGTGCATATAATCCATGTGCATGCAGCTGTATTACACACGACACCTCATCCTACTTACTAAACTCTAAACTTGTAAAGTCAAACTGTATCAATGGCTATGTTGTAGAGTCTAGTATTTAACCTGTTTTACCTTCAAATCTCTACAAAAAAATAATAATAATTTCTTCACCTTCTTTCATATAGAATATGTAGGCAGGGCCATGAAACCTTCATGTAGCCTTACCTTCAAGTAACCTCCAGCTCCCCTTCTCAACTTCATGACTTGGCAGATGTCCTAATGCATGATACACATTGGTCGAGCATTGAAGAACGGCCGACACTGCTGGCGGCCGCTGCCGAGCCTGGCCAGGCTGACGTGATGTGACCTCGTACTTAGGTAAATATGCAAGAACGTGTGTGTATTTTTCATGTGGAAATTCTTGAATACCAAATTGTTTTTTGCTATAAGTCTACCATGGTAAGACATGGCTGTCAACCCTCCCACATTTGGTTGGAGTCTCAAGCCACGGCACTGACTTTCCTGCCGTTCCGACAACGTCACGTCAAGCACTAGACTTGTAATTATGTATATTCATACATGTTAACTCTCATTATTCACTTACAATATTTTTCCTTTCTTCCATTCAGTGTTGAAGCTGTCAGGTCGTTCCCTCAGAGTGATCACAGATTCTACATCCCACCATGGCTCTGTGGAGTGTTCACCAACCCTAGTGCCCAAGCAGATTTGTCTTCATGCAACTAGGTAAGATATGTACTGTTAAGTAGAGTTGGCATTTTTTTCATCACCATGAAGTCATTAAAGGCAATGTTCCTTGGTGATGTCAAATCATTCTGAGAAACAACATGTACCATTTGTTTTTAAATTTCTCTCACAGTGCCTGGTGACACTAGTCTTTTTCAATCCAGTGTCTAATTATCAAGATAAATGAGAGTCTTGTGTTATTTAACATTTAAGAAGTACTCATCAGGAGCTTTAGATATTAATATTCCTAAAGTAATTTTTTGTTCACTCTGATGAATGTGGAAACAATGATTTCCAGATCTTAATACTTTGCTTTTGCTGAACTTGACCTCATTGTACACTGAAACACCCCCAATTTTTCACGAAAAGGGTATTTTTTGGTTAAATCCTCATTGTATTTTTCAACATTACAATTTGCATTTAAATTCTTCTAATATCTGCCTCTTTTTCCTTTTTAGAATTAGACAAAGAAAAATCAAATTATCTACCAAATATTCTGTGACAGAATTATTTATTTAAAAATTAGAAAATGTAGATTTTTTTTTCTCGCTTGCTCTTTTTTTTTGTTTAAAAAAAAATCATGCACCATATCCAAAACTGTAGCTCCGTTATTCCCCCTCCAATTTTTTTTGGCTCATTACGCCACTGCTGAAAAACACAATGTCTTGAAGGTTATTATCATGCATGTAGACCAAATTTGACCCAATTATCATTTATGAATATCATGCCTAACTGAGCTGTGAGATCCATTTGAGGTATTTTTTGAAGTTCTTTCCATAATCTGGCTCTTGATCATATAATACTTTGGTAATGTCTGTTATAGAGTAGTGTATGTAAGTTATGCTGTCTAATGTTAGAGTTAATATATAACCATATGAATGTGAAATATAAATCATGCTAAATTTCTCTTTTTTTTTCTTTATTTGCTGTAATATAATTGAATTTCAATTCATTAATTGTTTTTCTATTTTATTGCAGAATGGCGCTCCCTTAAAGATGTCAGCATTGGCTACCAGTGTTCTTCAGTTTGGATGGTGATTTCATAGTGAAGGAGTCAGGAAGCCCGAAAGTAGTGTAAAACTAGCACTCTGGTTACAATATGGTACACACGATAGGGTTAAATTGTACTTAGTACATTAATTCCTGGTGTTCCAGAGAATAGTGCTTTCAATGCTTAGACAATTTAAAGTATTTGTTTTAGAAGTTGTGAATAAGTGAAAAGTTCAGATAATTGGCAATAGACCTGTTTCCTTACATATTCAAATTTATATGCATACTTTTTTAATTACATTTGATGTTGCATAGTACAACATTACATGTATCATTGCAACATTACCTGCATATTTTGTGCCTATTTTCGACTTGGTTAGTCCATGTCATACGTGCATCTTCATCATTATTATGCAAGTTATGAACTCCATGTAGATTTTCACATTTCACTTGTTTCCAATAATGTTCATTCATGTACACATTTGAACAATTGCGTGTTATTGGCGCATGATTGAACTAAAGATGACAGTAAACATATAGTAATGGCTTTCAAAACAGATTGTTTTATTATTTATACAAAGCTTTATATTTATTGAAGAAGTATTAGATGTACAATGAAAAGTATGTGAGACATGGATATAAGTATTTATTTGAGTCTTTCGTTTTTGTATACATGTTAAGTTAAGTATACAAGTACATTTAACACACAAATATACAGTGTTATTGCATTAAGGGAAAAAAAGAAGCATTCCTGTTTTGTATGCAAGTTACATAATGGAAGTATCTTGCCTATTGTATCTGAAGTGAAGTGGCAATTATAATATGCAGATTGAGAATTGTTTTTAAAATGAAATTGCTGTTTTGTGTTATTCATTGGTCGAGTGGTTAATGTTTTGCAGTAAATGATGAAATGATATTCAGAGATATCTATATATAATCGGAGAGTGATTTACATGTAGGTGGTACATGGATCATTGTGAGAAAGGTAAATGCAAGTGTGCATGTGGTATGTGGATTTTTGTGCCAGAATTTAAAGTGAGTGTTTATAATGGCGTGGATGTGTCGACAAAGGCTCCGGGTTTCTTCTCAGTTGGTTCCAGAATTTATTTCACAAAACAAAGACTTGGGTTAATTCATTAAAAAAAAAAAAAATTAAATCACAAAGTGATAGACAATCATCGCTTGAGTCAACTTAACATTTAAAAAAAAAAGCAAGCAATAAAGGGTTAATGCTATTGCAATAAATGGTGGCCTACAGCTAGGTATCTAGCTACCCATATATTTCTTGCATGGTCATTCATTGTTGGGATATTTTCCTTGACTTCTTCCTACCCGAAGTATTATTATAACCATTATAATGAATAATAATAATAATAATAACAATCATTATTATAAGCAGGGTAAAACACCTCCCTGTTATAAGTACTATTACTTTTTAATTATCATTATTACCATTATTAATCTAAGCAGCAGCATCATTATAATCATGAAGTATATCTATTATTTTGATATATTACCCAGGGGTTTGCTATTGGGGTGGGGGGATCTTCATTTATTTTAAATTGGATGAAGAGTGGCGAATTACGCATAATCCCCCCCCCCCTTCTGCCGGGAAATACCCTGCTATTCCCCTACAAATAATATTTGATTATTATTATGATTGTTATTAATATTATTATTACTATCATTATTATTACATCTACGACTGCTACTACTTATACAACTACTATTATTTTAAAGTAGTATTGGTGGAGTACTGCTCCTACGATGGACACAGGCTATAGCTAGGCATATATTCCGTCTTATTTACAGTAAAGCTAAGATAATCAGTGTAATTTAGCTTTATTTCCGTAATATACATTTGTTATTAATGTTGGAGAAATTTGGGGGTTAATTCAAACATTGCAACAATTACAATCTATGCCACGAAATCATGTTGAAAGCCGTTTTTACCGATCAACGCCAACACAAACTAGAGTGTGTGGGATGGTGCTATTGAGCATGACGTCATCACCCGCGATGTAGTGTGGGGACGACTCGGTAGATCGGTGCTCGTATTGAAGGTATGAAAATGCATTATGTTGGATCATTACCAGACACATCCGGCCGAATTGGTTTATGAAATTGATATTTCACAGAAATTTTCTTTAATAGTTATTCAATAACATATTCGAATATCGTTATTGTCCAATTATTAAAAATGTGTAATTTTAGGCATTATTTCGGACTCTTTTTTTTTTTTTTTCATACAAAGTTTCTTGTCCTTTTGCCCCCATTTTTTCTTCGTTATTACAAAAAAAAATGTAATGTATAGTTTAAATGATTATTCCTCTTTTCAAAAATGTAAAGATCTTTAAGATTCATTGTCATATGCCAAAGTTATGGCAGGTTTGCTGCGACACTTTCCCAGCGGTTTCACGTAAACAACGTGTTTATTCAATAGAAAAGCAAGGTCAAATCAAAACGAAATCGTGAGTTAATTGCACCCGAGCGCACCGCCTGCTAAGCGCTCTAGAGAAAAACACAACATAATACAAAGACAAGATGTACTGAGGTTACAGACAAAATGGATGAATTAAATGTTAAATAAGTGCGTCTTTAAAGCAATCTTAAACTTAACAATGGAGTCAATGTTTTTTAAATGTTCAGGGAGATTGTTCCATAAATATACCGGTATTTCCTGTATGACATGCTAATGAAGATATTATGTGGTCTTTTCTCGACATAAAGGAGTGGTACATGTACATACAGTGTATATGTGTTTGGCTCGATCCCAGCATAGGAAACACTATTCCTTTTAAGACCTAATTGGCCCTTTAATCATGCATAGAATGACTCATCTTGTGTTTGGGTCTGACTTGAATCATACTTGAATTCAGGCCAAGAAACACCTCGTGGAAATGGGTACAGAGAGAAGGGGAGGGGTTCCCAGGCTGTATAAATATAATACAGAGTGGGAGAGAGAGAGAGATCGGGGGAGGGGGAGAGATAAAGGGGGGAGGGAGGGAGGGAGGGAGGTAGGGAGGTGGAGAGGGGGAGGGAGGGAGTGGGAGAGGGGGGAGAGAGGGAGAGGCAGACAGAGGGAGAGAGGGAGGGAGGCAGAGGGAGAGAGAGAGAGAGAAAGACAGACAGAGATAAATAGACAGACAAAGTGAGAGCAAGGAAGCAATGAAATGAGGAGTACAGAGCTACGGTTGTAAAGAATGAAAGAGATTTAATGAGAGAGAGAGAGAGAGAGAGAGAGAGCTGTTTTGTAATTAAGGTTCAAAGATGGAAGAAAGGGCAAAAAAAAAAATGAACGAGATAGAATAATGAGAGAGGGGCAGGCCGTTAACAGGGAGGGTGAGAGGCTACTCACATTTATTATAAGGCAATGATACAGAGAAAGAGAGAAGGGACTGTCATGCAATATTGAAGAGAGAGCGCAAGAGAGAAAAAGGGTTGAAGTAGGGTGACCTCTCTGTTGTGCATGCCAACGCACATGTACACACATGCACATCAGGGCTTAGTTATACCCCGCTATCATCAGAGTGCATTTCTCATTAGCCTTGCTGCTAGCTACCGGTGATGCGCGTGTGCATCCACCCATGTATACGTATGCTCTCTTTTTCCTATGTGCCTCTGTTTGCTAGCTGTTCGGTCATACCCTGCGTAACGGCCTTTCTCATTACTCTCTACGCATCAGCTGCTAGGGGGAGACTTCAATAGCAGGAAACCGGTGAAAGGTTCACAGCTGATAATCCCTTTCATGTTTTGTTTTATTATACCCAGGATCCAACAGTGGGCAATTTTTCTTGTATCCAGAGCTAGGGAGACGCATATATTCTAATTTTATGCAATATCGCCTGCCATCAACCATCTTCTGCCCTCGTATACGCCGGTGTCTCTGTCTGTGTCTCTCCATCGTGTGTGTAAAAGTCGACTTTACCCAGAAGCAGTCTGGTATGTTAAATTCATTTTTATCCTCAGCTTAATAAACTGTAGCTGTATCGAGCATCCCATCTGCGATTTTGTAATGCAGGCCATAAGGATGCATTTTTTAATGACTTTTTATATGTTCCCATGATATGATGTTTCAAATTTGCAACTATAATGATGTTAAGTGATTGCTGGCGGAGAATCTCTTTTTAGTCCGGCAGCCATCTCGATATACCTTGTTTTAGGGTCTATAGTTTTTTTTTCTTCGGATTATAGTTCCTTAGACCATCAATTTGAAGAATTCGATTGCTGACACTCTGTCAGCATTGAGCAATTTGAGATATGTGACGTCATACAAAATGGCCGCCAAAATCCCCTTTTTAACCAAAATTAATGATATAAAAAGTTTTAACAGCATTTTACTACATTAAATGGCAGTCAAATATCTTAATTTTTTTCTAGAATCATCAATAAATAAAAATTGCGATGCTGTATGATCACAAATGATATGCAAATTTCCATAATTCGGAATAGCGCCCTCTATAGACACATTAACTTGAATAGTTCAAAATGGTGGCCAAATACCAATTTCTAACATGAGATTATCATATGTCATGAGTCAGATGCACTGAATACAATGAGTAAAAATTGTGCTGCACATTTATATTTATTTTGTAATTTTATACTCGAAGAAAACATGGTTGAATTTTATGCTCTCTGTCCCATAGATATGAGGTGGCATATGGTGATAAATGCCCATTTTCAGTGACAGCGTTAAGAAACTAGATTTGTATTCTAAGGTACTAGATTCTTAAATTAACCTACAAATTACGAACTACCGATACGATACAGGACTATATCCGTTTATAAGTTTGCTTCAAAATCTTGAAATTTGTTTAAAAGCCCTCTAAAGTGTTGGGAGCCCTAAAATATTCCATGCGGAAGAGGGTGTCATTTAACACTTAATTCTGCACAGTGAGGTCGTGACTGTAATGCGTGCTTCCACACGCATGTTTGCAAATGAGCTCTCTTTTAATAACATTTTCTACAAACGCTTGAGGTAGTTTGAGGTAGTGAGGCAAGGTTTGGGGGTATTTGGAGCTCCTAGTCTTCGGACCCTTGATAGCCACACGTTGATACGAGCCTCTGACATTCAGTTGGTTGTTGACTGTCCATAACATGAAGCAAAGCATTGAGTAGGTTGAGTGATGACATATGACCATGCTGCATCAACATTGCCAACTGCGTCCTAAGGGAGTCGAATCTTCTGCTTCATCACTTTCAGCATTGTACCCTATCCAATGCCAAAGTATGCCCCAAGAGTGTCGCATCCCGTCAACGCATGTCCTGCCAACATCGATGGAATGATATCTCCTAACTTGTCTACATTAGCAGGAACATCAATAACAGTTCAATTTGTGAAGGGGCGTCTCCATGGTCATTGGCGTTTTATAAGTCCGTCATGTAGATAATGATCGATGCAAAAGTAGTACGTAGACGTCTGTGTCATCCACTAGGACCCTAACATACATCTTCTCATTAGCATCAATTCAAATCGCTTGCTGTACTTCGATGTTGCCTGCTTCATCATAACTATGTTGTGGACAGACCTTTCCTTGCCATGACATTACTGCCTGGAATCACTTCAACAGGAACCTCATCTTGACGGTAAAGGCCTGTTTGTGCTTTTGCCTATTTCTGAGCACCCAATCATCCTGCAGACTTGCGCATATAATTACGATGTCGATCAACTGTAGTTTGTTGTCATGAAAAGATAGTGAAGTTAGCAACACTAGAGACACGTTTCAACAACTTCTCTCCCTAGCTTTATTGATCTTTCCAAAGCTTTTGACTGCGTACAACATAAACGCCTATGGAAGATTATGAGCTGGATGGGCTTTCCAGCATATATAATTCAACTCATCCAGTCGCTCTACCAATACCTAGAAGCAACAGTAAGAACAGAGAATGGCTACACCGAAATGTTCACTATTGGTCAAGTTGTCCGTCAAGGCTGCATCCTATCACCATCTATGCTGTATTCATTATGAGAAAGGCATTTTATGGTCAAGTTTCTGTTGGTGGACGAACGATCACCAACCTAAGATACGCCGACAATACAACACTCTCTGGCGTATTGATGGGGAAGGGTTGGGGGGGGGGGGGTTGGGGACAGTTAAACCCCCAAACAAAATTCAAACTGTTTTTTCTATATATTCGATACCAGTGATTTACAAATGTTGCTGAAATGACATGATTTTCCTGGGTTTTTTCTCACTTTTTAGTAAATTATTATTTGTTAAGCGTATGTTGGAAAATGACAAATCCTAAATTCACAGTCAAGCAAAAAATATGCTTATTTAAGAGCCTACATGTCAGGGTCCGCAGAACAGCGGGGCTCAGGGGACTCGAGCCCCCTCACTTTTTGTATAAAGTATGTTGAAGAGAACTAGAAAGAAAGAAAGAAAGAAAGTGACCCGAGGTGAAATGAGGTATCAAAATATGTTCATCTTACAGTTAATAAATGCCTGAAACCCTTGGGCTTCCAGGGGCTGTGCCCCTTGAACACCACGCCAATTTGCGCTCCTCTCTTCCTGATCGTAAATACTTCACCCCCCCCCCACCCCGATTTTAAAAAAGTTCTGCGGGGCCTGCATGTAACATGTATGAGTGGTGGTGATGCAGATTGTTTTTCTGCCCCTCTAAGTGTTTTTGCTCAGTATGCCACTGACAACACTTATAACAAGAACATCAGAAGAACTACTAGAACTCTTTAAAAAAGAGTGAAGGATGCAAGTGAATAATTTGGACCCTACCTCAATGGGAAAAAGACCTAGATCATGATTGGTGGAAATTAACTACATGCAACAGAGCATGGTGGTTGATGGAGAAGAAGTTGATCAAGTGGACAAGTTTATATAATGTTCTTGGGTCAATGATTGTCAAGGAGGGTGGAAGCTCGGCAATATCTGCCTTTGAAATATGGTGTTGGAGGAAGCTACTTGGGATATCATGAAGAGATTACAACACCAATGGACACAATTAATGTCCATCATCGGATATCAACCGCCACTTGCTACCAGGATTGACGGTACAAGCTACATTAGTTTGGTCACGTTAGCAGAAGATCAGGAGACAACCTTGACAAATTATCATTCAAGGTACCTTTGAAGGAACACGTAACAAAGGAAGACTCAAGCTCAGATGGACTGACGACCTTCGGGAAATCACTAGCCACCCTCTAAATACTAAAGACACTCTACCGGATTGCAGGAGACAGATGCGGCCGATCAAAAGGTCTCATCAAACGGGTCACAATGGTGAGCCATGATCTATATGACAACGACGACGACGACGAATAGTAAGAGATAGTTTCTTGGAGGGCAGCAGTGACGCGGGACTAAGTTGGAAGACTCTCGACCCGTTATGACCTCTAGATACTCTCGGATCTGTCAAACACCAAGCAAAAATCATCAGATTTTCATCCACAGCAGAGCACAACCATCAATGACTGTACAAGGTTGTTCCAGTGTCTCATGCCTGGCTGACATCTCAACTTTTGTCAAATTCTATAAGTCCGTCTTTGACATGGGAGTGCTCGTTTCCAGAATCATCAAAAAGTGCTGTTGGGACTGGTGAAAGCTCTTATGACAAAATGTCCTTGATATTGACCTCTCTTGAACTTGTCTGCAGTCCTATTACTCTGGAGTAGATCAACTTTTCATAGATTTTCGTCTCCCAACATTGACTTCTTCATGGCAGCCATGGTTTGAACTTTCTTGGAAATTGTGTCATAGAATCCACCAGGTAATATCTTTTGAAATTCATGCATCTGTCTAGTATAGATGTCAACTGCTTTATCCACATTCACTGACGTTGGAGCAATGCTGGTCTAAATAAAGCCTATCAATTGAATAATAATGTGTGCCGTAAAACCACTTCTCACCGATTTGATGAAAAATGAATTCTTTCATAGCCATTTTTTTTTCTTGACTTATGTAGGGTAGGTGTAGGGAATCGGAGACCACCAAGCTTGAACCCATCACTGTCTGTCCGTGTTGGCTCCAATATTGATATAGCGACATATGTGGCCTTAAACAACACTTCTGCATATATCCAATTCATTTTGAAGACTACAATGCGTTCTCTCTCCGAGAAAATTGGCAAAATTGACCAATATATTAGCAATTTTGATCGTAAAAATTTGCTCTGATATAAAAACACAATTTTCACTGAATGTTGTGGTGTATGCAGATATTTAGGGGTGGCTCTTAAAAATTAGTTTTAAAAGGAAGTTTATGAAATGTGCCAACCATCACAGAAAGCTTATGGCCATTGTATGTTGTGAATGGTTGTTGCAATTCACATTATGAATGGTGTCTGATCAGAAATGTGTGTAGGTAATTGGGGACACCAGGTCCAAGATGGGGGCCTACTTCTCCCCAGTTGTCCATTTCATGTTGAAAGGCACTATCATGAAACATATTTGGTCGTACGTGTCACCATTCTAATTTGAATGCATTCAATTTTAAGAAGTTGTTTCTATGCTGTGAGTTTGATCAATGTAACAGTCATATTCCCAGAACATTATTCTGAAAGTATTTTAACATAATTGAGAACACCTTTATTACTGTAAACAAAAAATACAGAAATATTTTGGGCCACATTGTTTTAAAATCGTTTCAAAATTTCAGTAAGTTCATTGGCTCCATATATCTCTTTCAAAAAACATTTGAACTAACTATAACAATCCCATTTTCATTCAAATTGTATTTAAAATGTCTTGATTTGTAACTGTCCCTTATTACCTACACATGTAGGTAATGAGAGACCTTTGGTGATGACGTCATTAATCATTGTTATCTTATTAATCAGTTACATCATGACCACAATTTCGTTACAAAATAAAGAGAAAAAATACTAAAGGGAATACATAAATGTCTGTATGTGTAACATTGTTCATGTTTATGTAAATTATGCAAATGTGCTTAAGGGTCTTCCATTCCCCACACCTACCCTATCTAAATTTGTACCAAACACGATGAAAGATTATGCAGCACAACTGCAATTGTTGCCCCCAAAAAGCATTTAATATGATTTCAACGTGACATAGATTTAAGAAATTGGCATTTGGCTGGCACATATATTTTATTCAAATTAATATGTTTATAGAGGGCGCTATTTCAAAATATGCAAATAAGCTGGTAATCTATGGCCATGCAACATCACAAAACATTTTGTTAGTGATGGTCCTAGAGAGATACAGACATTTGGCTGCCAAAAATTGTAGAAAAAAATCCTTATTATATATTTATTATTCATTTTTAAAGGAAAATCATGTACTTTGGCGGCCATTTTGTATGACGTCATATATCTTAAATTGCTCAAGGCTGACAGAGTGTCAGCAATCGGATTCTTGAAATAGAAGGTCTAGGCAATCAAAATCCATTGAAAAAAAAACTATAGACGCTAAAACAAGGTTAGGCCAATAATCTGCATTTGGCTGCCGGACTATTTGAAAATGCATTTTTTTTTTCCTTCAATGCATACATATGTATTTGTTTCCCTTTTGATCATCGCTCAGCATTTGTCAAATATTTTTACCACAATTCCTTGGAAGTGAATTGATAGAATATGATGTTATTTTTATGAGATGAATGGAAGACACCTGTGTATATATTTCTTACTTTTAATTTACTCAACCTATCAAGAAATGCTTGGATTTTTTAGTAACATAACAATTGACAGTGGATGGACGCATATAAACTATGTTAAGATATAATGTCCATATTTGCTTGACAGCGCTCCAGGGTGATTCCTGCATAATGTTCAAGATCTGCCTTCCACCTCATAGACATAGATAGTCTTTGATAAGTAGCTTTGGGGAAGGCATCTGCAATACAAACAGGCAGTGGCACATCCACGGTTCTATTTTTAAAAAATCATTAAAAAGGAGGGTACATATACATGAGTTCTGAAAATCTCAGACAAGAAAAAATTGTCATGTTTTATAAGTGTTGATTTATTCAATTTTTGTGCACAAATGAGAAAAAAGATGATAGGTTTATCAGATTTTCTGTTAATTTGAGGCATGCTACCAGGAGAAAAGAAGGAAATTTTTGTGTTCCTCCTCACCCGTCCCCCCCCCCTCCCCTCTCCCCTAGATCTAAATCTGCCAGTGCACCAAAGAAATATTGCCTGACCATGTACCTTTGTAGCTTAGCCAAACCTAATAACCTTGCCTATATTACATGAGTGGCATGAGCCATGGGGCATTTAC
The DNA here is from genome assembly GCF_000002235.5 of Strongylocentrotus purpuratus. NCBI lineage: Eukaryota > Metazoa > Echinodermata > Echinoidea > Camarodonta > Strongylocentrotidae > Strongylocentrotus > Strongylocentrotus purpuratus. The sequence goes on along the minus strand of NW_022145600.1, from coordinate 23,363,284 downwards.
GCACATGGTCACCTCATGAATATTCTCAAATTTATTAAGCAAGAGGTCTTATATTCAATACCTGTATTGACCAGTGGGCACACAACGCTTTTCATCCAGTCTCATAAACAATTGCCTTATTGTTGTGTCTTATATTCCAAACATATGAACGTTTTGGATGATTCCTTAAATGAGTCACATACCGGTATTTATTTTGTATTTTAGACTTAGTTTATCAAAAAAAATCATTAAAGATGTAGTACCTCAATCATAATGTCAAAAAGACTCCTAACCGACTGCATATATATATACCAACCAACTTTTAGCCATTGGGTGTAATTAATGTAATCTTTATTCGGTCACCAGTCATTTTGATGGTGTGGGTTCCGATCCCACCGCTGCCACCATGTATTGAAATTGGTTCAGATATAAGACACGCGCATGTGTGGACTTTATTAAGTCATTCAATCCCGTAGGATACATACATGTATATCATAACAGTATGTCGGTCTGGTATCGGTCTTGGTGATAGGACTGGGGTATGCATGAGGCCTTGTCAAGATGTTGCATCTACCGCACAGCTCATCATTGATGAAGACAGCAAGATTCAATGGTATCTAGGGTCACAGCACAGAAGGCAACTATATTGCTGTCATACCTGCCTACGTATGAATGGGAATGTGATTGCGTGGAGGGCACATGTATGTGAGGGGTGGAATAATAATCATACTACTGCTGCCAACAAGGAATATACATGTACATGTACATGTAGATGGGCAGAGGCATATCCAGGGTTTTGTAAAAGTGGGGGGGGGGGGGGGGGGTGAGGGGGGGCTGAATCTGGAAGAAAATGATTCGACTAGCTAAAAAGGGGAAATAGTTTTTTTTTGTGCATATTTTTTAAAGGGGAGGGGTTATACTTCGGGGATTGTGCTCCTCATGTAGGTACACGTTTGTCTGGGTAGGGAATGGTTTTGCCCACCCCTTAATATGCCAGTGCACATACATATAATATAGGTGTTAAGAATGTGATGTACGTTTGAATGATAAAGACTCACATTTTGTTCCCATCTCTCCTTTGATCCTCCTTGTCGGTCCCCTCCCCCTCCCCCCCCCCCCCCCCCCCCCCCCCCCACCATGCTATTACTCTACTAGGTCTGCTACCATCAATACCATACATGCTCATCATGCTAGAACTTTGTTTACCGATTCTACTATGCAAATTACATAATACTAATTTTGATAATATTATATTCTCTACTACCACTACTACTATTTCTTAAAGGAAACCAAAACCTTCATAGTAAGTTACTTTTATTGTAAAGTTTAAAAGATTTGAATAAAATCAGTGAAAATTTGAACAAAATCGGGCAAGGAATAAGGAAGTAAGAGCTTTTTGAAATGACTTGTCACTAGAGGGCGGTATTCAATTTGATGACATCATCTGTGAACAACTCTCCATGCCTTTTGTACATAAAATTTCACAATTTTTTTGTTTTCTTCGTATTTATTTGTGTTCTTGATCCGACTTCATAATATGTGAAGTAGAATATCATTTTGCATTCTATATCTTGCTTTCGGGGGAGTACATTATCTCAATCACAAGAAAGAAGGAAAAACATGAAATTTGATGTACAAAAGGCATGGAGAGTTGTTCACAGATGATGTCATCAAATTGAATACCGCCCTCTAGTGACTAGTCATTTCAAAAAGCTCTTACTTCCTTATTTCTTGCCCGATTTTGTTCAAATTGTCACTGATATTTTTCAAATATCTTAAACTTTACAATAAAAGTAACTTAGTATGAAGGTTTTGGTTTCCTTTAATTGTGGGGGGGGGGGGGGGGGGGGGGGGGGTGTTCAGACAAGATATTTGCAGATTTGCCAACTTAAATGAGTGTGATGTATGATCAATTAAGTTCTGTGTCCTTCTTGTGCATATATATTTGTTTTGTGGGTTAGTGGTTACAGTTTACAGCAAGTTGTCATCCTGTTTGATTAAGGTGGAGATTGTTTTTACGAAATTAGATAAAATAAGACACACACCATTAATCCTTTTCCAGATCCATGCAGTCTAGAAGTATTGACGAATGACTAAAGTCAATTCATTGTGGGATGCACACTTAAATATATGTTTAATAATTGTATGTGCAACAGTAGTGGGAAGGAAATTAAATCCTTTTCTGTTTGCGGGAGCTTGATTATATTTTTATGTTGTTTACATGTAACTGCAATTTTCTCACAGTGATATTAAAGTATTTATCATTTTTTTACCAGTGCTCTTTTTCAATATACCAGAGCACTTTTGAAGCTTTCGAGAGCTAGTTAAATTGCTCACTGCACCGTACAACATTCATATAGCAGGCAAGAATAGAATCTTTAAAAAATGATAAAAAGTGACATGGCGTATCCATATCTATCGGCCCATATCAGTCTCAACATTTTTATTCTGAACTTCAAATATTCATGCATGATGCATGGGATATATTGATGCCCGTAAAAATAAAAATGTGGTCTATACATCATAGAATAGATTATACAACGAAGTACAGACCTTCCTTGAGCAGATTCGTTCTTCACAGATGGCTGTAAAATATCGGCTCAGTCTCAACATTTTTATTCTGAACTTCAAATATTCATGATCTATGGGATATATTGATACCCGTAAAAATTTAAAATGTGGTCTATACATCATAGAATAGATTATACAATGAAGTACAGACCTTCCTTGAGCAGATTCGTTCTTCACAGATGGCTGTAAAATATAAACGAAGGGCTGAAATGTTAAAGACCCTATTCAATGAAAATACGACTTTATATCATTGGAGTCGTAGCTCAGTACAAATATATAGGAATAACAAATATTTTCCCTCTCAGTATTAAACAAAAGCTAAGCAAAAAAAAAAATCTGCCCCCTTCGAATTGCGAGTCAACAGCTAATTTGCTGCATGTTGACCCGAATGGCTCTCCTACATGTAGCTGAGATGATGAGCCATTTTTAATTGATGCAAAATTGCAAAGTCATTGGGAATATGTATAATCAACATAAGACCATGTCATCAAGTCTAGTTTTGGGTTGACAACTTCTGAATTTGAAAGCTTCAGATATTGAGTTTTCAGAGAGCTGTTTCTCCTCGGACAGACACCAAAATAGCATATAGCTGTGATTATTGTTATCTGTGGCTGATAAGCTTTCTGTTGATATATCATTTTACAGTTCTGACAAGGTCTTTAATCATACCCCAATGCACAAAGCATTCCTGTAGGAAATCAAGTCGTCAAAGTATCACACAAGCATTGTTCTGCCTAATTATCACTGCTCCAATATTTTTATCAACAACAACAACAATGCTGCTATGTGACACATCAAGGGTCAAATCAAGAGGGCAAGATTATGTGTTACAGGTGCGCTACCGCACAGCTGATTCATGTAAACAGAGCCGTACGTGTTGCGTGTGTACGTCCATGTAGTCGCTTCCCCCTAGCTGTCACATGCAGAGCTTGCTTGCCTTTATTCCTCTCCTTTTAGAATCTAATGCGCAGTCTCCTTCAAAGCACCCATCGTTCATATGACGTCTTGTTGTACATATATTTAGTGTTGTGTCTTGTGTCTTCTTCCTCTTCATGGTGTCACTTATCAACGTCCCATCAGGAACCAAACAAGAAGTGTTTGGAGAGTGCTCACTATTGTTATAGTTAGTCCTTGTTGCTTTTCTCTTGGTTTCGGAAGAAGTTGTCAGATGACCTGTTGTGAATACATATAATGTGAGTAGTTAAAGCTGCACATTCGCTATTGTTGGTTATCAATATCATTTTTGTAAGTATCTTGTTCTCAAAGTTGAGTTTATATGTTCAAGTAAAGAAATGTAGTGGGCAGAAGCCTGTCTACACTAGTTTATCGAGGAGGGATTAGACCTTCCTGCAAGGTCACTGACAGGTGGTTATCTCATCAAATCAGCTCTTCTATGATTAACATAATAAAAAGAAGATCATGGAGTACCAACGGTCACCGCTTAGGCATTGTTTGCTACATAGAGGGCGCAAGTACATGTAGCTATAACTAATGCAGTATGGCTTTAAGATTAGACTTGACTGGGATTTATGTTCAAGATTTAGGGTTTTAGGTGTAGTGATAAGTTCAAAATTTGCACTAAAAGTAAAAATTGGGATGAGTCGTCCCTGGAGCATGTGTTTTATCTTCTTGTTTACTAATACCATTTTAAGTTGTTAATGTTTCCCTACCTAATCCCTGGTTAACAGTCATTTATTCACCTGATATCTGTATGGATGGAATCTATCTTGCATACATGTACATAAGTTGATGCTCTTTTAGGCAAGCCTCTGGCAAGCTTTTAAGTTGTCAAGAGAAATCTTGTTCAAAAAGTATGCTCAAAATAAGTAATCAGGTCTATTTGGCAGGGCATAACATAGAGTTAGAAATTTGGAGCAACTGTTGCCGGAGCATGTGTCATAAAGTCTCCATTCTCCATTCATTGGGCATGGTTGGTATACAATAGACATGAATATTCATGAGAAGTGTTTACATTCACGTGAACTCTTTAAGTAAGCTATGAGCTGACAGAGGAGAGGGATTCACTGCGGAAGTATCATTTCCAGGGACGGTTCGATCTAAGACCCACGGATTGGCTGCCTAAGTACGAGGTAATGACAGTCGTGTATTAGCACCTCTATCGGATATCTCATGTAGTCGTGACAGGACGTTGCAGCAGACGTTTCACCAAATAGCCAGCCTTCGTTCAGGGTGAAAACCTTGAATGAATTAACGATGTGGTTGGGGGGAATTGATTTTTAATTCAGAGAGATTCATGCATGTACATATGTACGCGAATATGTACATTAAATGTGTGAATGAGCTCTGTAAGCTGGCGGATTAAAAGTATATTTAAATTTGATATGACTGTTATCAATACGTTGCTACCGAGTTACATGTGTCTTGAATTACACCACTTGTAGTTCAAATTCCTGTGATGGTAAACCTTCTATAATCAGAACTTAAGAAAAAGAAAAGAAAACATATGGTACAATTCATATCTATAAGATATTGCGGCACATAATACCGATATGACTCATTTGAAGTCGATGTTAATTTGTCCACAATATGATTGTGAATAGAGGTATATTGTGTAATTGAACTTGTTTTAAAAGTCATATTTTGCTAGTTTGTATCATGAAGTCATATGCATGTAGTTTCCGTTAAATTTTTCTTGAACTTTAAGCTCATTGGCAGATAACCCCATTAAATTGTAATGAAAACGAAAAAGCTGTTGTAGAATTTCTTTCTATAGACACACACACCTTACCAAACGGGAATCATGATCAACTGGCTCTTATTTCATGAAAATATTATGCATGCAGTCCGACATCTGTACCTTGTTATTTTCCATATTTTTTTTGTATCAAAAGTTTTTTTTTTTTCAAAGAAAAGAATCCCCTCTGAGAGTCTAAACTTGGCAAATTAACAGCGGCGTCAAAACATTGATCAACTTCTGGACTGCCTAACGAGAGGACAATGCTTCTGTGTACGCCAGCCCCTATTTCTTGTCTGACGTTTGAGAAGTCTTTGGCAGGTCGCCTAAACTGGCCTGTAATTTTATTCCCCCGGCGAACATCATCCCTGACTAATCGTCTTCAAGATGTGATAACTAGGGGTTTTGATAATCAAGGGCAAGTTTATGGGGGAGCTTAGAGACCTCCATTTGATTAACTGTGCAGGGGGTCAAAGGAAATATGGATTGACAGAAAGTGTGGAGAAAACGTGTGTTTACTCTTTCTTGGCCAGGCAAAGTTTTGGGGCTCAGTAGGAGCCATCCTGACTGTTCTTTAAATAAAGTTTTAATTTAAGCTTAAAGTTGTATCAGGGAAAAAAGGAAAAAGAATTTTAGTTAAAAATATGAAATCAGGAATCTCCATGTTTGAAGAATACATACATCCCTAGGGGTTAGGGAAGTTGGGGGATGTTTATGAACTTCATGAACAACCAAGGCCCTACAGATTTTCAAAGTTTTAGCCATTTTTTTAACACACAATTATAGCTGTAAGAAAGTAGGAAAGATGTTTACTGTAGGTTTATATAGACTAATTGAGCTATAGTTTCCTGTAGATCTTTTATAATTAATTACATTTTTTCGAAAGGAGAGCATCTAGAAATTAATAGAGTGGAACTGAAAAGTTGGTCTTTGTTCTTCTAAGAAAGCTTTTTTTCATTATTGGCAATTAGGAGCTCGGATGATCTTGTACGTGTAATACCTGGTGCCCCCATCCCCACCTCCCCCTCTTCACCGTTACTTTCACTCCCAGTCACTCTGTCTCTTAAGTTTCTGTCTCTGTGTCTCACTTCATCAGTTTCTTTTACTGTATCTTTCTCCCTTCATCCATCTGTTTCTGCATCTTTTGTCCTATTTCTGTCCCTTTTTAATAATAATAATATTACATAAGATTTAAAAGGCGCCAAATCCACTTGACAATCAAATGCTCAAGGGGCATCTTTCTTTCTATTGCTGTCCTTTTCTGCACTTAATTCTTCCTATTTCTGTCCATTTCTGTCCTTTTCTCTCTGATCTTTTCTCTTCAGATGTCTTCCTGTTTTTTTCTTCTCTTTTATTGTCTGTCTGTATCTGTCTTTCTTAGACTTGAGAACACCATCATTTGTTTTAACATGTTTGCTTTGCCTTTGATGTCTACGTGTGTGTACGTGAGGTAAATAAACAGTTTTATCATAAGAGGAAATCTGTGGTCTACCTTCTCATCCTTATTAGGTTTGTCTTCATCAGCTCAAAATTGCCAAATAGCCCGTTATTTCTGACTTGGGAAATAATCCTGAAGTTACGAATCGCGTCTTCATCAGCTCGAGACTCAACCTCGAAACTTGAAATCCGAGCTTGAGAAAATAGCTTGAGATATTTTGCTTAGCGTTCACACATAGTGTGAGTCTTCGGACTGGTGAAGACGCACCGGACAAATAGCGGGATATTTTGCAAACTAGCCCAAGATATCTCGGGATGAAATCTTGACTACATATCCTGCTAATTGAAACTGCAGGCTGAAAATGAAGACACAAACTAGCTGGATAATTTGCGATAGGGATAGTTAGAATAGCAGGTTATTTGGCAATCTCAAGCTAATGAAGACGGGCCTATTCTTACCCCATCTGCTGAGAGCCAGAAGGGCATTAACCCATATACACCATTCTGACTCTCAACAGACAATGTCTCATTTGAAAGAGAGAGAAAAAAGGGGAAAAAAGACAGCAAGATGACTTTCCTTCAGCTTTCATGCGCTGTCTCATGACCTAATTTTGGAACGGATTTCGAAGATCCTTGCCCCCTAGCCAACATTCGGGGGCGAGATATTACGTGTACGTGCAGTCACGCACATACACAGTAGCCACATGTAGTGACATTCATGGTAACTTAGGAAGCTCTTTATAAGCTATATCCTTCTTTAACAGATGTAATACCGAGCTTAGTAAGCGACCTACATATGCACACATTCAGCAGCCAACCCACAAACTTTGATCTTGGACTTAGAAAGAATTTGGCAGATTTTCACCACAGGATTATTGCCAAATGCTACATACACCTTTGATACACATTTGTGCGCAAAGAAATGTAATCCTTCAGAGCTTATGCGATTGATGTTGATTTGAATTTGAGATTTATATTAATTGATAGCAATTGGCAATATTGACTTAAGCTGATGATATCCCAGTAATGATTATTGGCATCAGACTCTCCAATTCAATGCCTCTTATTATGTGTGTTTTGTGTATTCATCTTACCGGTCTATGTAGGTAATATGAGACGGGTATTGTTTGTTACAAGCTCTATCTTAGCTTTCAGAGCCCGGATGTGAAGGAACATGTTCAGAGAATAAAAATGCCCCTGGATACACACAGTAATTATATAGCTACAATTTAGCATAATGTGGCATCTACATAGATTTCTCACATAAGAATCAGGAAATAATTTTTATAATATTTTTACAGACTACCTTTAATAGTCTATGCATGAAACATTTTTGTCCAAATTAAACCAAAGTTTGCAAAGTTTAACACATTTCATCCTCTGATGCCAAGTCAGCCGAAAGCCATGTATAAAGTCTTTTAATTTTTTTTAAAGAAGAGTATATATTTAAGATCGGTTTTTTAAGAGTGGAATTTTCAGTCTTCCGGTGCACTCCTGGATCTTCCCAGGACTAGTTGTGTCACCACTACAATGCATTATTTCCCTGGTCCAAAGTCCTATGTGCCTCAAAGATAACTGGAAAAACAAACACGGAAATGGAACAGATGGAACGTGTTGATATTTCAGCAATATTTAATTAATGTATGTTGCCAAAGTCAACTCTTATTTTAGGTTTAATAGTTTCCAATCTTTTTTTTTCTTCAAACTTTTTGGAATACTGGTAGCTATATATGTATTATATATGCACAGAAATCCAATATGAGAAAATAGAAGTAAATTTGAACTATTGAACCGATATGACCCCCTTGTATTTTGACTGTTGAGTGTTCATAAGAACCTTTAAAAACGATTATCAGTGAGGCCTGATTACCTTGTCTTTATTTATACTGCCATTGGAAATTGTATTAGTCATAGTCAAGAGGCATGTGGCTGTATCAGCCAGACTCACAAATACTTTTTGTGCTATGACCCCATTCCCATTAAGACCCCATTCAGACTTTCAAAAATTTGTCATATGGCTAAACAAGGAAAAAAAAAAAAAAACTTATAGCTATACGATATGTAATTCATTTTTATCCAGTCTGAACGTTTTATAACGAAATGTGTGTAGCGAAACGTTTGATTGAGCATCATTTTGCTTGGATATCGATTCCATCATTATTTTGCGATATGAAACCTAAAACTCACTTTGAAATTTAATCTTGAATCTAGTCCATTTGTATACCAGTTCTGTAAACTTTAACAGGGCTATCACTGCAACTTTATGTTGTACTTGGTACTCGGTACTTGGTTGAGTAATCCCTTTGGCAGCTCACTCAGGAAGCTATACTGGGATGGTAGGTGAGGCGACTTGTAGGGGCCAGGATCGACAGTTTGTGTCTGTGTGGTTGAGCCCTTTGTTAAAATGTTGTTAAAGTTTTGGGGTCCAGACTTAAATCGTTGGCGCCGATCGATGTATCCGTGCTGCCTCCTATAGTGTAGAGCCACCTTGAGTTTTTGGCATTAAATAGAATTTTCTGCTCTTTCATATTTTTAAATGTCTTCAAAAATGCTAATCAAGTATTTCTCAAATCGAATGATAATAATTCTTTTGGTTAAATGCTGTTCATGCAAATCAGTTTTGTGAGCTCATTCAATCGATGTTCATAAATTTGTAATTGATGCATTGTGTTAATATTTTGTGATTATTTTTATTTCCTTGTTCCATTTATATTACTTCACAGACAAAAGGACAACATCTCACATACACAAAGACTTGGATAACTACAGTTTAGTGATAAACCTTCCTCTGTAAGTACTTTCTGTCATATTTGTTTCTGTTTATATAAAAGGAGAGAAAGTGACAAATACTGGAGCTGCCTTCCAACAATTTAAATCTTGTGAGAGATCCAACTGATTTTTTGTTTTAATTGGACATCAAAAAAGATATGCAATGTAATTCTGTCTGCTCTATGAGTATTTTGGGGCAAACATTTTTTATTTTGTTGAAAATATATTGCATTTGCAGAAAACTACAGGTCAATTTTTGGAGTACACACATGAACATTAGACTCATGAGCTGACTGACATATTTGTTCATTGTTGGTTGCTGGGGCTGTTGGTCTATTGGGTTGAAGTATCCAGATAATTTGCCTTACTTTGTTGATAACCTTCATGTTAATGCATTTACAGACAGTAACATTACTTCGGCTAAGCTACTATAATAATCATCAGACCAATAATTGATTCTCTGCAACTCTGGATTGTAAAAGCTCAATGTATAGAGGGCTAGGCATGATGATTGATGGGCGATTAGTAGCAAATTGTTAAGGATTTCCCTCCTTTCTTTTCTATTTCTGACTTTAATCAAATGTTTAGAACTGCAGAGTCAAGTGTTCTTATCTCCGTGATTCACCATAGATCGGGTTCAAACCAGTTCTGTCTTCTTTCTCTATGTCACGTTTCCATCACATGTAAAACCACTAGAAAGCGAACTCCTGTGGACAATAAGACTTGAATCTTGAATCTGTTGCTCATGTGATGATAGCTAGCGATATCAAAAGCTTTTCAGTATAATACCATTGTGCATTTTTAAGCAGAATTTTTAACACTGTAGACTTTTATATTTGTACTTTTGTCTGGGTTCTTATGCAGCCAATAGGTTGTATTTGTGAAAGGTGAATAAATGATGTCCTGGATCGCGTTTATTGTACTCCGCTATATTTGGAGCTAAATGCCTTTGTAGGGGGTGCGTACATGAGACTGAGGAATATGAATTCACTTCTCTCAGACCTGCTATTGTTCGTATGGATTTTGTTTATAGATTGCAAGTTGTTCATTGGTCGTCAATGTTCTGATTCACTTCTTTTAGTCTGATGAAGATTCGTCTTATTTATTCAATCCTGACATGTTGAAATGATAATAATAATATGTTGTATAGTACATATCACATTATGATATAGCATCTATATGCACTGCCAAAGGACTTTGGTTTTTATTACTCCGGTTTTATATCTGGTATTCAAGGAATGAATCCTACCAGGTACCCACTTATTACACCCGAGTCAAGTGTGGCAAGTGTGGTAATGTCTTGCCAAAGGACATTAATGTTGCGACAGGATTTGAACCCATACCTTATGGTTCACAGTCCCAAGATTTATCCACTAGACCACAACACCTCTACTAATCAATAGTTAACATGTTCTTGCCATTATAGAGATGACAAATGTACAGGTAATAACCCAATAAACAATTCTCAGAAATACTTCTGGAAGGCTGTGGCACTGACAGGAAGTAATCAAAAGAGTTTTGTTATGATTAGTTTTGTTTTGTTTTTCAGTGCGCACAATGCCCACAGTGCCCTAGATACAATGTACACTGTTGGTCATAATGGTGGAATAATTATTTTTACCCCAGTTTAGGGAAGGATTTTTAAAAATTATTTAGTTCTAATAGATCTAGATAATGGCATACATTCTCAGATTCTATTGAATATTAATTTGCGAGTGTTTGTTTTGCGTGACTGCTAAATCATATGTGTGCTACTATGCTAATCAGCTAGGGAACCTACGTCCTTAAATCATAATTGACAGTAATGAGGATTAATGCCTCACAAAAGGGCACTAATATAGCTGATCGACACGATTTTTATCCTGGGGCCTCACAGTATTACGAGGCCATTGCTTAGCCCCTGAATCATGACTGTATGCAGTGTTTGCTAGGGTACGCGGCCCCTTCCACAAATCCCCCAAAACGAAGAAAGTGCAATAAATTTTCAAAAATTCATTGCATTTTCCCCCGGCCCCCAACAGGAAAAATTCTTCTGTGTGGCCATGTCTTGAACCATAATGCATGGCCCTGCAGAAGAATTTTTCCTGTTGGGGGCCGGGGGAAAATGCAATGGATTTTTGAAAAATTATTGCATTTTTTTCGTTTTGGGGGATTTGTAGAAGGGGCCGCGTACCCTAGCAAACACTGCGTACAGTCATGATTCAGGGGCTAAGCAATGGCCTCGTTACTGTGAGGCCCCAGGATAAAAATCGTGTCGATCAGCTATATTAGTGCCCTTTTGTGAGGCATTAATCCTCATTACTGTCAATTATGACTTAAGGACGTAGGTCCCTTAGCTGATTAGCATAGTAGCACACATATGATTAAGCAGTCACGCAAAACAAACACTCGCAAATTAATATTCAATAAAATCTGAGAATGTATGCCATTATCTAGATCTATTAGAAATAAATAATTTTTAAAAATCCTTCCCTAAACTGGGGTAAAAATAAATATTCCACCATTATGACCAACAGTGTATATAAACATCTGCATCATTGCAAAACACTATGAGTCAGACTTTGTGCTTTTAGAAAACTTGTACCGGTAGTTACGATGCATTTTCCTTCGACAAATGCCATAAAAAGTAATTAGCGTATGGGCCTATATGTTTCATTTAATTGCATATTGTTTGACTCTTTTTGTGCAATATCCCCCAAATGCTAATGAGAGATTCTACCCGCCCCCCCCCCCCCCATGTGGTATCAGTTCTGAAGAGGGGGTATATGATCACTTCCAACCCACCCTCAGAAAATGGACGATGTACATGCATACCCCCCCCCCCCCACTCCTATGTCACACTCAGCTTCCTTTTATATTGCACCCCACATGAAAAATATCATGATAATATAAAATTACTTTACCGGTATTTCATTTTTTTTTATAAAGCAACCTAGAAATATACAGTTCGCTCTGCACGTACATGCAATCAGGAATGAAAATGTTATTAGACGTCATACTGGTTTAGATAGAGTACATTCCCCCACCCCCTCCAATACCCCCACTTCATATGTCATACCCAGCTTCTATTACACCCACATGAAAAGTACCATGATAATATAAAATTACTTTACCGGTATTTCATTTTTTTTTATAAAGCAACCTACAAATATAGAGTTCACTCTGCATGTACATGTACAATTGAGAATGAGAATGTTATTAGACGTCGTACCAGATTAGATAGAGTGATAGCTTTGTAGGTTTGATGATTAGGATGTTACGTACTGGTTCAATGAATGATGGGGGTGTTTTGTAGCTAGACAAGAATAGCCAACCAATCATCATTATCTCTCAGTGTTGATTCAGGATGCTGTCCAACCATGTAAACCCTATCACTCCAGTTTTAAAGGGATCCGGTAACTTTGTCTCAGATTCTGAAACAAAATCCTGGATTTATAACTCATGCTGCAATGATAATTATAAACTTTTAGGTCAGTCAGGAACCCCCATGACTTTTACAAGCCGATTGCCTGTCTGATTATCAAGATATTTATGATTGAAATCAAAATTTCATAACACTACAGTCTATTGGGGAAAATGAGTATGGTAAAACCAGCCACTCAAAGATTTGTACTATTTTTGAGGCAGTTCTTGATCATTTTGAAGCGCGATTTTTTTTTTTAGGGCTTCAATATTACACAATATCACAGACACTGATAACAGGTAGGGCCATGCATCTCAGATTTAACATTGTTAAACGATGCCTTTAAAGCAGGATGTATAGTCTGATACTACCTGTACATGTACGTACAATATCAGTCTCATATCAGTTTTATTTAAAGGGCACCGTTCATCAAAAACGTTTTGCTTGGAAAGTAACCATTTACATCATGGTTCCATCCAATAAACATTTACCGTAAATCTCCGTGTATAAGGCGCACTTTTTTGCCGCTGAAAAAATTTGAAAGTCGGGGGTGCGTCTTATACACAGGTAGTTTCGATTTATGGCGCTATGCCTGGCAATGTCTCCTAGCTCAGTAATCAGTGTGTTGACTCACCACTCGGAAACTACAGCAACACTCAAATTTGTCTGTCATCTTGGTTTGAAAGTAATCTTTCTAATAGATCATGCATGACTATTGATGTTTGGCATAGAACACACTGCTTCTGCTAGGTGATGTGAGGAGGCTGGTGTGGGACACTTGGTATCATGAAGCCTTAGACTGTTGTTACTATTAATTGTGACAAGTTCACAACTTCAACTGCACCTCGATGTAAAATGAAGGTCCTTCCCCGCGTGGGTTTTCGGCAACAAAACAACAACAACAAAACAAAAAACAATTTTTAAAATTTTTTTAAAATTTTTTTTTGCCCCCAAAATAGGGGTGCGCCTTATACACAGGTGCGCCTTATACACGGAGATTTACGGTATATCAAATTGTTGTGTCAAAATTACTTCTGTAAAGAGATATTGCCATTTTTAATACTCTTTAAACAATGTCATTAGACTATAATACTTTAAAAATAGCTGCATAATTATTACCAGCTCCTATACGGTAATTAGTGTATAAGTGTATTGAAATATATAACACATTGTCATCATTGAAAAGTCTGTACCTTTGGTTTTGAAATAAAGACAAGCCATTTCAATTCATTAAGTTACAAAAAAAAATCAAATTCATAATAAAAATCTACCGTAGGTAACTATATCAAATGTGAAATTGAAATTAGATGAAATCTATGGAAGATTTTTGATTTGAATTAAACCTGAATGTCAATTTGAATTTGAATTTAAATGCGAATGTGATGTGATGTAAAGTTGAATATAAATTTGAATTTAAATGTAAATTTGGATTTGGATTTGAATGTGACTTTGATTTGTATCTGTTCACTCAAGTTCATATTCAAATCAAGCCTGCATAGTACTCAAAGAAGTACCATCCATACACTTGAAAGCAGATGTGAGATACTAACAATCTGTTGCCAGTCTCCAAGACATATATCCTCCAACGGTACATAACACAGTTGAATCATTCAAACATGACATGTTCGCATGCACGCAAACAGGATGGAGGGCATTATCGTCCAAAGTCCAGATATAGCTTAGAAACATTCACCTCAGAACAGATGTCATCGCTCTTTACTTCTCATTCAGTCTTAAGTAGGCCGGCTAAGGCTTGTCTTGATTGTGTTGTGTTTACCTTCTTTGTACGTTCGCACGTTCAGACACAAGGCTACACAGGTACGGTGCAATACAGGTGGGAAATTATTAAGTGAGCGGTATATAGTTTGTGGTGAGACAAATCGGAAGTCGGCCAAGATTTTGATACATATCCACAACTAGTGTATTCACAGACTTAGAGGTAAGGATTAGCTTACGGTAATTGTTGTCATGATTAATTATAGTATATTTTGTGCCTGTACAATCTTATTTACATGTTTAGTTATCAGTTAGTCAGAGATATTGAAAAACAGGGGCATGTAGTGGCCATTAGGGTTGGGATTTACCTTTTTTTAACCCCCGCAGTTATCCCTTCTCCTACTGCCGCTGCTTATATGTTAAAATCTGTCCAATCTTTGAACACATTGATTATCTTAGCGCATAATTCTCTCTTGACTGTTTTATACTTCTTATTAATTTCATAATTGATGTACAAAGTGTCTCTGGATTACATAAATTTATATTCACATTGTACCGGTACTTAACATCAAAATGCAGTTTTGGGTGTAATTTGACTTTTTTTTCCCCATGTATTATTTGATTTGAAAAATGGATAAAATGTTCCTTTTCTATCTATCTACCGGTAGATGTATTATTTTTCTTCAGTCATTCCATTTTTTGGTGCCAATTTAGGTTTGAATATTACATTTTTTGGTGTATAAAATGCTATGCGATAGCAATCGTGAGTGTAACTAGAGAGAGGTATACATTTAATAGCATCCGGTGACAGACTGACCACAATGTTTCCCTTGCCTCTCATTAAGACGACTTTTCATGAGACGCCACAGTGCTCCGCCTCAGTGCGTGAATAATGTGGTCACTGACTGGCAATTGAGTTGAAGCCCACTGTGCAGCAAATAGAAGGAAAGAAAGATGGGGCCTATTTGCCCCCTTCCGATTTGAAAAAGCAAATACTTTACCGCCTTTATTCCCATGCATCACTTGAATTCATAGCTGCCAACTATTCCTATTTTGGAAGAATATTTCCAACTTTTTGGCCCTCAAACTAATATTTTGAAACCTAGGTTCCTTTTCTTTTCTGAAAAATTATGTGTGAAAAGTATACAAAATGACTGTATAGTGTATTCCTAATTTTGCCTTGAGGAATTTCATAAACTTTGCTTTGGAAGGTTGGCAGGTATGAGAAATGGACATTCGCCTGCCAGAACCCTTTGGCCAAGTGGAATCATCTGTATACTGTTAGGACTCGAATTGCAAACTTGTGCCAAATAACAGATGAGGTCTAGCTAGTGGCAAAGCTAGGCCTAGGGGAGGTCCAAGGGGCAGTATGCCCCCACCCATGTATAGTACCTCCATAAAGTATATTCTCGTTTGGATTGAGAATGAAGCTGACTATCTGTAGGAATATATGCAAAGCTTTGCCTTTACTTTTTACAGTAGGCTCATTTACACCATGTTTATTTGTTTACATTTTTTTAAATGCTACTGGAAAAACCCATTAATAAAAACGTTGGTGTTTGCTTATTCCAACTTTTTAGTGAGTTTAGCGTGCATGCGCTACTTGTTGTTGCTCTGCATGCAATCGCACGGATGTGAGGCGAGTCACCTGACTAAAAACCAAAATCATTCACCCATGTTTCGAAAGCGGACATTTACTGCACAAAATCTGTGAAATTTCTGCCAGCCTTTCAAAAGACAGACACTCAAAGGTGGCTTTTTTTAAATGACGTATTTTCATCGTGTTTGCTGGTAGTTGCTTAGCGACTTCCAACGAAACACTGGAATGTGAGAAAAATCATCAATTTTATCTTGCAGTGTAAATGAAGCTACTGAGTTATTCATGCTGTATCAGGGTCATCTTGGCCTTCAACTGAATAATAAGTGATGATGATGCTTTAAATAGTCTTTGGTCCCATCTGTGGCATTCGATGACCCTCATGACTTTATTATTATCATCATTAAAGGGGAAGTCCACTCTAGGCCTGTGTTCATCAGACCTACGTTGCAAAATAACCCGCTATTTTAACTAGCCCGATCTCAAATTAGCCGGCTAATTTGCGTATTCATCAGCTCGCAGTTGCAATAAGCATGCTATTTGGTCGAGAAAATATCCCGAGAAATCTTGGTCTTGTTTCCAAAATAACCTGCTACTTGCAAATGAAATAGCGGGCTAATTTGTAACCATTTGTGATGAGTGTATCGATCTAGTGAAGAAGCAATTTCGAGCTTCTGGAAAATATTCTGAGTCTGAAAATAGTGGGTTATTTTGCAACTTAAGTTTGATGAGGACAGGCCTCATGGTATCTTTTTATTTGAATAAAATTAAAGGTATACATCTATACATAAATCACATTGTGGTGATAACTTTAACAATGAACTAGAAATGCAATCGTGTCACAACGATGTGCGTGCAATGACGCCATGTTTCTACGTGTCACGAAAGAGCTTCTCTCGCCCTATCCAGAGCAATTTGTACGAAGTCTGTAGCTTCTGTGATATTGGAGATAGGTAGGGCGAAAGAAAGGCCTCAACAGTGACCTTGATGGGATGGTAGTGACTATGCCTACGAAGTTTGAAAGAAATTGGGATATGGGAAAGGACGTGGAAAGGGCTCGCAAGCACTGCGTGCAAAAACCAAGGGGATTTGGTGCATGTTCGTCATTGCAATAAAGATCGTTCTGGGGGTCAAAAGCGTGAACCCGATATGCCCCATAGACAATGCGTGTAATGCATGAGCGGAAAACGTACAGGATCTGTATTATGACCGGAGTTAAATTGTTTTTTCTCTCTCTCTTTATGTCTCTTTATGAGCCGTATTTGGTATCATTAGAAAGAGAATTTCATGAATGTTAATGTAAACCACTCTCTTTTTTCCCATGATAATCCTATCGAAACACGTGATGTAAAATAGATTTATAGGACAAAATGGCGTCTTAAATAGCCACATTGACCAATTTTAAAAATCCGGCCATGAGGTGCCCTGCGTATTGGAACTCGGCATGTCACTGCAAATTTTCAAGGAAAAAAAAGGACGTTTAAGGGGCGAAAAGCAGTCTGAAAAAATGACGTCATAGCCGATACGTGTTAGATTCGGGCGGAAACTTGGCGGAATTTGTGTAGTGATCTTTGTTCAAATGCGATTTATTCACAATTTTCTGTGTGAACATATACTATACTTGGTATCATTCGAAAGGGCACTTCATTGCGGTCAGTTTGACACCATTGTTATCTTCGCGCAATGTATTGCACGCATTTAACGCGCTATCACGCAATGCATAGTAAATACATCATTTTTTGAGATAACTTTGCGCTGACATAATCAAATTTTACCAAACTTTGCGGACAGTTGTCACGTATATAAATACATGTGTGTGCCAAGTTTTATTGACGTACGTCAAAGGATCGTAATTTTAGAGCAAGTTGAAGTTATTTTGGAATTTTCTTGAAAATGGCGAATTTGGAGGGCAATTTTCTCAAATTTGGTCAGTGATAGGGTATATAATTTTGTATATGGCTGGAAAGGGCATATCTTCAAGTATCTAAATCCAAAAAAGGGTACGGGTTTGCCAAGCCATTATGGAGATACGGCCACAGAGAGAAAGCCAATTCCCAGAACTTTAGAGGGCGCTATTTATGTTGTGCAAAGTCATTGGAGCGTGAAATTTGGCATGGCTATGTGCAATTATGAGATAAGGATACTGTGAGATTTAAATACAAAACGGAATTTATATGAGAAAGTTATGGCAGTTTTAGATTATTTAGGTGTCAATTTTTCAAGAATTTGAGAGATAGTTGACGGAGTCGGTTTCAGATTTGAATTTTGAGTATGAAGATGGCATTTTGAAGGGCAGGTTATACGTCGCAGATAAAAGAACATCTCTTAGACTATCTAGAGGAATTTGTTAGAAATGTGTAGGATCTAGGATAGTGGAGATAGGAAGGAAGAAAGAAAGGCCTTAAAATGGACCAGAAACGGACAAAATGGCGCCTGGACGGTTATGCATGAGTGATTTCGAAAATCGAAGAATGTAGTGACCTTGAAGGGATGTTAGAGACTATGCCTATGAAATGTGAAAGGAAAAGGACATGAGAAAAGCACCTAACTAGGAATAACAAACATTACGTGCAAAACGAATGCGATTTCCTGACGATAAGGATAAGGAAAAGGAAAAGGAGGAAAAGGAGAATATTAATGGGGCAGAATGTGAACGAAAACAAGGCAATGACGAAGGTCGTCATTGCAATTAGATGATGTATACCGGTATATGGAAAATGCATCTATCAATGTTGCTCTTTAATTGATGCTTATTAGCATTCAGTCTAATTTTTTTCAGATCCTTTACCTTTTCTACATAGACTGGCTTTATAGTTAGTATTATTTGTGATCTATGTGATTGGCCCGTAAAGTTTTTAAAAAACAAAGGAAAATTTTGCTTTTCTAATTTCTCAGATTTCATATCAGTATAGGCGTCTTTCATATTTTTTCTCTCAAATTCTTTGTGTCTCTCATTTTTTTTGTTCTGCTTATTGCAATGAAATGAAATGAGCAACTTGTTATCATGAGGTATGTCCTCATCAGCTCGAGATTGCCAAATAGCCCGCTATTTCTAATTTGGGAAATAAGCCAGAAGTTCCAAATCCCGTCTTCATCAGCTCGAAACTCGAGCTCAAGATATTTTGCTCAGCGTTCACGCATAGTGCGAGTCCTCGGGCTGGTGAAGACGCACCGGACAAATGGCGGAATATTTTGCAAACTAGCCCAATATATCTTGGGATGATTATCATGACCAAATATCCCGCTAATTGCAACTGCGAGCTGATGAAGACAGGCCTATGGCGGAACTTCCTAATCTATGCAATGCCATCCCTCCCACCTCCTGTCCACGATGCATCGTGAAACGTGGGGACTAAAAACCTTCATCCACGTTGTCGAGGTCGATCCATGCTACTCATACCACGCTCCAACGACCCTTGCTCCTGAGAGATGCGCCGCGGAAATATCCACCCAACTGCTGAAAGTACTTTGGGCAAGAAAGCAGTCCTAATGGATACTTCATTAGGGCAATTATTCAGAAGGAATGGTTGAAAGAAGGAACCAACCAGGGGGGTGTTTCACAAAGATCCTAAGTAGAACTTATCTCTAAGTTGGACTTAAAAAATTATGGACAGCCATTGGAGCCTTAATATGAAATATATTTAAAAGCAGAAATTCAAGTATTTTAGACTTTTTATAAATTCCACATCCAGAACTTGAACTCTCCTTGATGATAAAAAATATGAATGATTTGAATAAAAAAAACAATTAATGCCTTTCAAAATAACTTTTACAAAATATTTTCAAAGATGCTAATGGCTTTCCATAATTTTTAAGCCCAACTTAGGATCTTTGTGAAACACCCCCAGGAAAATAAGGTGATACGCCGGAAGATGATGCATTCACACTTAAGCAAAGTTCATGAAAATCGGACGATAAAAAAAGAGGCGTGATAGCTCAGTCGGTAGAGCAGTGGTCTCGTAATTCGGTGACCCGGGTTCGAAACCAAGGCGATGCACTAGTGCCCTTTGGTAAGGCATTAATCCTCATTACCAGGTCTCCCGGTTCTGTGGTTGCTTACTAACAAGCATTTTTGCTTTCTTAGCAGTCGGGTAAAAAAAAACACCACTACTACTAAGTTTGTGGAAATGTGAAGTGTAAAATCGTCACTGCAGTATCCTTACAAGATATCCTGCAGTTTTTACTAAACCAGAGGTGGTAGGACATATATCTGTGTGAATTTTGGGGTCATGTTGATTAAAATGTGTAGAGGTGTTGTGTTCTAATGGATAAGTCACCCGACAGCAGATCACAAGGTACGGGGCTCGAGTCCCGCCGCAGCACAAATGTCCTTTGGCATAGACATTAATCTACATTTGCCACTCTCCACCCAGGTGATAAATGGGTACCTGGTAGGATGCAAAAGTTAATGTGTTGAATATTAAAGCAACTGTGCGCTTGTAAAATGGCGACTGGCCGGAATGCTCCCCAGGAAGTGGAGAATGTGCATACATTGTGTGCAGGTAAGCCTGAATCCAATGACCGGGGTAATAATATATCTGTAAAGCGCTTAGACATATCGTTGTATCGATGTATTGGGCGCTATATATAAAAGCAGAATATTATTTTTATTAAATATATCATCTTAATATGTACACGGGTTATCCCCACCAATGCTGATACTGTTCTTCTGGGGGCCCTGCGATCTTACTGTAACCCCTGCATATATTAGACTGGCTCCCATGATATGGTGGTCATCAAGCATTCAAGGAATTTAAATGGGTTCCCATTTAATTCGCCCGGGTGGAGAGTGTCAAAAAGTAGATTAATTTCTTGCCAAAGAATTATGACCGGTATTTGAACTCCATACCATAATTATACTGCATTCTGTATTGAGAAAAAAGTTACATCTAAAACTTATTACAACCTATCTGACACCAAACAAAGTTTCATATTTTGTTTGTATACTTACGAAATACTGTTGTACTCCCTACTGTTATACCATATCAAGGTATAGTTTGAAAAAGCCAAAATACCTACTTCAGATTAGAGAATATAAGAATACAAGAAAAGGGAGGGTAAATAAGAAGAGAGAGAGAGATAGAGAAAGAGAAAAAGAAAAAGAAAAAGAAGAAAGAAAATAAAGATGAAGAAAAAGAAGAAAGAAAGTAAAAAATATATTCATCATGATCATGTACATTGAGTGTATACTAAAAAAAGGGCCTTGAGACTAAATAATTAACGAGGTTGAACAAAATTCAGACAAACATGAAGTATGTGTTTATCGTAAGAAAAAAATACAATTCAGATGTACTTTAATAATTAAGTACTTATGATTGTCAATTATGTTGTACTTATGAAATTACTGTGAAGCAAGATTGATAATGTAAGTATGAACAATTATCCTCTTTGGACATAATAAATGAAATGAGATGAAATAAATGCAATTTACTACCACTTCAGTTGAGCAGTATAGGCCTGTCATCATCAGCTCAAGATTGCCAGATAACCCGATCGCAAATTATCCAGCTAATTTATGTCTTCATCAGCCCGCAGTTGCAATTAGCGGAATATTTGGTCGAGATAATATCCTGAGAAATAATGGTCTTGTTTCCAAAATATCCTGCTATTTGGGAAATAGCTGGCTAAATCTTTATCAAACCGGAGTAGAAGAAAAGAAGTACGGAGTCAATTTCTCAATCCCACCATGCACAACGATTTCCGGTTTTCTGTGTTTGTAAATAAACTTTACATGTGTGTACGATCGGACGCATAACACATGCGGTCTGTCGCTGAAGGGCTGTACTTGTAACACCTGTTTTACAGTGCGGGTAAAATCTTAAATCCGTGCGCGTTGGTCATACAGTCAGTCTCTAAAGTGCGCATGTGCCGATCTCTGGTTTACTTTTCGAGCTAGTTTGTAATGAGCGTATCGGTTTGGTGAAGACGCAATTTCGAGCTTTGGGATAATATCCCAAGTTTAAAAATGACAGGCTATTTGGCCAACTCCAGCTGATGAAAACAGGCCTTATGTGTACTTTTGTAATGACTTAAAATGGAAGGCTTCTCAGCTGTAATCAGTGTGCTGGAATGTTATTGTGGCTTTTAAGTTTCAAGGAGATTTGTAATCTGTAATGAGAACATGGAGCTTGACTGACAGAAGTCAATGATAAGACCGTGCAGACATGCAGCATGATGATTGTTGACAACCAAGGCAAGTCTGAAGGCTCGTTCAGATATGACGTGACAAAACCGCAGCATTCTTTTTATGAGTGTATTACGCTTCACATTTCTGTATCGTATAACACTGAGCTCAGTAAACAGCGCAAGTCGTTTGTGGCGCGCAGTTGCCAATCATTTACACATTTCAAGAAAACGTTGCAGTGTTTTTGCACTGATTTACCGCGCTATATCTTAACAAGCCTTTTAATTAATTTCATCATGCCATCATTACCCGATGACTTGATGCAGAGAAAAAAGCATTTTCATTATTACATTTGAAAAGCAATTTCTGATAATGAAGGTACTTATTCTGACTTATCTCGGCGGTAAGACGCTGAAATTTAAAGTGTAAGCTTTTGTTTTAATACCTGTCTTATGAAAACGAGTCTTAATTTGAAGACACTCTTGGCCGTTTCCATGTGAATTTGGAATTACCATTTGAATGTGTGTGTGTGTGTGTGTGTGTGTGTGTGTGTGTGTAAAGCTCGCACGCAGCGAAACTCTTGTCCCACCTGGAACTTGCTGTGAGATACTCTTAAAGTGTTCAATCTGGATAGCAATCCTTCAGGTGTACAATTTTTGATCGATGTCTTTCCCTTTAATATACTTTCCCTTAAAACTTTTGCTGATCAATCTACTATACCTCTCACTTTTCTGCTTGAATTAAAGTAAACTGGATGCCAGTTGTCCTTCTTCGCAGCTAAATTAGAATCATGACATATGTCAAGTTCAATTCCCATATTCATAACTGATTACATGATTTTTAATTGTTATCTGATGTCCACAGAAATGTATCATGCTGGTGTACGTGCAAGATTCCATGCAGAATCCTTGAGTGAATTGAAACACATAGACATTTAATCAAACAAACTTAGAAATCCATATCCCAAAGTTTCCTTTTGTACAAAATGTACATATTAGTTTGGCATTCTGAAAGCGATAAAATATTGATTTAACCCTTGATCATGGTTTCAAATCAGTGCTGTTGATCACTGAACAATAAACAAACGTAAGTGTTTTGGTGCAAAGTCAAATTCAATAAATCAAGGGTCCTCGTTGATTTTGAGAACTCTACTTAATTAGCTGAGGATCGAGCTGTTTATCAATCAGAGATAGTGATCAGAGATTGATGATTGCATATTTTCTCAGGACTTTTAATCATCAGAGGTCTAGAGATGTATAGGGTTAGGATTGTGATTGGGTTTTAGGTTAGGTTTCGGGTAGGGTCAGGATAAGGCGTGGTGTTGGGTCCAGGGCTAAAGTTCAGAATAATGTTCAATACTGGGGGTATACTGTGGAGCAATTGTTGCCAGAACTTGTGTAATAGAACACAGAGGTCTTTCGTCCATTTGATTGAAGTATGCATGTTATGTGTAAACGGACAGAATTGAACTGTAAATATTAGATATCAAATATTGAATTCTATTATGGCGATGATTCAAGAAGGATGCCAAAATGGAAAGAGTACACAAATTGTCCCGTGATCATCTTTTTGATGATATGCCAATATGCTCACTACTCTTAAATGTAGGTAAACATATAATTCTGCAAATATTTGTTTTTATAGATGATGACCCGAATGTATGCCAAAATGAATAGAGACAAATTATGTCTGTTAACACATGATTATTGTTTTCTTGATGGTTTGCCAAGATCATTAGGTAGCTTGGAAAAGGTAGTCATGTAAATATTTATGTTCATATTTTTGCACTGATCTTAAAAGATAAAAAAAGAATAATGACGTATTAATGAACCTAGCTAGTTCAAAGTGTGTTTGTAATTGAACACTCTCTGGGTGGACAGAGGGCAAGCCTTGTGTCAACCTACCAGCATAGTGGTATTTTAATTACTTCATGGTCAACAACCTCTACTACACTTGACCCTTACCTGGTATGCACACTGTGTGTTGTCAGTCAAACATGTCAGACTACCACATAGCAATGAATACGTGGGACTAGACAATGATTACGCTCAACTAACAAAGCTTCAGAAATCCTTACAGGTAATATTTTTGGAGTAAAATTATGAGTTGAACTACAGTGCATGCATGAATCTGAATTTATCTAGTTTGAGAGAACAGAATGTATACATCATTATGTGCCTGGCAGAGAGAGCCATGAATAGATGTATTGACAAATTAATCACACCATTCTTTAAACTTTGACCTGTTTTTATTACATTTATGCAGCACATTTTAGTTTTTTACATTGTCAACATTGTTAACAGTGGTAATTGATCACTTCCACTTCAAAATGTAGAAGTTTAATAACGTTCCAAATAACTTATTCATGCCCTTTTGCCAAGCATACAAGGATATACCGTAATGAACAATTTTTAGAGAGAAAACAATTCTGTATTTCAAAAACATCAACTGATGTTTGTGAGCTTAAAAAAGAATGTGATTACATGGAGAAAGTTTTATAAGGAAATAGGCTCTAAATTCCATCTTTTTTGAAGACATAATGTTGGTTTCATGTATATACTCTCCACCCTTCCACGTAAAAGATGCACAAAATTTCACAAGTAGCTCACTTTTATCTCATTGTTCAGCTAACAATAGCCTTTGAGAATTGAGATGGACTCCACCCAACCTTTCAATCCACGATGACACAAATCATGAAATGAAAAACACACAGGATAAAACGACTCCATCTCAAAAAAGGAAACATGAACATTGGAGGACATTTGGTTATGAAAAGTGAAGAAGACATCATGTCAGTCAGTTTGAAAGGTTGGGTGGAGTCCATCTCGTCCATCTCAATTCACACAAACTTTTATTAGAAAATTAAATAGGTCGAAATAGGTTGTGAATTCCACATTTTTGCAGACACCATGACACCGTTTGTAGGTTTCATGTGTATATTCTGTCCACCCTTCGACATGAAAGATGCAACAGATTTCACAAGTAACGCAATTGTTATCTCATTGCACAGCTAATAATAGCCTTTGAGAATTGAGGTGGACTCCACCCAAACTGACACGATTGCTAATCACTTTCCATATTTAAATGTCCTCCAATGTTTAACGATTCATATTCTGAGATGGTGTTCTTTCACCCCGTGTGCTTTTCATTTCATGAGCTGCGTCGCCGGGTCGCCGGTTGCTCGTTCTTCACTCACTGGGTGGGTGCAGCCATGCACGTTGAAGCGCTCTGGCCAGAAGTGATGTGATTTTCTTTCTTGGTCCTCCACACGCTATTTACCAAATGAAAGCTTTCCGCAAACAAGCCAGCCCTAGCTGGCTAGCTGTATGATGATGCTTCGTGGATATAAGCTAGCTGGGCTTCATGAATTATTTTTATGTCTCTCTTGTGTTTCTTTTTCCATCCATCCATCCATACCGCTTTGTCTCTACTCCAGAAAGTCATGATGGTGAGGCATGCTTTCTTACCCCATCAGCAGTTGCGGACTATTTTGTCCCATTTCTTCTCTCCCTCTCTCTCTCTCTCTCTCTCTCTCTCTCTCTCTCTCTCTTGCTCTCTTTCCCTCTCTCTCTTTCTCTCTCTCTCTTTCTATTGCTCTCTTTTCTCTCACTCTATCTTTCTATCCTTCTCTCTCTCTCTCTCTCTCTCTTTCTCTCTTTCTCTCTCTCCATCTATTGCTCCAGTTGCTGGTCTCTTTGTCTATGTCTTGTTTTCTTGCTCTCTTTGTCTTTCTCCCTCTCTAACTCTTTCTTCTATTTCTCATTACCTTGCGGTATATTTATCTATCTCTCATGACACCTCTATCTTCACCTCTTTTTCTGGTTTTTCTCTCTGGCTTTCTTCTCTTTCCTTTCACATCTTCCTCTTGCTCCCCCTCTTTCAACATACATGTAGTCTAGCTACCCCATTTTCTTATTGTATTTGTCAATTTATTTTTCCTTCTTTGTTTGTTTCAATTTTGATTTTTCACTGTCCCTCACTATGCGTCTCACCATTTTTGTTATGTTCATTTTCTCTCTCTCTCTATCTTTCTCTCTCTCTGTTTCCCTCCATGTTCACTCTGTTTCTACCTCCATCTCATGACAATCTAGCCAATGTATTTCCACACACACAATAACACGGGTATATTGAGGAAGGCCGGGTCACCGAAAGAAGAAGCAAGCATGCAGGCAGGCAGGTTAGCAGCAGGCATATCAGTCGCTGGGCTGGGATTATACCGTTGCCTTGGCAGTGACGTCAATGGATCTTCCAAAGGGGGCGTTCACACTTGGTCTTCTTCTACCCTGGTAACACATTACATTGTCTAAAGGGGTGTTCATACTTTGCTTTCTTCTACCCTGGTAGCACATTACATTGTCTAAAGGGGGTGTTCATACTTGGTCTTCGTCTACCCTGGTAGCACATTACATTGTCTAAAGGGGTGTTCACATTTGGTCTTCTACTACCCTGGTAGCACATTACATTGTCTGCCGAGAACCAGAACGGACGGGAATAACTCTATGCTGACAGTGACAGACAGAACGTCCTTCTGGTCCTTATCATGTCACTTGCTCCAAGCGTTTTGAAATTGTAGTGGTCGGGTGTTTGCATAGCTTCTATCCCACTTTATACTAACATTTTAATCCAGAAGTTCCTGACCTTCAAAGGCATGTAATGTTACCATGTGCTTTTTGCCAGATTTCCATGACTTGTAAAATACCACTTCATATTAAAATTACTCAATTTCTAAGAGGCAGTGTATGCAAGTTTAACAAATATTGTGTTATTAAATTCTCCATCCGTTGTAGCAAGTTGTGTCAAACTGAAAACTGCTCCAAGTATTTCCCTGTTTCAGAGGCAAAAAAAGCCATTGATATACAGTGTACATGAAGTAATAGTGTGTTCACGCGACATCCATCTCTGTCAGCATTAGGGATCAAATCGCTGTCAAAGTTTCAAGGTTAGGTTCAGAATCCAGAGAATGCCATTGCTACGTTCATGTTTATTTTTTGTGATGGATGGCTTGAAATAGTCTCAATCACTGGCAGTGCTTGACTTAATCCAGGCAAGTTCCGGGCAAGTGCGTGCCAAAAATGTCTGACATATTGACATGACAACAGAGTATGACATCGATATGATGTTTCATGGCGTACAGGGTTTGACAGCTGAAATGTGTTCAAACATGTAGAGTTCGAGTTTGAATACCCAACTTGTTTGAAAATGAAAGGGACTACTGATGATGCCAGTAGGCTTAGCCCAATATTTGGGAGGGGAAAAGAGGGAGGGGAAAGGAGGGAGGGGGGGGGGGAGGGAGGGAGGGGGAGGAAAGGAGAGAGACCGGGAAAGGGAGAAGGAGGGAGGCCGGGAAAGGGAAAAGGAGGAAGGGAGGGGAGACTGTCACATCCATCTACTCTTTGTGTGAATAGTACACATGTAGGATAATGCGATATGCTCTGATAGCGATTTACCATTTTCGTAATGTAATCAAATTTAATGCACAAATCTTCGTTAAGCGCCTCGTTACGAATTATTTCTTTCACCTGTTACGGATAATTGTATTTCAATAGTCAGAATGCGAATTGCATATGTTACGTATTGTTGGGTACGACAAGCCATTATGCTTGTCCTAAATGGCAACAATTGATGTATGCAATTTCCGTTCTGACTATTAAAATACAATTATTTGTAACGAGTGAATGAAATAATTTGTATCGAGGTACTTAACAAAGATTTATGTATTAATTTGATTACGCTACCAAAATGGTCTATTGCTATGCAGTCAATATCCTGATCTAACAAAATTTCTAAAATCAACCCTGGACTCGACACGATACTGTAACTCAACCCTTAATCTATTTAAACCCGGTTGCAACCCTAACCCTAACCCTTTCCCCAATATTTTTGACGAAATACGTTACAGCCTGCATCAGTTGTCACATGAGCATAATGTGGAAACTCCAATGTGAACATGGTTTATTACGTCTGCCTCTTTGTGACCTCAGTTAAAGGCCTGGCAGACTTACTGACTTGTAAACCTCTGTTTTACACAAATATATGATAGTAATCTTGTTTAACAAAGGGATAAGCATGAAATGCAACTGTATTACATTGTTAGTGGTCGTTGAATGACAAGAAAAGCAAGTATTAATGCCATCATCATTAACAAGCTAGTTTCATTTCAATAGTGAGGCTTTTTTCAAAGCTGAATGGCAATGAAATCAAATAAGTGATGATATGCAAATGTTTATATTTCCATAAAAATATATAATCACTTTAATCAAAATATTACAGGGAAACAGCTGTTTAGATACAACAAAATTATAATATTCATTTCTATCAGCAGCGTTAAGAAAATAAATTGGGATCTGTTTTACATGAGTTTGCTTTTGAGAAATGTATGTGCTACTGTGCTAAATGAGGTACATTCAAAAGAAACTATCTAAATGAATTAGGACCATATTTCAGACAAGTAAAGATAATTTGTATTTTTAATGCCAGTAATGACCAATTTCCGGTGAATTGGGTTTCGGAGATCATTGACGGTAGTTTGATTCTGCTCTCTGCTTTTATTCCCCAAATAATACTCATCCAAATCCCTCCCACCCATGGCCATGCTGACTGACTCAGAGAATTAATCAATTGTGCTTAATTCCCGAAAAAGATCAACCCCAATATGGACGCCACTTCCACCACGGACGGACGGAGCACACTCAAGTGTGTCCTAGATTAAAGGCTTCTCTCCCCGTCTCAAATCAATATGGCATCCAGCTGCGCATTGTTCCCCCATAAAAGAGATCCGCACATGTTGTCGGATCCTGCACGCAGGAAATCATATCTGCAAGTATCGCGTTCCACCAGATTCCTCCATCCATGCTCCCCCATTAGCATAGATGCTCGTATAAACCCAATTAAGATACATGTATCTGCGTCTGCGGAGGAACTGCACCGCCAACATGCAACCGAAAGAAATATATATTTTTGGTTCATTCATTTCTGGACGAATCCATCACTTGATTTTGAAAGCTCCTTAAATTTGCAAAAATATTGTGAATTGTATGTCCATGGACATGCATGCAACTGTTGTTTTCAGGTTGTTGAGGTGCATGTATTAAAGTCATATTCTACGAGACATACAAATGTAGATTCATGTATTGTATGATATATGGGAATATTTTTGTATGTGGGCGTAGATATACACTGTACACATATTTATGCAATGTTCAGAAAAAATAAAACACATTAATTTTTCTTATGAATGTAGGTAGCTTAAAATTTGGTTGCTGATAGTCACTTTTTTTCTTCTTTTCATGTACATGTAAAGATTAACCCTCTTTTTAACACATGATTTGATAATGACAGTGTCCCAGCATGTCATTTGGTAGCAGGGCATTAACTATGTGTAAGATGTAACATGCGCTAACACACTTCTGGGGGGGGGGGGGGTGCATTTCACAAAACTTGTCATCAGTGACAAAGAACAATTTTTGTTATAAGCTACTGAAATCCTTGCTTCTAATTTGTTATCAGCAGATTTGTCACTGATTTTTGTCAAACGTCATTGAAAAAAGGCTTTGTGAAACACTCCCCAGATAGCATCATGGGTAGATGTGAAGTTGTTTTGATAACGAACCAGAGTATTGTTTTCGTTATCACAGGTACTTGATGAGAGCCAGAAGGACCTTAAAGGCATCGTTTAACAATGTTAAATCTGAGATGCATGGCCCGGCCTACGTGTTATCAGTGTCTGTGATATGGTGTAATCTTGAAGCCCTAGAAAAATTGTGCTTCAAAATGACCAAAAAGTGCCTCAAAAAAAGTAAAAATCTTTGAGTGACCAGTTTTACCTTACTCATTTTCCCTTACTCATTTTCCCCAATAGATTGTAGCGTTACGAAAACGCAAAATTTGGTTTCGATTTCCAATCATAAATATCTTGATAATCAGACAGGCAACCGACTTGTAAAAATCATGGGTCTCCTGACTGACCTAAAGGTTTATAATTATCATTGCAGCATGAGCTAAATCCAGGATTTTGTTTCAGAATCTGAGACAAAGTTACCCAATCCCTTTAAAGCTAAACATGAGCTCTGACATGGGCATCATATGTCCAGAGAACATGGCTATAATTCATTCTGGATTGTTTATCCTGCAGTAGATTGATTGTTTGAACCAGTAAAATAAGAACAGAACAAAAACCTGCTGGAAACCACAACTCTCATTTGCACATAGGGGCCTGTGTTAAGCACATGGTGTTGGACATACTAACCTTGATTTCATTATCTTTCTATGCCCATTACTCAGCCTCTATACATTTTTCTACCAAAATCGTTTGGCACATGTCATTTATTTGTAATTTTGAACTTTCAGTGTAAGTTCTGTTGGATTTGTTGGATTACCAGAACCAAAGTTTATCTTTAACTCTGTAAACTTTCATGAGTCAATGCCCTCCTGGTTCTCAACTTTTTGACTATCATTGGTAGATGTGAAGTTGTTATGGCAACGGACCATTTTTTCATTTGGTTACGAAAGGTTAAAGGTATAGACCAGTTTTGGAATGCCCCCCTTTCAAAAAATGAAATGGAAGCTCTTATTACCAATCATGCGAAAGAATATGTTTTGACTAATACGTGATGATACAAATTTTGCCGGGAAACTGCCTACAAATTAATTTATTTTGTAAATTATCATATCCATCCGGCCTGGATAGATATCGCGAAAGCACTTCAACATCAAACATTTGGGCATATATTTCTGCTTTTTTTAAAAAAATTTAGGTTGAAGTATTGCCATCTGAACCTCTGAACGCAATATTTGAACAATATTGAATGGATATTTTTGCACCCAAAATGTAACCACTACCGGTCTATATCTTTAAGTATCAGAAGGGAGTCAACTGTATGTCAAAATATATGAGCTAACACCCTTCTGGCTCTCAGCAGGCAGTATATCATGGGTTAGATGTGAACCCGGCCCCCCCCCCCCACTCCGAGAACGGATGGACGCCATGCATGTTGCCAAAATGTCCTTTTCGTAACAAAAGAAAAAAGTCGACCGGTATTGTCTTTACACACCGGAATTTTGCTGAAAGGGGGGGGGGGGGTGCTGAAAAAGGCTTGTATACAAAAGAAAAAGGTCGAGCCGTATTGACTTTACACACCGGACTTTTGCTGAAAAGGGGGGGTCGGTTGGAACATGCATATGCGTACCCTAAATAACAATGAGTGGGGGGCCGGGGATGTGAAGCTGTTTTTACATTGGATAAGAAAGCACATGTACTGTTTATTTGCAACAGGTTGGCGGTGTCACTGCCTCTCACCTATTGTATAGGCTATAGCCAGTTTGCCACCCTAATTGGCAACTTTAAGTGTTGAATGACAGACGAGTCGGATGAGGAGGGATTTGCTGGGGTTCAATCGAGGGTTGATTAGCAGGGCTAATGCATTATGGGATTGGCTGAATATTTAAGAGTCATTATGCACCGGCTTCAATAATCCCCTCTGAGAATTACTTTTGCAATCTAGCAGTAGAGGCCTTCGTGTATGCATGTAAGAAAAGAGCAATGTACATTCGTACATGTATATAGAGATTTGTGGTAATCACTTTGAAATGTGAAGAACAAAATATTGGTTTAGCAACTTTAGCTAAGTGTCAAGCTCTTTATTCTGAAACAAATTATTGTAATTCTTCTATAAATTGATATAAATGAAATGAATTCTGTTTTGAATTTTCAATGAGAAATGATATCTTGGTGACTTGATTTTTGTTTGTTCATTTAGTTACAAAATTGTAGTTTTTTAATTTGTATAGAATAAGGACTACATGTATGGCACTCTGTGCTCTATACATGTACCTGTGGACTAAATTTGCCCACTTAAACCTTGGCTTGTAGGCTGTTGTGTATCCTGGACTATATCTGTAATCATCAGATGATATATATTTTCAGCCCAGCATTTTGTGTCAGTTGATCAGATTTATTCTACAGTGTATGTTCTCTTCTTTATAAACATCATTCTGTAACTGTTTAAAACAAATTGTGGAGCCTTTTATAAACCAGCTCTTGTTAAAAGGGCGAATATCCACCCTATATGTTGGTGATCAACAAAAAAAAAGGTGTTCATATTTTTGTTATGTTCTCAATACCTTTGTAAACAGTAGAAGCACAAAGTCAACATCAATATTCATATATTTTGAGAAATGTGTAGGGGAAATAGTCAAGCCTCTTGTATACTTGACATACATTTCAAGTGACCTGTTTGCTGAAACCCAATATTTCTGTATCGTCTTCTTCAGATAATGCAAATTTAACATGCCATAATTATGTTTCTCGGTCAGTCGTTGGTCACTGCTGCATAGAGGAGATTAAACATGCAGTTGCCAATTTGATATTGACATTAACTTTTCAAATTTTCATTTATTTTTTTATATCTTATTTTTTTTATTTTTTTATTATTATTATTTTTTTTTTCTTCTTCCCATCTATCATTTATATTTGTATTTACTTTGTTGGTGTTGGATTGTTTCACTCAACGCAACAGCTAATTTCAAGACTATGACATATTGGTTTTAAAACATGCAAGACAATTACTCTTTGAACTACTGAGCTTGATCCTGCGATATTTCCCTTTACACGTAATTGCAATATTTATGTACAGATTAATTTGCATTGCACTATTCATAAAGCACAAATAGATAGCTTTGCCAATATTGAATGTGGATAAGATATAGTTTGAAATTTGTGTGATTTCTCTAAAGTTTGATAAATTAACTTAAATTGAGATAATACAATGTTAAAATCTTCCAGGATTTCTGTACAATACATCTCAAAATCCATCTATCGTGCTGAACTCTTGCTTATCAAGAAACACGAAAGCTCAGCCTTCTTGGGCCTTGTTTAAAAAAAATTATAATAGGACTGTGGTCTTCACATTATAATGGAAACATTTTAGCAAAGGCCTAGCTCTCTTCCATTCTGCTGACATCACGAATGTCATGTAATAGATTTCTGACCCCTGCTGTCGTTGTTGATAGCAGGATGCTGTGTGTGCACGGTATGTGATGTGGGTTTTGGTAATGATTTTAATCGAACTACATAAATAGCAGCTTTGATTGATGCATATCTGCTCTGTGGATTCTACTGTGATGTCGTTGAACATTTGTTTTGTTTCCTTTCTTTTTCCTATTTACCATCTTTCTTCTTTTCTCTTCTCGTTCTATTTTTGTCTTCTAACATTATTTTATCTACCACTAACTAACTTATTTCTGAAACTCTTCTGCATATATCCTCTTTGTTTATTATCCTCTCTTTATTTTTTTCAATCTTATTTGGCTTATCAATCCTTTTTCATTTTCATCATTCTTTTTGTCATCTTTCCACATTTTAATTTGGCATTGTAGTTCCTTCTATATAATACTTCTGCATAGACTTGAAAGGTTTAATTGACCCTTTGAGTTGCAGGTTCAGGTTAGGATTACAATTTTGTTTGTTGTATTTGGTCAATGGTTGAAGTTATAGGAAAAACAACTTATGTCTGAAAAATTGACTGTGCAGCAATTGTTGACAGAGCATATGTCGTACAATCCTCATTACGTTGACCTCAGCTAGTCTCTCTGTGGCAACACAATGTTATTGCAAACATGCATGACTCCAAATGAATTCTAGATAAACTCCCTAAATGTATAATGGCACTTAGTGCATAATGCATTGCGCTGGACTAGCTCGTACATGTATGAAGGCCTTAGTCATACACGGTTGTGAAGTTGTGAATTGGCAATGCTTGTACAATTTTTCTCATGAAAATATCATCTGTTTGGAGCCAGAAGGGTGTTCACTCTGTGTAAAATCATATGACTCAAAACAGATGATGTCGTAGTGTACATGGCTGCCTCTTAAAATCGATATTGACGATTTTTTGTTGTTATTATTTTACAAGAGAGAAGATAAAGAGGAATACCTGAAGATATTATTTAAAGTCATTGCTCCGTGAAGTTTACTTGATTTTCCTCTAAGGGACAATAATGGCATATGTGACAGGAAATTAAACCATGTTTCTGAAGGAAATGGTGGGGTATAAATAATCTTGTTTAGCCGCCGGTGAACAATGGGTCGAACCTGCAGCACGGTGACTCTTGTCTAAATTGTTGC
The DNA here is from genome assembly GCF_000002235.5 of Strongylocentrotus purpuratus. Lineage (NCBI taxonomy): Eukaryota > Metazoa > Echinodermata > Echinoidea > Camarodonta > Strongylocentrotidae > Strongylocentrotus > Strongylocentrotus purpuratus. Next base: position 23,328,872 of record NW_022145600.1, on the reverse strand, counting down.
CAATTTAGCGCCCGACATGATACCAGGGATTTTTAACAGGAAGGCCTATGGATTTCCCAGTACCGACCAAAAATAGGCGAATAATGCAGGATGCTTTCATCCAAACATGAGTTTAACAGATGTTCTTATTACTAGGTTGGGTAGTCGTCCGTTTGTATAAATCTGGCATATGAACTAATTTGAACCCTTGGGCAAAGTATGACATTATTTCAGTGTGCATTTGTATCATGATGTTGTGGAAAATAAGAGTGCTCACCGCTGAAGGAATTGATTGTGAAGGATTTCTATTTAACGGTATGTGTAGGCGAGTCGGGAGACCCTATATACCTGAGGGGGCCTCATTACCCGAGAATTGTCAACAAAAATCATTTTCTGATTTCAAGCCTATTTTTTTCAATGATGTGTCATATGTGTGCTGTGTAGATTGCTGAACAACACAAATCAAACTAGGATTTGAACTCTAATACTTTTTTTCTATTTTCTAAAATTATGGGGGTAGAAAAGTGTATAGTTTATGTTCCTTGTCTTTCCCAACTTATTTAGATTTCTGTTTTTAAGTTGCCATTAGGGACAAATAGGATAATTGTTTTATCTGTCTGACAAAGGCATGCAAAACAAAATGGCTGAATATAGTCGTCTTTTTATCATTACAAATTTGCTAAATTTTGCCCTTGATTTTGTCTTGCTTTCCATAGATCTTTGTACATCTAGTCAATGTTGCTCAAAATTGATGGAAAATACCTTGAAGACCCTAATGCAGGCTGCATTTTTGTTGCAGTTTACATGTAATATATCACTTAAAATAGCATTGCATTAATATATCACTGTTATAAATAGCATTACAGTAATATATCACTGTTAATAGCTTTACATGTACAAGTTCTTAATAGCACTGGTCATTATGCAAGTGATTATATGGCATCATTAAGTGTTGTTAAAGTGATTGTAAGTGGCAATAACTTCATACATGTAGTATATTTGTATGAAACTGATACCAATTATGAGGACAGATCACGTTCTCAACATTTAATCAAGCAAAAAATATTTTGCAATAATGATAGCAGCCATGTACAGGTACATATAGCTAGGAGGGGCTAGGGGCATATGAACCTCCACAAATTTCTGACCCCTCACCCCCCCCCCCCCCCCAAAAAAAAAAAAAAAAAAAAAAAAAAAATCAAAATCAAAATCAAAAATCAAAAAAAAAAATAGTTAAAGTGTACAGATGTAGAATATTTTGATTTAACGCTTGATATTACAGGCTCTGCATATATTACAGGCTCTGCCATGCACAAGAACCCCAAGTTTCAGTAGGCCTGCTTCGCATACTATTTTTTAACTTGATCATTACGCTCCCACATGGAATGATAAATTAGCAAATATAGTGTAAGGCTCCAAATCTTTCAGAAGTTGCCCTTGTTATTTTCTCATTTTCATATATCAAGGTGTGTCTGTTAAAACGTTGATTATTCAAAGCATTGTTTACTATAGTCTTGTGTTTTTATAGTTACATTTGTGTCATCCAATTTCTTATTGATGCTGATAAATATTCAGATTTAGAATTATATTTATATAGCCTATAATGTTCTTCTCTATATTTAGGATTTTATATTGTAATTTTGTTTCTCCTCTCCTCCTCAGCCCATCCCTCATTATTTGATATCTTTCCTCTCAGTACATTGCTTTTTTACTTATCAATTTTCTGTTCATTTTTATTTGACCTTTTCAGGCCATGTCCTAATTGTTGCAAGGACTGTATGAGCACTAGCTGACCAGCTACCAATATGGATAACGAGCTGCCCCGTCAGGAACTGGTCAAGTGCGTCGTGGTGGGCGACAGCGCAGTGGGCAAGACCAGGCTGATCGTTGCCCGAGCAACCAACCAGGCAATGACCAGATCCCAGCTCTTCCAGACTCACATTCCCTCTGTCTGGGCCATCGACCAGTATCGCATGTGTCAAGAGGTGAGATCTATGCACGTATTATACTTTTAGAACACCTGTTATGAATCCTTAAAGGGGGTATCTCACTGAGCGACAAATGCTTGCGAACGTAGCGAATTTGGACTTTCGCCATGGTTCGTAAAAAGTTGCAAGAAACTTAGCAAACAGTTTTGCTTGTCGCAATGCGAAATTATTTTTCTGCAAACGGTTGCAAGCGTTTGCAAAACAGTCGTAAGCCTTTGCAAACGGTTGTAAGACAGTGTCGCTGAAGTTGACGAACCCATAGTTACGTTTGTAAGCTATAGCCGTTCAGTGAGATACCCCCTTAAGGGGCAGGATTATCCCCCCCCCCTCAAAAATTACCCCCTCCACGCTCTGTCTAAGAGCAATTGAAAGGCACATCAATGTTGTTCTGAGTTCTATGTTTTCTTTTCCTTCGTCATAATTTCTTGGGTTAGCCACAATTTTTGTGGATATTTTGATAGTCTGATCAGCATTTTGGTTTCGTGTGTGGTAGCCTATTGTAACTTGCTCAGTCCCGGGTGAATCAGACTGCAGTTTCTGAACATGCTCGGTACCGTAAAGCTTGACTCATTCCTTGCAACCTCAATATTAGCGCCATATAAGAATGACCTATCATTGGTATCTCAAATTATATCCATTTATTTCTTCAGCATATATCTTTAATTGAACTGAAATTTAATTTGTGAATTGTATATTTTAAATTCTGTGTTGCAAAATATAAGAGTGAAATTTAAATTTGAAATACCCAAATCAAAAATTCAAACCTCATGCAGGCCTAGACTTGACACAGTACACTGCCAAAGTTCCTGGTCACTTTATGAAGAACTTTGCATTTATCTAAACTGAAAGTTATCAAAGGTATTTTATTACAAACAGTCCATGTGTATTTACATGTAATAAGTTCACAGTCTCAAGTACTATAATCTATTTTCGGCATTGTTAATGACCCAATTGTTGTTTAGTTTCAGTTAGCTTTTCACCAGGTTATAGAATCAGTGCCTATTAATCGTACCAAAGTTAAGTACAGTCTGTTTTGTAGACATCCTGATTGCGTTCATAATGTAAACATGAAAACGGTATATGCCATTGAGCATCAACTTAATTAACTTACTGAACTCAATTTAGAAATGGACAATTTTTTTTTGGTGAACCATGGGAGAGGATTGACTCTTGTAAAATTTAGAATTAGTTGTATGATTTCTAAAAGCTATTTTACCTGTAATTTACCTGTAATGGGTCTGAGGGGTGTTTCATAAAGCTGTGCGTAAAGTTACGAATGCCTTTACAAATGATTTGAATAGGAAGAGCCAAATGGGATGCCCAAAGCTTTTCTGAACATTTTAACAAAGTGTGACTGTATTTTCCATAATCTCAATTAAATTGTAGCCCAAAATACACTTTGCGTTAAAGTCATGCGTAACTTTACGCACAGCTTTATGAAACACCCCCACAGACAAACAACTTCAATTTGCCTGTACACACTGCTCAAGAAAATGTCTGAACCATAATCATTGAAACTGTCTCAAGTAACAACCTTCAACTCTTAAGGATTTAACCCATCCCTTGTTCAAGTGCTCATTAATTTTTGTTTTCAATGTTCATTAGTACCTTTAACATTTCCTTATGAATAGAAGGAAACATTTCTCTGAACGATTGATTAATTGTGTTTACTTCTTTGTGTTCTCCATCCAGAGGGTTTTGTGATGACATCTTCATTACCTAGCTATGCCCTTCTTGTAGATCCCATTCCCATCGAATGGCCAACCCAGAAATATAGTTCCACTAGGATATTTTGATTATCTTTACACTATGCATATTTCTGTGTGTGGTTTTCTTCCTTTTGGATTGAAAGTTTTGTGCCAAAAATGGGAGGTATGTTAACCGTTACAGACTGGAAACTGTACCAGGGCAGGGGAAGGGTTTCAAATTTAAATTCCAATCATAAGTATCTTGATAATCAAACAAGTGATTGGATTGTAAAATTAATTGGATTCCTGATTGAAATAAAACTTTATAATAATGATTGCAGCATGAGCTAAATCAATAGTTTTGTTTGGGATCTGAGGCAATGTTACCCAATACCTTTAATGACATATCGCTTTAAAATGTACTTGAAAGGCTATTTTGTAATAAGACATTTGGCTCTCCATGGTGCAATAACGAGCTGCATGCAACAATAGTCCCTCTAATACACACTGAATGTGATACACGCTGGGCATACATGTATTTCATATATTTTTGTCTCATCAATTGTTGAAGCGGTTTACTACCTTTGTGTCAGAACGAGGCTGAAGTGTTTAAAATCATCATTAAAATTACTTTGGATTCATTCATGCCTTTGTAGAATTTCCTGAAAGTGACCCTCTGAAGGACATTTTCAATAAATATATTAGAGCATTTCACTAAAAAAAAACATTCTTATTTTGGTAGTGTATGTAGAGTTCAGGGGCTGATGGGCTGATGGGGTCACAGGTGTCCACAATTTTATTTTGAATTTGTCAGTGACTTGGTGGAATACCCTCTCCCCTACCCCTCCCCCCCCTAATTTTAAAGGTTAATTTACCTTTCTTTTTAAATTGCTGCATGTAATATAAATCATTTGGGGGATTGGAACCCTGGAACCCCCTCCCCCTTTTTATAAAAAATTTAAAACCCTTGATCCACCCACCCCCATGGGGTTCTAAAAAGGCCCTTCATTGCCGAGAGCTCGTCTCTGTCTAGGTCTGGCTGGCCAGCCCTTGACTAAAAACGTTCTAATTACTCTTTGTTGACAGGTGCTTGAGAATTCCTGGGAGACGATTGATGGGGTCAGTGTATCTCTACGTCTCTGGGATACCTTTGGTGACCATGAGAAGGACAGACAGTTTGCATACGGCAGGTAGGTAGTCAGCAGGCTTTTTATTCTTCAGTTTTGGTTCTATCCTCAACTCTATTGTTTCATGTTTATTTCTCCATTATGATAAACTTTAAATCATTTCCAAAACATAAAGAAGTTCAAACTTGTTGGCCTATTAATCCCATTAATGTTAATGTTTCCCTTGATAAGTTTACTGTGCTTAAAAAAGTTCAATCTATGCAAGTTAAAAGTGTTGTTCTATAACTCTAATTAATGTTTATGTTTACGTAAACTATTAATTAGAATTTTTAAACTGTGCTTAAACATATAGACCGGTAGTGGTAAAATTGCCGTTCAAGGGTTTTGGGTGCAAAATATCCATTCAATATTGATTAAATATTGCCTTCAACCTAAATTCGCAAAAAACAGAAATATATGCCCAAATGTTCAATGTGAAGTGCATTTGCAATATCTATCCAGGCTGGATCGATATGATAATGTACCAAATATATCAATTAGTAGGAGGTTTCCCGGCAAAATTTGTATCATCACATATTAGTCAAAACATATTCTTTTTCTCATGATTGGTAATAAGAGCTTCCATTTCATTTTATGAGAGGGGGGCGTTTCCAAAACTGGTCTGTATTACCTTTAAAATACTTAAACCTATACAGGTTTAAAGCAGTTTAACTTATATAGTTTTAACTATTTTAAGCACAGTTTTATAACTCTAATTAATGTTTGTGTTTACCTTTAAGTATACTAGCTAGCTGTGCTTAAACTAGTTAAACCTGTCCAAGTTCAAACTGTTGGTTCTATAAATGCAATTAATGTTTATGTTTATGTTTACCTTTAAGTATACTAGCTTTGCTTAAAACAGTTAAACCTACACAAGTTAAAAGCCTTGTTCTATAACTCAATTAATGTTTATGTTTACCTTTAAGTATACTAGCTGTGCTTAAAATAGATCAACCTGTTCAAATTAAAACTGTTGGTTCTATAACTGCAATTAATGTTTCAGTTTACCTTTAAGTATACTTAAAATAGTTAAATCTACACAAGTTAATAGCATTGTTCTATAACTCCAATTAATGTTTTAGTTTACCTTTAAGTATACTAGCTGTGCTTAAAATAGTTAAACCTGTCCAAGTTCAAACTGTTGGCCTATAACTCCAGGGGTTATGACGTGATGTGATGTGATTAACAGCTCCACCGTCAGACCCGCCGCTGATATCAAGTAATTGGCTGGCCTAATGAAGACTTTGCATGCAGCGCCAATCTAAACAAGCCACAGTGATTTGTAGGTGTGGGACTAACAACCACATTCAGAGTATTACATGGCCATGTTGTTAGTTCTGTGGAGCCGTGTTCATTATTCATGTACAAAGTTCTGAGAAAGCCTTGCCATCCATAAAATATGTCTATTGCAATTTCCAATTTGTTATACAAATTGTCCTGTTGTGATAGATTAATGAGGTATTCAAGGTACATATTTTATTTATCTATAGTCTTTTCATCCTTGTCTCTCTAATCTAAATTGTGCTGTAAATGTATTTTGTTTGAGTGAATCAATTAAGATGTTTGAGCAATATTACTCATCTACAATTTTCTGAGAAACCCTTAATTGTTGTCCATAAAATTGTCATCCATAAAATTAGTCTGTTCTAAAATAGTACCGCAGATACTGTTTTTATTAAATTAATTGAAGTATTTGAAGTATTTTCATTCATGAATCATTTCAAGTGTTTGTTAAACAAACTGGTTTTGTAACGCTGTTGCATTAATATAATTATTTCAGGTTCGTTTATTGGTAATTCTTGTAAGAAGCTTCAAATAACACTGGATTACCTTTCCAGCTACTCTATCTGGCAAACAAGAGACGTTTTTTTAATAATTCTATTAAGTAGTTTCTGTCTGTAGAACTGATCTGATTTATCTCCCCAGTCATAAATATGGTTATTCCTGTAAGGAAACTATTCCAGTAATGCTGTCAGGGTAGCTTTAATAGGCATATTTCATTGAAAGGTCTGTAACTATGTAATTTATATACTTAGATATATTGCATTGATCTTTACGTGCAATATATCTTTCTGACATAATAGTATCTCTGTAGTCAGCTTCAGCAAAAACATTAAAGTCACACTTACTAAATTACCACATAGTGACACTTTTACAACCCTCTAGCTCATCTGAATTCAGGTTTATGGAAGAAGCATTTCTAATGAAACTAGCTTGAAGTGATTCAACCTTTATCAGGCAGTTCATAAAATGTAATAGGTAGTTTCTTATTATTTCATTTTTTTTGCTGAAATTGGTTTATGTTTATGCCATGGAGATCGATAAATACAACATTGATCTGTCACATATCTGCTTTGGATAAGCTTGGTTTAATGTGGAAAATCTTTTTGAAAACATTCACGTGCAAAATACAAGTGAGCATAGTCAATAAGAATCCCTGAACCTGCATGTAGACAAATTGGTCTCTGGCTTTCAAGTGGTTTTTGAAGTCCGAACCTGTTGAGGTGTGACTTAATGAGAAGTTAATGAGATCTTCACGCCCTTTCTGAGTGATCTGTCCAAGCTAGCCTAGTTTCCAGGCTTCAGTATAAATGCTATTTGCACTATAAAAGTGCAGAGAAGATGCAGATGGCTAAAAGTAATGAAATTCATAAGATTACATTTTCATTTTTAAGATGTGATGGTGTTTCTATGCAGGATACCAACAACATTATAAGGAAAGTTTACCAAAGTCTCTTTTGAAAATTTTGAGACTTTCAGTGAATTCCACTTTTGACAAGAGTGCTTGAAATAAAATGTATGCCCATGTAATTAGATAAGAGAGCTATAATTTTTGCATCGAGATTTGGGCTCTGATATTGTGTACATTCAAACTGTATTGAGTGAACATCCCCACAAATGAACTTGAATGTGAATCAATATTGTGAACCAATTGGAGCTGCTATTGAACCTGACAGGGTAATTGACGCTTCGGCATTTAATCATGGACCTTGATGTACGTGCAGCTATACAATGCAGCTATACAATATGCCACTTACAATAAAGATAAAGTTGAGTTTAGGGCCCTGTTTCATAAAACTTGTTATCAATAAACAATTAAGTTACATTAACTGTTGTAAGCTACTGAAATCGTGGCATTTGATTTAGCATTTGTTAATGATAAGAAGTTTGATAAAACTGGGCCCTGCATGGTCATGCAATTACCTTGTGAAATAAACTGTCTGGAAGCCATTGGGAAAGCATGATTATGTAGCACACAAGGATTGTTGTCATGTTTTAGAATTATCAAAATAGTACGAAATTGACCCAGTCTCTTTGAAAATTGCACTGTACATGGACATGCGTATATTGGATTACAAAAATATGTGGCATGAAAGTTTGGTCCAATGTTTCAGGTTTTTCTAGTCATGATTTGAATATTAGGGCATCCAGAGAGCAGCTAGTGTCTATTTCAGGGTACACTTCTACTATGATATTCTTCCAAACTGATGTAGAAGAAAGACAATTAAAACTCAACAATTTTACCTTTTCCCGGAACTCAACCATTCTCTTTAAATCGTGTCAAATGTGGAGAGTGGATTTATATATGACACTTTAGCTAGTAGGATGAGGTTAGGAATATGCAGGCTGCATAATCGTTTATTGCGTTGGAACTACAAATACCTTGAAAGAGTCTCATGTTGTATTGTGACGCATTCAGGCGTGGAATCGCTGCAAATTAGGTATTAATGCAAGTCGTGGAGTGAATGATTGTATATTGTGATTATCATACTTGCAAGCACCTTTGCCAGGCTATAGGGCCATCCACGCAGCGTGCATGCATATTAGAGGGGGGATCGAACGGCAGAGACGGGGTGACGTGCATGCACGCTTGCCTTTATGAAGGGTCTTGCCTAGCATTCTTCTAATATTAAATGAAACCTTTCTGAATTATGAATTAGGTTGTTACCCCCTGAGAGAAAGAGTGGCCCTTTGAAGGGTCATCAAAAGGTTTCTCTTTGCTATTTTAGGGCTGCCTCTTTCGTACTTCTCTTCTGCTTTCCATCACAAGACCAATGTCTTCCAAAAGGAAATGCAATAAAAATGGTATTCTAATTGTACGACATAATTTTGTCAAATTGTTTTGATATATTTTCTATTTAGAGTCGATGATTAGTTAAGATTTTTCCTAATAGCCTTTGAAATGCATTCATAGGCTTTATGAAAATGTAATCTAAATAAAAAAATTTAGCCACTAAAATATCAGCATTGAGACATTTAGATGAAAGTATATCAATTGACAGAAAAAGAAATGAAGCATATATTTAGTTTATTTTAATAATCTAATGTCTTTTTAGGGAGTAGAAACTTTAATGGGAATAAAAACAAACAAAAAATCTTTGAATTAGCAACACATGGACAAATACACAATCTTTATTTGCACTTTATTGACATTTTAATCTTTGTCATTCCTTTTTGAAAATATAAAATAAATCCAAGATATTGTGTAAAAAGAGGATGTGGCACTGCAAAAGGTAGTCATGGTGTGAAGGTTTAAAAGATGAAGAAAAATCTACACTCTTTCTCTCAACCGATTTCCATAAATGATGCATGACGACCTCATCGCGTCATCATCTCTCCCATCTCCCTTTTCCTTCCAGGGCGGACGTGGTGCTGCTCTGCTTCTCCATCGCGGACGCCATCTCGCTCAAGAACGTCAAGAAGAAATGGCTGCCGGAGATCCGTCACTTCTGCCCCCGGGCGCCCATCATCATGTGCGGATGCAAGAACGATCTGCGTTACGCCGACCTAGAGGCCCTTAAGAAAGAGAGGGGGCCAGTGAGGTAAGTCGACTCACCCTCGCCCTGCATGTAAGTTAGTTTGCACTGTAAGGGATGCAGAAGCTAGGAGCAGGAGGGTATTAAGATACCATTGCCATGGTAACCGCATCCGTGTTTTAATAATAACAAAGCAGTGACCTGTTGCTAGCTATACAGCAGCCATTGACCCGCAGGTACTTTTAATGCTTCATACACAATCATAATTACAAATCAGTTTATATATATATATATATATATATATATATATATATATATATATATGGTAAGTGAGGGAAAAGAAGAAAAAAAATAGCTGTGAGCGATGAAATTATCTGGGCTTTATTTACTTGTCAAAGGTCACAAATTAGGGTTAAGGATTATACTAGGGCATTGATCAATGGATGACCCCTGGCTGTACAATTCCTCATTAGTAAATCATATTGTAATCAATAATAAGCTTAAAGAAGTAAAGCTACTGAAATTGTTGTATCTGAATTGCTAGGAGCAAATATGCATTTGACTCTCTTTATTTATTTGTAAACAAAACATGTTTTATAAAGCGTAGCCCTGGATGTTTTTACCTGAGGAAAAAATTGGTAACCTTCGTTTTTTGTGGCTATGACAAATTGTCAATTGTGTTTGGAATATCAATGTAACCAAATAAAAACAAATTTGGTTTACATACCAGTATTTCTTTCTGCCAAAAGGCCATAACATTATATTGTCAATGCCATTTTTCCTGTAAGGTCGTTCATAAAATTCAATAAGATACAAAGAATACAAATTATTGATACATGATAAAAAGATCTCTCTGATTTATGTTCAGGGACATATTTCTCGTCTCCGCTGACGGAACGCAATCGGTGTGATCTGCAATTGCCCACCACACTCGAGTTTCGATCACTTAAAGGCATTGTTTAACAATGTTTCAGTTTTACAAATCTGAGATGCATGGCCCTACGTGTTATCATTGTCTATGATATGGTGTAATATTGAAGCCCTAAAAAAAGTTGCGCTTTAAAATGACCATGAAGTGCTTCAAAAAAGTAAAAATCTTTGAGTGACCGGTTTTACCATACTCACTTTCCACAGTAGACTGCAGTGTTATAAAAACCGTTGGGAAAACGGTTTTGGAAATTTCAAATTCCAATCATAAATATCGTGATAATCAGGCAGGCTTGTAAAAGTCTTGGGATTCCTGCATGACTGACCTAAAGGTTTATAATTATGCTTGCTGCATGACCTAAATCCAGAATTTTGTTTAGAATCTGAGACAAAGATCCCCAATCCCTTTAACTTTCAAATTTGCATATTTAAAGTAGTTTAAGATAAGCTTATGCATAATTTTGAAACCATTTCTCTTTTACTCTAATGAGATGTTAGCAACCATTTGCCTACATCATATGGAAATGTTGTGAGAAAGATAGATGATGAGGACTTATACAAATTATGTTTTTTAAAAGGTAGAAACCGGAAAGTATGTCATGATTTGAAGTTTAAATAGTTTAACCCTTGTTTGATTTCTAAGCTGTTATTGTGTAAATTTTTCCTGTTCCTCTTCTTGCCACCGCTGGGCCGAGGAGCTGTTATTGTGTATAAAGTATTGTGAACCAATATTTGGCCTGTGCAAATATGTTTCATAGACCTTAAATTATGTTCTGATATTTTTGGGGTCATTTGCAGCCACCAATGTTCCCGCCATCGAGCCTTTGACCCCGAGGGGATTCTACCACCGAAGGAAGGCCGCAACATCGCCAAAGAGTCCAACCTCGTCTACTATGAGACCAGTTCCTACACTCTCTACGGAGTCCAGGAGGTTTTCGACAACGTGGTGAGGGCGGCGCTCATCTACAGACGGCAGCACAGGTTCTGGCAATCCAATCTGAAGAAGGTATGCTTATAATAATAATAATAATAGACAACATTTATTAGGTGCTTAATACGAGTGTTTCTAAGCGCACCATTGTGTAACTAAAAATTACCAACCAAAACTTATAATAAACACACAAATTATAAATCTGTTCTTTATTCAATAAATCATGCATATATAATAATAAAAATAAAATTGAGATCAAACATAAGGTCAAACATACGATCAAACAAACAAACAATGAATAAGATGGTGTGCACCTCCTTTGACCGACTCACAACTGCAGAATATCATTCATGAATTAAAAAGGTGCAGAGAGGAAGGGTTGTGTCACATGTGCTCTAGCGACAATTGCTGCATGTTCCACTGGCTACGCTAACCTTGTATTCACATCCCAGAGTCTACCTATGCTTCAGATATTAAAGGCCCACTGTCCTACTTGTAGCTACTTGCTCCCTCTATATAGAAAACAATGCCTAATCGGTGACCATCGGCCCCCCATGATCCTCTTTTTCTTGTGTTAATTGAGAGCTGAGTTGATGAGATAGCCACCTGTCAGTGACCTTCCTGGGTGGTCCAATCCCTCCTAGCCAAACTAGTACAGACGGCCTTTAAGATTAGATATCAATGATATCTGACGAATGAATGTGGTAGAAATTGAGTAATAGCCAAAGAAGCAAAGAAAGACGATGAAATCAAGCTAGTAAATCCTAACCAGAAGTCGAACAAAAGTATATTGTCCAAAATGCTCATCTTGATTTAGATGGTTCAGACAGCCTGAGGTTTGCATGAACAGACAATGCTGAATTACTGTTAATCCAGGTTTAACTCTGAATGCAGTGCCATTACCATAACTCAAAGATATGTCAAGATATTTTAAAATATCGAGAAAGAAAGAGAGAGAGAGAAGTGTTTCAGAAGTAGTAGTAGTAGCTGTCTGTCGTGAAGCGACAATGACCGCCTTCACTTTCATGAAGGCTGCTTGCAAAGGTGGGTAAGTACCGGTACCTCTTGCAAGTTACTAACAGCACTCTCTCGGGAACTGGTGGCAGTTTCACACCGGCGAGGACAAGCCAGGACGGGTGTAAACCACTAGACCCTGCAGTGACTGGTCGAAGGATGTCGGGAGATCCGTATCGTCAATCGCCCTCAATGCTGTCACGGTGGCATGGTTTTCTGTTAGGGTTTGCTCCCTTAGCCTTAGATTCTAAAGAGAACCTGAACCACAAGCAGTGGTTACAACTTTGTACGGCAATAACAATTAACATTTATTAATGAAATCACTGCCTTGTTTCAGTACACACTTATTCTGACTTGTCCCATAGGTCCAGAAGCCACTCCTGCAAGCACCCTACTTACCAGGCTGCCCTCGAGGGCCTTGTATCCATATCCCAGAGTCCACCTATGCTACAGATATCAGCATCTTACTCAAGGAACCCGCATGTGCTGATGTGATCTTCACAGCTCATGGGGAGTCCATCTGTGCTCACAAGGTATTGTTTTTTGTCCGTCCGTCTGTCTTCCAGCCAGAAGTGGCTGGTGGTGACTTGCCCCCTAAACTATTTAAAGTGACTCGGTAACATTGCCTCAGATTCTGAAACAAAATCCTGGATTTAGCTCATGCTGCATTCATAATAATAAATCTTAGGTCAGTCAGAAATCCTATGACTTTTACAAGCTGATCGCCTGTCTGATTATAAAGATATTTATGATTGGAAATCAAAATTTCATTTTTAGTTTTCCTAACTGTTTTTATAACACTACAGTCTAGTTGGGAAAATGACTATGGTAACACCGGTCACTCAGAGATTTTTACTTTTTTGAGGCACTTCATGATCATTTTGAAGCACAATTTTTGTTTAGGGCTTCAATATTACACCATACCACAGACACTGATAACATGTAGGGCCATGCATCTCAGATTTAAAATTGTTAAACAATGCCTTTAAAAAGAACCTGCAAAAGAAGAAAGCAAGTCCTTTGACTATCTCATGAATTTTTTGCACTGCATAGAATCACCATATCCACAAGTTTGACCCAAATGTAATACTTGGATATTAAATCCCTGTCTCTTTCTTATTCTCCCTTTGCCAATTTTACTCCTTTGCTTTCTCTCAATTCTTTTCCTGTCTTTCCCCTTGTTTTCTCTCCTCCTCTTGCTCTTCCTCTCTTTCCATTTTTTTCTTTTTCTCTGTGTTGACCCTCTCCTCTTCTGTTTCATAAATTACACAAGGAAAAAAAAGAAGACAAGAAATAGAGTGATCAACCTGTTGGAGACTTCAAGGTACTCTGTTGGTTTTCACAAATGAATTCATTATGTAGAGTTGACAGGATGTGTTATGGGATGTATTACAGATTTTTATTTCATATACATGTAATTACTATTTATTCACGTCTTTATAGGTTTGCCTACTGGCTGCTTCACCAATATTCAGTGAATTGTTCCTTGATGATGAAAAAGATATAGAACTGTCCAAACAGTCTTCATCGTCTGGAAGCAATTCAAGCAATGAGAACCAGTCACAAGCCAAAGACATCCTCCAACAACACCACCACCACACCGCCCATCAGAGTCCTAGGTCAGAGTCCCCTATGTGCTGTCACAGCCCCACACCAGACCGGTCCCAGTCACCAGACTGCAACCATGAGAACATTTGCCCCTCTCCTCCTTTGGGGCTGCACCCCAACTGTAACACCCTCCTGGCAGAGGACCAGTGTTTAAGCATCTCGCCCAACGGGAACACGTGCCTGTTCTCCGGCTCGGCTCAGCACAAAAACTGCAGCAAGGCCGCGCCCACCACAATGGGCTCGTCGTCACCGTTGCACCACCACCACCAACAGACCTCAACACCCACCAGGTTACGCTCATCCTCCCCCTCCATCAGGTCATCACCGCTGCAGCAGATCAACACGCCCACAGTGCCTGCCAACCTCCAATGCCTTCCGACAAAGACTCTGAAGCATCAGGCCTTTAACTCCATCCACTTACAGCAGGTGACCGACAGCCTGGGCGGTCGGACCACCCAGAGGCACATTGTTGTCCTGAACCCCAAGATCACGGCCGAAGCGTTCAGGGCAGTTCTGGAATTCCTCTACACAGGTTCCTTGGACATCAAGGTGTACAGTAGCCTTAGCGATATCATCACCGCGGCATCTTTGTTGGACCTGTCGGACCTGGTGGCCTTTGTGGCCAATGTAAAGAACCAGGATGAGTTTCTCAATGCGGACCTGGTGGACAACTTTTTGCACAGGAGAAAGGAGAGGTTTGCCAAACTCTTTGCCAACCAAGGCCTTCTGTCAGGTAAGCCAATGTTGTACTAGAGTAACCTACACCCTTGTTAAATTTCTCACTGGAATATAACTTATTATCCCTGTGCCCCAAAAAATCAATTCCAATATCATTTGCTTTATTAAAAAAATGGAATGGTTGTCAAGCTTTGACATTTGTTTGACTAATTTTCTATTCAATATCTTCAGACTATATTAATAAATTATGAGAGGGATTTAGTTGGAACTCATAATAAAACGAGAGCTACATGTATTCCCCTGAATCTGTTTGATTGAAGACTGAACTATTATAAAGAAAAATCTAATGGTAGCAAGATTTTTGCTCGAAGTCTTTTATGTGCATATCTATGTTTTTATTTCAGGAAGCTAATGTATCTTAGTGTTCCATACAGCTACTTTAATTTGTGTTGTATTCCCATTCCATACAAAGTCGGTTAGTCCAAATAATTTCAAGATACTTTAGCTGTTCTAATCATGATCTTTTAACCCCATAGGGGTGTTGTGGTCGAGTGGATATGTCACTGGACTGTCGATCACAAGGTCCGCGGTTCAAGTCCCGCCGCGGCACTAATGTCCTTTTGCAAGACATTGATCTACATTTGCCACACTCAACCCAGGTGATGTAAATGGGTACCTGGCAGGAATTAATTCCTTGAAATGCTAGAGTGCCGTAATGGCAGCCTTGCTAAAGCCAGGGTAATAATCCGGAATGCCTGGAGTGTCAAGTCTAACAGACATGAGCGCTATACAAGAACCCACTATTATTATTATTATCTACCTTTGCAGATTTGGTGATCAATGTTGAGGATGGTCAGGTGAAGAGTCACAAGTGTCTGGTGATGGTGAGGTGTGATCCAATGCTAGCCATGCTCAGCGGGAACTTCAAGGAGAGTTCATCAGAGGTACGACCACCTTCAACCTGGGGGTGTTTCACAAACTTGCCATCAGTGACAAATGACAGTTGTTGTTATAAGCTACTGAAATCCTTGCTTCTGGTTGGTTATCAACAGATTTGTCACTGATTTTTGTCATTGAAAAAAGGCTTTGTGAAACGGGCCCCAGCATCTCTCTTTTTCATCGTAGTTTTATATGCATTGATTCTAGGACAAGTACACGTATCCTCCTGGACAACGACCATTTTAGGATAATCACCCCTAGGACAATGTCTCCATAGGACATCTACCCAAATTAGAATTCATTCTTAGCATAATTGTTTCACGGACATCAGTCCCAAGATAAGTGTCCCTTACAAATGTTCTCGTATTAGTATTTGTAATTTAATTATAATATCTAGTTGTCTAGGAAAGGATTAATAGGGAAAGTTGTCCTCTGGACAATTATCCAGCACTTTGGTAATTGTCAAGGATGTTTATGGTGTAAATATTCTTAACAGTAATTTTTCTAAAGGATAATAGTCCAGGGGGGTGTTTCACAAAGATCCTAAGTAGAACTTAACTCTAAGTTGGACTTAAAAATTATGGAAAGCCATTAGCATCTTTGAAAATATTTTGTAAAAGTTATTTTGAAAGGCATAAAATGTTGATTCAAATCATTCATATTTTCTATCATCAAGGAGAGTTCATGTTCTGGATGTGGAATTCATAAAAAGTCTAAAATACTTGAATTTCTGCTTTTGAATATATTTCATTTTAAGACTCCAATGGCTGTCCATAATTTTTAAGTCCAACTTAGAGATAAGTTCAACTTAGGATCTTTGTGAAACACCCCCTGGGGTAATTCTGAGGGTTGGTGTGCAAATTATGTATGTGTAACATATTACATTTTTGCATTCATAATGAGCTGGAACACCTTTAAAAAAATCTGTTTAGGCAATAATGGACCAATCCAGTGTATATAGACTTGGGTATTTTTCTATCAATCCAAAAATGCAATTTGGAAATTAAAGTGTACCAATTACTAATTGTTTTGCTCTCAATGTGAGGGGTGCCATGTCACTACAAAGATAGAAGCAACAAATATTACTTCTACAAAGAAATATCGCAGTTGACATATAGCCTCAGTAAATAGTGAAACGACTTGTTTAGTAAACTAGTTGATGGACACTTACATGCTCATATAAAATAGCACACAAGTGGGCATTGGATTCCCGTACGCACAATATTATGTTATCCCTTATCTTATTCATAGTCCTAAATCTTTAATTTATAGAATGCCAGGTCAACTTTTTTTAGGTTGATTTTATACAGTCTAGCTATACAAAAATTATCTTTTTTAGTTGATTAGTACACTTGAACCATTTTTCCTTTGCCCTGGCCTATGCAGGTATCGATGAAGACCTTCAAGAAGGCGACCTTTGAGCTGTTCTTGGAGTATCTCTACACGGACCAGTGCCACATGGAGAGCAACTCCGACGCTTTGGCGGTCCTAGAGCTAGCCAACTTTCTATGCTTGCCCCACCTGGTTGCCCTGTGTGAGAAGAGTGTTGTCCATGAGCTCCAGTCCAGCATGGAGACACAAGATGTCCTTGACGAAGCCGTCGTCAGCGTCCTCCAGATAGCTAAGGTTGGTAATAATAATGAAATCTGCCTATATAGCGCCTAACACTTATTTTATCAAAAGTCTCTAAGCACTCTTCAGTAATGCAGCATAATTACCCTGGCTTTAGCAGTGCAGCTGTCACGCGCTCTGCGTTTCAAGGAATAAATTCCTACCAGGTCCCCATTTACTTAACCTGGGTGGAGTGGACAAATGTACATCAATGTCCTGCCAAAGGACATTAGTGCCGTGGCAGGACTCTAACCGCGGACCTTGTGATCGACAGTCCGGGGACGTATCCACTCGACCACGACACCTCTACATGTCGAGCTTCACTTTCAAAGAAGAGTGTCAAACTCTTGTACAACTCTTTTATCCATTTGTTTCAAGTAAAAGCAATCTGAAAGAACACTTCAGCATGACAAGTTGTTTTTCCTCTACACTCAATTTTGCATCAGCAAGGCAAAGAATAAAGTTTGTTCTAGCTTCCAATGCGAGACTTGTTGTAAATGCTTCCATCTATTCGTAGAAGCGCTCTTGTAACCAGATTGTGCCACTTGTACACCTTTGAAGGGTATTTTGTAGGAACACCCCAGCAAAGTGCTTCCTGTTAAAGTTGTAGATGTGGTCTCTCTGATTTAGTGACACTGTGGTATTGAAGGCTAGGTTTGACCTACAATGCTACCCTGAAGATTTCCAGACTCAAAACACTTTTTTTATGGGGGGAAATTTAGTCTGCCTCAGGGGCATTCTTTCTTGTTCTTCTGGTTGTGGTTGTGTGGATATGTCACCGGACTTGTGGATCAAAAGGTCTGCGGTTAAAGTCCCGCCATGGCACTAATGTCCTTTGGCAAGACATTGATCTACATTTACCACTCTCCACCTAGGTGTTAAATGGGTACCCGGTAGGATGCGAAAGTTAATGTGGTTAGATGAGCAAGTGTGCGCATGTAAAAATGACGCCTGGTTGGAATGCTCCCCAGGGAGTGGAGAATATGCATACATTGTGTGCGATTAAGCCTGAATCCGATGACCAGTGTAATAATATATATCTGTAAAACACTTTGAGAGAGCTTACGGTCCTGAAAAGTTCTATAAAAGAACAAACTATTAATATTATTTTCTGTATGATCTGAATTCCACTGGAAAATATATTCTACAGATTAATTCATTCTTTTTTGTTTGCTTCCTATTTAGCTTCACAATGCCCACCAGCTCCATAGCTGGTGCATCCACTACATGACCATACGTTTCATCGACGTCCAGAAGGGCCGACCAAAGCTCTTCAAGGAACTTGCTCCGGAGTACCGCAAGCAGATAGAGCGCCAGCGCTGGCCACCCGCTTACTACTTGGACGAGGCGGCTTACTTTGAGAAGTGTTTGGCCGAGCTGAAGAAGGGCAACGACATCCGGACCAAGAAACACAAGTGGTGTCTACGGTGATTTCAACAAGCTCCTTGATGGCTCCTTCCTCTAACCAAAGACTCTTCTTGGTCTCTCCCTCCGTTTGTTGCGGTGCCCTTACGTCGTTGCGGTGCCCTTTCATTGTTTTGCTACTCTTTTGATTAGCAATTAGCCCTCGTTGTTGTCATAGATGGATGTGGTGCAGGGCTGAAAGTAACCTGAATGGAATGAGACCGTTACCTGTGGCAAGACATTGATCTGCCTTTGCCGCTCTACGCCCGGGTGCAGGAAATGGGTGGCTGATACCCTTGAAAGTCTCATCACAGCGATTCAGCTGTTAAACCAGGGCTAATAATGAATATACGGTACCTCGTATCTTTAGGATAAGTCATGTTAACCTTAATACTAATGCCAGAGATAACTTTAGCTGGCATCTTAAGGAAATGCAGTTAAACCAAAACCAGTTAGGATTCCATCAGTTAAAAATCCAAAGACCAGGTACGAAGTGTTACTTATACTGAGTAAGTGCTGGTAGTGTAAAAAATGTGGAATTTACAAATATCATTTTCAATCTTCGTAATGCTAAAGGATGTAATTTTTGCCCAAACCAAAAGGATATTTGAATAAGAATTGAATGAAATTTTAAAATCTCGCCCCATTCAGGAAAAAAAATGATAAAAATTACCAAATGTATTATTCACCTAGGTTATGAAGGTTTCAGATTTCATTGAAGACCTTGTACATATATACATGTATGTAAAGGGCGTAATTTTGAGTGTGTTCATGCACTCATACTTCTGAAATGCAAGAATTTGTGTCTTCTTAAAATACAAGTTGAAGTTAAATACACTGTAAGTGATGGTGCTAGAGACTCGTAAGTTAGAGAAAGATCTCTATCGATATGTAAAAATGCTATTTGATTAACAAATATATATTATTTGCTGAAATGAATGTATAAAGTATTGAATTATCTGTGAGTTCACTCACTGTGACACAAAAAAATGTATGTATATACAAAGTAATGTATAACTGTATCATCGGAAAAGCTTGTATTGAATGTGCTTTTAAGCCAGCAAGGAATTGTGCATATGCAGTAAATAATAATGCTTAATTTGGTGGCAAAAATCAATTCACTCTATCACTTCTCACGTGAAGAATGACACATTTAGTTTTTATTTGATTAATTTTGTTTAGAATTTGGATACATAAAGACAGGCATTATGTAGATCAATGTTATAGCTATATTGAAAGTAGAGTGGATGCGTGCAAGGACCGATGATCACATGTTGCCAAGGAGTCAAGTCAAGGTAACCTGCAGAAAAAATCAACAACAAAAACAGAAGAACATGGAGAATTGAAATCAAAAGTTGCATCAAGGGTTGTCGTTAAAGATGTTGTAATTTTTGTAGGCTTCAATGGTGATGATAGATTTGAGCAAGGTTTGCGGTTACAAAACATATTCTTTTGATAGAATAGAATGTCAAAAGGAAGACTGCAAACCTTTCTCCAAATAAACAAATTGAAGCTGTTGTCTACCTTTGGTTCTTGTTTATTTGCTTGCCTTACCACTCCCGGTAATTGATAACATCTGTTGTCAGGCAAATACCTGAATAATTTCAAATTCCCCATGCGTACATGTTTGTGTGTTCATTAAAGCCTGTCTGTACTAGTTTGCCCAGGAGGGATTAGACCACCCAACATGGTCACTGACAGGTGGTTGTCTCATCAACTCAGCTCTCAATTCGCATAAGAAAAAGAGGATCATGGGGGACCAACAGGCACCGCTTAGGCATTGTTTTCTACATAGAGGGAGCAAGTAGCTACAAGTAGTGCTGTGGGGCTTTAAAGGGAAACAAACAAATGTGGTCCTTGTAGACAGGTTAATTGTCTTTCTATGCAGGTGGTTGCTGAAGGGGATGTCACTGTATATGGTTACAGTCCTCATTAAGCATGGCTACATGTATACTAGCAAGGTAGTCAGCTGTTTTGGGTGCTTTTCAGTCCCACCCTCAGTTCTGGGGGGTGTTTCACAAAGATCCTAAGTTGGACTTAACAATTATGGAAAGCCATTAGCATCTTTGAAAATAGTTTGTAAAAGTCATTTCAAAAGACATAAAATGTTGATTCAAATCATTCATATTTTCTATTATCAAGGAGATTTCATGTTCTTGACATGGAATTTATGAAAAGTCTAAAATACTTTAATTTTTGCTTTTGGAAATATTTGATTTTAAGGCTACAAATGGCTCTCCACAATTTTTATGTCCAACTTAGAGTTAAGTTTGACTTAGGATCTTTGTGAAACACCCCCCTGGTTTCACCAATATGCGGTCCAAATTTTGTTTGTCCTACGATCAAACTCAGCTGCTCCTTAGTGTGTCGGTATGCATTGATTATCATTCCACATTCGATTTCATTCATCACAATCGCACCTTTAAATACAGCACTTTCACTTTCCAAAGATGAAGAATTATTGGATCTCATGCGTTTGTTTGTAATACCTGGATGTCTCGATACTTATATATGCCGTTAAAGGCCTCATGTGGCCTCAGGCTTTCTATAGATTTAAGTTGAAAACTCATAAAGGACAATATGGTCTTCGGATATTATGTCATAAGGCATTATTAATCTTGAAACAAAAGCTTCCTTAGATTATCATTAAAAAAAGGTATTGAAATGTTTCAAAAAATTATATATACCCAGATGCTGTGTGTCCGGACAGGTTGTGTAACCGGACAGTTAATTTGAAGAAATCGCATGCAATATTTCTTAAATCTTTTAAGACTTTAATGTGAAACAGTATTATAAATGATAAATATTTATGATGTTTTAAAGTGCCATTTGATGCATACATTTTGTTAAATCCGAAGGCGTTAGTAATGGCTATACCTTTAAAGCGTCTAGACACTCGACTTAGATTTAGGTGTTTAAGAAGAGGAATAAAGCTCAATGAATGATGATTAATTTAGAGTAAGAAAAAAATGTGATTTAAAAAAAAAATAGTAATACCCCATAAAATCACACTTTTGACTCGTGCAGATTTACATTGCCTGCATATTCATTTCTCTAAACCCTTATGATAACATGTAGTATAGAAGGGGGTATTAAATCAATATGTGTAGATTCTACCTTACATGCTGTAAATGTACCATCCAGAGAGTTGTATAACTCTATCCTAACTTTGGTTTATATAGGCCTATGTCCTCTTTACGTCTCTTTATATTTGTAGAGACTATGACAGACTTGCTTAGAAGGTTTTAGCAAACTGATGCGCAGTTGTCATTTACTGCTTTCTTCATATATAATTGAGAAAATGACAAGACTTGCCTAATTTGATATGTAAATTAAAAATCCTTTGTGTCATATACTTTTTAATGCATTTATTTTCCTCAGGAGTGGTCCATTTTATTGTATATCATTCTGTATTATACTATGTAAAGTATGTATCATTGTATAAATTATCTTCTTTTTTCTGATTTACATATTAATCAAAGATTGTGGAAGATGAAAACAAACAAAATCAAAGCTATTTTTGTGAGAAACATACCTGTGGAAGAAACACTTGCGTTTTTTCCATTTCCTTTTTTTGTCATGATATTGGATGTAGATAATTTGTATTTATTGAAGAAGAAAAAATTGAATGCAATTGCCATGTATATTATCACTGATGTTAATGCTATTCCTTTGGGGACTATTTTTCGTGTGCATGTATTATTTTTTTGCTTGATGGACATCGTTTTTTAAGAAAAACAGCTGCAATATACATATTTGCAGCCACTGACTGTATGTAATTTATGGCTTTGTATACAGCCTGCGTTTGCACTTTATCCTGTGTACCGATATATGTGTTGATAGAAACCTCTGGCGTCCAGTTCCACTGTCGTGTGCGACAACATTTTAGGATAGATTGTAGTGTTTTAGATAAAAGGGAAAAAATACAGCGACATGATGAACATTCTCCTCTGCTGTTTAAGGTGAAAATGATTTGCTTTTGTTGAAGTGTTGAAAATAAAAGATACTTCTAGAGCAGGGGTTCTTACCTGGTAATTAATTTGTGAGGCCAGCCAGAAATATTTTGGCAATAAAATTGCGGTCATATCATTACTTACTCATATCAATGGCATATCGAGCGATGTTGAAAGAGCAGTTTTGAATACCCCTCTGATTAACAATTTCATATGAATTTGTTCCTCGTTTGATATGATTGTAAACATTTTTTCTTCTTCAAATCATGGGTGTTAGCATATGGTGACAGATAATGATAATGATTATTTGAATCTCGCGTCAATAATCAGTGACGTTATATTGTGTATCCACTGATAGCATTAACGAGGAACCTTTTCTGTTATTTTGTTTTACTTGATTATTTTGGCGGGCCAATTCGAATTGTCTTATTGGCCGCATATGGCCCATGGGCCAATATTTAAGAACCTCGGATCTAGAATGTTCAGGGTGGGACATGTTGGATGTGGAAACCTTTAACATAAGACGCTTTACATTGTCTTCTAGAAGGGGTTGCAATCTCACAAGGGTGCATGTGGAGAAATCTGCTCAACTTGTACAGTTTCTATCAATCATTTTTGTTATCATCCCCTCTCTTTTCCAATACTTTGATGTGAATAAACATTGGTGTGAGGTTCTAGAGATGAACCCTTCTATAGAACAGCTAGCCCCATTTTGGAAATCATCTGCTGAAAGCCAGAAGGATGTTAAGTTCCATCTTTTTCCGAGGACTTAACGCCCTTCTTGCTCTCAACAGACTAAATGTGAAACATTTATTAGCCTAGTATGAAAGTGATTACAATGAATACCATAATCATAAGGCAGGTCCGTTGTACTCATACTTGTTTAAGAAGTGACCTGGAAGAAGAAGAAAAAATGCAGGGACCAAATTTTGTCTCTGGCTATGTCAAAGTGCCAATGTTTTCTTTTCCATGTGTATCTAAATAAGGAGGTACCTCATGCACTGATTCTCTCAACTTGATGGAAAATGATTGTAATCTAAACTAGTTATAGAATTGTTCCAAAATACTGAGAAAATCATTGTGTAAGACATTGTTCTGTCTTATAATATATTCTACAGATTCTCATGTTCGTCCTCATCATCCAAAATTTGATCAAACCCCATAGATGATAAAGAGTAGTTTTAGAATTGATATGCTAGAGGTCAGAGGTGAATCACAGTGTCAGTGCATGTCAAAGGTCATTTGTTATATTTTTATTCCTGTAAGGTGGAGCACAATCCCTTTTATTTTATTCTGGAGGGTTTGTTTTTCAAGCATTATGATTTTACTGTAGTTGTTTTTTTCATATTACCCCCATAATATCATTTTTATTTGCTTTTTAAGAAAAATCATTAGACCTTGTATATTTGGTTCTATTTTATCCAACATTTGGTCATGGAATTTTATTTTGACTTTTGGAGAGAAAAAATGAAATGTATTAATCCAATCCAATAGATAAATTAGAAGATTTGCTTTGGGGCCATTTGAAATATATTTTCAAACAAAAGAAAAAGATTTTATGAAAAGGGTATTTCATCCATGGTATCAACAAGCAACCAAAATATATTCTTTTAAAATTCATGACTAGTTTGACTTTGACTTTCACTGTGATTTATCTCAAAGCCACACACCCTTTTGTGCAATAAAATTCCTAATTTAGCCGAAATGACAATCATTAAGGCGTATTGCATGTGCCACGGTAACCGCTTCACGTTTTTTTGTTTCAAGGGTTAATTGAGATTGCAAAATCTCTTTGCAGAAGTAATATTTGGAGCTCATATTATGAATATAATATGACGATATGGAACGATACAGAACAAAATATTTGTTGGTGATCGGTGCTCTAAAACAAAACAGCAGTTACCACGGCACATGTGAACATGCCTTTAATTTTAGATTTACCATTAGTCTGATTTGTTGTCATTTAATGTAGGAACTTGGTCACCCTCCTCACTGATCACAACTGAAGGTATTATCTTGTTTATTAAGTATTTGTCATGAAATATTATGTGTGTAGTAGCTGGTGATATTATGTAGCCTTTATTGATATGTAATTATAAAAAGAAGCTAAATTAAAAACGAAAATTTATCAAAACAAGATGAGTATTTTGGTGTTCTTTTGGTTTAAATTGTTTCTTTAATTCATGTTGTCAATCTGTGTTTTTTTTTTCCTTCATTTTTTTCTTCTCTCACCCCTCCCTTTTTTCCCTTTCTTTCTTTCTTTCTCTCTCTCTCTCTCTCTCATACACTTTTCTTCACTTTCTCTTGCTTTATCCTCCCTCTCTTTCTTTTCCTCCCTTCTCCCTTTTGCTCACTCACCCCTCTCCCACTTGCTCGCTCTCTCCTTCCCTCTTCCCTCCCTCTTCCCTCCCTTTCCCTTTGGTCACACCCACCTCTCTCTCTCTCTCTCTCTCTCTATCTCTCTCTCTCTCTCTCTCTCTCTCTCTCTTTATTTATTGGTATTATTCAAAAATGTTTAAAGTGAATGACATAAAATAATTATGCCACAATGACTATGTGTATTGGGAGTGTTTTTCATGCATGGGATGTTTATGTCGATGGAGATGAGGAAAGTGGTAAGGATGGGGATGATGACGAAGGAAGAGGGAGAAAATCAAGATTAGAGATTATAGTATTACTACCTCAAAAGCCGTAGCTGTAGTGATGATAACGATAATGGTCAATTGTAAATTATAATGGTAATGGTAATGGTTTTGTTAAAAATTCATTTGCAGCCAGATGGCCGAATTGCAGAATTTTGTACGTTACGTAAAAACATAAATAATTATAAAAACATAAATAAACTACAGTAAAATTATCCAGCAAATCGTATTAAGACATATCACACAGTGATTGAATTTTCTAAATAAATCAGTGTACACCTATATACAAATTAATAACATTTGCTTAACAGATAACAGTTGCTTAAATCTATTCCACAATCATAAATGACTTATAGAGGTGTCGTAGACGAGTGGATATGTCACCGGACTGTGGATCACAAGGTTCGCGGTTCAAGTCCCACTGCGGCACTAATGTCCTTTGGCAAGACATTGATCTACATTTGCCACTCTCCACCCAGGTGTAAATGGGTACCCGGTAGGATGCGAAAGCTAATGTGGTTAGATTAGCACGTGTGCGCTTGTAAAAAAGACGCCTGGCTGGAATGCTCCCCAGGGAGTGGAGAATGTGCATACATTGTGTGCGGGTAAGCCTGAATCCTATGACCGGGGTAATAATATGTTCCGCGCCTAAAAACAAAGTATTAGTCGCATTATAAATGTGAGCTATTATTATATATTCGAAATAAGAGATAAGGAAGAGAGAAGAGAGAACAAAAGTGCTGGGGGATATAAAAGAGAAGTATATGGAGGGAAAATAGTACAGACGTCACAGGAGTTCCAGGAAAAGTATGAGAGAGAGAAAAACAGAGGGAGAGAAAATGAGAGAGGGAGAGAGAAAGGAAGAGGTATAAGATAATGCTTGGGATGAGATTGTATAGCAGAAATATCGAAAATAAGGTAAAAATTATGTTTTGACAGAGAGAATACTTGTTGTAGATCCATAAATTATAAGTACATTTTACATTTTTATTGGTGAGTTATGGATAACAAATTAGGGATTTTTCTGGTTGTATAGGGGTCGGGGCACAAGTCTATAATCTCTCTGCCAATCATATAAAGGTAATTGGCTTTTGGGGTGCTCTTGGACTCCCAAAATATCCGAGGAGGAAAAGAAGAAGGAGGAGGAGGAAAAGAAGAAGGAGGAGGAGAAGAAGAAGAGAGGAGGAAGAGGAACAGTAGTAAAAGAAGAACAAGAAGAAGCCTATGGAGCTATTACTAGGGGCACGTTTAGGATACACACTAATAGGCATTTATGCTTACGATATCCCATTGATTTGCTGGGGGGGGGGGCACATATCCCCCAGCCCTCACCTGATAATATCGGTGGAGATTAAATGGTAACCAAAAATGGTAAACCGGTGGCTCCAGGATAACCCCGGCCCCCCTTTTAGAAATACCCAATCTTGCCTATATATACCTACATATCGTGTTCAAAAATAAATTTACTCCCTGACCCCCTACCCCAGTAATTTTGGCTCAGGGTAAAAATGTAAGAGGTAAAATTGTCAGATGTAAAAATGTCAAAGGTAAAAATATCAGAGGTAAAAATATCAGAGGTAATAATGTCAGAGGTAAAAGAATATAAAAACAAAAGCACGTTATAGGTTGAATATTGGTATGGTTGTATATTAGGCTTAACAAAATAAAATAACGAAGGATTCTCTGCAGTCAATATTACAGTGCTGCTTCGTTTTCTTCTTTCTTAACTTACCTTTCGGCCCAAAGTTCTGACTTTTTGCCCGATTATTGTCGAGGGGAGGCGGGGGAGGGGGGCTACTCACCACCCCACCCCGGCTTGTAGGCCAAGGCCATGAATCAAATCTTTCAATCCTTAAACAAAAAATATTCACTTCTGTTGCTCTTTCTTGCCCTATATGTAAAGCGCTTAGAGACATTTGTATTAAGCGCTATATAAAAATTAAATATTATTATTTTATTATTATTTTTGACCCAAATACTACCATAATCATTATTTTGTTTAAAACTCACCAGAACTGGAGGTTCAAGGTGAGCCATTGCCGCCCGTCATCTGTAAAAGATGTGTTCCCAGGGTGGCCCCATTGGGCCCAGAGGGGGAAGGGGGTAACTGGTTGGGGAGTGGGGCTCAATGATTACTGATTCGAAGCGCAGGTTTTGATTTTAATTTTTTTAAATGGCAGAATTCATCCTTGGGGATGGGGATCCAAGCCCCCATGGGGCCCCAAGGGCTAGAAATGTGTACATTTCAAACAACTTCTCTAAATCCGAAAGTGGAATAGTCAAGTTAAATTTTGAGTAGATAGGCCTACCTTCTTTAGTGAAGAATAATCATCCATGACAGGTCACGGTGTGGCCCAATTCGGTCCACGAGAGGGTACCAGGTATGGGGGATACTTGTTTCATCTATTTCTTCAAAATCCTCTGACTAGTTACCTCTGACATTAATAATAACCTATGACATTTTTACCTTTGACATTTTTACCTCTGACATTATATTACCTCTGACATATTTACCTGGCACCTTTTAGACCCCAAAAGGCACTTCAAAATCTGAAAAGTGTTTGCTTTCTGCCCCTCTCCCTTCGAGTCCCCCGATCACTCCCGCCCTGACAGGAAATCCTGATTCCGCCGCTGCCTGACCTAGCGCATTAATGTATTCGACTTATCGGAATAATAATAGTTGCATGGTCATAACATTCTCTAATTCGTTCTTTTATCGCCATAACATGGAAAAGTAAGCTGCACGGCATGTCAAAAAGTACTTAACGTGTCCCCGTAAATCAGGAGACAGGCCTGGGGGAACAAGATGTATTTCTTCTTTGAAATATTCGCATCTCCTTTTGCATTCATTCCTTTAATACCTCTCGGCGATGAAAACATAAGCAACCTTTTATTAGAATCTATTTTTTTTTTTTTTTTTTTTTTTTAATGATGAAAATTAATAATCTTTCAAAATAGGTACCCGGTAATGTTGTAAATTTCGCTAGTTATCCCTATTGGCATAGGGCCCAGATAGGGCACATGAGGTTTATATCCACCCGGCAGTAAGATTCACCCCTCCCAACTTGAGGTCCAGAGGCGGATCCAGCCGGTGGCAAGGAAGGGGGCCAAATAGGGGGCCCAATTCGTGATAAAATATTTAGCGGCGAGTCAGCCAGCCGGCGAAAAAGCGAAGGGGGAGGGGGGGGGGTGAGGAACACTAATTTCTTTTTCAATTTCGTGAGATATTTAGCGCCGAATCAACACCCCCCCCCCCCTCCCCTTGCGCCAGGGGGGGGGGGGGGAGGGCCCGTCTTCTTTTTTTTTCTTCATTAAAACAAATTAAATTTACCTGTTTTGGGGCCAGGGTAGGGGGCCCGACCCCGGCCCCCTCCTAGATCCATCACTGATGAGGACAACATCCCCTAAACAACTAAACCAATCCTTTTCGCTCGGCGGACACGACGGCGACAGCGAAGACTTTCGAAACAAATTCAACAGAACTGAAGACAATTTCAATATTATTTTCAATCACATTTTGAAACGTGTGAACATTTAATGATGCTTAATTATGCTTTCTACGGGATATACAGTAGGTTATTTATTTATTTATCTATTTATTTATTTATGCATGTTCACAATTTTACAATTCATTGGAGTCAGTTACGTCACATAAAAAAATATATATAACAAATCCATTTGAATTGACTTCACGTGAAAAAGAATATAACAATGTTTTATCAAAGACAAGTTTAGAAAATGAACACACAATGAAACATAAACAAATAGAGCTTGAATCGTTACAACAACTTTCAAATATATAATATATGACAAATAAAATTCCTATAAAGAACAAGAAAAAATGAAGAAAAACAGGAAAAAAAAGGTATGTTGGATATAATAAGAACTGATATATAAATTATTATGTAAGTAATATCTTACATCTGTAAAATGATAATACATTTGAGCGCTTTATTAAAGGAGTTTGGTGATTTTGTATTTCGAATATTGGTAGGTAAAGAATTTCATACATCTGGACCCCTATGTCTGATTGATTTCTGGGCTAATGTAGTGTGAGGATTGACCACATGTAAAGTCGATGACTGCCTTGTTGAATTACGAGTGAACCATGCCATTAGGTTGGAACATTGAAGATAATGAAATAGGTAACAATTTGATATTGAAACGGAACATAAATATGGCAATTTGGAGGAAGTTGGTATCATCAAACTTTAAGCATTTCAGTTTAACAAATAGTGGGGTAGCATGAACTTGAACTTGATTTTGCCCTTGAGATGATTTTTTTTTTGCAATCGTGTTACAGTTGAAAGTATACACATGAAGATTTATATTCAACTTTAGACAGTTTTAAGAGATTGAGGAAAACTGAGAGAAGAGGAAAAAAGGAGGATTGAGAGAGAACGTGAAAACGAGATAATATGTTCCCTTTTAACACCCTTCCTCATTTGATGGTCGTATTTTTTTTTTTTAATATCGCTTAAGGTTAAACTTGCAACTTTAAATTTCTTTTATAAAATCAATATTTATGATCACTGCTATTTTGATTTTAATTGAGTTTTTGCATGGCGCCATCTCGTGTCCCCACTTCATTCCATGCATTTCGTGTTGCTGAGCTCAGGTGCAGCGCTGTGAAAGAACCTGTCCCCCTCTGCAAGTTACTTTAGTCACACTTCCTCCACATCAATAATTTGTGAATTGAATCTCAAATCAAATTTAGACATGGAATGAAAATAAATTTACATAAGAAATTAATTAAAAATCATTATTCAATCACATGTAGGATTTAAAATAATTCTCGAACTTTGATTGTTGGCAAATTGACACCAAATTAGACCCTGATTCTAAATCGATGAGGGAGTAAATTTTAAAAACAGAATATCCAATCTACGGCCGCACATCTTTTTCTCACTGCACAACGTTCAACTGTGTGCATGTACGTCTGCTGCTGGCTCTGTCGCCTAGAATCGTGAATTTTGGATAGTCTTTTGGCGACTCTGGGATAATAAGCAAGTGTAGGTGAGTAATGATCCTAACAGCTTGTTGCTTTATATGTCGATTTTCTTGAAACCTTGTAAGATATCTGTTGCCCTGGTGTCATTTTCTGTTCACGATCCGTGATCGCCTGTGCCCGTTTTTTTCACGGCATCGCACAGTGTACTGACCTTGGATTTGAAAATGACTTAAGCCAGCGCCCCTTTTTACGTTCGCATGTATGCACACAAATCTCTTTTCAATTGGTGTACAAGAAGAGCGAAGTAAGCTGTATTGTG
Source organism: Strongylocentrotus purpuratus (assembly GCF_000002235.5). Classification (NCBI taxonomy): domain Eukaryota; kingdom Metazoa; phylum Echinodermata; class Echinoidea; order Camarodonta; family Strongylocentrotidae; genus Strongylocentrotus; species Strongylocentrotus purpuratus. The sequence continues at coordinate 23,298,317 of NW_022145600.1, read as the reverse complement.
AAAACGTGTTTTATGATCTAACGGTTAATATGAACAACAGTGTGCAGTCTAGCTTTTAAATCTAAGTAGACCCTATATATCTATTATCTATCATCCTATCTCCCTTGATTCTTGAACCGAGTACAGTGCTGTGTGAGTGTGTGAGAGCTGAGCTGTGCCTGACAAAACTGAATCCTTGTTATTTCTTGCAGACAGTACGTTTGTTATAAATTACGATGCTAGGTTTCGATCTAAATTTACACAGTCAAATGTGTCTGAATAGAATGATGACAGTGTCTGCCGCAATGTTTAATTTGTATGCAAGACTATAACATTTATACTAGTACACAAGTACAAAGTGTCTCACAAAACCATGTTCTAAATTCTAACTCGAAGAAACTCTGGTTTATGGAAATTTTATCAACATGTGTTTCAATAAGTAGGAGGGGGAGGGGGTAACATTTGCTTTTCGAACAACAACCAATGAGAAACTGAGGAGAGCTCTTAAACAGAAATTAATATTTCTCTCAGGCAATCCCCATACCATGGTTGTCCTCCCTGTTATCTTTTCTGAAATTGATATTATTATCATCATTTTTGTGCAGTGCTTTCATTGTCTTTGTATGTTATCATTTGATGTTGTGCTCATGGAAATTAGATAAACTATATTAATAAATAGAAAGAGATGTTGGCAAACTACAGTAGTTGTGTGTAGACCTAGATCTACTTTTGACGTCTTCATGGGATGCTGCCCTGGTCAATAATGTCCGCAAGCATGCAGCCACAGAGTTGCTATTTTTCATGATACCAGATAGTTTGATAGATCTGACTGTCCTCTAGACTTCATCTGATCAGAGGAAAATACTTCTAGGACGATTATTCGCAGCCTTATCATTGGGGAGGGGAAACTCAGATTGTTATTTTGATTGGAATTTGCCACCGAGGTGCTCCCAATTTTACCCTTCTAAGCGGTGCATGCGTAAGTACTCTAACGTGCAGACATGTAGATGTATCAGTGCAGTACTTGTACATTGCCCAAGAAGAAGTGTTCTTGTATTGCAGCTGAACTCAGGTACCCATATTACAGCTCACCATCATGTGCAGAGATGCCAAGTTCAAAGATCGGCAATGCGTGACATTTTCATGATTCGGCGCGTGTGAGGGTATAACACACGTATAAGGTATAGCGTTTTTTCAAAATCTAGCGCGCGCGTTGTGCGTAAGAGCATTTTTAGACCCTCGAAATGCGTGATGTCACACCTAATGCGTGACACTTGGTAGCTCTGTATGTGTCCAAGTTCAAGCCTTGGGATTAAGGTGGGGCATGACATACCGTATTAGACTAGAGAATTTTGGTAAACTATCAGGGGTGAAAAACTGAAAATACTATGTTTGGGGATGAAAAAACCATGTCTTTTGGTGTCACACAGAGGGCCCAAGTCTAAAGATCTTGTTCTACGAAAGTGGGACCCATGTATAAGGGTCGTTAACACTTCAGTTGATATTTTTGCTTTTCTTCATGGTCGCTCATTTGCCACACGTGCAAATTTGCACAAAATTATATCCCCCAATTGATGGAAGGATTGCTTGGTGCCACATGATGGTTGTGCAGAATTACCCATTTCTGGTCTTGATTTGTTCCTTGACAACCCTTTAAACACCAGTATAGATTAACCTTCCACTAAAAACAATTCATTAACCATGGAGCCAGGAGCCTTTGATCTCTATCCCATGATAAATACTATGTAGTGCAGGTTTGTGAGGCATACAAAGAGTTACATGTAACAAATAATAATAAATTGATGAAATTGCTCATCTCTGTGGGACATTACTGTAGTCCTGGTTACTGAAGAGTAAACAGATCATGGGCACCAGGGTGCTGCAACTCTAATGTACATGTATAAAGGCCATGTGAAATTGTTTTCTTTTCAAGATTCTGTTTCCCACCCATTTCTTTTGTCTACATCCATGTACATACAGTGTACTTCCTTCCTTTTTCTATAATTGGGGTAGTTTTTCATTTTATTTGAGATGGCAATTCAGTGATGTGCATGGACATGAAATATTAAATCTTTGTGACTCTTCTGTGATTTGACCTGTGTTGTGCATGTACAGTACTAATTACTAATGATGACAAAACAACTTGTCTTTTGGATTGATAAGTGATAAATCAACAATCAAATAATATTAAATGGCATGTACTTGGACATGGGGGGGGGGGGGTGGGGGGTTACAAAATCCATCAACTTTCTCTTGACTTTTGTTTTAAACATTTATTTCTAAAAAAATTGTACACTGTAACTGGTAGACAGTTAAGTCAGGAGGTTACAGCATGTGAGGAAATCGTTTCAGGTTCCTATAAGTGTTTAGTACACCCGGATAGAGAGTAGCAAATCCAGATTAATGTCTTGCTCAGGGGCATCTATGCCATGGAGGGATACAAACCTATGGCCGTACCATCTTCAGTCAAACCTTTTAGGGTATGATATTTAGCATCCACCCTATTGGGGAATACATTTTGTTCAACAATTTGCTACTTGTTTGTATCTGAAAGTTTCTTTTGATGTTGTCTGCTGTGCATTTGATGAGTAGGTTTACTAGGTTATAAAAGACAAGGTAGTTGTGAGAGTTTTATGTTATTAAACTTGGAGCAATCAGAACAACCTCATTCTATTTCATTCCTCTCTATCTTACAAGTGCTGATGAATTGAGATTCTACTGAATATGAAGTGAATACCATGAAGCGGCATTAAAACATACCTGGGGGTGTTTCACAAAGATCCTAAGTAGAACTTAACTCTAAGTTGGACTTAAAAATTATGGACAGCCATTGGAGTCTTAAAATGAAATATATTCAAAAGCAGAAATTCAAGTATTTTAGACTTTTTATGAATTCCACATCGAGAACATGAAATCTCCTTGATGATAGACAATATGAATGATTTGAATAAACAATTAATGCCTTTCAAAAATAACTTTTACAAAATATTTTCAAAGATGCTAATGGCTTTCCATAATTTTTAAGTCCAACTTAGAAATAAGTTCAACTTAGGATCTTTGTGAAACACCCCCCTGCACACATAATTTATGTGCCTCATGAATCAAATATTAAAAGGAGTTGCACTGGAAATTAAGAAAATGAATATGTTGGTAGTGGTTGATATCTTGAAAAATTAACCGTTTTACAATCATGTAAAATGAATACACTCGCCAGTCGTCACCATGGGCAGCCAGTGTTGTTTGACAGGAATGATTGTCACTTGATCTGTATACGATACATGCAGATTTCTTATTATTATTTGTTTTGGTTATGTTGTGGGGTAAATGGGTTTGATACAGTACATGTAAATAGTACATACTGTAATTTGTGCTCTGTACTTGTTGACGAGTACATGTAGCTCTACAAGTCCTGTACTGTACATGTAGCAGCCATTGATGAATAACAAAGAGGTGGTTTAATTGAATCATTTTAATTATATGCAAAAAAGCCATCTGATCATTTTAAGAGAATCCCTTTCGACTTGATGAATTATTTAATCAGTCGAGCCATTTGTAAATTACCACCTACTTTGCATGCAGGCGGCGAGCATTACGTGCATACAGCTTTCCATTGAAAGCTTATTGTCTTGCAGGCTTAATTACTGGCCCAATATAGTCCCTCCGGTTGTATTGAAGCTGACACACCCTGCAGTGAAGTGGATGTGTCTTGGGTGTGTTGGATGATAGCACTGTCACAGTCTCAGACAGGCAACGGTAGATGGATGAACTAGCTCTCTCTCTCTCTCTCTCGCTCTCTCTCTCTCTCTCTCTCTCTCTCTCTCGCTCTCTCCCCCGCTCTCTCATCTCACTCGCTCTCTCCCCATCTCTGTCATCCACTTCGACAGAACTTTAGATGAACCTTCGTACATGCATGATGATGGGCGTGTGTTGTCCGCTCACACTATAGAGGAATGAGCCTTAGAGACACACGGACTCTCGTATCCTCGTCTCAAAATCCTCCTCCTTTCTCCTCGCCCATAAGCAGGATATTGCTACATGTGCTCATTTTCCTCAGAGCTTCATTGTAGCTGTACACCCGCGTCCAACAAGCTGCGACCTAGTTGCAACCTTGGGACAACATTTAAATAATTTAGATATATTGCCAACTTGCCATATAAAGCTTTACTTCATGCACTGCAGTGAAGGGTAGCCATGTGTAATTGTCAACCGTGCCAAGCTGTGGATTTATACCTGTGAATACACTGCTATAGAGGATTTATTATTGGATTTATTTGTTCTTCCATCTGCAGAATATTATAGTAGTTCTTGGTATTGACTATCAAGTTCTCCTCAGGTAACTACAACATCTATTATGATTCATACACTGATTCATATTTTTCTTACCTCATATTTGCATTTTCATATTGTTTTGTTTAAGATTTATGTAATGTTTCATATGATATAGAACTTGTGAAGCCTGCATCCTGTTGGAAGTATAAATTAGAGAGAGTTGAAAAAGAAATTGGCAAAGAAATATGAAAATAGCTTCACAACATAGAAATTACATGAAAGTGAAATTGTGCTAATGAAATGCGAATGAACCTCTTGTGACAGGTGTACTAAAGGATACGTTTTAAAACTGCAGCCAAGTGTAATTTACAAGTATACTATACCTTATGCTACAAAAGTATGTGTGGAAATGAAATCCAATTTTTCTTGCCAAGAATATCTATGATTTGATTGGCTTATCAAGATGGCAATTTCTCTAAATTGCAATTGACAAATAATACGTTGCAATTGGAAATTGATTGCAGTTTAATCAACACGACCTTCATCATGCAGCGAAAGTGATATCTTGAGCAATTGTTGCCCTTGCCTTACTCTATTACCAAACTGTCTCGAGTTGGAAAGCAAGACTCCGGTACGTGCACCCTTGACTAGCAACTTGATTGGGTTGTTTGCATGTGACAACATCTGTAGACTCCATCTTCTTAGCTAACCTCTCATTACGAGGCAGCTTCTAATGAATAATAACGGCAGTCCGCGGTTGATGGGAGATGAATGTTAGAATGTTTAACATTGGCACGTGGCGGCGTAGGAGCTCAACTTTACCCCCCATGGTGGGATTCTAATTTCTTGGAATGGTAATGCAAGTTCTTAAAATATTCCAGTGATGCAAATATTTGTTTCCTTATAAAGCCAAAGTTTTGATATAGTACTAATTGCTCTGCTGTATAGCTCTGAATTTGTTCAAAACATGACAAAAAAGAAAAGACAGAAAATGTATTAGAATTTCTAATTCTATCGTGGTACATTAGGAGTAATCAGCAATCTCATTTTGGGATAGTACCATCTCTCTTTAGAAACAAAATTATTTTAAGTTCAGCCTTGAAAAATATGTTCGCTTTTTCACATGTTTCTGATTTTAGAAATTAAATGGTTCTCTAAATACTTGCCAGGCTCTATGTTGAGTTCCACTCTGTTAGAGTTCTCATAATTACTGTATATTTTGACTCTCCTCTCCCTATTAGTATGCATTAACAAGAAAAAAGATGGAATAAAATAAGGAATCCTTCTTGTTACATATTCGTAGTACATACTGTATATATCTTCAGTACTTTGGAAGGAAGGAAATATTCCATTACACTGGGATTTTGCGGAGTCCAGATTGCATCGCATAATTTGTGTGTCATTGATGAGCTCATGTTCCAATCGAGTGAGTCACCAGGGGGGGGGGGGGGGAGGGAGGACAAACGAGACGAAGGAGGTCTGCAACCTGAAGGATGAAACGTAAAGCCGTGACTACCATATGCCATTGGGTTGTCTTCTTAGAGGCAGGCGGAAGTGATCGTCTTGCCTGATTATTTCTTCATGAATGCATATCAGATATTACAATGTTACCTTTCCCTTGTGACTCAGACATAATATGTGAATCATCTCAGTATAAGGTCGATTTACACAGCCCTAAAACCATTTTGAAAATACAATTTTTATTTTTTTGTTTACTGGTGTTGTCATTTACACTAGTGGAAAAACCCATAAGAACCTGTACTGTAGGTGTTTTACTGGTTTTATAATTTGTTTTGTTATGTGAGTTGTGGGCATGCTCCACCTGTGACTGCCCTGCATGCGTTAGCACAGAAGCAAGGAGAGTCACATGACCAAAAACAAATCTTCACCTATGTTTTGGGAGCAAGCAATTTACACTGCAAAAACCTGTGAAATTTCTGCCGAGGTTTAAAAAAATGCTTAGCTAATGGTTCTTAATGAATGTCTTGGTCGTTGAGCCCAGTCAAGTTGAACTCTTTTTTAAAAGAAGCCATTACCCTTCAATTTAAGCTGGAAACTCCCATTTGCCAGTCCCCAGACCGCTCACTGTTAGTTACATGTACATGTATACATGTACAAAATAACACAAGAATGACAAAAAAAGGAGACATTTGTAGGTTATTTCATCTCCTTAGGATATTTTAGATCTCGAGGCGTTGTTTCGATACTTCTTTCTTTGGGCGCGTTCATGCTTGATTTTGACGGCCAGAATCAGGCATCTGTTACGCGTTTAGTTTAAAACACGGTTGCGTCTTAGCTCACTTTTGTAGAATCACCGAAAAACGGCGATCACGATCGCCGATCGTAAAAAAAAGATGCGTTTACAATTTGTAAACGCGTTTAAATGGGGTCAACGCACTGACCTCTAGTGGGTCTACGTAGCATGCACAGTGAAGGTTTGCGAATCCAGCTGGAAGACCAATTAAGGCCACACACTGAGAATTGCCTGGGGGAGCCAGAGAAGTAAGCATGAACACTACATCGTGGAACTGCGATCACGATGAGCGTTTACGATGAGCGTTTCAGATCGCTCATTCTGCCTTCAAAATTTAAGCATGAACGCAGCCTTTGTCCTCCAGTCTTAGGCAACACATTTTCTCCCACCCTAGCTCTTGGATGTGCTGTTTATAATTTCAATCATCGCCTCGCAATAAGCTCCAAGGAGATGATGGGACAACATGACCTGCTGTATGATTAAGGTCAGCCAACGTCCATGCTCATCCTCACATCTATTGAAGATAATAGGCTTGTCCTCATCAGCTCAAGATTGCCAAATAGCCAGCTATTTCTGATTCGGGAAATAATCCCGAAGTTACAAATCGTTTCTTCATCAGCTCGAGACTTGACCTCAAAACTTGAGATATTTTGCTCAGCGTTGGCGCATAGTGAGAGTCTTCAGGCTGGTGAAGACGCACTGGACAAATAGTGTCCTTCCAAACCTCGCTGTAATTAAAATGAACGACTGCAGGAAATCTGCGCCCACAAATTTATGAATTCAGTGATTTAATGAGATGACTCCAATACCATTAGTTTGGCCCCTGTTCAAGCTGCTATCTAGTTCAATAAAAGTCCTGGCAGTACATGTATTGTGCCTATATATGTTTTTCACACTGGCAAAAAAAAAACTACAGTAAAAGGAAGAGGAGTAACGAGTGAGAAAAGTGTGGATTTCCTTAGACCAGGTTTCCATTGTGTCAAGAATTCATTCAACTTTATTTATAGCTGGCTTTAAATATAAAAATGGATGAGTTCAAGATGCTTTGATCCCTTCACATAACTTCCTAATGCCTTTTAAATCTGTTTCTCTTCCGTTTCATGACACACCTGTAAAGTGCAATGGTCCGTAGGATTTATATTATGCAAAATTTGAGCTTCTTCTGTCAGTTTTGGCATAAAGCTCAAAGTGCTCAAAGCTCAATTGCTTCGATGGTAAATTTGCCCTAGGCAATCAGAGCATTTTAAATGTTTCATTTCGAGATCTCCACATCTTTTGAAAAATCACTTGAATTAGCGCTTTAAAAAAAAGTAGTGAGACATTAATAGAACAGTTGTAGTGAATATTAAAGGAGTTGAAATCAAAATATTTGATTGTTCCATCTGGGAATAAATGATTGTATCTATTCAACATAAAATACTAGAGCTTTTTCTTTTGTAAAGTTCATCCAAAAGAATAGAACCATGCAGAAACACCTTTACTCCCCATGTGTAGTTTCATTTTCAAATGTTTCAGTTGAGACTCTATCAGTTGTGTGTCAGCTCTCAATGCTCTGGTTCCTTCAATAAAGAACAGCATTGATCTACATGCTACATGGAAGTACAAGCTAGCGTCTGGGTCGACCCTCCTTTTTGGTAGATCTGGAAAGATTATATTAATATCAATTCTTCCCATTGTTGACTCACCATTGGCTGTGAAATTGAAGCCAGACAATGAAAAATGGTGAGTGGGTGCGCGAACAAATAAACGCACATGAGACCCTTTTTTATTCGGGCGGGCGGTGGTTCAGATGCTCAAAGGAAACATTTGTATGCTTCTGCACGGTTGAGTGGCCATCTTTGAAATATGGAACAGCCTGTTGTATTCTTTACCTCCAGGGATAAGAAAACCTTTTTTTAAACCCCGCTGTTGAGGTACCTTGAGCAGTTAATTGCAAAGTGGGATTCAATTTCTCAGCAGTTACATAAAAAAGAAATTCTTCTTTCTCATGATGTGCTGAGAATGGGAAATTAAGATCACATAACTTTTATTGAAAAATGACATACATGTATGTACATGTAATGCAGGGCTTGTGTTGAATCCACTATCCCTAAGATTTTGCGTGAAAGTATTAACTCCCTGTAAAAATGTACATTGATTTACCTTTTTGACTTATTCTTACCAGTACATTGATTATCAATTATCCATGAACGACTCGTTTAATAAAAGAGATGAGACTTTCAAAAATATGATTAGATTTCAAAATTAGACTGTTAAGATCTATAAAATAGAGAGTTGTTTTCTTCAAATACAACTAGGGGATGAGTAATATATGGGCAAAGTAGTGTGAATCAAATTGGTGTCTGTGATGCATTGTGGTTGTGTTTGAGGAAGGGCTCAGTGGCACAAACAAGACAGGGAAGCACACAGCGCTGGAGACAGGAGTGTAAATATTGGTTGAATGGGAAAGAAAGGGCTGTGGGTAAATTGGGAATCGAGCAGAGGAACAGGGTAAAACCGTTCAGACTAGAGGTTACCCTTACAGAATTTGTGTGAAAGAAACGTTGTATAAAAAAATATTGGGTAAAGAAACGTATAAATAAACGTTACATAAATATATGAATAGCTCAGTGTACATGACAGCTGGCCAATCGAAAGTGCACGCGCACGATAGGCTCCACCCAGTTATGTGGTTATCGTACATGTATGATACGACGTTCAGACAAGAACCGGACCTTGATTCTTTACTGAGTTTTCTTTCACATTGATGCTCGAACTTGCGTTTTGCCACAAAATGTTGCGTTAACACAATTGCAAAGTTCTGCTTTAGAAAAATCAACCGAGGCAATTTTAATGGCCTTGCACTTCACCTTTTGAAATTTGCAAACCTTACCATGACATACATGTACATGTATTACGATTTCCGACATGATTCCTATGCAAAATATAATAGGGTATTGAGCTTGAGTTTATTTTTCAAAAGTAGTTGTGATCTTGTCAATTATATGGTGTTCAGACTAGAAAAAAATATCTTTGCCTTTTGTATAGCAGCACAAAAAATGTTGGTTGTCTGAAAGGGGAAAGAGCACATGTGAGCAGAGCGGGGGAAATATTAGCCGTATTTGAGCCACATGTCCGAGCCGAGAGATAGGTAGGAAGGGATGATTTGTAGAGCTAAGAAAGACTTTTGATGTCAATAGAGATGTATTGACCGAAGAAAAAGGGGAAAGGGCATTCGGGTAGGAATACATGTATGGTGATGTGGTATTTCAGGTAGGAATACATGTATGGTGAAGTGGTATTTCATGAAGGCCTATACATGAACATGATGTAGGACAGACAATAACTCACAGGGAAAGTAACAGAGTATTAACAGACTTCATTTACAATATAAGGATACTAGTAGAATCCTATTAATTTAAGTTCAATCAACAACAATATCCTATTAAGGTCCATTACCATCTTTAGTTGGGTAGGTCTATTTTAGATTGTTGGTGCTCTCTTTATTAAAGAGACCTCTCCCTGTAGAGCAGTTGCCATGGTGAGTGACAATGAGAGTTCTATTTAATTGTCCACCATTTTAAAGCCAACACCAGATTTGTTTTTACAGTGAAAAGAGTCCTGTCGCACCACATTATCATTACCATTGTCTCGAATGGGCATCCTTTGTTGTCCGTTCAGGAGAAGTCTAGGGCCACATGTACATGTGCAATGTATACAGCTGTACATGTATTTCAACCAAATCTGAGCATCTGCGAGGGCTTACTCAACCATATTGTGTGAAAGAGAAAGCAGGATGTATGTTCATAGTAGGCCTGTTTTCATCAGCTCGAGATTGCCAAATATCTCGCTAGTTCAACTATCCCGATCGCAAATTATCCAGTTAGTTTGCGTCTTCATCAGCCCAAAGTTATAGTTAGCTGGATATTTGGTAGAGATCGGATAATTAATCATCCAAAGATATCTTGGGCGAGTTTGCAAAATATCCCGCTATTTGTCTGATGCATCCTCACCAGCCCCGAAGACTCGCACTAAGCGCAAATATCTCAAGCTTGAGTTTCAAGTTTCGAGGTCAAGTCTCGAGCTAATGAAAACGTGATTTGTAACTTGTGGATTATTTCCCAAATCAGAAATAGCGGGCTATTTTGCAATCTCGAGCTAATGAAGGCAGGCCTATTGGGACCTGTATCAGCTAACAAGTTTGGATGTAGTGAGGAGCAGAACATGAAATATAAACACAGACATGTTTATGGAGTAATGTGAGACCAGTTGTTTGAAGATAAACAGATTGGTCTGGGTGTGTTCAGAGCCAGAGGGGCATTAAGTCTGTGTTAATATCACTGATACACATGTTAATGCCCATCTGGCTCTGAGTTTGAGTAGAGTGCGTAGAGAGACTTCCCCGTCTATTTTGCACTAATACAATTCAAAACTTTACTATTATTATTATTAGAGGAAACATACGTGCTGTTGGTTGAATTGATAAGGGTAGTATGCATACATTATTCTGTGTGTGTATGCTGCTGCACCCCTGATCATGTTGAGGGCGAAGGTACATTTGTAGATTACTTCGTGTACACATCATGGAGATGAATATATTTGATTTGGCACTTGGTTTGTTAAGAGGGACCTTGAGCCTTATTGATTGTTGGTATAGAGGTAAAGTTCAAAGGGTAATGAAAATGAAAATGTGGAAGTAAAACCCTGTGGGACCACATTTGGATGGTGTTGAAAGATTGTCCTGTAGTGCTGTACAACTTCAGTTTAGAGTAGTAATGGTTTTTGTTTATTTGATAATTGGCACTCGATTTTGGAAAGCATCTTCAGTGCTGTTTCAAAGATGGTGGATTCAACCGTAATATACATGTACTTGTTTGTTGTCTGGTGCATACATGTATTTCAATACCATTCTTTTTCCCTGAGCAGTTAAATTTTTAATGCAGTGAACTAATAGGCAAAAGTTTTATGAATTATTTGTCTTGTCCGAGTTGTCCAATGACGTTCCTTCAGGATTATTAACTATTCGGAACACCATCAGACGATGTCTCTTTAAATTTTTTAAATATGACAAATCTCGAGATTACCTTTAAAGATACTGCAGTAGTACATGACCTCACAAATTACATGTGACATTGACATCCTCCGCATGGCACCCTTGTCGCACAGTCGGTAGAGAAAATGTTGATGACTTCACCAAACGGGGAGAAGAAATTATATTTGTGCAACAGGAACATGGGAGGGTTCATGCCATGTCGGGTTTCTCGTTAGGCAGTCCGACGGACGACGTGGGCACATGATGGAATCTATCTATAAGGTATAGGTTAACATGATCGGACGAGAAGCCCCTGTTTTCCATGGCCTGAGTGGGGACAAACCCTCCCTCATGAAAAAATATATTGAAGATTGACTTTGGTTGATTCTCACAATTTGTGAACAAAGGAGAACAGTTAATAAAAATAATAATTTTTGTTTTGAAGGAAAAGAAGGTGAAGCTGAGATGATGGCTTATTTCTGATCAAAACAATTTTTAATATACCGGTATAAGAAATTGTCAATCATATTTGGTGAAAAAATTGACCTAAGATGAGGCCTAGCCACCATCATGAGTAAGTATATTTTCTATGGTGTATTATAGATTTTCATCCAGAAGAGGTTAGGAACATGCATTTTATCGTCCCATTTTAGTAATTTCCCTTTGTAATATTGGATCTCGCATAGATCTATAGACAATGAGCCTAACAAAGCTCTGTATGCATAGGCTGAGCCAACATCGGCTCTTTCACCCACCAATGATACACACTCCGTCATGGCATGAATAAGAGATGGGAAGAGAGAAGGAGAGAGGGAGAGAGAGAGAGGGAGATTGAGGGAGAGAGAATGAGAGAGAATGAGAGATAGAGAGAGAATGAGAGAGAGAGAGAGAGAATGAGGGATAGAAAAGGAGAGAGAGAGAAAGAGAGAGAATAAGAGAGAGAGAGAGAAAGAAAGAGAATGAGAGAGAGAGAGAAAGGGAGAGAGAGAGAGACAGGGAGGAGGATGCTTTAATAGCGTACAGTGTAGCTAGCATAAAAGGTAGAGTGCTGCCGGTTATCAGTCGGATGAGCAGACTGTCAGATTGGCTCCTGGCCGCCAGCATCAGTGAATCACATCACCATGGAGACACACACTGCTCCTCTGAGCTTGCATCACTCCTATCAGGATAATTTGAGGCCTTCTGAGGGGCCTCAACCACCCCTATGTAAATGGAGATGGATGCATTAACAAAAAAGGGCATTTTTATTTTATTTTCAACTCTTTAGCCCACAAGGGTCTATTTCATGTTTAAAATACATTCTACATGTACTTTCAGTTAACCAGAATGATTTCAAAGCCTTTCAGACACGGGATATGGGATGTGTTTCAGCTTTTAAATTGTGCCCCCAAAAGCTGTAGGAGCTGTAACCTATAAGCCAGAGCCAGTCATATGCTTCTGTGATGCTCATTTGTATCAATCGAGTTTGTGGTGAATGTATGTAATCGGAATATAATTTGTTTTGTTTGAGTCGTTGACAGAAAGTTGTGAATGACAAGCCTGAGGTTGAATGAAAGGGGACAAACAGCTGGATAGGTTTAAATTTCTTTGATGTTTTGTGAATGATTGATAGACTGTTATTCTCGTAGTCAGGGTATTGGACTATGCCTGTAAAAGAAGCACCAATGAAAAAGGGAAATATTTGTGATATGCACTACAGTCAAACCTGTCTACAGCGAACGCCCAAGGGAAACACAAAAAGTGGTCTTTGTAGACAGGTGGTCTTTGTAGACAGGTTCCTTTAATACATGTTTCAATGAGAAACCATTTTTAAGGGAAACAAAAAATGTGCTTGTTGTAGACGGGTGGTTACTTAAGCAGGTTTGACTGTATCCGTGATTTACAAATTGTTTCCTATTGCTTGTCATTAGATCTTGCGATTGTAAAAGTTGCATATTTCCCCAAATATTTGACTTGTCTGCTCAAACTAAAGGAAATGCATTGTATATAGATTGAGCAGTGTTTGTTTTTAATGCTATATGTACATGCATACACCCTCAGACTGTACACCCCCCCCCAATGAGAGCGGTGAATGTACTTCACTCTGTAAAGCTACATCAACAACTATAACATGATACAAACACACCCTGTCCATCTTCCCACGCACTTCTTTTTTCTCACCAGCCTTACATTATTAGTTAGGTTCACACAGCATTCCATCAACTTAAAGTTTAGGTTGTGGTTTTAAACTTGATAGTTTGAAGAAAAAAATCAAAATATATATATGATTATAGCATCATATAAAGCAATTAAATAATTATACCTTTAAAAAAACATACAAGTGACAAATCATTTCAAAAATAGAAAAATGCAGGAGATCGCCATCTTGAACCAAAACTATGAACGTGAGGAACCATGTAATGAAGAAAAGTAGAAAAAATTGTAAAATGAAACGCGATTAGTTTTAATGCGTAATGTATGGAAGTGTATGTCTTTTGTAAAACATGTTCTTTATTCTTTTCAGGCAGCTTGCTTGCATGAAAATAACACTCTTTAATTTGTTTTGCATTGAACTCTATGCAAATTTTGGGGGCTCTTTTATGACTTTCGGGGGCTCTTTTGGGCATTTCGGGGGCTAATTCGCCCCGAGCCCCCGTGTATTTTTTTCACTGATTCTTTTATTCATTTATGTGCATGTGCAGGTTTGTGTGTGGGAGTGCTTGTGTTTGGAGTGCTTATTGAATTATGACTTGTATGCTGATAATAATTGAAGGTTATCTTGTAGTCATGAAACATGGTCATTAAACTTTAAAGTTTACTGGAAGTTATAAACCATGAACAAAGTTAACTTTTAGTTAATGCCAGCTTGTAGTTAGAAGGACTGCTTGCCTGACTTGTACAATGTAGTTTAAAACTCTTGAGTAATTGTTGTTTTATTCCGTGTGAACGCTTTGTCATTGTGTAAAAAATGTTGAGGTTTCTCAAACTCAAAGTTTAAAACTTTGATGGTCCCGTGTAAACAAAGCTTAAGGCAGAGACAATTTCTCGACCTTCCCCAAGAAAAATTCTTCCCAGGGCTCCTTAGCACTGTATTCGCTCCTGGGTCATGACCTCTGTGATTGACCTGCGACCTCAAGTACCATATTAGTCATAGAGGTTTTGGATAACACAGAGCAGGGCTCTGTTTCCCTCAGATATGAAATATTTTGTGAGATTTGTTTTTGGACACAAGTCTATTTTTGCAGGAGATTGATTCTTTTTTGTTTAAAGGGAAATATTGTGCCATTTTACATTGAGGATGATTGTGATATCACCATGGCTGTTTCGATTTCTCAGATATTATATCAGTGTGAGTATGTTGAGACTATTTGCTGCTGTCCTACAGGACAGCATGAAATGAAATGAATTTTGTTTTCAGGGAGTTTGGCAGACAATTTACAGACAGCAAAAATCTGGCTTTTTGATAGTGAAAATGTTTTCACAATATTAAAATCAAGAGACAGGAATTCTAATACATAGGTTTGTGCATTGAGATAAGCCCTATACCACTCTGCTAGATGCGGCTTCTTGTACAGAGTCATAGCTCATCGACTCTGGCTTTTTAGTGATATTGGATGCACTAATGTTGTTAAATCAGGCATGCTAGGGAGATGTGTTCTTGCACTCAGTGCATCTCCCATGTTTGTCCTGGAAGACAAATTGGATTAGCTGCTTCATCCCGGATTAACAAAGACGGAAAACAAAACAGTTTATGGAAATTCATCCGGCTCTTTGTCGATGTGTAGGAAAACTTGGTTGCTGCTTCAGTGTAGGCTTGAAATATGTTCATAATACTTCATAATTTCTTTTGGAAATAAATGAGTTGGGTTTTTTGACAAATGAGAGAACTGTTTGAACCAATCAAGATTAATTATGACGAGAGAGAAACAGAGAAGATACAGAGAGCAATGTCAAGCATTATTTCAAATTTAAATTTTCTGTAAAGTCTACGCTTGGGCATCGATGTGCAAGTAATATGCACATTGTTGATCTACATTCCTTCAAGTAAAAAATCAGAGAATATGGAGGTATGCCTAACTGATGACAAAAGAAAATGTGATGATTTCACACCTGTATAATAGAGCACATGTCATGTGTTATCAACGCACATCAACAACGTATCACTCAACGAAATGAAAAGCACAGGTGGACAAGCGTTCTAAAATTGTATTATCATCAACATCACTAGACCTTTACTTCAATGTATGTAGACTGTAGACTTACAGATGGAATATGGAATATGCTAGATTGATGAGCAATATTTCACTTTTATATAGCGCTTGATACATCAATGATGTCTCTATTAAGCGCTTTACAGATTACCCCTGTTATCGGACATCTATATTAGTTGTCTGTAAAAGCACTTTTCAATATAGGCCTATAATTGTAGGCTAGAAGAACAACTTTTTCATGCTCTTGTGTGGCTACTCATCCAAATTTGAAAGGGTCTTCCTAGCTAAATATACAAACACTAGCAGGACCCGCGGAAATCCGCGGGATTCTAGAGGGGGCGGGGGTGTAAATAGATATATAGAGACTGTCTAAATTAAAACCACCTAGAACTTTGCTTGCCATTCAGGCCATTAAAAAAATATACATGTTGAGCGTTCCCGCCCGATTCCTTTTTGGGGGCCCAGAGCTGCCAACTAGTACGGATTTTCCGTAATTGGTACGGAAATCAACGGCAATTACGGAAGCACGGAAACCCCTTCAAAAATTACGGATTCCCCGATTTCTGGACATGCCTATGTATTAACACATGCATTATGCATATGCGAGTGTTTTAGCGGTAATGATCGCGATACTTCCCGGGCCTCGGCCCGGTGGTTAACTTTTGAGCGCACGGAAATATCATCCGCGCCTCAGCCACGACCACTGCACACACATGTAGCTACCATCGAAAGATATGCACACCGCCCTGCCTATATGGGCTGCGTGTGCTAGCTTTCAGCATGCAATATATATCGGGGAGACGGCAAACTCGTCCCAAGTCCATTTAGCCACCTTGCAAACCAACCCGTACGGTACCATGTCCATGTGTAGTTTATAGCAGGTCTACAATTTTTTTCCCCTTAGTGATGGGTTCTCATTGTTATGATAATAAAAGTACGACTCGACTAATGATGAAGATGATGATGATGATGATGATGATGATGATGATGATAATTGTCATAAGGAAAATGAATGTACTTCCTTGATTAAACTTGAATTTATATTCAACAATTATTGTCATTGTGTTTTATTTCACATTATTTGTTGGATCATGTTTATTCATTTCATTTTATTCATATACCCCTTTTCATTGTTGATAACAAAATATGATACACGAATAAATTTTGAATGAGCTGACACACAAAGTTTTGACCGATACGAAAGCGCATGCATGGTGGATGTGCTGAAACAAGTGGCACGATATTTATCTGGGCGAAATATGCATTGGCCGAGTGTTACACTACCGCATGTGCAGCAGGTCGGCCGTGGTCGCGTCAAACTTCGAGTAACCGACGGAGAAAAATGACTTCAACTTCATCGAAGAAGCGTTCTAAAAAACTGCAAACCTTCTCAGGTGATTACACCACGAAATGGTCATGCATTGTTCCGTCGAAAAGGAATACAAACAGTGCCTGTTGTACACATTGCTCATCCGATTTTGGAATTGGTCATGGCGGTTCGAACGATATCCAGGTACATCTGAAGTCGGTGAAGCACCGGACTGCAGCGGCGGAGGCAAGTTCCAATTCCCGCAGTCATGACATCGCCCAGTTTTTCGTCGCAAAGGACAATTCTGTCACGAACGCCGAAGTGAAGTTTACTTAATTTTTGATAGAGCACAACATCGCGTTTTCAGCAGCAGACCACCTTTCACAACTTGTCAAAAATGCCTTCCCTGACAGTAAAATTGCAAGTAAATAGTAAACAGGGTAATGATACATCAATCCTCTAATAACCATTGTTTTTTTTATAGCACTTAAAATGATGTTATAAACAGAATGTTCTTGTTTTTACTTCAAGTCCTGTCATTCAGAGTGATGCTATTACCATGGTACTAGTAGTTTGTGTTGTGGTGTTGTGTGCAGCTCTACAATGTACGTGCAAATGCAGTCTTCTTGATGTTGAAAGCGCCGCGCTTGAAATTACTGATTTCCATCCAAAATTACTGATTTTTAGCTTTCAGATTACTGATTTTGGTTTCAGAGGTTGGCAGCTCTGGGGGCCGCCTCCTATTTTTTTTTTTTTGAAATTTTTTTGATTTTTTTTTTTTTTTTTTTTTTTTTTTGAAAGAAAAAAAAACAGCGTCCCCGCCTGCTTACTTTTTGGGGACCGCCTCCTATTTATTTTTTAAATTTTTTAAATTTTTTAAAAAAAATTTAATTTTTTTTTGTAATTGTTTAATATTTTTTTTTTTTTTTTTTTTTTTTTTTTTTTGAAAGAAAAAAAAACAGCGTCCCCGCCTGCTTCCTTTTTGGGGGCCGCCTCCTATTTTTATTATTTTTTTTTTTTTTTTTTTTTTTTTTTTTTGAAAGAAAAAAAACATGAAAAGCACTGCATAAATGTATTTCTGTTTTTAAAAAAAGAAAAAAAAAAAATTGTCGGCCGCCATCTTGAAAAATAGCCAGAGTGTCAGGGAAAATGTACGGAGCGGCCATTTTGAAAAAAAAAGAAAAAAAAAAGGGCCTCCTCCTTCCCAGTTTTCGAAAAAACAGGACGCTAAACATGTTTTTTTTTTTATTTGGCCTTATATATAAAAAAAAACAAAAAACGATCCAACTGTACCTGTAGTTATTCTTTAAGCCATTGCGTAGAGTTCCGTAGTGTGGCGTACCGACTACGCAGAAATTAGGCTGCATATTAATGGGAAAATAGTCCCTGCATAGGTTATGCGTAGGCTGGCGTACAGGTTTGCTTATGGTTGCTTACTGTGTAGAAAGCTTTTACTGCTTTGACGATATGGCGTAGGGTAGCGTACTGTTGCGTAAAAAGGCGTACTTTCTGCGTCAAGTTTCTACGCCGAAAGTACGCGAAAAAAATTAAACATGTTGAATTGTTTTCGTTCATCTTGCGTACCTCTTTCCGTCCCTCAGCATATAGTAACGTAGGCCAGCGTAGTTGGTACGCAACACTACGCAACTCTACGTATTGACCCCACGCCAATTAGTGACCCGCAAGTGTCACAAATAAAGTATTAAAAATATGCTCATCTGACCCTAAACGCCTAAACCCCCCAAGCTTTCGGGGGTTTATGGCCCCTTGAAACCCGTGGACCCCACGCCTATATTGTATATACACTCAACTCGCCGCGATCTGATCTCTCCCCCCCCCCCAACTTTGAAGAACGTAACCCCCGAGCTTTTGGGGGTTTATGGCCCCTTGAAACCCGTGGACCCCACGCCTATATTATATATACACTCAACTCAGTACCCGCGGAAACCGCGGGATTCTAGAGGGGGGCGCAGGCAAAAAATTAAGATTTTCATTTCGGGGGCTCCATTACAAATTTTTGGGAAATTTTTGGGGGCTACCTTTTCAACTTTCGGGGGCTCTTTTTTCTGGGGCTACTTTTTCATTAATTCATAAAAGGATAGGCCTACACTTTGTTGAGATTTGTTTAGTAGGCGAAGGTTTCAGGCTTAATACTTCATAGGTCTAATTGCCTATTTAAAAAAACAACATTTTTCTAGTTCAATAACTAAGTTTTCATGCATTGCTTTGATGCAAGAACTGTAACATTTAATAGATCTAGATTGTGATTATTTCTGACCATGAATTTCGATAATCATTTTTCAAAGTAAAATTTTCACAAGAAAATCAGACAGTCGTTTAAAAACGTAGACATTAGTAATACTTTTACTAATTCTAAGCTCAGGTTTCGTAAATCTATTCACGAAACTATATTGAAATCGTGATGCAAACCAACAGATAACAATTTCAAAGTGTCAAATCTCTTCGACTCGAGCTCAGCTCAGCTGATCGAACTCGCACACACTCCAGCGTAACTCCATGAAGCTCGAACACCGACGCCGCAGGCCTCGGAAGCCTGCGGTGCGCGGTGACGGTGTTACACTGCACTGTGTGTGTGAGGACTGAAGGCAGCTTGCGACTGCAACTGTCAGTCCAATGATTTTCTTGTGAAAACTTTCCTTTAGAAAGTGATAATCAAAATGTAGTATACATTAACCGTCATAATCACAAAATAAGCTTTGATTTCATACCTCCATTCACGAAAACTATATAAAAATCGCGGCAATAATGATGGAAATAGGTCTCTAAGTTTGGACGTGGACGGGAAGCTTCGTGTGTATCTCTGTTGCTTGTGCAGCGCTACTACAAAGGATATAGAAAGATGCTTTACTCAGGTAATCCCGACCCTGTCCATCGTGCATTTAATACGCAACTTAATGTGAGTGGATAGTCATCGGTCGTGTGTCTACGGATGCAATGTTGAATATCCATGAGGTATCTCTGTCGTCACGCATATCCTGCATTATGCATGTCGCGTCTGTTTTCGCCCTGGACGTCGACACGGAGGAGGACCTCGGGCGGAGTATAGCCAATTCGCTAGAGTAGACTCTCCCGCGGACGACGGCACCGGGCACGGGTACCCCGAGGGCAGGGTTCGGGAGGAGATAGCCGCACCAACTTGGGTCGGCGATCTCATTAAAAAACAATAGAATACAAAGGCTCGCCGAGACGTCGCGCCCCCCGCGGAGCCTTAGCGTATTACTATTATAGATTACAGGTAGGCCGAGGTGTTTAGGGCCACATGGGTATTATAAACTTGGTCATTGGATTGCATGGTCAATAATACCCCTTGTGGGTCTATAGATCTTGAGCCTTTGAGGAAACTGGACCTGGAAGCAAACAATAAGGTTTTACATACATGTAAGTAGCTTATTGATCAACTTGAAAGACCCTTAACTTCTTAAGTCAATGCTAAGTCTACAACTGTATCAGATTACACAATGTAACAAGGGATTAGTGGGTGTTAATCTTGGCTATTGAAAAGAGATTAGGGGATGCCAGACCAATTTGATCAAGTTTATAGTTACACTCTACAGCTTCATTCAACAGGTCTTTTACCTGACAAATTAGGTTCAAGCCTAATTTGTATGGAGACCAATTTCAAAGTAGGCTGAGCTTCAATGCAGTTAGTAGACTGAGTAGTAGGCCTACTTGATAACAATAATTATCATGATGGTTTTGTAATGTTGTCAATGGGGAAGAGAAGAAAATAGGAGGTACACAGAGAGCAGCCCTGGGTATTGTACATGTAGCTGAGTGGTTGGAGCAGTTGTAGGACTAGGACTCAGTAGGAGATCCAGGTTTGAGACGGGTCAATACACTTGGCTTTGGGTGGGACTTGAGACATCCTGCATTTCTAGTCCCATGGACAGGATTCAAAGTAATAGGTTTACTTGAATTGCTTTGTAGCATTTGCTCTAGTACCACTCCTTTAGAAGTGGTAGTGCTGCCATGAATCTTACACATGTACATGTATGTAGACCATTCACCTAGGTACTATTTACATGTGGTGCATACAGTGTAGCTACCCCACCCGACCTGAACGAGAAAATTAATCTTGTTCAATATAATTTGTATATATTTTCCTAAGATTATACGTGTACATGACTCATTTTCACATTGTACATGTAGGTATTCACCACAAGAATTGGAAAGAATACATGAGGCACAATTTAAATCATCAAAGCTTCAATAATTTTACATGAACATGTGCACAGATGCATTTCACAAGTTCCAATGTTCTTTGCCTTTCCATAATTGCACACACCCTATTCTGTTATTCTGTACCAATTGAGCATTAGAATGAAAGTGTCCATGGAAAACCTGTATTCAGCATCTTTTATTGACACCTCTCCTATTCACACTGCACAGCAGGACCCTGAACCCTGACAGCCAGCGTAAGACCCTGATGTAATGGGGAATAACAAATCGGACAAGAATAGAAAGAAAACTCAACTCATTAGACTTGTTCACACTTACAAAGTCTTATCTCTGTATAATTTGATCGAAGGAAAATATGCTTGAAAATTGTAGATGTGCAAAGATCATTTTACAGGATTGCTAGTCACATTATGAACTGATCGAGTCAGATATAAACATTCATTTATTTAGTGTTGTTGCTCTTGCACTGTTTAAAAATGCTTGGCACCTGTTGCATATATTTTCAGAATGAAATGAAAATTACTTTTCCAGTAATTTGTTGATTAATACATGTATGTAAGTTAATTTTTTTTCATTATGTATTACATTGATTTTCCCTATTTTTTTCACAAAACCAACCCATGCTAAATATGTCTGCATATGATATCTTCAAGTAGATTTCTTTTGCAGATTGAAATTATCAAGAAGAAAGGGTCAAGTATGAATGAAGGTTTTCGCAGAACACGTTCTAGCTATTGTCACTCAGTAGTAGGTAGTAAACATCTGCCACGTTGATTTACACTCCCCATGGTGAGATAACTGAACTGGGTGGAGCTTGACTGAAGAGAGACAGAGAGAGAGAGAGAGAAAGAGAGAGAGAGAGAGAGAGAGAGAGAGACAGACAGACAGAGAGAGAAAGAAAGAAAGAAAGAAAGAAAGAAAGAGAGGAGAGAAAGAGCGGAGAGAAAGAGCGGAGAGAAAGAGAGAGTGGGAGGAGAAAGACAACAGAGGAGAGGAGAGAGAATGGAAACGAGAGAGATCTTCATCTTCATCTTCATGGTTTATAGGCTCCAGCTAACCCTGTGCCCTTAAGAAAGTGGTACTGGTGTCATTTCAAGAAGCAGATAGAGCAGGACCTGACGAATCAATCTTTAAATGGAAGAGATTTACATCAGATGAGAATGTTGTTAGCACGTTCCTGGTATCTATTAGTACACACAGGTTTTGTAGCCTTTGAAGCATTTATTTTGGATGCAAAGATCACACAATAGTTGAGAGCTTTTGTAGAACTACCCAAGAACCATAGGTTGTCTAACTCCAGAGTGCATGTGTCCTTGTGTACATAGACCTACCTAGATTAATTGATTGGTCATTGGCCCCTGTGACAGTATCACCTATAGCTTCATTGAACATACTCAATCAAATTCCATTGAAACGAAGGAAAATCAATATCATCCATTCATCAGCTCATTTACCAATGGGTTATGTAACGCTAGCTTGACATAATAAGCGTAAGAGTGACTGTCCATGGGAGCACCATGTTGTTGGTATTTGAATGTGGATGACTCTTCTGATGACCTTCAGAGCTACGTCTAGGCATATCTCTTGACTGTGCGAGACATTCACATTTGGATCCTCAGGACCTCATTAGGGCTTTAGGTAAGAATTGTCACAGCAGGACACATGGACACCCAAAATATTAGACCTTACCTCCTAATTGCAAAATTGTTACAAATAAGGGTGCACCTTAGGGTGCATATAAGCTTAAATTTTGAAGGCAGAATGAGCGATTTGTAACGCTCATCGTAAACGCTCACCGTAATCGCAGTTCCACGGTGTACTGTTCATGCTCACTTCTCTGGCTCCTGGCTCCATGCGTAGACCCACTAGAGGTCAGTACGTTGACCCCATTTAAACGCGTTTACAAATTGTAAACGCATCTTTTTGAGAGTTTACGATCGTGATCGCCGTTTTTCGGTGCTTCTACAAAAGTGAGCATGGACGCAACCGTGTTTTAAACTAAATGCGTAACAGATGCCTGATTCTGGCCAGAAAAAGTTCAGCATAAACACGCCCTTAAAGTTGTTAATCTGGACCCGAACAAAACAGTGATTTACGGTGATTTTACCCTGTGTTAGGCAGACTAGACCTTGTATATATTTTAAGATTTAAATAATACCTATTATTGTAAAATTGTAAAAACGAGCGTAGATATTTAGCCCACTATTTTCAGGATTTCTCTGGATATTTTCTCGACCGAATAGCCCCCTAATTGCAACTGCGGGCTGATGAGGATGCAAATTAGCTGGCTGCTTTGAACAGGCTAGTTAAAATAGCGTAAACTTTATACTTTAGTCTGATGACGACAGGCCTGAACAGGCTTGATTCTAAGCTTGCTGTGTCATAGTAACCATAGAGATGGCTGATTCAACCACTGTATAATTGATCTTTTATTAGGCCCTTGCATCTTAGAGATGATAACTCCCTATGTACAGAGCAAGTTGAGACATTGCACTGTTATTTTATAGATAATGTATATTGATATTGTGCATTATGAAAGATGAAAAGTTAAGGTGCCCCCCTCTCTCTCTCTGTAGTTACTAGCTTGCAGGGTTCCAAAAATGCAAATGAGTTTATCTGTCAGCCAATCAAAACAGAGGAAATATATTTTCAGATCGAACAATTTGCAAGCTTGCAAGCTCGCAACAAGCTTGCTGCAAGCTTACAGGCAAGCTTGCAAAAAGCTCGCAGGCAAGCTTGCAAGCTTGCAGATTCTTAGACCTGAAAATATATATCCTCTGTTTTGATTGGCTGACAGATAAACTCATTTGCATTTTTGGAACCCTGCAAGCTAGTAACGAGCTTGAAACAAGCTCGCAGATCAAGCTTGCACCAATTTTCATAAGGGCTCTCCCCTCTCTCTCTCTGTAGTTGAGACAAAACCAATTGTGAAATCAAATAGTATGGAATAAACTTATTTTTCTTTCCTACTAAATTCATTTTGTCCTCCAGTTCAAATGACTATATGGTAGAAATTCCATTGGCCAGAAAATGGCATGAAACATTGATAAATTGCTTGTTTATGGTGGTTCTTACGTTGTTAGTGTTGATTAAGTTCCAAACGTTAACGACAAGGTTACAGTGTACATGTATGTTGCATTTGTTTATGCATGTTATAAAAATGGGATCTGGACTGAGCCAGAAAACGGTAGAGGAGTGTCCATGCCCTAGACTTTGACTCCTATCACCTTTCTCTTTATCTCTTGATGTTTTTGTTTTCACAGTGACTCTTGTGCACACACAGGACCGTTCCTCCAGCCTGTACTATCTGTACATGGTTAAGACTCGATAACGTTTATTTGCAGAACATTTTGAGTGACTGGATTATGTATTAATCAGGTGTTTGCGAAAAGGAATAGGGCGATCTTGTAGTAACTGCTTGTGAAAAGGAGTAAGGAAACTGAAAGCATGATATGTCTCAGTTACAGTACTATACTTGTAGTGCAGGTGAATTGGTGTTTATCTGATATGTTGACACAAGGAACAGCTTTATAATACCGGCCTATAAACACTCTGAATGGTCGTACATTGTAGAATCAGCTACAGGTACTGCATTTACTGGTGTAGGTCAAGTCTATATTCTTCCTTTACTCTAGTACAAAGAAATTCTTCTGCATGACACAATGTACCTGTTCATAATAATTTTGCTTTGTTTTTCTTCTTCATTGTTTGTGATGCTTCCTTTTATTTTTTTAAATATTTTTAAAATATCTCTAAAAAAATATTGATTTTGAATAAGAAGGGGGTTAGGACAATATTTCATGTACACTGTAGGCCTACACAAATATATACAATTACCTAGTAGTGTTATCTAGCAATTGAAAAGGGGACCAGATCTGTCACTCATGCTATTTATATCTCACACCTTTTATCACCTTTTATCAGTACATGTGTAGGTCAAGGGCTGCTTACAATCCTACTTTTTATTTAATTTATATTGTATGATGTCATTCCGTACAATGAAAAGAAACCATTTCAAAGCAAACAATGGTCAAACTTGAAGTCCCTGGAGCTGGCTGGACGAACCTCATTAGTAAGCCTCATTAGCTCCAAGCAGATACCAAACCGATACTGATGTTTTTTTTCTCTTTCTGTCCAACTCTTTGAGAAAGGCCCATGCAAACTCAGGATGCAGAGAATCAATAGAACTGGCGACAGTAACGGATCTTTTCCTTTTGGCACTTTACTAGTCTCAACTCCAGACTAACAGTGGTAATGGAATTATCCCCATCGTGTACTCTGATTGACCTGTGCACAATGTACATCCTGTTTTGTTATTAAGTGAGTACTTGACCTGAAGTTGTGTTTTTCAAACATACATGTACATGTATGTAGAGTAATCCTGTATTTGCTCTGGTGACAATTGCTCCGGGCTTTATTTTGCCAGGAAAATAGGTTAGGATTAAGGTTGAGATTGGGGTTTGGAGTCTAAGGTTGAGATTCAGGGGTAGGGTTAGGTATACATGCAGATGTATAGTGTTGGGTCCGGGTTCTATGGCAGGATTATCAGTTTCTGCAGGAAGTAACTGCAGAGAAATTGTCACAGGAACACATGTCCTACAACCATATTGACACCTATGCTTGACATTTACTTACAAGTAACAAACTTAGGAATATGGTTAAATAATAATGATAAATCCATAAACAGTGACCTGTGTTCAAGTGGTCCCTCTTTGAGACGGGTTTAATCAAATATGATCCTGGCACTAAAGAAATATTGTGCCTTGAGGTAGTTAAGCACTTATCCTGCATAAATGCGCGCATAAATATGCCACGTGGAAATGTGTTTCTCCAGAGGCAGTATGGAGTATTAAGCGTGTTTGACATTTCATACACTTGTACATGCATTTGAATATAAGAAGCGTTGAATCACATCCTCCGGAAAGTCTACAATGAGAACTGACAGTTAAAATACATGAGCGAGGAATCCAATAGAATCATGCCGTGAACAGCTTTGTTAGATAAAAGGCCTCTGATAGCTTCAGTGTATTAGTGGTTGAAAGCGTAGAACTTGCTCAAAGCGGTTCATAGAATGCATTTTATTGATTACCTATGCCTGTATTGTTCAATCGCCTTAAGTCATTCTGTCCCGCCATTCGAGTTGGGTCACTGTCCCCCTTTTCTGTCATTGTACCCCCCCCCCTTTCTACAGGTCAACTGTAGGTCAATGTTACTGGCTGAAAAAATTGTTTAGGGATCACTTACGTGTAAATTGCTTTTCAAAGGAAGCAATAGTATCCTAGGCCCTAGGGTGCCTTTTATAAAGTGTTTGATAATCTCAAGAAGAAAACGTTGCACATAGGTACTGCAAACTGATCTCGAAGTCTGACACGTACAGTCTGTATCATACCATGGATATGCTACCAACCATACATGTACCGGTATATCCCTGCACAAACCATATGTTCATGTACAGAGTATGCACTACCTGTACCGGTATGCACATTTACTAGCCGACTGCATCAGTGCAAATTAAGAGGGACGTGGTACACAAGTACACAAATAACTCAGATTCAAATTTTGGCGGACCCTAGTCCTCGCACCACGAGGAGAGAGAGAAATAAAGGAACACACTAATTACCAGCCTTTGTCTTCACACGCAGGCCCTTTGAATCACCCAACCCCAAAGACCACAGTCAATTCGCACTTCCTATCCAATGTTGATCAACGAAGAGCCTGTGCCA
Source organism: Strongylocentrotus purpuratus (assembly GCF_000002235.5). Lineage (NCBI taxonomy): Eukaryota > Metazoa > Echinodermata > Echinoidea > Camarodonta > Strongylocentrotidae > Strongylocentrotus > Strongylocentrotus purpuratus. Next base: position 23,271,382 of record NW_022145600.1, on the reverse strand, counting down.
GGAGTCTAAGCCCTGCTAATTCCCTCCTATTCATTTTGCGCCATCCATCGGAGTACTATGCATACTACTAATGCCATTCATTACATTTGAAAAGCCTTAGCATTGAACTTTGAGCGAGACTGTTGGTATACTGTCTGTAGTCGAGTCTCTTTGCATTACAGGCAGCGCTGTTGAGCCAAACCTCCCCTCCCTTCTTTCGATCGTTCTCTCTGGAATTTATCTTGTTGGAATATATATATTCACCCAGGCTGCATTGTGTAATGTATTTCTAGCCCAAGGTCGATGCAACAGGAGTGGATATTATCATATTAATTTCAGGTATGTAACTACATGAACCAGTGGAGCCTGAGATCATATATCTTCAGGAGTGTGTTTTATGGGGGTATGTGTTGTGTGATTTATCGGCCATGCTATGCTGACAGAAAACTATCTTTGTAACCTTGCCACATAGCATCACGCTCTTCTCTCTCGTAGTGCGGTGACTATTATGCATGCAGCAGCCATCGTTGTTTAAATCTGGAATAGGATTTGGCATGCACAGTATGTTTCTGGCTCTATTGAATGGTCATCTTTAAATCACAAGATAACTGTGAAAATTGTCAGATTCAGACAAAAAGGTATGTTTACACTGGAGGATAGACCAGTACAAAGTCGTGATTGATGAAGAACAAAAAATATTCCCTTATTGATGCATGTGGTAAATGCTTTATTCGTATGACACAAAATAAGAGAATTATAGCAATCTATTTTTAAATTGTAATAGTGTAATGATGCATGGATATTGTTACATGGGCCTGATGGAGAAAGTCATACAATGTACCTGCTATTCTTCTTTATTTAAATACATGTGGTTAATTTAAGCGTGGTATTGTTCAAAGTGATTTATTAGATGTTGAGGTTGGAAAACTGATTGCCTTAATCTAAATCTCCATTTCTCATTACAATTGTGGAATAAAACAAGTAGAAATTTATGAAAAAAGGAAAGGAAAAGAATCTTAACCAGTCATAATTTGGAAGACTGCAAGTGATGTTGTCACGCAAACTGTTATGCATTACATTATTGAATATTATTGTTGCAGTTACATGTACATTATATGCAATTTTTAAGTCGCAAATTGTCAATTGGACTTTTATCTTGGAAGACGACTGGGAGATCTACAGAATTACATGTACCTCACTCCCGTATATCGATGATGATGATGATGAATTGCAGCTCATTCTTAGCAGTTTGAAATTCTGGAGGACATTTAAATACCCACTCTTTCATCAGAAGTATGGAAATAGTGGAATCGTGACCACACGTCTGTGGCTGAATGCTCTTTCCAAGGGCACCGTCTGCTATGAAAGACATGCTCTTTGTCATCCATGCTAGGTGTGATACGTGTATGGATGAAATAGCTGGGTTCACACAATATTTTAAGTTGTATTAAGTTTAATCTGTGAAGATTTGTTAGTGTGAACAGAAAGCATGTCTGTGGCTGAATGCTCTTTCCAAGGGCACCGTCTGCTATGAAAGACATGCTCTTTATCATCCATGCTAGTTGTGATACATGTAGGGATGAAACAGCTGGGTTCACTCTACATATTAGTTCTATAAAATTTAATTTGTGAAGATTTGTAAGTGTGAGCAGGAAACATGTATTAGTAAGATACCTGGGTGATTACTCAGGTGTTTGTATGTACAGTGCGTCCCAGAAAAAACGAAACCGAGAAGTATCGATGTTTTATCATAACTTAATCACAACCATAATTAATGAATGATACATATTTGGAAAGCTTAGTCTCCTCTTTTAGTTGATGCTATTCACGTGATGCATATTTCACGCATGAGTGATTAAAAGCAATTTGAAGGAAGGAAACCAAAAAGTAATTTGGCGGTCGGTATCTGAATTTCAAAGAAAAATTCATATTTTTAGAAAGTTCATTTTCTGCTCTTTCATATGATACCTTTTCTGGGACGCACTGTACAGTAGACACAGAATGTTGAAAGTTCAGGCTGGGAAATATGCTGCAGCTGATCATGCAAACTTTCAAAATATTCTAATAGTAACAAGTCCCTTGCCCTTCATGAGCATGATATACAATATTTTTCTTTGATAGTTACTAGACAAGAATTTTTATGACCTGAAACCTTTGCAACATGTGTGTGTTAGCGTGTGTCAGCCATAACATGTATGGAGGCAAGAAAGTTTTGTGGATTGCTTAAATACATAGTTTCATGATCGTATGATAGTGAATTTAATCATGGTGTGAATACTTTTGCGAACCTTTACCACTCACAAAATTTGAAAAAGTTCTATGCTCGCAAAATTTCAAATTACACATCACCTACAAGAAAATGAAGTTCTTGAAGATTTGTATTATAAAACGACAGCATCTTCAATGAGAACACAACTATCTAGTCTAGTCTGCACACATGCCGTGCGCTCCTTCAGTTCCATTGAAGCTCTTTATCGGCCCCATTCATGGAACGAAGCAGCTTGGAGAGCGAATGTGGTCGGTATTGATCGGGAATCCTTTGTGGTGATTGAGGGCTAAGCTGTTGATGACCTTGAACATGTGCGGAGATGCAGACAACATTGATTGCAATGGCGGGAGATAAAGCCTTCATGTTTGTTTTTCACCATTCTGTGATGCTGTGTAAGATTTGTGTGTACTGTATGCGTGCGGCGATGAAAAATCATTTCAGCTATGAAATCAACAGATGATTATTATAGAATATTAAGGATGAGGGGAAAATCATATAAAACTTACTTCACAAAGTGTTCTCATCAGTACATTAGCTAGCATAATATATATTTATTTTGATTATAAATTCATCTTGAATTGTTACAAACTGTCTGTGTGATCTACACATCCTTTTTTTTTTTGTCTTGCTAAATTTTTGTTACATGAGGTTTTTCGTTATATTGTGTGTTTTACTGTTGGCTGTGTGACTGACCACAATTCTCGCTACCCTAAATAGGTACGAAAATCTCGAAATTCGCGAGACGAGGTAATTTTCACTCTCTCGGGTCGTCACTACAACTTCCGGTATAGAGTCCCATCCCGCTGGCGCTAGCGCCTGTGTTCTCCAATGAGACCAAAATTATTCCAGAAAAAGTATTTGGGATAGCCTTTGGCATAACCATCTGGATCAATCTGCTCCTTATCGAAATGTCTCGAACAAAGCCGCGATTTTTTGGTCAAATTCACTTTGTCCTTGCGGCGAATCAAGCGCAGCCATGTCGCTCGTGTTCCAGCTTCGGTGGGAAATTTCACCCAAGTCACGGCCTTCATCCACCCCCATTTTTCAGGGTTCTTACGCTTGGAATCATGAGCCCAGCACTGTGCAGCCTCACAAAAGAAAACCATCGTCACTGATGTCAAAAGACGCAAAAAACAACGAATGAAATGTTCAAATAAACGTTGAAATATTTGCGAAAAAAAACCAAGACCGAGCAGACGACATATTCGGTGCATACACGTTGTGTGGCGACGGCGTTTTACGTTTGCGCTATCGCGCCTAGTAATATAGCGCCTGCACAGGAAGCTGTAATGTCGACAAGCTATCCCATAATGCAATGCGCGTTTTCAGGATTTTCCCCGGATCTCGGCAGAATCGCTATTTGGGGTAGCGAGAATTGACAGGACGATGAGGCCAGTCTTGAATGGGATGATTACATCTGAACATTTCTGATGGATGGTTCTGAATCCATGTCGGTCGAGACACCAGAGCTTGTATTCCTTGTGTGTTTTCGTCACAAGACTGACAGGGGACGAGGGGGGTGATGAGAGATATTTGTAGGTTGACGTGCATACCGGGTACATGTATTTACCTGGCGAAAGGAGATACTGGTCAGACGCGAAGGTACGAGGAGTATATACTGTACATGTAGTGACCAGTCTGTCGGTCGTTGGATTGCATTTCAGTATCTGTCTACATAAGAATTGGAGTCAGAGTAAAGTGCACGGCTCGCTGCACGGTCTCTACCTGTTGGCCTGGATCAGGGCTTTGATTTGTCAAACTTTGAATTGTGAAATGGAAAAATGAACTGATTGACAGACTACTTTCATACTGGCTACTTGATAATGCATAATTCTGAGAGAATTGGACTTGCCTGTAGTTTTTCTTTTCTTGTATTTCATTGTGCACTGAAGCCAGTGTAATGTTGATTGTAGATGGTAGACCAGCATACTGCCTAATGTTTAGTCTTCTCTGTTTGAAAGCATGATGAGGCTTGATGAAATTGAACATTATTGAAACTAATGGAAATGCATCCAGTATTTTCTTTAGAACAGCTCAATATTTCAGTCTCTGTCATGAAATTTATGTCTCCTAGTCCTTGGTACTTTTTGTGTCTTCTTATACAAATCAAAATTAGTGATGTTAGAAAAACAACACAGAACTACACATTCCATTCGTATGCTCTGCTACAATACCACCAAGCAGTGCAGAGATGTTGTTTGGGCATTGAAATCTGTTTGCAAACTAACTTTATCAACTTGATTTAATGGCAAGATCAAACACAGGGTATGTTTGCCCTGGTTTATAAGCTCTTGTCAGATAATGGCTAATCTTGATAGGGGATGATCCTAGGAAATGAAAAGAATTAAAACAAGATTTTGTTGAGATGGAGCTCTCCTACTGTCAAGAAATCAAAAATCTGAAATCTGAAAGTACATGTATACACTTTCAAGATTAAGTTGGAGTTCTTGTCATGTGATTGCAATATTGCATTGTGAAAACATATATGTGGAAGGGATTGTAAAAGGCAGATCATGTAACCAGATAAGTATTTGTGTATACTGTGAGGTTTTTGGAATCATCAAAAATGATAAGAAATTGGCCCAGTTTTGCTTTAGGTCACATGTAATGTTAATGAGACTGTATATAGAAATGTGTAGAAGGGACTACATAAACATGTGGCATGAAGGTTGTGCAGGTCCACAACCGTTAGTTATAAATTGTCATATTTCTATAAATATTAGGCTGTTTGAAGAGCCATTCTTTTCTGGGGACATTTTCTCTATGATACTCTTCCACACTATTAAACATAAAAATTATTAAAAATGCTCCCAAATTATTTTTCATCTTTCCCATAAATCAACCTTCAATTCAATGCTTGTACTTGGCACTCCCATATGAATATTGCTTATTTTTTATTAGCCATTTTCCTTTCTTTTCCCTAATTTAGAGTTGTCCTTTTTATAGGTCTCACCAGATCATTGTGAAAATTCATTAATGTAGTGGTTAGATTTGCTCATAAAAATGTTTTGTAGTTGTAATTTTAATGAGCCTCCATTTTAATTTGAATGGCAATATGTTTCTGTCTTATTGAAAGCTATACCTCTTGGTATAATTGAATTCAATTTTATTAGAAACTTTCCAATATTGAGAAAACATGTGCAGTGTTTTAAATGAGGTAAATTAAACGCCACTGTAGCAGTATACAGCGCATGCCCTTGCCCTTCAATCGGAGTAGCATGCATGCTGCACCCTTTTTGTGTTCAGTACTTGTATGGAGGTTTGTCTGATTTGGGTGCTTTCATACAAAGTTGATAATTGTATACTCATATACACAATTCAAGGTTACAAATACATGTGCCTTGAAGAGCTTTTGTGGAGCGTTTTCTTTGTGTTCTCATTTTTTTCCATGGGCATGAAACTACAAAAAATAATTTGTAATAATGTTCTTGCATTGACCCAGTGTATGATGTGTGGACAAAATGACAGGTGGGTGTACATGCTTTTTTAAATGTGGAAACATCAGAGCAGTTCCTTATTTCACCATTACGATTTTCTCTGATGGAAGTATGGTATTGGTAAAGTGAAAATGACAGGTGTTTTACTATAGTAATGGTGGTGATGATGATGATGATGATATATGATAATGATATATGATGATGATGATGATGCTGGCGAATCGGTGATGGTGATGGTCATGATGATGAAAGTAAGAATGATGAGGATGGTAATGATTGTAGTTATGGAAACTAATATGATATTATGATGGTGATGTGGAGAATGTTCGTGGCGATGTCAACTTTTGCGATTTTCGGGTGTGACTGTGAAGACAGCTAGTAGGCTTACATACATGTATGATGGACTTACGGGTTTCTACAAATGATGGAACTAAGATTCCTAAAATGTAGCTTATAATATCTTGGTGACATAAATAACTCACCTTACAAACGTGCAGACACACATCCAGCAGGATGGCAGACCCGTAATCAAAATTATTACATTTATTAAATATTCACATTATAAAACAAATTAATTTCTTTCTTGTTTTCACAGGTTGGTAGATAACTGGTAGACAGACACACCCCACACACACACACAAACACACAGACACATCCAAGATGGCCGACACGTTACCCAACGAGCTGGAGGAAGCTCCTCAGAGTCCCGCCATGAACGGCAAGTCGTCCGGGAAACACCGTGAGATCGACAACCTGGACTTGGACGATCCAGAGGTCCAAAAGGACATGCAGAGACCGGCACACATCAAGAACGACATCAAAGAGATGGACCGTAACAAGCGAGTCTCGCTCATTCTAAACAGCGAAGCTTTCAGAGAAGAACTAGAAGCCATCATCGACAGTCAACTAAAGGTAAGACTCGCTTGCCAATTCACGCCCGGCCCAAGGGAGAAAATGTTATTTGCATGCTTGTATTTTCATGTTGCTGTATTTAAACCAATATAATCATTTAAGTTATATAATTTTCACCAAAATTTGTGATCACCAGCACCTTATTTTTTAATGTCAGATTTGCATACTGATGATATTCAAATCTATCATGGGATTTAGTTTATATTTGATTGTTCTTGAAGGTTTACAGTCATTTCCTCTCTTCAATAGTAGAACATAATGTATTTAGGGCATTGGCCTACATGTATTCATGTATGTCACTTTACAAGTCCCCCTCCCCCCTAAAAAGAAATGTTTTTGTTGAAAAGGGAGTAAAATAGTGGTAATCTTGAGCTAGAGTGTTAAACATACAATACAAATTGCGAGAGGAAACGTTGCCTCTCCACCGAAGACATGTAGGCACTTCCTATGTATACGTTCCAACTTATTTGATAGAATAAGTAGTGTAGCATTCATAAGACCATTATTACATTGTATAGCATGGTTACACATTTAATAACCAGCCTGAAAATTCATACAGAATTGATTCAATATGTGCACAGTCCGCTCGTTATATTTACCCTCCAGCCCACTCATATTCAAATTCTGAGACAGGTAAACCTGTGAAGTGTAATGATAGATCAAAGTCTGAAAACCTATTCAGGAAACAGCTACATATCTTTCTCCAGACAATACCTTCCCATTTCAGTATCAAATTGATTTATGAACCCAGTAAATACTAGCACCATCTTGAAGTCTAAAAGTCATACTCTCCCAGTATTTTGTTCATAAAAATAAAATTAAAAATTATCGTAGCAATGATACAAGGTTATATTCATTACTACCAAGCAGTCTGCAAATGAGGTTGAATACATTGACAAGAACAGAGAGATACTCATGGCTAGGGAAATTCTATCTAATAACTGTACTTAAAAACAGAGGGACTGTTTCATCTAGTGAAGGAAAGGAGGGGGGGGTACAGAAGGGTTCAAGATCAAGATAAATACCAAGCAGATGGGGTAAGGTTACATCTCTTCAGATTTTATTTACGACATCTGCAATCTATCTTATATTCTGCTTTAATAGAGCCAGAAAGGCATAAACTAATGGTCTTTCGCTTCTAGTCAACGTCTTTCTGGTTACACTTGGTTTTTCGGCCTCCAGATGCATATGAGAAAGATAATATGCGAAGAGATGTTGATATCCAGTCTGTCTATGCTCATTATGATCAGTGAGTGGCCCGAGTGACTCGTATGGCGCCATTGAAATTAATGATTTGGAGCAAATAGAAGGAGATTCGAGAGACAAAGTCCTGACATTTAGAGGGGAAAAAATACGCTGGAATGATGATTGTAGAGCTCTGAATTGGTGTATTATGGAACTGTTAATATAATGTCCTATTTCAGTATTTTGAAATTTGCATATATGGAAAGAAAGACAATGGAGTGTAACCGTATAAATATTGTGCACTTTTTTGGTTTGTTGCATTTCTCAGCAAAACAATAGCAGGGTGATTAAGTATTTACTGCAATCATAGATTGTATTCCATAAAGAGTTTCATATTATCCTATTTTATTGCTTTCAAAACAAAATTCCTGATGGTTGTTTTGACTTCCAAAGTACATTTACATGTCGGTTGGCATTCTTACATGGCATATGATCCCACATAAGACTTACAAATAAAAGGATTTTGAATGGTCTGCAATGTCAGTAGTAGATGTAGATTTGAATAAGTAATTTTGTAAAGGCTCGTTGAATAAGTATTTTTTACTTGCATACATGCACACATACATAATAAACAAAATAATTTACGATAACATTCTCAAATAGCATTAGCGGAAACTTTCTTTGTCCATTCTTCAAAGTTATGAAACTTACTGGTTGTCCTTAACCCGCACGTATTATGAGATATTTCCTGTCCCTATCCAAACTATTACAAATATTTTCCTGTCCGTTGATATGCCATACCTGTACACAGACAGTTGTAAAGGAAACTGAAGGTTACCAGGGAGTTTCGTAATTTCCCCTTGCTTCACCTCACAGGCATCCCTAGCCGGACTATTAAACCTGACTATTAAACCGGACATTAAATCCTGTGAAGGTGGCTTCAGGATATGTCCAATTTATCGGTGTATTTTTCAGATTTCCACAACATCCTGATAGCATTAGCAGCTATTTGTTGTGATCTGATACAAATTTTTGATAATGGTTTTCTGGAGTAGAAAGTATGGGTTCTGAGCAGTTGTGTCTCAATGATGTGCTGTAGACTTGACCTTACAGACATCCCTGGTCGGACTAGCCGGACATCAGATACTGCGAAGGTGGCTTCAGGATAACCCTGTAAGTTGGGGCTCTGATCGGATCGGAAGATCGGAGCGACACCCTCGCACCTTTGATCGGTATCGGATCGGAAGAGCGACAAAAAAAATCGGCCGATTTTTTTTTTTTTTTTTTTTTTTTTTTTTTTTTTTTTTTTTAATGATGAAAATTTTCAAGTTTTTGGCTATCAAATGCTTAAAAAAACTTCATGGCTGGGATTATTTTGTCATTTAGAGTTGATGTAGACCATGTTTGTTGATATTTTGTGCCTTTTCATGACTTTGAAATTAATAATGTTGGTCTAAGAGCAGAGGCAAAACATGCGGGCCGCCATCTTGGATTATCAATGTAGGATAGGTATTTTTTTTTTTTTTAATGCCGAAAATTTTCAAGTTTTTGGCTATCAAATGCTTAAAAAAATTCATGGCTTGGATTATTTTGTCATTTAGAGTTGTTGTAGACCAGGTTTGTTGATATTTAGTACCTTTTCATGACTTTGAAATTAATAATTATTCGTCTAAGAGCAGAGGCAAAACATGTGGGCCGCCATCTTGGATTATAATGCATACCTACATTATAATCCAAGATCCAATCGCATGTTTTGCCTCTGCTCTTAGACCAATAATTATTAATTTCAGAGTCATGAAAAGGCACAAAATATCAACAAACATGGTCTACAACAACTCTAAATGACAAAATAATCCCAGCCATGAATTTTTTTTGAGCATTTGATAGCCAAAAACTTGAAAATTTTCGTCATTAAAAAAATAAAAAAAATACCTAGTCTACATTATAATCCAAGATGGCGGCCCGCATGTTTTGCCTCTGCTTTTAGACCAACATTATTAAATTCAAAGTCATGAAAAGGCACTAAATATCAACAAACATGGTCTACAACAACTCCAAATGACAAAATAATCCCAGCTATGAATTTTTTAAGAGCATTTGATAGCCAAAAACTTGAAAATTTTCGGCATTAAAAAAAAAAAAAAAAAAAAAAAAAAAAAAAATTCTGCCGATTTTTTTCCGATCTTTTTAATTGATCGGCGATCAGAAATTATTATCCGATCACCCCTGATCGGATCGGTATCGGCGGCCGATCCGATGATCGTTTACAGGGTTACTTCAGGATATGTCTAATTTATCAGTGTATTTGTCTGATTTCCACAACATCCTTGCTAATAGCCATTTGTTGTGAACTAATCTGATAAAAAGATGTGATAATGGTTTTCTGCAGTAGGAAGTGTGTATACCCGTAGGTTCGTAGCAGTCGTGTGACTTGTGTCTCATTTAGTAGTCTTATCAGTTAATTTGATTTGCAGACTAGACAGGTATAGGCATGATAAGGAGGGGGCGTGAGGGTAAGTTATGAAAATTAGGGCAAATACAATGAAAGAATACCTAAATGCATGTTGAAATAGGACCTGTACATTCTTGATAAAAATGAAGCGATTGACAGTGAAGCATTTCTCTTTGTAAGTCAGAAGTTTTCAAAAGCAGTGATGCATATTATATTATAGGCCTACATGTTGTGATACCAAGATAATTAATTTTTGAGATGTAACTTGGTGAAGGTTATAAAGTTTTGGTTACTGTCACAAATCATGTGATTCAATTTCTACATTTGTACACGAAATGCTCTAGGCAAGACTTCTGTTCTGCAAGGGAGATTATTGTCCATTGACCATCTGTCTGCTAGCATTCTATCAAACATAAGAAAGGGACACAATAACAGAAGGACAAATTGGAGACATTTCATTGTGGGATTTCATGGGAAGATAGTCATTTTTGGAGCTTCCCTGGATGTGGGTAAGGGATGACCCTGTGTTCTGTTTGTTGGCTGTTTATCAGACCAGTGAAAACAGAACGCTGTGATTGTCGCTCAGGTGCTAGCTGTGGTGGGAAATACTTGATGAATGAGTCAGACCCGTGGCCAGAGAATATTGTGATTTTAAAGGTGCTAGTCAACATTGAAGGATATAATTCAGTCCAAAGTACAATATGCAGAGAGATAAATAAATAAATAAGTAACATTAATGAAGCAATAAATAAAATAAATTAATGGATAAATAAACTGATCTAACTAAGTAATAAATAAGTAAGTAAAAATACAATTAAAAATCTAGCAAAAAACAAACAAAATAGAAACTACCACCAAATGAAATTTCTCTTTATAATTTGATTTGTAGATAATTGTGGCACATTTTACAGCTTGGATGTTTTCTAATTGCAATGAGGATTGTTTTTTCTCTCCCAACATTGTGGGATATGTTTTTAATCAGGGATGAAGCCTTATGAAATCATCTTGAAAGCTTTGGCCATCAGGGTGTGCACGAGGCTACATTGTAGATCATCTTGAAGGCTTTGGCCTTCACAGTGTGAAAAGGATTAGGTGTCCAATGCTATTTCTGAAATGGAACAGATAATTTATAAGTCTGTACCACAAACACAATCCCTGTAGGCCTACATATAAATGTATGTTTGATGTCTTCATAAGCTACTATTTCCTTCCTAACGATTTCTGAGAAACCATTTTCAAGGGAAACAAAAAATGTGGTCTTTGTAGACAGATGGTCACTAAAGCAGGTTTGACTGTATCAATTGGCATGGAGTCTGTGAACCAGACTACACGTTTATGTTTTGGGTCTGGAGGCCAAGCCTAAAGTCAGTCCTAGGAAGGTGATGATGATTCATGTCGCGGATACCAACATGATCCCATGTCATGTGGCTCCCGAGTGGGTCGTCACTGGTGCATGCCTCATGAATCCAGAACATTACCTACAGGTAGGGACGACTTAGTTTGCAGGTACGAACCCTTGTCAACCTTGTCTGTCATAGTGCGTAACAGAATGTCTGAACTGAGAGACTATCCAGACTGCACAGCCTACTCCACTCCATAGGCCCTATAGCTTCTCTTTATTTGATACAGTGAGAGACTAAAACATATGCTTGGCTCAAGGCTTACTGGAATTGTTTTTAAGTGTTAATTCAGGGTCTGTGCTTGGAGACTACTGACAAATGTGAATTGGATTTGGTCGTTGCCAGAGCGTTGCCAGAGTGCGTGGAAGATATTCATGCAAATTTTCCTTCAGAGTGTCAAATACTACCACATGAATTAAAGAAAGTACATGTATATGTAGGACATAAATTACTCAGAAATATCTGAGGGATGTCTTTAAAAAAAATCTTCCACATGAAATGTCAGAGAAAAAGGGAAGAGGCATGAGAGATTGGAGATTGGGGACCAATGCAGCATCCCTGATGTTGCAGTACATGTATTTAACATACAATGACCCGCATATGCCTTTGGCAGTGACAGAAGCAAGGTTTTCACTACACTGCATGGTGCAAGGATATGCATTATGTTCATAGTGCAGGCAATAATTTTCTTGAGTAGTCGCATCAAGTGTCGTTGGAATATTCATATGTTTGGAGGTCATGGTTTGAGAATACTTTCCAAATACATTCAAGTGACAGCTTTAGTGTCCCTCAATTTTGATTGAAATGTGTCCAGTGTTTTCATTTTAAGAATAGCCAGTGTTTCCTAATTTTTAGAAAATATGAACAACATACTAATTTGCTGCAGTTTTTATCTCTTCCAATAAAAATTATACCTAGGTTTCAGAATATTTTATGCAGGATGATTCAGTCCTCAGCAATCATGAAACAAATATTACATGTTTTTTGTCTGTCGAGGCATGACTCTCGAACCATAACTGTTGATGTTTATAAAGGGTGTCCAGAACCTTATTGAACAATGCATCGCTCAAGAAACGAATGGATTACATAGATATCCTAAACTAACATTGAACTGCTTGATAGTTATACAATGCAGAGGAAATACAAAATATTTAGAAAAATTTGATCCTTCATGGATGGAAAAGTATAATAAGCAAGTGATTAGCAAAATCTTTTGAAAACAATACAGTTTGAACATTTTAGAAGGCTGTTTTTTTTTCTTCATTCGTCTTTGGTCTTTCCAGAATATTTCTAATAGATTGCAAATTGTCTGAGCTCGGAAACAATTCCCCAATCCTTCAGACAAGCAAATTTGTAAATTTAATGATTGCAATATATTTGCACAAATTGGATAATTTGAACACTTGATGTACATGTAGACTTCGGTAGCAAGCAGATGAATTCTGACTATTTTCATTTCTGATTATTTTTAATGCCTGATATTGATTTAGCATTAGCATATTTTATCAAAGCTATATCATGATAGAGTGAAAAATCTTGTCCTTTTTGTTTTTCCTGTAAGTCTGTGCTTCTGTCAGGAAACGTCTTTAGCGGGTTGAGAATAGTCACAATACATCAATTTTCTGGCTTGAATTCTACCTTACCTCCTCAAATGAAAATAGTATGCCAATTATCAACAACCTTTTATTCTATACAATTATTCCCCAGTAACTTTCATATTTCCAGACGAGGTGGTATCAGGTAAGAATTTCTTCCTGCGGCCTCGACATACATAAGGGGCAAGATCTAGGTCACTGGAGGGTATATTCGTCATGGCAACCCAAGATCCCACCAGTGATTGATATAGTTTGGATATTCTATCCTCCAGGTTGCTTCATTGAAGCACTATTTACCCAGAAATAGAGTCAACATGGAAGTGAATAGCTGCGTAAAGTTAGCATTTCCTGCAATTCACAAAGACTGATGGTGGTGTAGGCCGAGTCAGACTAGGGTTTGTGTTCTGCAATAAACACAAATTATACAACCAAGTCATTCCTCAAATATTTTGCTCTCCCGTTCCCCAGAGTGAGCATGAAAGCGCTTGCACAGTGCATGCCAGTGTGGTTTAACTGAATGTGTTTATATACAGTAGTATTTTTATTTTTAGCTTAGTAGTGGTACTAGTAGTGGTGGTTATTTTACCTGACAGCTAAGAAAGCATGTGCTTGTTGGAAATGGAATGAAATTAAAAAGAAGCACATTCATATCAGATTTTAATACATGATAATTTTGTGTGTCTACATGTATATAATAATTGTAATACAGGCCTGAAAGATCAAATAAAGAATTACAAAAAATATATATGAAAATACAAAGACATCAATGCAATTATCTTTTCATCTCCACTTGCTGCAATGCAGGTTTTATCATGTCATCAGTTAGTCATCAGTCAGTTATATAGTATTAGCTGTACAGCTTTGTTTAAAAGAAGATACAGTATAGCCTACATGTTATAGGCCAAGTACCTTATGAAATGCTTGACAATGATGCTCATTATGCAGAGGCCTCGGGGGCATCTAATTAATAAGCCCACTGATAATTTTACACAATGACCTTACTAAGCAAGTAATTGCTGCTTTAATTGTCCACGACTTTGATTTTCCCATTATACTTGATGATGCCTCACTAGATGCAGAATATTCATCAGAGCCTCGGTTAACATTTGATTGCAAAGCCTATTATAAATACCATCCATCTATCCATGATGTTCTGCAGTGTGAGACTTGATTAAACATTGAATAGCCATTTCCGCAAAACATCCCCCCCCCCCTCTCCATCCCCCCTCATCAGAGGCCCATCACATCATCTTTTATCATCTGGCTGATCGTACCCTAGTTTCATGTTCTCATTGAAGAACCAATGTCCCTCTCCTTCTCTACACGTTGTAGCATTGCCCGGTGAAGAAGGCAGCTGCAAAATAAGGGTGTGTCTCTCTACACACTACATCATGCTAGCTGGCTGAGCTGAGAGGCGATGAGATAGAGAGAGAGGGAAAGAGGGAGGTAGACTACAGCCTGTACATGATTGCAGTCTGCCAGAGTGTACGTACTGATGCTGCTATGTATGCATGCAGTGGTACTGGTACGCAAAGCATGATCTGTGTATATTGCATCCTTGGAATGCAATTTTGTGCTCATGGACATGCGGAGAGGTCTCGTGTAGGGAAAACAAACCTTCTTGTAGTGTGGTAGTTTGTAATGTAAGACTCTGTCAAGTGCCTCAATTCTACATTTGTAACAAATAATGTGTTTAATAAATATCTCAGTTTCATAGGAATATTGTTGATGCAACAAATTTAGACATGGGTAATACTTTTCCATCCAAGTATGGATTACCTGTTACATGAAGCCCATGCATTCGGATGTAATATTTTTATCAGCAAGTACAAGCCATTAGGATATTATGATAAGAAATATCATAACAGAAAGGGCAGGATAATGTTGACCGATAATGAATTAGAATTTATTACGTATCCTGTAGAATGTGCTGTGTGAAGTTCTTTTCTTCTTTTTCATCTCAACATATGAAATGAGGCCATTCTGCGATTCGTATTTCAATACTCCCATGCATTCATTATAGTGTACCTCTATAGACTGAAGGTGGTACATACCAGTATATGTAATAGTTTGTAAAATGTATAACATGCAACAAATATTTTAATGAAATAAAAGACACAAGATAAAAGGAAGGCTAAAATCTCAGACTAATTATCAGCTAGAGTCACTTGCTAATATTCTCTTTTTGCTAAAGGCCGTCTCTCCTTACTTACCTTTGCTCGACCCATAACCCAGTAATTCGCATGCCCTAACAGCAGCATTCCCTAACAGCAGCATTCCAGCCGTGATCATGAACTTACCCCTCTGAAATTACCCCTCTGAAATTACCTGTGCTCAGTGTACCAAGCTTGAGTCAAGTGCACTTGATTGGGAAGAGGATTATGTTGGGGGGGGGGGGGGGGGGGGAGTCTAAGACAAAATCTGAACTGTCAAAGTCAAAAGATGGTCCTGTACATGTTTGTTTTTCTTATAACCTGGTAAATTACTTTACCCTACCAGCAGCATTCCAGCCGTGATCATGAACTTGCCCTCTGAAATTACTTGTGCTCAGTGCACCAAGCTCAAGTCAAGTGCAATGATGAGGAGGATGGGGAGTTGGTGTGTGAGGGGGAGGGGGGTATTACATGTACTTGTCAATGCTTGGAGACGGTTTTGCACTTCATGTACATTACTTGGTAAATCATTGACTATACCCTACCGGTAGCATGCCAACCATGATCCAGAATTTTCCCTCTGAAATAGACGGTGCTTAGGTGGTCCAAGCATGTGTCAAGTGCTTTCGGATGCGAGGAGGAGAAGAAGGGAGGGGGTGGGATGAGGGATGTCGAACATGACTCCATCAAGGTCAGGAGATAGTCGCATGCAGCTGAAATATAAGTGGGAAGATTCGACCTTGACTTTCCGCTGTGTATTTTATTCATTATTCAAGCGAGTCTGTCTGCCCTCATATTATTACATGAGCTGCCAGAACGGTAGGAGGGTGATCGTACAAAAGTCATCACAAAGTGACTCAATGCAAACTATATGTTTAGAAAATACATTGTACCTAAAGCCCATGTGTAAATAGCATGATATTTGTTCATATCTCAGACTATGTAAATGGTTAAAATCGGTGTAGGCTGGAAATTCACATTTCTCCATGTATGATTCTTATTATGTCTAAACATTCTTGAAGTAAATATGGAAGTTGTATGTCACGTTTCCCATAAATACATCTGATCTTCAGTTTCACTGTAAAATAATAGCACTTCAGTAATTACTCCTGGAATGTGTCAAAATAAGTACATCATAAAAAGTTTTACAATCAGCAACTATGTACCCAGTGAAAGTGATACTAAAAGTTGGTGATTTATGTTCTTATAAACATTTTTTGCCCAGACTGTTTGACATCATTAGGCCTGTTTTCATCAGCTCAAGTTTGCCAAATAGCCAGAGTAAAATTTACAGCTCGGGTAAAATCTTAAATCTGCGCGCGTTGATCGTACAGTCGGTCTCTGAAGTGGGCATGCCCCAATCTCAGGTTTACTTTCCAAGCTAGTTTGAAATGAACATATCAGTCTGGTGAAGACGCAATTTCGAGCTTTAGGAGAATATCCAGAGTCTGAAAATAGCAGGTTGTTTGGCAAACTCGAGCTGATGAAGACAGGCCTAATGCCTCCAAAAAGAAGGATTTCTAAGTGGGGTACGGATGACAAATACGAGAGATGATAGCTGCCTGGCAGATTGATATTCCAGTGACGAATGTTTAAGAGACCAACTTGGGCATAATAAGGTCATCTTTAAATTAATTACACGGACGATGGCATCATAATTCATCTCCTTTTCATTTGTAGGGCATTTGAACATTTGGGGCACTGATGGCATGGGGGTGGGGGGTGGGGGGAGGGGTGTCCTTTCTTCTCCAAATCAAATCCTCTGCTTTCGGTTGCACTCATTCCTAGTCAACTTCTGTATTATATATATCAAAGCTTTATTTGTCTTTTTGCCCCCCTCACTACAATATTCACCAACACTTGGTTTGCTACAAGGCCCCCTTAAAATGTTGCTGCTGCCTCTGCTTTTGAAGGTGACAAATAGCAGTCTATCCTAAGGGTTTTACCTGCTGAAAAAGAGGTTTATTCATGCAACCATTGGAATACTGGTAGATATTTGTCCTCTTTCTTTATGTCAGTGTGGTTTGGTAACCTACAAATTAGCTTTAACTCCATGACTCATATACTCTCTTGTGATATAGCACCAGTACTCCAAGGGCATGTTTTATCAAAATAGACAAAACAAATCAAAACAGGCACAATTAGATTTTTCTTGTATACCACTCTTTATAAATAATAATAATAAAAAAAGATATCACATAGTAACAAATTCTTGATAATGATTTATGACTTGCATTGTTCATTATCTTGTCTGTTCGGATCCGTAAGACTATTAGCTCAACCTTATATATTTTAACCACAATTCAAAGATAATCCAAACGTGTGTCTTTCGTGCATTTGACATTTATTTTAGATTCTCAATCCCTCAAGTATGGATAATTATTGGTGCAATTTGCCCCTTGAGTGAATAAGAAATTATAAGTAATATATTTAACAATATTGAAATGAGATCCACATGTATTGCAAACTTGTGGTAAATTTGTAGTTTTAATCCATGCAAATAAATACATGGAAGACAAAAATACTGATCAGATTTCAATCCACATTTATTGAATATCATACAGTGTAACAATCCTGCTGTTTGTAGTGAAGGTCCTGGCCACTTCCAAAATCCTACAGGTCTTGCATGCACTTCACTAAAAATAAAATCATCATCCTGCGTGCATAATGCTGGGAAGTTTATACCTCAGGGGGCATAATCCTTGGGGGAGGAATTTTTGAATATTTTTATCTCGGCCATCCTAATCTCGAAGAATATGCAAGGTGTACTGGAGAGGTGATGTGTCACGGTAAATAAGAGAAAGATAATAGTCGGAGCTGATTGAGAATGAGCTGTACTCCAATTTTGTGACTCATTGTCTGACATGGGGCTGAGTCATAGAGTAAGCGGCAAAGTGTAGTGGAGCATAGGGCAGATATTCTCTCATTGCGTCACCATGATCCTACTTGGTATTATTCATATATAAGCTTATGTGTGGACTGTTGTAATAATATCTGCTCTGATTGTAATGTGAATCATCGCCTCTTTAACATAATATTGGTTAAATAAATGCAATATTGTAACCTCATCACAATTTCTTGTAAACACTGACTGAGAAGAAAATACTGATAAAAACACTTTTTAATGTCAGAATATCCTTGTAGCATTTAAAAAGGAAAGTCTATTCTTTTTCACTACCGTAGACGAAATAAAGATGTTTTATTTTTAGCATGAAACATTTTTGAATTTGTTACATCCAGACCTCATAGCTGCTCATATCTAGAAGATGACTGTTCTAAAGCATGCAAGCAAGTCTTGATCTTATCTTATCTTAGGGATCATGTCTCCCCGTTGCACCTCATTTGAATTGAGTCATATTGCGTTGGCGGGATCATACAAAAGCACAAATTTTGAAGATACAAGGTGTGAGTTGCCTTCCCTGATTTTTTCCCAATAAAATTCATATGTTGTGGAGTGCTAAAACCAGGGTTTTACAACCCGCAAAAAAATTTGGTTTAAGTGTGGCATCATTAGGCACATGGTTGACTGCAAATGAATGAATCTACGATGCATAAATTGGAGGGCACTGTTTATTATTAGGTGGGACTGTGTAAGGTGTGAGTCCAATAGCATGTGTTGTGCAGTTGTTTTCATCCAAGCCTTTATTATTCTTTTATTCTGTTTTGTTTATTTATTTATGGGACATCTAACAATAATTTTTATCCTTGAAACTGATTGGCAATGCCTCCATTGAACCGCAAAAGCCACAAGTTTTAGGAAAAAGAATATCCTTGTCTGTGCAGTATACTATAGTACACAGAATTTCATTAAATCGGCACTCTGCAAATATTTATTAAATATTTAATATGAGGTGTTAATAATTGTTTATCAACATTAAACCTTGAAGAAAAAAATTGTTTATATTGAACTACTGTTTTTAAAGGGGTTGATTGGTCTGATTAAGCAGCCATAATAGTGCACAGAAATATAAAATATCAAATTTGTGTCAAATTCATTTTTAGTTACTAATATACACACCCCTTTCGAAATATTAAAATCAGATTAATATACAGTATTTTGACTATCACAGTGCAATTATCGCTAGAGCATTTATTTATTTATTTTTTATTTATTTGGTATAAAAACATCAACATGCAATGAAATTGAATAGTGTGAACAACGGTGAACCAAAATATATACACTTGAGAAAAACATGTTGTTTTACGTACATGAAAATGTGGTTACAATAGAATATTCAACGAAAGAAGCCAGGCTGGCTACATATAGCGAGACCAAAGAGAGAAATGACGAGCATGCATCGTAGAGCCCGAAAAATTCTTCGGAATGTAGTTTTCCCGATATAACTTCATGCACCCTAGGTCCTTGCAGCCAGTTCAGGCGTACTTTTGGGGGGACCTGGGCCTGTAGCCTCTGTACAGGAAAGGGATGTCCCAATTGATCACTGTATTACTTCCATGAACATCCTGATCAAGGAAATTTCTCAATCTCCCTCCCCAGGATATTGGTCGTCTAGCTTCATTTTATAATGTATACTAATCTTTACATAATCCTGCTTTTGGCGTACATACAGAAACTTGAGAATGGATGGAAATAAGTGCCTTCTCATCTCCAATTTGTGATATATTTGTATGCTTTGTTTGAAGTTGTTTCTGGGCTAAACTAGTACAGTCTGATCTACTGTACTTAAATGTAATACCTAGAATTTTTTAGTGAAATAGTAGGAAATCAGTAATATCCTTAACAATTCCTTCAGGATTTTTATCAGCAACTCCACATAAACATGTAGTAGACCTATATTCCTCGGCATGTGAATATTAAGTATGAATAAGTAATTTGAGGCGAGTATGGGGGGGGGGGGGGAGGGGGTGAATACATGTATATTACAGAAAAATTATTTACTTTCATGTCATTTTTAAGACCCCAACCCCTAGGCCCCCTCCAATCTATTTTTTAGGGGCATTTGGTTTGTGAATTCTCTAATGACCGTGGCATGCTTGGAATCCTAACTGTCGAGAGATAATCCTTCATTTTTATAATCCCTTGCCTGGATATAACGATATGATGCTCTGTTAATCATCTCCAAGGAAACCAGAGATGGAGTATGGCTGCATTCATCATTTACTAATCCCCTGTGCAATCGCATGTCAATTCCCCCATGGACTGCATCAAGCTAATTAACTTGTATCCTCCTACTCGTTCTCTCCATTTCCTTGATTTCCCCATCTTTAGCACCACTCTCACTCACCTCCAATTATTGCGTTAGACAAATTTAGAAGTAAAGAAAACCTTTAGCTATTAATAGGTTGTGCATATAATTGGTATAATTTTGGCTTACCACAAACTGTATGTGTTGGCTTTTGTATGGTTCAACACATCCATACTGTGATTTATGTACTTAATAATGGAAGCATATACATGTATATATATTTCTGTTTGCTACTAAACGATTATGGAGTGTGTGAAATGCTTTTGGGCGGAATTTTGTTCCATGTCTTTTTTTTAAACATTCCCTGAAGACATGTGGTTGTGTTTGTGGTTAGGGTAGTACTACTGGTAAATCTTTTTATGAAGAGCTACTCAGTATATACACTTTCATGTATATGCCTACAACCGGGGTATATGCATGAGGATACTAAAAGAGAAATACTAGAAATATATCGTTGAGAGAATAATCCCAGGTCTTGAGAATGGTCATTTTGTCAGCCTATTTCATAAAGGTATATATGCATTTTTTTCTTTAAATTTGTTGTTGTTGATAGAAGCACAGAATATCATTAGCACAATCGATAGTATATCACCATTGTAGTCCCAAAAACATCAAAATACAGAAATTTAACTGCATAATTCCTAATGTCGTGTTTGATAAGGGGGCATACATAGTTCACTTTGAAATAGCTTATCTTAAACACAATCATCCTATGTCTGGTCAGGCATGTAATGAAAATTATGCATAATTTAAACCCATCTAATGATACAGAGCATGTCGTCCACTCGCCACTCATCCAATTATTATAACTCATGTATCTTTCCCTTCCCATCTACTCGCGACATGGGAATAGAAAGAGAGCAAATAGAGTCGTTGATTGCAGGTTTTTATGAATACTGATAGTGTTTGATCAGGCTAATCAGTGACGTCATCGAGACAACGCTTACCCTGCGTTATTTGCTCTGTTGATATCGGGGCATGATGGGTAAACACATTCCCAAGCGCATGCCTTCAAACGGTCGGTTGGTCGGCTGGACGTGGGTAGAGGTCCGTGCCAAAACTGACCGTTTGCAGCGCCATCAGTGAATTGGTCAGGTCCTATTAAATCAAGCTTTCAGTGACTGACCAGGGGAGGGTAGTTTGCACAAACACTTGACAGTCATAAGAATGATCAGACCTTTGCTCTGGAGAGAAGTGCTCCTGGCTATAGGGTTAAGGTTAAAGTTGCTATTGGGTTTTTTACGTGAGGTCTAGGGTATTAGGGTTAGGGTAGATGTCCGTGTCGAAGTTTGGATTTAGGACGTTGAATATAGAACAATAATTATTGCAGGAGCATATTTCTCACGATCCATCATAACTGTCTAACCCATAGACTAGCTTACATTGGTTCCGAATCTAACTAGTCATTCTGATCACTTTGTTTACCCAGTCATTGTGAAGTGGTTTGAGACTTGACCAAAGAATCATTTAAATCTAGTTGAAGTGTCCCAACTAGAGTCTGTGATGGCAGACTAAGCGTGGGATGGGCGAGGGAGTTGTGATCATAACAAATTGGAATGGTGACGGAACTGGTAGTGGAGTTACGATGATTTATGGTTAACTTTGGCCCTTGACCACCGACACATTCATTTAATTACTATCTCCATCTGACAGGCATATCTAGTTTTTGGTTTTGATTGCTTACAGATGTTCCACTGTCTTTTGACTTCGAACCTGCAGTCCATGTATTCACATATCGCTATCTATACAGTGACGCAGTATTGCCAATCTGCAAGTTGCATAGGCTGTCCTGATGAACCATGTCTAAATAGAGTATGACCTTGCAGACTATGAAATTAGTTCATTTGATAATAATGTACATTGATAGTGGGATGTTTTCTGTTCATTTTCCTGCCAATCATTTGAATGTAGATGTAGGCCTTATAAATATTTGAATTTGTTTTTCTTTCCATGTACTTTGGAAAGTCCTAGCCGGAGAACGTAGAATATGAAGCCATTTATAAGCAAAATAACTAGTGGAATACTAATTCCAACAGGGCATCACTTCTGAAATGTAGAGGCGTGTTGTTTCATATGATGAACTGTCAGAGACAGTTGAAACATTCCATCTTCTGTATAGTAATAAAAGAAGAGTCTTGACTGGAGGCTATCTCCCCTGTGGATATGCAATCTTGAGTAAACATTTCAGGTCCTGTGTTTATTCTGATGAGCTGGTGACCTTTTTATAAGGACAGATCAGCATGGGAACCCTGCTGTGATGAAGCGATTATAATCAACCGAGAATTGATTACCAATCTACTGTGTACACTCCACTCCCTTTAATAGTATTTTATTTTTAGTATCAGTGAGTAATCCTGTGACCTTTGACATTTCTTCCAAGTATAAGCCTTGTCTATTGGTAGATTCCATGATAGTGTTTACAAATTCATTGTTTTGTTGAGAATGACTTCACTGGTAGACGTTTTAATAAGGAGACAAAACATGAGTGACATTGGCTTGGTGTATTTATGGCAAGATTTGATTACGACAAACTTTACACATTTTGTTTTATCCTCTGCGGTGGTATATACCGGTATAGGTACATGTACACGCTCTAATTATCCTATCTAAAAAAGTGCAAAATCTTTGAGCAAAGCTGATTATTTATCTGAAAGTATTGTTTTAATTGCCTGTTCAATATATTTTTCTAACTTATAGAATTAAAACTCCAGATTAAATCATGCTATAACTTATCAACTTGACAAGGAGTGTTCAAAATCACATCCATGTTATTTCTCAACCCTTTTCAAACACAATTTTGTTTGGCTCAAATTTTTAAAAGTTTTAAATTCAAAAACTGTTTCAAGGACTGGTCCTTCACTACAACAGAAACTCTTAATGGTTCCTAAATTTATTACTGGAGGATAATGTCCCATCTTTCTGTTTTTTTTTTGTTGCTAATGAGCCATCAGAACCAATTTCATAGGGTTTGGTGCATTGCCATCAGAATCTTGTCTGCAGAAACAGCAGGAGACTGAGTTAGGAATGATTTGTAGCACTCATTATGGTCACCTTTACCAGTCAAATCGGACTGGTCCTTCTAGTATGGTCGGGTAAGTGACTGATAGTTTCTCCTCATCCCAGACCAAGCCATCATTCCAGGTGACAGAGCATTGTCCCTAATGCTCTTCAGTCCTTCACAACCCCCTCGCTTGCAATACACTGTATTGTTAGCTAAGGCTTCTCGTAAGCCAGGAGGGGTTATTGACAGAGACTTGTTCTGCCCGATTAGGGCTCTTCATGTAACCCTCTGAAGATCAGTAATCCCCTAAAGAGGATTAACTAGATCACCTATTGTAGCCCAGTTACAGAAGTGCTCCCTTCTAAAGCCCCTTCTGCTTGCATTGTGTAGAGCTGTATAAATGACTATTTTGGCAATGGTAGAAGCTATTATTGGTGCTCAAATTATCCTAACATGGTCTAGACTTGGAGGATAAGTTTATGAATGGGATAAGAATAGATTAAGCTTGTTTATCTGTGTACTGTGGAAATTACGCACTTGTGCAGCCCCTGAAGATACCTTCCTTTCAGAATTTAACAGACATCAGGTACATGTACTGTAGGCTAGCTTGCAACTTACAAGTGGAGCAAATTTTTACAGACAAGGAAATTTTCCCCCATCCAGCCATGAACATTTTCCTCCTCCTCTGCTAAAATTTAGCTTATAGATTTGATATCTCAATGATTCGTATCAGGAGAGGGATTACAAGGTGATTTTCCTCTGCAATCAATCATTCATGAATCAAACATGAGATTAAAGATGAGATTTAGAAGATCATTTTAAGCCATTACGTAATATTCTGGAGGTTGTTTGTTTGTTTGTATCCCTAGATCTTAAACCCTCAAGATGTAAACATAATGCCTTTCCTGAGATACAGGCCTACACCTGTAACCCCCCCCCCCCCATGATTGTCATTTCAGTCTAGACATCAAACTATTAATTTGAAACCTAAGGTCAAACAACAATTGACAAAGGTCAAAGAAGAGCAATCTTTGTGACCTTCCTCATTTCAAAATATTACCAGTAAACAGGAAAGTGGTTGAAAATTGCCATTTAATGTTTGGACTGATATTCATAACCCACTCTCTCTCTCTCTCTTTAATCAATTCATAACATTTTAGTTAATATCACCCAAGTTCTATCCCTGTCTCTAATAAGATATCAATCAATCAGTCAATTCATTATCCACCTCATAGTAATCAATTAGGTCACATATAGGAAAATAGAAACTGCAATTGGATGTACCAATCAACTTGGACACAGTTGTCAACCATACTCAATCTGACAGATCTCATTAAAAAGGTAGACAACGTCAATGGTTCTCTCCTCTCATTCCAAAACTTTCTGCTTGGCTGACTGAACGTGTGAGTTTGTTGGTGGGTTAGAATTGCAAAGCCTCGTTCTGCCTCATTGGGTGCTAGTGAAGGAGGCCCTCGTGTGATGAGTCTTACTTGTCTGTGGGAAGCTGCTCTTGTAAACCACAAGGTCATAATAATTTTAAAATTCTATTCTGAGGTTTAAAAAAGTGAAAAATGGTTGAATATGAGTAAATCGGATTGGAATAATAACTCAGGTGGCTGTGGGGAAATGGGAGGATGAATTTTTGGATAGCATAGGATCTACCTTGTTCCTGGAAGCAAACAACCTAATCAATAATCCAATCATAACCCTATCCCTATATCTCTTCTAAAATAAAGCCTGGAGAAAATGTTATCGTAGTACATGTTTATATTTTTCTCTCTGTATTTTGTATATATATATGTACATGTATTTATTTCAATATGATATTTGTAATTGTACCCCATGATATAGACTTATTATAATTTAGACTTATGATATTTAATATATTTATTTACCTTTTTAACTCACTTGCATTTTCCCAGACTAATATATTATTATCATTTACTCCCTCCTTTTCTTTGACCCATTTTGCTAACTTAACCAGGAGCACTTTAAGGTGTGGTTGCGGAACCCAGACAGTGTATGTGCCCGATTATAGTAGACCAAATGTGCTTGCTTGGATTTGTTTATCCCCTTATGTATATATTTGCATCCCATATTTCATCATCATCGTCATCATCATCATCATCTCATCATTGCATCTTATGTCTGTTACTTATTTTTGTATGTTGAGATGCATTAAATTAAGATGTACTCAATAGCTCGTGCAGGCCAAAGTATATCATCAAATGAGCTATCATAAATAACAGTACTCTCTTTCTTGGAACTAGGCTACACAATTACAGCTGTAAACATTTCCCTCGCTATATACCGGTACTGCCGAGTGCCTAACATACGACTTTGAAGGTTACTTCCATTTGATATTAGATTATTGGGGAGAGAGCAACCAATTTAGGCCAAGTAATCTGGG
Organism: Strongylocentrotus purpuratus; assembly: GCF_000002235.5. Classification (NCBI taxonomy): domain Eukaryota; kingdom Metazoa; phylum Echinodermata; class Echinoidea; order Camarodonta; family Strongylocentrotidae; genus Strongylocentrotus; species Strongylocentrotus purpuratus. Next base: position 23,245,382 of record NW_022145600.1, on the reverse strand, counting down.
TGAGACTACTTCTCTGCAATTGTAACTTGTAAGATATGCGACAGTATACCACGACAGTACCACATATGAAATCAGAATGATTGAAAAGAAGAAAAAAAGGTTCCTTGCCCCCTTTATAACTTGCTTATATTTAACCAAAACAAATCACCCGCTTAGAGCCAGAAGTGCATTAGCTCTGTGTTAAAGTATGAGAGTTGATGCTATGATATACTTCTTTTGGCCGAAACAAATGTTACTTTGCATTTTACACACGGTAATTACAGCATATTTGAAATGCATATTCAAAAGAAAAATACCCCTTCTCATTTATGATGTGCCTCTTTTTTAAATATTAAATCAAGTATGACTTTGGTACTTGCCAAACAACTTGCAAAAAAATAGGGTTTCTCCTCCCCATCTGTGATTTGCTTTTATTTTTTAAACCAAAACTTATTAATTTGCTATTGGCTATTCCCGTGTTACACTTTGCCAATATTTAGTTGAAAAAAATTTATCAAGTTGTTTGTCCTCTTCAAATTTACCCCTATTCCCTTCTCCCTTGTTCAGTTAAAAAATATCCTTTGATATATAAAAGACAAAATCAGTAATGATGTTTGCTAAATTTACAGTTTTGTGAGAAATGGTCCAACCCTAGGTTGAAAATGCATGCATGAACATACATGTATTGGTGAATAAATGTGATGGCAGGTTGTCTAAAGTAGCATCATTAAGTAGTGAAAACTGTGTGTACATGAATGCTTTCATGTTTAATGCATCTTGGTTGATTGAAGATTTGGTGTAAATAGTGATTTCTTGCTGAAAACTGTTATGTGTGATGCAATGCAAATGAATGAAACGTCAATATGTATGAGATGTCAATGTGAAAGAATTGGGATGAAAGTTTCATTCATACATGACTTGGTAAACCCAATTTTCTTTTCTTTATTCAGTGAAATTAACTTTTTGAAGTGCAAATTGAAATTTTAAATGGGGGTGGGGGCAAGAAAGCAATGTTCAACAAAGGAGATATGTTCTCATTTATACTTGACATTATTTTTTAGGTTTAAACAAATTGAAGCATACTGTGTTTATGTCATTTAATATATTTATTTTTATTTAAGTCATTTTTTTACATCATGTATGAACGAAGCTTTCATGTGAGAGATGAATACCGGTAGTGGAAATGATTCAATGTTGAGAGCCTATTATTTCAGGTAAGGGAGGGGCATTCATGTTTTCTGCCCCATGGATTCCTCACAAAAAGCATTGTTAGGGTGATTTTTTGACAATCATCATCATGTGCACATAGGCTCATTTTTTAGTTTCCACCCACCGTGCCATGCGTATGAAATCAATTTTCATCCATTGTTCTGGTGTTCCACTTCATTCATCTGTCATCACATTCTCATTCACATCAACCTACCTGGCCGCCATCTTTAATTTGTAGTCGATGTACATTATACAAGGTGTTTTACTCAATTTTTACTGCCATTTTCTTTAGCACTAGAAGGATTTTATGTGTATGCCATGAGAATTTCAGTTGGTGTCAAGTTTTATTTTATAATTTTTTTTCAACATCATCGGAGCAAGAAGGCTGTTATGAGTTCATTAGGCCAGGAGTTAAATGTTTTCATCTCTATTTTCATCACCATTCGCAATTACCTGTAGTTTAGAGCAACTAGTCCATTTCTCATTTTCATTCCTATGAAGATGAGCAAGATTAGAAACTGTGAGTAGATTCTCAATGGGAGAGCAATTAAATCCTTGGTCTTAAATGTTTTCAATTTTATTATCAGTGATGAGTAGTTTTAACAGGTAGCTTAGAATTAGAGTAAGACTGTCATCAAGTGTAAATGGATTCCAGTTTATATGTACATTAGCCGAGAAACAGTAATTGTTTTCAGCTCATTTTCATAATTTCTGGTGCTATTAGTCTAGCTCTATTTTTTGTTTTAATTAGGTTATTTGTTTGAAATAATCACTTTTCACTGTTTGCTCAGTGTAATATAATTATTTGCTCTTGTCATAAAAGCAAATATTGTAGAACTCCATTAATTTCCCAATTTAATGAATGACTATAGCCTGTTAATCAGTTGTGGTTTCAGTGGCTTATGTTTTATCCTTGGAAGTTGAGGACAAATATCATCCATCAAAGCATGTTAGAATTATGATTCATATTAAAATATAGATTAGTTCATCTCATACTGTAAGATACATGTATGCCATGACATAATTACCATCAATATAATTGTGCATCTTATTTCATTCATCGCATCTCATTCCATTCGTTCTTTGACATAGAGTGTATTTAAGAAAAAAATTATACTACTAATCCATTTGAACTTGACAACTTATTCTAGGGTTTCACACTAATTTATATTCACAGGGGGCCATATTATAATTTTGTAGGTTCTGTATGCAAGAGAGGGGTTGAACTTGGGATTTAGATGAATTTTGAGGGTTAAGCACATACTTTTCTTATATTTATTGGTGCAATATTTTGGTGAGGTTAAAAATGACTTTACAGGCATGAATATTTTTACATTTATAATTGTAATTGCTGGTGAAATATGTTGCATGGGTTTGCAAAATAGTTTGAAGCACATATCTATGCACTCTGATAATCGATGGGGGGGGGGGGGGGGGGGGGGCTTAGAAAAATTTGCTCTTCACTTTGAGTCATTTACTATACATACAGTATTTAACCACACCATCTGCTTGGTGTCAGAAGGACGCTTCTTCATCTTAATTTGTGGAGAGTTCATGCCCTTCTGGCTCTCAGCAGACGATATACAAGATTATCTCTTGATGTTCGTCATGATATAATACAGTCAAACCTGTCTATAGCGACCACCCAAGGGAAACACAAAAAGTGGTCTTTGTAGACAGGTTCCTTTAGCACATGTTTCAATGAGAAATCGTTTTGAAGGGAAACCCAAAAATGTGGTCTTTGTAGACAGGTGGTCACTAAAACATGTTATACTGCACGATCATTTGATACGAGAGTCCATAATTCTTGACTCTTCCATCTCAGGAGAGCCTTTATTCTCTATATGTATGTTTGCCCCCTTGTTTATCATTGACGCCCATTTGGACCTCGGCTGACGAAATTTTCTACACCCCTCTCGTTAAGGAGAGCCTTTATTCCATCTATGTATCACCCTTGTTTCATTGTAACAGGGTATATTCCCAACCTGTCGTGCTGACGTCGATATCTGTCGGGGTTTCCAGGTTTGTTGCACTGGATGGTCACTTCACCTCAAGAAATTGCATCCCAAAACTAACAAAATTGTTTTGTTTTATTTTACAAATTAATTGGTTTCTGGATGATAATTTTTTTTTTTCAACCCCTTTTCATTTACCGTATTCAAGTTTTTGGTGATGTGTTTTGAAAAACTCTGAAATTCTCAATGATGACAAAGAGGGCAGCTAAAGGTATTTTGATAAAAATGCATGATAATTGGGGAAAAACTGATATAGATTATATTCTATTGCATGATCGCCAAATGCATTCTTCTTCTGGCATGTTTTAAGTAACAATTAAATTACAGTGTCATTTGATTAAGAAAGATGTATCAAATGTAGAATTCAGACATTCAAGTTCACGTCTTCATATGGCTGACATATTTTACCTGCCCATTTTAAAACAATTTTTCTGATGCAAATCGGAAAAATCAAAGCAGGAAATTAATTTTAACGTTTGATTTGTGCAGCAGCTTGTAGATTACCCCCGCAGATTTTGTTTTTGTTTGTATTCATTAATGCGAGAAATCATTTTCATTATCAATATTTACTCTGCTTAAACCTGCTTAAACAGTTAGTACTGTTTGTAAAAGCAAGTAAAAAGTAAAATACAATTGTACATTCACTACATTATCAAATTACAATGGATGAAGTAGGGAAATGTTCCGGGTAGTTTGGACGACAAAAGCAATGAAAATACTTCTTATTCAGAAGCATGAATATCTCAATTGAAAAACAAAGTACTTTTTTTCTTCATTTGTTTGCAGGCAAGTGCAACCAACTGCGACATTAACATATCATTTTCTATTTAAAGAGTCGAGCCAGAATACTAGTAGTGTTAAATCATATACTTTAACAAATATCTAATTTCCTTCTGGCTGGCAACGGACAATATCATCTTTTTGAAGCCAGAAAGGCATTAACTCTGCGTAAAATAATATGAGTTAATGCCCTTCTGGCTTCGAAGGGACAATATGTACTTGTAATATTATTTTTTCTACTGAAGGGAAAGTATTATTTTGAGGAATCATTTAAAAAAAAATCAGAAATCAGTCTCTAGAAGATATCAGTAGCAACAACATTTTGAAACGTTGACATTTTGTTATTTCAAATTCATTGATAACATTCAGAAAATCCACATATTCTTGTCAAGATTATTTGTATCGGTTCATATTATGTAATTCAGTGTGAATTTGAGATCAAAGAAAGTAAAAATAGTAGTTATTGATATTAATGGTTAAAAATCATGAACAAGGAAATTTATGAATGTAATTAGATTGACAGTGCATGAGTTTCTCATGACATATAAAGTGGCTGTTGCTTCATCAGTATGAAGTACTTGAAATTATAGGGAAATGGGATGGCAGAAGAGATGATGAGAATTACAAGTGTCGAGGATTGTTATTAATTTCACACTCCTGAACATGGAATGACTTGTGTTCCGCGTGAGTACCGGTGTGCATACATTATCGTGAGATTTCCCTGGACGACCCTCTTGAACACCCTCCAATGAATATCCTAACGCCCTCCCACCCACCCTCACCCTCCAATTGATAAGGAAAGCCAATTATGACAGTAACCGTAAGCCTCTGTCCCCCGGAGTTACTAATGCATGCAGACTCCCTACCGCTAAAACGCATCGTGCCTTAAAATATCACTAGAGGGCATTACCACTCTTCTTTTCCCCGTCTCTCTCTGCTCCGCGGTCGACATCGGCTATCCCAGCATGCCGTTTTGCATTTCAAGTGCGAGAGCCTCAAGACACTTCTTAGCATGCTGGCTGTATATAAAACCCTTATGTTGAGATGGAACACACCCAGATGCTCACTCGCTAGTCTAAAGATTTATAATCGTCCTTTCTTTTTGGGGAATAATCATGTAATATCACATATATCTTTTCTTAAAAGGGGCAAGTTATTGATTTTTCTGGATTATTCAAAATGCTTGGTTCACTGAGTGTGATTGTATAAGCCAATCATTTGAAATTGAATATGAAGTGAAGAATTGGAATGTTTCATTTCAGACGGTTCATTACAACTGTCATAACAAATGTCAGCTGGACGTGCTTTCCAATACTCTAGCATGAATAGCTCAAATGACATATGAAAGTTGATGGGAAATCTGTCATTGTGTTTTGATAAGTAGATTAAAATGCTGAGAAAATCCAGATCAAAATAAGGCCAAGGTTAGCATAGATCTTGAATTAGTAAAAATCAGAAGCAAATTGTGAATTTTTTGGGGATAGCGCAAGTACCCTTTGATAAAGCAGCACAAAAATGACTAAATATCAGTCATGTACAAGACAATTAATTCAAGTAATATACTAAGGCAGCAAAGAAATGACTTAATATCATTCATGCACTGAAAAGGAAGACAATGGATCTCCTAGGCAATCATTCTGGACACATTACACCTGCGCATACTGAATAATAAATGTGGGGTACCTCATGGGTAACCTGATAATAAGCAGGATTTCTATAGCAGCTCCGACTGGAAAGGGGTCGTGCAAGCAATCAAGTCTGGAAGTTCACCAGGATGAAATTAATCATTTTTATTGCTCTGGAGCTTAATTCAAGTCAGGAATTCTCTCTAATTATTCACATTGGAAGCCAACAGGCAATTTAATGTAAAAGAATGAATGCCAAACAGTTGGTTTAAATGATTTGCAGACAAGGAATGAATTGCTGATCAATGATGATACTTTACTTTACTGTTAACGACATTGATATTTTAGTAATCTAACTCTGGAAGGAAGAGCTCTGGAATCTCTTAAAAAGCAAAGTACAAAAATATGAAATACATAAGTATGTTGTATGGAAACCACTCTTTTACATTCAGAATTCCAAGAAGAGCTTAGAACTGAGACACCCCCCCCCCAAAAAAAAAAAAATATTTGTTACACTGTCACATACATGTCTAACTTTCCATACATGTCTAACTTCCATGCAATAATTTGCAACAACAAAACAAAACAAAACACTCAATCATTTTACAACTTCTTTGTAGGTCACCATTTTCCCACTTTATTTTCAGCTTACTGTCTGTATTTCTTTGTATCTATAGCCACTCCATCTCATTACTGGCATCCTGAACATTACTGTACTATTTTCTCCTCTTCCCAGATACTCATTACTCGCCCACTCCCCGTCACCGTCGGTGCCCCCCTTCCCGCAACCCCCGTTTCTTTCATGACGTTGATTAACTATGAAATTCATATTTCCTCAATGAAGTAATACTCGTAGCATTTTCAAATAAAACTGATATTGCAACCTTGGGCTAGTACATGACACTCACCGTCCCTCATCTCCTTTGAATGCTGTTATTAGATCTTGCTGGTGCGTAAGAGCCACTTTTTTTCCCCTTGTGTGGAAAGAAATAAAAGGTTACAGTTTGCTTTGGTTTTTTGTACGATTGCGAGACACCCTAAGCTATTATATCCTTGCAGTATCCAGACATTCATCTTTGGCTAATATATATCCATACTGTAGGCAACGGATAATACTGTTCCCCACTGCCATTGCATTATTGGCATAGCATGGGTTCGCTGTCGAGGGGGGGGGGGGGGGGTTGGAGGATTGATTACTTCATAAAAAGCATTGTAAGCATTAAAAGAAAAAAAAACATTGGGTTAGGGAAGGGTTTAACTTCCACTTCCCCTTTCAATTTCTTTCTCTCCTTTTTCCCCACTTAATTCTCTTTTTATGGGACCTCGCTTAAAAGCTAGTTGTCAACTAAATTACATAGTTGACAACTAGGCTTAACAATCTGTTCTATATATACAACTGTATGAGTCCTGTTTCACTATGATTAAAAAAATCCTTGGGTAATAAAAAAGCCAAGTGAATGCTTACATGCCATACTGTCCTTTCATGTCAATGTGATGTAGTGACATCACGCCTCCATTTACATGCATTCACAGCTCCATCAATACCGACAGGAGGAAGACCTCATACTCGCACCTCATCATCATCCCTCATACAATGTCTCATCCCCATCTCCTCCTCCTCATCACATCATCTCCTCCTCCTCATCACATCATCTCCTCCTCCTCATCACATCATCTCCTCCTCCTCATCACATCATCTCCTCCTCCTCCTCCTCATCGGCAGGTTTTGTTTCATCCTTCAGCAACTCCCTCATTCACCCCAGCCCAGACAAATGACAAGATACTCTCACTTCATAGCCATACCTCATCTCTCCTGCCTTTGTTCACCCGGTGAACACCTTACTCATTAATCTGAGTCCACTATCATATGTTGAAATCAAGAAGGGTGTTTCACCAATATTAGATGGTACGAGGTGACACACTTTTGGCTCTCTAAACAGACAAAATTGGAGGATCATGAACATCTATACTGCATCCTGTCTGCCCTGCTTACTCTCAAAACACCCCCATGCATCAATCCATTTTATAATAAGAATGGTAGAATCCATAAAAAAATGTACCTCTTCACTCTAAATGTTACAAGAGTTTAGTTTCTTTCTTTTTGGGGGAAGGAGGGGCAGGGGGGGGGGGTCATATTAGGGTGCATTTCCACTCCTGCATCCAGAGAGTACTTAGATGTGACCTCAGTTAAGCTTTAAAACAAGCCCACTTATTAGCCCCAACTCCATGAAATAGCAAAATAATCATACAAAATAATTCATACCATGTACCCCCCCTCCCCAATTGTTCAACCCTAAACAAGCTGGCCAATTGCATGGCCCTAATCCCATAAAATGGCAAAATAATCATACCAAACCATTCATACCTTATACTCGACCCCTCTCTCTGTCCCCCTCGATAACCAACCCACACCTCTCATTTACCCAACCAAGTCCACCTGGTACCCCCATCTTCCACCGCCTCCCACACCATCTCCCCATCTCCGTAGGAGGAGGATGCGGTCCACTTAATTGCAACCCATCCTAGACAGCCTTTAGCGCCACCACCACCGAGCAAGATAAGACAAGACAAGGCAAGGCAAGGTGTGGCTGGGTTCCTCCTCTCCCTGTTCCCCCTCTATATAAAGCACCCCACACCTCTCATCAACCCAACCAAGTCCACCTTGATACCCCCATCTTCTACTGCCTCCTACACCATCTCCGTGGGAGGATGCAGTCCACTTTAATTGCAACCCATCCTAGACAGCCTTTAGCGCCGCCACTACCAAGCAAGGCAAGGTGTGGCTAGGTTCACCGGTGCAGATGGGACCCTGAAATCAAATCAACCAGCCTCACACCTCCCTACAACCATGCTTACACGTACATGGTGCTATCCCCAACAACCTGTTATAGTAGTGCACAACCCAAAACAATTACAAAATATCCTCATCTGCCAATCTCCCAGCTCCGACTGAGTAGTTATACACTGGTATTGCATTCCGGAGCATCCTTGTCCTTTATAATAATAATAATATGTTTTCATTAATTCATGTGAAATGGTTCTTGAGGGTAAAAAATTGTCATATTTTGGATAGAGATTAAGTTATATCTTATGAGATATACAGCCATAAATAATGTTAAATTAATTGCAAGAAGACAACCTTTGTGTCAGTTGTTTATGGTAATGCAACCTGCATCTTTTTCTTTTTTTGGGGGGGGGGGGGGGTGGGGGAGGGTGGAGAGGTAAATAGGATACATGTACATTGGTTTTAGAGCGTATTTTACATGGTTGTACTTTCAAGAGATATCAAAAGAAGATTACTAAATAAATTACAGTTGACTCAAGGAGCCTTGGACCAATTTTACTTTTATTTTTGCATCAATTACTTCTTTTCTACATGGGATAGACCTTAATTTTCATAAAGTCAACTGCATTTTAATTACAAATTGCTAGGATTACCATGCTCCTGGTTATGAGAGCTGGGCATATATCAGTATTTACCAACAATATTTTTTTTTAATGAGACTGGTGGAGGGATACACATTCATATTGATGGAAAGGGAATGAAGAAATTTGACAGATATTTAAACATACTTACCTGTTTGCCAAGATGGAAATTGCCCTTTCCTCCGATGATATGTTTGCTTTTCACAAAATGAGTGGGTCTAGTGTTCAATTTGCCATAGTGTGAAGCAAATAATGCAAGTTAGCTTCCTCAAAAACTAACGATAACTTTGATATTTTTCCTTTATATTTAGCTGGCCCTCTAAATTTGTGGCCATTATGTTCAGGTTACAATAAAGTCAAGTAAACCCTGCAAGTTAGCTCCAAACTGGATTCATAGAAATTTAAAAATCAAGGGATCTTTTTTTTAAACCTCTAGTAATAAAATAAACATTAAAAAAATAATGATAAGAGAGCAGATGGCTCACAGATTTCAAAAGAGTGAATAGTCGAACTCTTTCATGCATTAATCCCTGCACAAAAAATAAAAATAAATTCTTTGATTCTTAGGTGCTGCTATCTATTCACACCATTTCAGATTCAGACAATAGCTGTCTTTTTCATTAAAAAAAAAATCTCATTCATTAATCGGTGCACCTTGCACTGTGAATCATCATCATTCAATCTCCATTGTGTTCTTATGGCCTGGAGATATGGATAACCGTTGATCTATATGTGACCTCCGCCTGACCTAGCTAGACATGGACGAAGCCCTCTTTTGTTTTCTGCTGTGATTCGCGGGTATCTGTCTGAAGCAACCAGCCGTGCATTCTAGCATGAATGGGGAATATATAAGAAGAGAAAACGAGATATAAAAGCAGCTTGCAGCTTGGCATCCAATCCAGGCACTACTAAAATCAATGAAATTTGTCTAGAGCGCTTTAATTGGAAACCGAATTATGGGTCTATGTTAATTACTCTCCCTCTCTCTCTCGACCCGTTGAGAGCTATTTATGTAGATATATACGGCAGCCATTGGCAAGAGGGCAATCCGCAAGGGCGTGTGTGTTCATGTGTGTGTGGCGTGTACGTGAGAGGGCAAAGCAGCGAATATAATCACTCCACTTGAGCAGTGTGTGTTATTCGATGCATGCTTGTGTTGTTTTTTTATACCGAGAATCCTATTGAATAGACTCTGGATTGCTTTCGTTTTAAGGCATGATGGATTGATCAATGATGTACATGTAATTCAAGGCATGATTATAATAATGAAGGTAATATCAAGATCTTAATTTGCATAAATGGTTACCAAGGCTACGTATACGGTGTACAATTATACAAGCAGTTTAATGCTCCTTGCAAAGTTGACGTTAATGTAATCAATACATGAGTAAATCATTACATATTAGTGTAGTTGGAAAACTGAAACAGATTTCAATGTCATTCATGTAGATTTTTATAGATAATTACACCATTTAAATCTGGTTAATTTGCATAATGGTATGATTTACATGTCATTTAGTCTGGAAGTGTATTGTATTATTGAAGTTTAACATAATGTTCATGCCTAAGAATCCAGCTGTAATCTTCATGAATAATTGTCATCGTACTTGCGGATGAGTCACTAGAATATTCTGAATAATTCATAAACAAGATCTTACATCTTTTATGAGATATTGGATGACAGTGTCCTGGTACTATGTCAGGGTGACCTCGCACTTCTTGACATGGATTCACCTACGATTTGGCTGTCTACATTGACAGAAATTTGTACTTTGTATGTGATTACTTTTATATTAATGTGATTGGTGAAGCATGGAGGGAAAAAAAATAATCATCCTTTCTCATCTTTTTTTCTTCTATCTTATTTTTACAGAGCGGTCCACACCCCGCCAGCCTTCTAGCGCTACAGCAAATCTCCGAACTGGTGCTGCCTCAGTCCCGCTTCAACCAGAGCTCAGGGAGGAGTCTTGGAGGAGGTAAGACCCATGGGGTGTGGTATCGAGTGGGGAGGAGTTTGGGTGTGGTATTGGGGTGGGGCATACGTGGGACAAGTCGAGTGAAGCAACACAAAAGACGGGGAGCATTATGAGTTGGGATAGTGTACTTGGTAGAGTTATGAAAAGAGAAGGGACAAGTTATGATAGTCAAGGGGAGTAGTCCTTGGAAGGAGGTGAGCAGGGAAATGCTTTGCCCATAGGGTGTGGCACAAGGCATGGCACAAGGCATGGCACAGGGCGTGGCACTAGCTTTACCATAAAATGTAGCGTTGAGTTGGGGCACAAGGATAAGTTATCCAATGACAAGATTTTACGTTCTTACCTTATGTAGGATATTGAGAAGCATTATGTAACTAACAATTATATATTGATGTTATTGCATACTAACATGAAGAGAATAGAAATATGCTGAATGTAATAATATTAAGATCGAGAAAACACACTTTTAAGATTTAGATAACTGATGGTAAATAATACAAAATTTGCTCAACAACAATTAACTTTCCGCCACCTTCATTCTTGAAGTGGCAAGTTTTTTAACTGCGACAGGAATCGACGGTGGTCGCTATTTAGAATGATGAATTGGGTTTATTTATGAAAATGGGGTAACATGATTATTTAAGAACTTCAGGGAAGTAGCCAGGTATTTAGACTGAATACGTTGGCCCAGTAACCCACATTTGCATTAGTTATTCAATAATGGCATGCCAGTCAAACAGCCTCTAGGAAGAATGGCCACAGCACATTAGCTCCTTCCAGTCCGTTTCTTCTGCCTCTGTCTGCTTCTTCATGTTTCTTTATTATGTGTGAACCTTGGCTGAACTCGTGGTCTCAGATTTGACAATTTACTAATAAGAGCGAAGAAGGACATTTTGACACCTGTACGGTGATTATGTGGTCTTGCATGATCTGTGTTGCATTCGCAGAACAATGGTTTGGAAAATTGTGATGCTTGAGTGCTAATAGAGGGGTATGCGATTCTGAAATTTAGAAACTTAACTGAATACTATGATGTTTTTAGGATGATACAACACATTTTGAAAATATATATGACAGTGGATCTGCATTTACAGAGAGAGAGGGGGGGGGGGGCACTCAATGTACTCTCTGGACTCTAAAACTATAATTCACCCAGACTGAAATTCCTCTTTGTACAAATCTGAAATAATACCTTTCATCAATATCTCAATATTTAATGGTATAAAGTTGAGAGAACACCCATGCTGTGGAGCCTGAAACATTTCACATTCATGGTGAATTTTGAATTCATTCTATCACTAATTTTGGATAGATTTTATTTATCCTTGCAAAATTATAGCAAGTAGGCCTAAATGGGTTTTTTTCCTTCCAAATTAAATGCAAGAGCCTATTTTGTAGTTCTCAGGTCGCTATCTGATCATTATACATTCCAAAAAATGAACATTGATTCTATAATCAAAACGATATCTCTCTTTTAAAATGGAAAATTAATGTAGAGCTCAAATGTGGATTGTGTGTCATTTGATACTCTTTACTCAGGGAACAAAGGAAGTGGTGTTTTGTCATTCGTCGTCTTTGATTTATGAACATACGAATCCGTACATTTATATAAATGATGGATTTGTATGTCAATCTGTTTATGCATGTTCGATGCTCACTCTTATGTATCTGTCTTCCCTGTACAATGTTTCCCTCCCTCTATAGTTAAGATAAATCTGTCATATTGTATACTGTAACAATAATCTGTCGTATTGTATACTGTAAGAATAATCGTTTGCTTTGTTCTCTTGCATGATCGCTATTTCCCATTCACAACAGCAGGAAGATACGGAACAGGTGGAGTACACTTCATATTTTTTTGTAAAAAAAGAAAAGAAACCGCATCTTTAATTTAAAAAATCATCGCTAATTCATTTCAAAGCTTACCCAATCACCCCCCTTCACCCTATAAGTCCTTACTCGTCACTCCGACAAAAAATAAAATATTTTTTGGGGGTACATTTTAAGAAGTACCAAAGTCAAATGGTAGTTGTGTTATAAATAGTATGTTTTCTTGGTGTTGGTATTCAATGTATCGTGGGTTCTAATTTCCAGTCTTATTTCTAAAGCAGAGCGATTTTAATTCAGTTGCAATATCAATTCCCACTCTTTATTTTTATTCAAATGATCAGTTGGTTTTGTCTCATATTTGGGTTTTTACAAATTTCACTGTCTTATTTGAAATAAGATTATATTTTGTTTTCTTGCTTACGTTTGGTGTTCATGAAAGGAAAAGCTTCTTAAGTAAATTGTAGAATTTCAAAAGCCTTTTTAAAGTGCATACATAAACAATTCAGTTGCAGTTGGTCTAATAGAAATGAAATAACAAAAATAAATGCTTAATACCTTTGCTGGTGTCCATATTTTCCTGCAAATTCATTGTGGAAGTATAATACTTGATGCAATATATTTAAAAAGAATATTTTTCTATCTTTAATATAATATGGTGCAAGTGGGCCTTCAAATACTGTAAACGGAATCCCAAACAAATTTAGCACTTCTGTAAAACTGGAAACTCTCAAATTTCTTTTCCATGATTTGCAATTATTAGCCATTAGTTTGTGACGAATCACAAAATACAGTTTATGTTTAATTTAATAGTTATGTAGCATGAAAGTTTTCGAAATATCTGCAACACCTGCAAAATTAGCAAAGGTTTCATACAGTCCGAACTTTCTGGTGCTACAGAAGTCATTATCGAGTTATTAACACATTCATTAGCATATTCAATAGTGCAGAGTCATTAAAGTCATCAAGAAGTCATTGATATATACATTAATTATTGCAAAGTGCACTTCGCACAAATGTATGCTGTAATGTTCCATGTCACAACCCTAACCTACTAACAGCGGTATGATTCATACAAAATAACACCACCTTCAGACCTGTATGCCCACCTACTTAGTATCGTGTCCTTGAGCATGTCTGATGAGAGCCATAAAGGCTTTAATGCATACGCTTTAACACAGAGCTAGCACCCTTCTGGCTCTCAACAGATGATGTCATAGCTCTTATCATCTTGTAGTTCTAATCCGATATAGAGACTAAGTAAATACACCTTTTGGATTACTGCTAGTTTAACTAGGTGTTAATACCCATATTTTCTCTATAGTCACATATCAAGTATAGTTTCTTTCTCTCTCTCTCTCTCTCTCTCTCTCTCTCTCTCTCTCTCTCTCTCTCTCTATCTCTCTATATCTCTTTCTCTCTCTTTCTCCCTCTTTCTCTCTTTCTCTCTCTTTCTGTTATCTTATCTTAATCTCATTCAAACTAATTTGGTCATTCAAGTACTTAGTCACTGGTAAATCTGACATTGACACTTAACAGGCAAAGCCACACCGCCATAAAGTAATAATCTCTAATAGGGTTTAAAGGTGATTTTCCATATTTCAAATGAAATTTTGTAAAATCCTTCTTAGATATCAAGGGCAACCGCATAGTTATGAACACACACTTTGCACTTTGTGTATTTAGGAAAAGATGTAGTTGAGTAGAGATGTAGTTGAATACAAGAAATGTAATTTTTAAAATGAACTAAGTGTAATAATTTGTAACAGCAAAATTCATGCCATGCTTCTTACTTCATACGTGTTTGCCTGTTATTCAAGCCTATGTAAATATCTATGGTAAAAAAAAAAAAAAAAATTAAATTTAAAAAAGAAGAAGAAAGAAACAAGTAATGTAGAGGATCATATTCTTTTGCCTGTAAACTATCCAAAATCTTTTACAGCAATGTGAAACAGGTTTATGCAGGATATTTAAGCACATAATATTATATATCTATTGTTTTAACAAAAGAAGTACATACGGTCATAATTTGATAGGAGGATAATGGAATGTGTATTACATATGCCACCTGTTTGTAGTAGTGACTCTCATTGCCATGGAAACTCCATGCTTAAGCCATTGAAATGGTGGTATAGATAGTTGAATGATTTAGATGTAAAATTCTGGCATCTGTCCATAACAGGATAAATAGGGACAAAAGAGAGAAAGAAGTAAAATGATGTTTTTCTAAAGAAACATATTTGCTCTGCTAAATCAAAATAGTTTAAAAAGCTAACAACACATTCTTTATCTTGTTTGTTTTTTAATTTGTTAGTTTCATTCTAAGTTAATATACTAACTTTTGCACAAAGTAATACATTATGTTTGCATCATGACCTCATATTAATTACAACCATTCCCATTTTCAGCTTATTAAACAGCGATTGATAATCATACAATTTATTCATGCATTTACTAATTTTATGGATATATTTTGCATTCCCTCTGTTATATTGTGTTCAATAATACAACAGGCAATTTGAAGTGCCCATTCTAACTCAATAGATGGATTAATTGTGATTGTCTAGTAATGATATTCATTTTATTTAAGATTTGTTTAGACATTTTACATAATGTTTTTGGTTTACCATTGAGAATGTTTGAGTTAAATAGTGTTGTATCATTTCTATATCATTGGGTTATACATTCAGTGAGCCTTTGATAATATTGTGTGAGCCTGTGATAAAATTTAGGTATTATCATTTTGCATCCATTGTTTGGTTATGAATTTAATTCAACAAATTTTGACAAAAATAAGACTTTGCCTAACTTGCTCTCATTTGCTACAGTTAAAAACTTTATTATGTAGCTATATTATGGTCATATCTATATATATTTATTTTCACTCGATGTCTTTGATTTTGATTATTTTTTTTTACCAGTGAACCAAATTAAGCTTCAAAAGTAATGTTTTTCTTGTGAAGAATATGTGTAACAGATATGAAATTCAGAATTCATTATTTTGTACAATTTGAGCTAACAAAGGGCAACACAACAAATATTTAGCTCTGTTTATCGTATAATACTCTCGCTACACCAACAAGACCGACACCGGGCCGACAGTATAGACCAAACAAACAATAACATTACCATGATTAGCTAAGAATCGGTCGGTTTAGAGTCGGCATGTAGTTGGTTTGGCGGTGTGAGTGAGGTACATAATATTAGGTACAGATTCAATCCTACAAGTATGCATGTAAGTGCAATACCACCATCTACATTTACCTTTGTCAATGGGTAATTCCATTAGATGTGTCCTGTATGATATTAATCATTTATTTTATCATTAATTTAATTATTTATTCAAATATTAAAATCCTTTGCCACGACTATTGGCAAATGATTCTCACTAGTTTCATCATCATAAGTCAGTGGTATTACTTAAAGAGATTTACAGCATCATTTCCTGATGAAATAAATGGATTTAGGACAAACAGTACACATTGAACGGTATTGCTTACAAGTTGTAGTGTATTGGGTCAAATGCATTTTGAACCTTGTTATCCCTAAAAATTCTGTGTGACCAATAACATTCAGTTCTCCTCATTCATTGACATCTTTTTCTGTCCATTTATTACGTTAGGTTCGAGTTGTGTTATACCAGTAGCAGACATCCGAGGTTCTGACTCTCACAACTACACAAAGGGAGAGAAGGCTCTTCGCTGCAAGCTTGCCTCCCTCTATCGTCTTGTAGACCTCCATGGCTGGACCCATCTCATATACAACCACATCTCGGTAAGTCAACTTCATGTTTCATTTGTTTGGGGCCAGAAGGACATGAAGTTGTGGACTGTAACACAGAGATAATGCCCTTCTGGCTCTAAACGAATCATAATGACTTCTATTGCTGTGGAAAAAATTGTATACATTCAGTGTTCTTTTTCAAAGCAGTCTCATATACAACCACATCCCAGTATCAAGTCAACTTAATTTTTCATCTGTTTGGAGCCAGAAGGAAATTAAGTTTATTTTTCCTTGTAAAAAATGCGTTATCTGTAAACTGAATTTTATCAGTGAGAATCGAATTTTGATATGGACAATAAATACATTGATTCAATTCAATCATATTCTATTTCTCGGAAAATGCTTGCATACTTGGAACATCAGATAGCGGTACTGATTTCATGCATTAAACAAAAAACAAACAAAAATTGTTTGCGAGGATGATTTTTTTTCTTCCTACAACACAATTCAAAACCTTGTATAAGGTCGGGTAACCTGTGTTGTGCATTAGCAATGACTTTATACTTAGTCATATTGCTATTCGTTATTCATTATGGGCACTGGGCACTCATTACAAACACGCTACATGGACCTCAATTCATAGCAGCAATATCCAATGCACAAGCAAATATCCATTACAGGTTAAGTGACTATTGATTTCTAAAAGGCTCGATGTAATTAAACTTTTGATATCTAAAAGCCTTTGTCATAACCTGAACAAAGGGCACTTACACAAAGATTATATATTCAACCTCATTGATCTACTCTAACGTTGATTTTAATAAGTGGTAGACATGTATATTTCATGGTACACACACCGTTAAAGGAAACTGAGTACGGTAGATTGTTTAGTTCTATTAAAATCTTTGATGTTTGTCCACAGGAAATTAATTGTAATTACAGTGAATTAGAGAGCCAAGTTCATATTGTGTCATTTGTTTGACATTTAGGGAGTTTATATTCAGTAGTGCAAATCTTTTCCAAGAAATATCTGTTGACATTTCCTACATGTTAGGTCAGTTGGGTAATAGGATTAAATGTAAATTTATGTGATATTATCGGAGCCTTGTTACGAGGTCAGCCAAATTTCAAGAACTCATTGACATGGCCGGCATTCCACGGCTCGATGGCAACGTCAAGAAGGATCTCGGAATACGTGATCGTGCCACGACCCTCTGCTATGTGTCGTGGTTATCAGGTTATCTGAAATCTTGTTAAGTGACTTGATATCGGAACTTCGTTGAGGTTTCTCTTTTTATCAGATAGGCTATTACTATAGGACACTTGTGTATGTCTGACTTTCTCATGTACCTTTCCTTGATGTTCTTGGGGATGTTTCTGAGTTGAGTATCAGCCTATTATAAACTATCTATAGGCTGCTTCATGAATACTTCATTAATAAATGCAGTGGGCTTTGCAAATATTTACTTTGAGGCTATGTACCTACATGTACTTGTTGGTTCTTATATGACATCAGAACCAGGCACTTAACGATTGCAAACCATAAATGCATTCCCAGAATTCAGATACTTCTCAAATAAAGATCTACCAATTAAGCAAAGGAAGATTCTCCCAAACAGCATGCAACTACACTTGTATTGTGGTCACTACTATCTGTTCTGCAATTTGTCAAACATTTGTATGGCTTCACCGACACTAATAACCCAAATCTTCACTTTACGGTTTGGTTAGTCTGGTCTAATTCTCTCTCTAAGGTTTGACCACTAAATGGTGCAAATCTTATAGGCCTGATTGACAATATTTGAGTGTGATGTTCCATCATTCGAATCTAAGCCAAACACAATAGAAGTTGACAGTCAGTGGAGAAAAAAATTGGTTCACAAAGGTTGCTTGCTGGACTGTGAATGTCAAATCGGCCTCTCCCTTCTAAAACTTGTAAAAGGATCAATTGATAAAGAGGTAGCTATACACCCTTTGCAGTAAACTTTGTAGAGAGAGGTTCGCTGTGCTTTCAATTTTGTCTTGCTTTTGATACCAGACAGTAGGATAATAACGGCTGAGAGGGCATACAAGGATGCTATAGCTGATTACACACGTTTTTGAAGTGTTTGACGATTGTTGGTCCATTGTCAAGGATGTATAGACATGAAAGGCTAGCAGGTGCATTTACTCAGAATGATTTTCCACTGGAAGGGATATCGGGGTAAAGAATGTACATACATAAAGACATGCATGTGGTGTCAGGATGGGTTAAAGGGTAGGCTTCCTCTAGGCCAAGTGTATTTCTACTTGAAATAAGATACAGATTATTATAACGGCAATGAAAATATGGGCAGTATTCAATTCACAGTGCTACTTTTCGCTAAGTTTGCATTTTCTAAACTAAAGCAAAGCTTAGTTGCACACATGTGTGTTACTGTATTTCTTAGGTGTATATACAGTATTTACATGTAGTTATCACTTTAAAAAGGGGTTAGCCAGGGTGTCCATGAAATGATAAATTTGACATTACAAGTTTGATGAAACAGCCCCCTCCTTTTTAATAGAATTATGTATAATGTTGGTGTAGGTAAACATGAAGTTGAATTATTTGGTTGGCCTTATTCCATGTTTGGGGGTATGGGTGCATTGACATGTCTACTCCCAAACACACCCCCCCCCCCCTTCTCTCTATTACAGCTTGCTGCACCCTTATGATTACTTGTAAAGCTAGTTGGGCAATATCATAGATCGGTAATCAGAGTCATAAGCCTGCTGTCACATAGTGATAATTGCACTGCGGCATGACATGAGAAACCACATCAGACTTCATGGTGAGGTAACACGCCCTCCTGCTGTCAATGGGTCATTTATACCGGTGTGTAGTCTGCCCATAATCAGACCACCGGTATCAGGTTTCCAAGGGGTCAGATTCGGCTGGTGAGGGCGAGATCGGTGTGGTGAGTGGTCTGAGAAAGATTTGGCAAGTTCATGATTGAATTTCTACCATAAGGACGTTATTGGGGGAGGGGGTATCAAAACTGTTATTAAAATGTTATTATGATTATTATATTCACCACTACCCCCAGGCCCCACCACCACTATCATTATCACACTCTACCCATTTTCACCACCACCATGTCTTCTCCTTTTCCAATAATTTTATGATTACCATCATTGATGTTCATCCCTTTCATCTTTACCGATGTATTGTCAGCAAAACAAACACTATCATTATCACCACCCTCTCTTGTACTAGTACCAAAAGCATAGCAACACGCCAACACTTTTACCAGTAACACCAGTTCCTCTACCACTAGTTTCACCACCACCACCTCCACCACCACCACCACACCCCCTCCACAACTGCCACCATTACCACCATCCCAACCTCCCCCATTTCCACCACCACCACCAACACTGACAACAACAACAACAACATTATCACCTCGATCACCACCACCACCACCATCCTTCACTGTACCATAACCAGAGCTCCCACACCACTTCACCTAACAGTGACAATCAAAATCACAGAGGATAAACATTTGCTCATCCTGTTTCATGTTTTGCATGTTAGCTTCATCAATCAAGTTCACACATACATGTACATGTAGATCAAGAAAAATAACAAGTTGACCTGGGAAGAAGATCTATGCATGTTTAAAGTTTACATTGCCAGACTAGATCCTTGCCACACCTGTTCTTGGGAGGCAAAGGTGAGGAGAACCTGTCATGGATATGATCACAAGAGGGAGATAAATAGGTGGATGAATCACAGATTATGAATGTCAAGGTCAGAGAACAGCAGTCTGTCTACCTGGGATTGTGTGGTCTTTCGGTGTGGTAGAATAAAGGAGTAGTTGCAAACAGTCTGTCTATCTGGGCCTGTTGTCTTATGTGTGGTAGAAGAAAGAGTGTTTGCAAGCAGCCTATCTACCTTAGCCTATTGTGGTGTTGCATGTGGTTGCAAGCAGTCTTCCTTGGCCTGCCGTGTTCGTAATAAGTGTGGTAGAAGAAAGAAGTGGTTGCACTTAAACATACCGTATACCTTCTGCCGAATGACCTGCTCAAAAAGAAGTCATCAAGAAGATTAAGGTGTACTATCTAGCATAGATGATGAGTTTTTCATAATTTGAAGAGATTACTATAAATGATACAGAAATTATTGTTAACAAGCAGCTTTTGAAGATGGAATTTATAGGATATAGAAAAAACTCTTTGATATCATATAGGGTATTAGGACAGATTATATTATGTCGTACATATTTATGTAGATGTTACAGGAAGTGAAAAGAGATTGGAGAAGGGAGTGGGGTGGCAAGTAAGTTTCGGTTCAGCTGAGAAGAAATGTCACAGATTTCTACAATAAGTGTCATTTTGTTATTTACCATTCACTCTGAGTAAACTCTTGCTGAAACTCCTTTTCAATCGTCCAAGCATACACGCCTACATGAGCATCCAGGCGACCATATCTCATTGGGGATAGTGTTAATATTCATTGCACAGACTCTGCAGAGGTTGACTGAGTAAGATCTCAATCAAATTCAAAGCTGGTAGTAGAATGTCCTCATATGACCCCTACCAGATGGCCTGTCCTGAAATGACCCCTGGTAGACATGAGGACAAGGAGAGGCCCAAGGCTGAATGAAGCATAAACAAAATCTAGGGATCACAGAACACATTGCTCAGTCATGTTTAGAAGGGGAGCGAGAAGTTGCTAACCCTGTAAATCTTATGGGCTTTAGACCCTTGTAACAGGAGGGAGAAGGGCCAGGCAGGATGGAGTATTTTTGATGATGGGTGGGAGTCAAGTGCTGGTGACCCATAGTTGGTAAATCATCAGATTTATCCTAATAAATGTAATTTATGTGTTCATTTCCCCCTTTTCTTTTTGTGTATCCCCCCCCCCTCTCTCCTTCCCACTCCCCAAATCAATTTTTTACTAAAGATATTTTTTCAACATATATTGTATTGTATAGTTTGTGAAATGGATAGATAATTGGATACCACTGAAAAAGATGTCTGGTTTATTTGTACAGATAATTTTTTCATGGTTAAACAAGCTAGTTGCCCCATTGCATACTTTTCATCCAATCACTGAAAAAAGTTTTTATTCTTCTGCACATGCTTCCATTCATCGATAGTCAAACAAAAATCTAGTTTCAATTTGAAATGAAACACTGATGAAAAGAATTATTGAAATTGTAGTTTACAAGGAAGAGAACTGCATCAAAAGCAACATTGAAAAGAAAGATTTTGTTGGTACAACATTTTTCATTGAACATAAACTTTGCAATGTTCAGGGAATGTACTATGGTATTGTGCAGATCACCTTAGAATTTCTTCAAGCAGTTTTGATATTCTTATTCAGAAGGGGGGGGGGGATGAAAAGAGGAAACATATTTCAAATGTTAATGCCCTTGCATGCTTTAGAAAAATGCAAGTTACAATGAAGTTGTTACTTCTCCAGAGTCCGTCATATTTTCTTATATTCTCTGTGATTTATTGTTGAGTGAGTGTTTTTTAGTTAATCTGATATCTAAAACGTGCTTGGTTGTAATCGATTCAATGAGCAACTTTAAAGAAAACCAGCAAAAGAAATAAGCCATATGCTTGGGTTTGTATGGTAAGAAAAGGATGATAGTGTACAAATTTACAACCAAAACACACCAGTTCCACAGAATAGTTGAACATTGTATACCTGCAGTTGGCCCCCATTCCTCTCGTTACCCAACCCATCTTAATGACATATTAATGAATCCTCCAAGCCTATTATTTGATCATCATAATTCATAGCTATTAATTTATTATGCTATCAAAGTAGCATTCCTAAATGTCAACTCCTGGATCTAATCATGAGTGGGAAAAAAAGAAATTGAACGGAATGGAGAGGAGAGGAAGAAGGAAAAAAAGAAAAGAGATGTCTAGAAATAGGATATTGTTGATCCCGCTAACCTGGGCATTATCTAGTTACATGAAAGAACCCAGTTTTGGGTTTGGTAGTCTTAATCTTAGACTGCCAGGAAACAGTTGTCAGGTCCTCTAAATATAGGCCAACTTTCCACTTTTATAGAAGCACCATAACAAAACAAAAAAAGTCTTTTGAGTAATGTATCTGGGAGCTTTTTGGGGAGGGGGGGGGGGGGGGGGGGGGGGGGGGTTCAGGCTCTGTCTTGTGCAGTTCTGGCACTGTCTTTGATTTCTAAGCAATGTTATCAGTAGGCTTATTGTTAATAAAAACATGTACCTGTATCAGCATAGAACAGTTTTTAGGGACCCCCCCCCCCCCCAACAACAACAACAAATATTTGCCTCATCCTATGCTTTAATCAAAGGATAATATTATTTTTTTTAATTTGCAAGATAATTTGATACCTGGAACAAAATATCATCTGTGCAATTACACCTAGATGCCTTCTAAGGGGCAAGCCTAATAGATCTTTTTCTTTATTGACGGTTGTATTTCCTTTACATATCTGTTTTGTCTGATCATTATCTGATCAAATGTCCAAATCAAACATCTTGTGTCATCAGTGTGATCCTATGACTGTTGTTGCCAGACTAGGACAAGTATAGGGTTATTGATACAGTCATGGTTGGTGATACCAGAGCCTTGTTTACATGCACACATCGGTGGTATTATTCTTAACAACCAAGAGGGTATCATTCTAACCCCTGACTGGTTCTTTGATCCTCCTTTCTTTCCCAACACTACCCCCCCCCCCCATATTCTTCCTCTAGCCTTTATCTTTCGTTCTTGACAAAACGTCTTATTGCCCCATTCAAACTATAGTCTTTATCTTTCGTTCTTGATAAAAATGTGTTATTGCTCGTTCAAATTGGAAGACATTTATATGAAACTTATGAAGAAATGTATAAGAATCATTGTATATCAAAAGTGGCATTCACACTAGATGATAACATTGTATAAACATTGTGCAAAGAAGCTGAGCCCATTAAAAGCCTTGCCCAGGTATTTGTTTTTTGTATAATATGACATTCAGACGTCTCTCACCCTTTGGATCTGCTGTTCCCCTTTCTATAAAAAAAGGAGATTTTACCTCAAGAAGTACATTGGAGGTTCAATACAAGAAAGAGAACATGACCCCGATTCCTTATCATTTTGTTTTGTTTGAAACAATCCTCAAAACATGCATTGTGCAATGTATAACTGGGCGGGGCTTCTTTTTAATTGCACACTGATGATTGGCCAACCAGCTGTCACTGACCTCTTCAAAATGCATTTATTTATATGATGTTGTTTTCCAGTGTGTACCCCCCTGATGCAATACTGTGATTCTCAATGCAACGTTTCTTTTACAAGTTTCATATAAGTTTTCTCCAGTGTGAACAGGTATATTTTATCTGGAGACACCAGACAATGTCACAACGATACATCAATGTTTTGTGGTCCCTGGATAAAGTTCAGTAT
Organism: Strongylocentrotus purpuratus; assembly: GCF_000002235.5. Classification (NCBI taxonomy): domain Eukaryota; kingdom Metazoa; phylum Echinodermata; class Echinoidea; order Camarodonta; family Strongylocentrotidae; genus Strongylocentrotus; species Strongylocentrotus purpuratus. The sequence goes on along the minus strand of NW_022145600.1, from coordinate 23,221,408 downwards.
TTACACATTGCACTTTCGAAGAATGTAAATTCCATAAGAATTGGTCTGGGTTAAGTGGTCTCTTTCTCTCTGCCTCAGGGTCTCTGTCTTTAGTTGCTCTTTTTATCTCTTTCTTCCCCCTTATTTCTCTTTCATGCTAACTAGCCCTCTTATTCTCATATACCCCATCTTCCCTTTCTCTAATCCGTCTAAAAGTATTCAAAAAGGCCCTAGTTCAGCCAGCCAACCTTTCATTATTGAGTTATTAAAAACACACATAAAACCTCAAATTTTAATATAAGGGGTATTAATAATTTAGTTGTTAACTGTACAAAAATATGTCTTTCTCCTGTATTTCGCCCATCCCTCTCCCTCTCTATCTGTTTGTCCGTCACTGTTTGTTATTCCCTTGCTAACATTTCACCCTCTTGCTCCGATGTTCCCCTCAACATTCTTTAAACATAAAATTACCCCGAGAAGAACATTGGAGCTTCGATACTCCCTGCCACTCAAGCTAAAAGCCACTATACCTCACATCAATAGAACATACGCTCTGTGGTTCCCCTACCCTGCTAAGAATACATGTATTACCGCAGCATATATTCTAAATGAACCCTTGAGCATGGTTAGCCACATGCAGGACATGCAGGTACATTTTGTACATTAAATATAAGCTACACAGGAAGGTTGGAATGCATAATGCATGCTTCAATCAAATCTTCCGAAATTGCTTTTTACTTATGGTTATATCCTTTTCTTTGCTATGTCTGTTTATTTTTCTGTTGTTGATTGTAATTCAAATAAAAATATGGTAGAATCCAGAGACTGTAGGCAAGTTTAGGAATATAAGTGTATATGCTTGTTCCAAATCACAAGATATGAGAAAAATATTGATTATATGAATGTGATAGAAATATACATATATGTAACATGAGTTATTGCAAGGGTAGATATTTAAAGAAGTTGAAGAAGCATTGCAATGTTTGGTATTGGACAAGAAATCTGGTTTATTGTAGAATAAGGTAAAGGCTGTCTGCAAAGGTAGGAAGGTAGATCCCTATAGGGAAAGAGATGTTTCCATAATATGTAGAAAGGGGACTACTGATGAAAAGGTAGAAGAAGATGATGAATGGGAGTGGGGGGGGGGGGGAGGAGGCAAGACGTAAGGAAAGAAAAACAGAGCATTAGCGGAAGAGATAGGAGAAAGGAAGGTAGAAATTGAGTTCAATAAGGAGACAGATATAGACAAGGAAAGAGATGGGGAGGCAGAGAAACAGAGAGAGAAGGATTGATAATAGCGCGTCCTTGTACAGCACTGGGATGAAGATTTGCCAGTCACTTGACGGGACTTCATTTCAATTGGCTTTACCCTCACATAGAACATGAAACGACAAACACAATTTAGTCAGCTGCGCCTCATACCATGCTGGCCCAACCCCATCCCTTTCTCTGAAGACGATCAGAAAAGGAAAGACAAATGTCATACAGACTTTCACTGGTTACATTCCCACTTCAGCAGAGATGATGCTAACTCGACAGGATTTACAGAGAGAGAAAGAGAGAAGCTCCGGTTGCACATAAAAGGCCCCATTTACACTGGAGAAAAATAACCAATTTGAAAAAACCCTCTATATTTACATTACTGGTAAAACCTAGACAAAACCTTGATGTTGCTAATTCTGGTATTTTAGTGAGTTGTGCATGCTGCTCTGTATGCGATAGCATTGGCTCGAGAAAGTCTCACAAGCAAAAACTAGAATAACTCAATGGTGTTTTTAGAGTTACATGTATCATTTACACTGGATAAGGGCAGAGTTTTAAAGAAAAACACATACTACAGATGTTAATTCATGTTTTTCAGCGTGTTTATGAGTAGTTGCCTAGCAACTTGCAACAAAACTTCACAGGATGAGGAATAACTCAGGGTTTTTGTGTGCAGTGTAAATGCCCCTTCTGGCGAAAATAGGAGAGGAATATTCTGAGCTTTAAAATAGTTGATCCCCTTCCTTATCCATGGAAGATGGAGTATTTTCTTCGCTTGTGTACCACATTCATATTCGCTGAGAGCCTGGCTGTGCGTCTTTCAGCGCATTAAGACGTGTGTCAGATCTTGGCTGGACTTACCCAGACTGCCCTTCTTGAACTATGTATAGATTTGGTTGAGTTGATTTGTCCTGGCATGCCAGATTAGGGCAAAGAAAGTAGGCCACTCTTCTGCTCCACGGTATACCATTTTTCCAATGTCAAAGTCTTAACGAGCATTAGGAAATCAATGGGTGGATGGAAGTAGAAGCTTGGATAGTAATGTTACTTTATTTTGAAACAAAGACTGTATGTATTCTTTATTTCTTTATATACAATTTTTTGTTGGTATTGCACATACCTTATGAGGCCTATATATATGTGGAAAATCTTACTGAATTTTCTGAATTGTTTACCAAACTTATGAATATATTGTAAGATTTAAATGTAAATTATGGTAAAATTTAGTTACCTCTATTATAATAGTCAACATTGTGATCGAACCTTTCAAAGCACACTTACACATTTAGGATGCAGGAAGAGAATAAATGCAAGGGGTCAGGAATGGTATGGCGGTTGGGAGGAGGAGGTTGAGAGTGGGGGTTGGGGGGGGGGGGTAATTAGGGGGAGGGTTATGGGGCCAAGGAAGAAAGAAAATGATGTTTCAGACGACAGTAGCAAGTAAGGAGCAGATAAGAGGACACGTCTTCCAAGGGGTGTTGTAAGTAAGGGGAGCTCTGGTATGGGGTAAAGCAAATAGAGACGGGTTGAAAACACCACATGGTTACATGACTGTATCATTGGTATTTTTCAATCATTGATGAGGTATTCTGCTCAATCCTTTGGCTCTCTTTCTCTCTGTCTGTCTGTCTTTCTCTCTCTCTCTCTCTCTTACCCTTTCTTTTCTCTCCCTTTCTTTTCTCTCCCTTTCTCCCCTCTACCTTTCTTCCCTTTCTTCTCACCTCTCTCACTCTTGTCTTGTTTTTCTTTTGACTCTTTCTCTCTCTCTCTCTCTCTCTCTTTCTCTCTCTTTTTTCTCTCTTTCCTTTCTCTCTTTCTCTCTCTCTCTCTCTCTCTCTCTCTCTCTCTCTCTCTCTCTCTCTCTTTCACTCAACATTCATGCCAGCCATCTCTGTATTTATGTTTGGTTTCCATGGTGAGAGGAATTCCCCAGGGATAGTAGATGAGCCTACCTGAAGAATGAGCTCTGTGGCTCGATCCAGCCAGGTCTAGCATCAGCCAGTCTATCTTTGATACTTTGATAATGCAGTGCACTGCCAGGAATAAACAAGCATGTATGGTTTTTACCGTTAAAAACTTGTATAGAAGCCCCAGTCATTATATTTATACAGATATACATTTTTTGCAGTACATTTTCATATCGGCCTCATGTTGACTTCTTTGTCTATTCATGATTCTCCTCCGTTGATACATTAATATTTCATAATTTTAAAAGCCAGCTGTTGAATGTTGGCAATAGCAACATGATCATTACGTGCGTCTGATTGCCTGTATTAAACATGACGCATTCCCCCCAAATAGGCGTCACTTTGCAGTCATTTGCTGAAACTGCTACACAAGGCCACTTTAATACTGCATGGTCGGCCAACCAACCAACATGAACTATCCGAGATTACCGGCTAAGGCTTGAGTCAGAAATGATGTGTCCGGAACTGGCATTTTGATCAGTAATAGCAAATGAAGAAGCCTCGGAGAAATAGAAAATGGATTGTGAATATCTTTCACAGCTCCTGTTATATGATATGGACTGTGTCATGCCAAAGTACTTTGAAAGATGAAGAAATGAGAGATGCTGAAGTGCGTCATTGCATGAATTTCTAATCTTTTGCCTAAACCCTTCATCTCTTATAGTAAGGCTACATACTAACTTTGTTTGCGGGGGGGGGGGGGGGGGGGGGGGGGGGGGATTGAAGTTTCCAAGTAGGGGTTTTATGAACTAGGCCCCTTTTAAATTGTTGGGGGGAGGGGGGGGGGGGGGTTTAGAGTAAAAATTGGGGCTCATGTGCAACAGACCCTTTGGCCTTAGATCCTCCGTAGTAAAAACAAAGAAATACCATACATGCTCAGTCAATAAACTGTTCTTAAGAGCAGTTAATAACCCACTTCTGAGAATGATGTAATCATAGGAAAAATTAGATAATTCAAAAGGACGTAAAGAGTTCTTTTTAGCGTGATAACTTTCATATTGACAACATATATTGACAATATAGAATGTATAGATGCATCCATTCAGAGCTCGTCCTCCGTACATGTTTGACTGTCGAGACATACAGTAAACTATTCATGATTTGACCTTTAGCGAAGACCTATTAGTACGCCATTTTGATAGCTGGCATTACTCTTTCGCAACCAACAACATAACATTATTTATTAGAAGTCACCCACATTAAGCCACCATGATTGAGCAGCATGCATGCAAAGATACTCAGCGCGGCTCGGTATTGATTAGGAAAGACGGATATTTGCCGAGAGTGATCCTTCGACAAATCCGATGCCGGGTCTGGAGGCAGCAGTATATAAGCCTTGGATCTTGTTTATTTATACAGATGTATGCTGCAATGATGCGCTACAACTCATTTGAAAATGTCCAGGGCCCCCGTTGCACAAAACTAACCATTGATGGTAACTTTGCCATCTACAGTGTACCATGGAAACCTTTGATTTTGATTGGCTGTTGAGCCCTGTTACCATGGTAGTTGCCATTGATAACAAAGTTACCATCAATGGTAAGTTTTATGCAACAGGCCCAGTTTAAACTACATGTATCACACAGGTTATGGAATAATAAAGCAAAAATGGAGACCCCCCAAAACAGCTATGATAAGCTGCAATACCTGATATATATACACATGCATGTTTTAAACAAACCCAAATTCATCTGCAATGCCTGAAATATGTAAATTATGCTTGTTTTATGCAAATAAGATGGATGATGCTGTTTTTTCATTGTCTGTTTAATCATGTCTCACAAGACCTTGCTAAAACATTGCAAAGGGCAAATATTGACCATGTTCCTCTCGTCCTGCCTGCCTTCGCATGCATCATGCAGGCATTAGAGTTCACATGGGCATACTAAATGTATGAGTCAGACTCAAAGGTTCATTCATACCAGAGGAAATTTGTATACAAGGAAATTCATATACAAAAAATTGTATGAAAAGAGATGTTGTACAGAGAATCAACGGATAGCAAAAGGGGCGTACACATTGCATAACACCATTTCATATAGAAACATATTATATATTAAGAAACTAGATGTGAATGGGTCAGTTTACACGACAGCTGGTCAGTCATCAGTGTGCACTCACAGTTTTTGTACAATACAATGTTTACCAGACGATTCTTTATCAAGTTTTTGTTTGAAAGGACGCTCAAACCTGTGTTTCTCTCTATGACGTTTCATACTAGAATCCATGCCAGACTAGAAAAAAAAATTTACTTATAGCTATACCGTTTTCATGTAGCTATACCATAAATTTTGGTAGTCCGAACAGGGGGTCAGAAAGCAAGAGTGGACCGACTGTCTCGAGTCTGGGGCGGGGGATGGAGGAGACGTGATGATGGAAGATGGGTGGGATAGATGACTCTGAGAGAGACAAGGATATATTGAAGTACAGATTACTGACTGGAAGGGTGATCGGGATATGCAGCTGATCTGTCTGTTTGTGTGAAGAGAGCTAGTCTGTAAGATCGTGGATGCTATATTTGCTTTGTTTTGAAATGTTAACTCAAATACATAAATTATGCAGTGGGGAGTTAGAAGGGGGAGGGGGTGCATGCTGAGGGCAGTGAACTCACTTTAAATACCCCCCCCCCCAAAAAAAAAGAAAGAAAAGAAAACAGGAGGGGCATTAAACACAACTTCTGTCATTTTCAACAAAACTCCATACTAACTTTTGTCAAAGGGAATTTTTTGTTAGAAATAATAAGTGGGACTGTAGCAAGAATGATAATGTCACTTTTTTTTAAAAGATGATTCATGTGGTGAAATGTGAGATAGATGTTGGCCTGGCTGAGTCGCATTATTGACTATAAGAATAGACTTTGAATGAATTTAAAGAAATCAATAGCTTGGCCAAGTGACTGACAAGACATTTCCAAGATAGCTTGCTGATCGACAGTGACACCCAAGGTAGAAAAAATTGTCTGTGATGACGAAACACTGTTGCTTGAACTGGAGAAGCTTGGCGGAAGTCTTGGATAGATAAAGGCATGGATTACTCAAAGGGAACACATAGTGTCATGATTGAGAGGGATGGAAGAACATCTTGGCAGTATTTCATCTACCGTAGATGTCTTGCTTTCAGGCTTAATGTCTTACTCTCTCCTCTTGATGTCTTTAAAAGTCTGGAACATTTTCTTTAGATTTTCCTTTAGAAATGAAGCTGTAAATGAGTCTGAAATTCATGCTTATGAGATAATTTTTTTTTGTTAAAGATGGAGTAGTCTATGTCATCTAGACTCTGGTTTTAATGGTTTCCATGAAACACATATTGGAAAAGCTTGGTCCATCTTGAAGTAAGGCTACTGTCGATGTCTTACATTTGATAGGGTAACATACCATTGTAGATGACTACAAGGTAAGATTAATGACCGTGGATGTATGCTTGTAGATAGCATCCACTGAGTCATAAGACCTAAGCCAGTATAAAACCTATTGACAACATCTTAGTGTGTCTCTCTATCTCTCTCTTGATCTTGGCTATAATGTGATTATGTATGCATCATTATTAAAAGAGAAAAGTACATGATCTTGTCAGAAGTATTAATACTATATGAAACATAGTAAAGAAGTATTTCTGTGTTATTGTGATTAATAAGAGCATTTATTATTCATTATCTATTGATAAAGGAAGAGGTTGAATAGAAACTATCCTTCCCTTCAAAAAAAATTAAAATGCATATCGACGCTGATGTTAATTAAACTAATACATGGTATGGAATATTGGGTAGTTTGCCAGCAACTAAACTTTAAGAAAACAAGAAGAATTGGTTTTTACTTCAACTCAATGATATGATCTGGATCGTCAACTACCAAAAAAATGGCATAATCCTTATCTAGCATTGGGTGAAGTTGGTATCCCAACTTCGTTTATGTACTGCCATCGTTGTATGCCTGAGCTTGGTCCTCTACATCATTATGAAACATTGCTTCATGTGGTACTTAGCTTAGACAGGTGTTAAAATTGTAATGAGCCCGCTCACTAATGATATTAATTTGTTATTATCTCTTCTCGTTTATCCTCTATCTCTCCCTCTCCCTATTGTCCTTCATCACACTCTATGTTCTTGTTTCTACCCTATATTTTTCTGTTCCTTTTCCATGCTCTCTCTCTCTCTCTCTTCCTGTCTCTGTCTGTCTCTCTCTCTCTCTCTCTTTCTTCCCCTGTCTCTCTCTGTCTCTTTATCTTTCACTCTAGTCATGAATTTTGTTATATATTATACTTTGTGCAAACATCATTTTGTTCTTATCAAAGTTAATCCGTTTTTTAAACCACATTTGTATTATTATTGCCAAAAAACCAACATAATTCTGCCATTTGGATGGAAGTACAGTCATAATAAAACCTTTTCAATCAATCAATCTGTGTCCTTCTCTATCTCCCCATCACTCCCTCCAGGCCCGTGTCAGCAAGGAGCAAGACCAATTCCTGATCAACCCCTTTGGCCTCCTCTACCACGAGGTCACCGCGTCCTCCCTCGTCAAGCTCGACTCCGTAGGCAACATCATCGACCACGGCACCACATCCTATGGCCCCAACCTGGCCGGCTTCACACTCCACTCCGCTATCCACAATGCCAGACCAGATGTCAAATGCATCCTCCACGCCCACACGCCAGTCATTGCTGCTGTAAGTATCATGGCCGTAATGATCAAAGGATCAAGACATATAACAAGCCTCTCTCAAGAGTTGCCAGTTAATGTATACCAGGGCAGTGTTTCACAAATTCGCCCACAACCCATTGAAACGTTTGTATTAAAATTAACACACGTTTCAACGAGATGTTGTCCTTATGACAGTTTCGTGAAACATGCCCTGGGGGGTGTTTCACAAAGATCAACTTCATTATGATCTTTTTCCTTCAATAATGAACTATCCAGAAAATGTAAATTCTGTAGATTTGTGACCATGATTTGTTCATCCCTTGAGAGATCAATGCCAGAGAATGGTGAGAGAAAACAGTAGCATGAACGGCCTGCCAGTCAAGTCCAAATTAAAGTCAATTTTACTCTTTGTAAAACACCCCCCTGGTTTGCTTAGTTGTTCCAGTCACATCCGAAAAGCATTGAAAGTTATGAATCAATTACTCCTCAAATCAGCTCTCAATTAAAATAAGAAAAAGGGGATCATGGGGGACCAACGGGTACCACTTCAGGATTGTTTGCTATATAGAGGGCGCAAGTTGTTTTTAAGTAGTGCAGTCCCACTCTAATCATTCCTCTTTGCCCTACCAGGTATCCGCCATGTCGTGCGGTCTCCTGCCCATCTGCCAGGAGGCTCTCATCCTGGGTGAGGTCTCGTACTACGACTACAAGGGCATCATCATCGATGACGAACAGAAGGACAGCATCATCAGGGCACTGGGTCCCAAGAAGAGGGTCCTGTTCCTACGCAACCACGGTGTCGTATGCTGCGGACAGACCATCGAGGAGGCCTACTTTCTCACGGTCAACGTCGTGGCAGCATGTAATACACAGGTCAGTTGAAGGGGTAGTAAATATGTCTACCCGTTTGCCCTGTAATCAAGAAGACATTTTCCCTTAATATTCCAGTCTTTGATTCAATATCATGCTAAAAATTCCTCCCTTATCAGACAATTTAAATTTAGCATTTGTCACTACTTTTGAAGACAATGTGTGAATCTGTATTTAAGCTCTCAGTTACTATTTTTTTAAATGAAACACATCAATCCTTTTTACCTTTATACCCATTTGCACCTTTCCTGTACACATCTAAGGATTGGTGAGAACAAAATCACATAGGTTCAAACAGGGTTCATCTTGACTTTAACTGAACTTAAAATTAGATGGATTTCAAACCAAGGATCCAATTTCCTTTACTTTCATAGGTATCTTGTTTCTCTTGAAAAGAATCTGAACAGCTTTAAGAAATTAATTTCAATGCAAATATGATCAACCAACTTGATGAAACTCTCTTCTATTCAGGTTCAAGCAATGACTGCAGGTATAGACCACCTGATCCAGGTATCATCAGAGATTGCAGAGAAGACCCGTGAGGTCGCATCCCAGGGCGGTGGAGGCGTACAGGGAGACGATCAGATCAAGAAGTGGCGCTGGGGAGAGCTCGAGTTTGAGGCTATGATGAGGCAACTGGATAACATGGTAAGATGGGAAAAGGATTGTGGGAAAACTTGTTGTGAATTAGATAAGATGGACGGTGCCGTCTTTCAACCTCAGAGAGCGGAAATATCCCACTCGCACTGACAAGACCCACACTATACAAGAATTTGGTTACCCTGAATGGCCAAGATTCTGTCAATTAGCTGTTGGCTTGGAGTTGATTTCCAGTTGGGTTTAATGGTGGTACTGGGATACAAGATCATGTTTATGATATTTATAACTCAAAGGTAGTCAGTGACAATGGGTTTCCAGAATAGAGCTTGGACATGAAAGAGATTTAGGATTACCTATTCCAATGTGCAGGGTTTTATAGTTAGGTATAGAGTATGGAAGACTAGCTATATACATGAAGGTTCAACATATTGCATCAAGCTCAAAATGGCCCTGCAAGACCAGTTCTAAGATACTTATCAACTGCCGAGAGCCAGAAGAACAGTAAGTCATATCCATTTTATACAGAGTTAACACCCTTTTGGCTCTCCGCAGATGATTTTTTAATTTTTCCTTGTGGGGGAAAACGGAAGAACAGACTTCGGATGGGTTGAATCTGTATTTGATGCAGATGGTCATATTTAAAGCCCCACTGTACTACTTGTAGCTACTTGCTCCCTCTATATAGAAAACTTCTCCAATCGGTGCCTGTTGGTCCCCCATGATCCTCTTTTTCTTATGTTAATTGAGAGCTGAATTGATGAGATAGCCAACTGTCAGTGACCACCCTGGGTGGTCTAATCCCTTCTGGCCGAACTAGTACAGACGGCCTTAAAAGTGTTGGTATAAAGTCCTCAAGTAACCATCTTCCCATATGCCTCCCATCCATCCACCCCTAGGGTCACAGAACCGGTTACATCTACCACGCCCCTCTGACCCGGTCCGAGCCCAAGCCACGCAGCGACGTCGCCTACCCGGCCGTCTCCACCGGTGTCACCTACATCTACGACGATGACGTGGACGCCAGCAAGTACGAGTCACCCCTCAAGATGCTCAACAGGAGAAAGGCAAACGAGAAGACCAAATGGATGAACACTCCCAACTCGTATTCCAAGGTGGAGGTGCCGGTGGAACAGAACGGAGAGGAGAGCCCCAAGACCAAGACAAAGGTAGGTAGACTTTTCTTCTGGATATTGGTCCAAACTCTAATGAATGTCATTCTGCAGCATCCCTGGGGCTAATATTGGAGAATTTAAACAGTTTTCAAGGTTATCTTCAATGTTAATTTGAAAACTATGTATCAAATTGCCAAGATGAATATTCATTTGGGAGTAGGAAAACCTTCCTTTACATATTTTTACTTGTATTTGATTGGTTGGATGGTAAAGAGGTAGGTAATTCTATTAGCAGTATGTTTGGATCAGCTTTGTTTCTTAATTGTTTACGAGCGACATCATGATCATAACGTCGGAGCCCACAGAACGGACATTAAGGAGTGTATGAGAAACGTAGGTGCGGGTAATGATAATAATATCTGTGAAGCGCTTAAAAACAGTATTCCGTATTAAGCGCTATATAAATCCAGACTTGAATTGTTCATATTATTTCTCCTTTGCTCTTGTTTATATCAGTGGGTGAGTGAAGTAGACAAGACAGCAGGACACTCCACTAAGCACCAGGATCCTCAACAGTTTGCCAAGCAGAGCGACAACCCTAGAGAATTCAAGACAAACGCCAAGAAGGTAAATCAGCAATATCATGAAAAACAAACCAGTGAAAATCATAGAGTACCAAAGTGCTATAGAGTGGTGAAGCGTGACGTCATCAAAAATCTATTTTTGGAATTTCTCAATCTTTTCTTCATTTTCCGAAAGACCATCAAAAATAATGTCCAAATGTTGAAAACCAATTGAATAGGTTAAGTATTGGCTGAGATATGACCATCTGAATAAAAGATTGCCTATGGGAACTCAGTGTTATATTGCTCTGGTTCATAACATTGTAACCTTGGGGCCTACATGTATGTCCATCATACTCATGTTAGGGTCAAGCACTGGTTTCACTTGGGCTAGTAAACAATTGCCTCTGCCTAAATATCTAAATATGAGGGTTTCACATTGTAACCTTGGGGCTTATGTCCACCAGACTCATGTTAGGGTCAAGCCCTTGTTTCAGTTGGGCTAGTAATAGTTCCCTCCATCTAAATATCTAAACTTGGAGGTTTTGCATTGTAACCTTTGGGCCCATGTCCATCAGACTCATGTTAGGGTCAAGCACTGGTTTCAGTGGGTTAGTAATAGTCCTCTCTTGTGAATTCTTCACCCCCTCTGCCCGAGAGTGACAACTTGTCCATACTTGTTTTTTCCCTGTCTCAGGTGACAGCTGAACAATTCACGGACAACAAGAACCCAGGCCCCACATCACAGGTCCTAGCTGGTATCGATGATGGACGCAAAGTACAGGTAAACATAGAATACTCATGCACAAGATAGGAAAAGTTGACATGGTACCCCCTCTAAGGGATTAGCAGTGGTGTACTTCTCAACCGAAATAGCATTTTTACACATCGGTATGAACATTCTATGAAGAATTCGGTGACTGTTACACTGGTAGCTCACTTTAGCCATAGTATGAAGACCATAAAAATGCTGAGAATACTGGATGCAATAAATCTTGTTAAAAACATGCAGGCTTCATTTTTAATATTTTTATGGTGAGTATTGTAATTTACTAATGTCCAATGAAATGAATGTCCAAAGAAAATAATTTCCACTTAAATTTCAGAAATTATATTAACTATTGTGCACTGCATGATATTGAAGTTTAATGTAAAAATTAATACAGTGAATATTTTCCGCATAATTTTTACACCAGCATGTGATATTTTATATTCTTCAACATGATTTGATTTGCAACTGATAGTGATGATAATTTGCCTCACATTTTCATCTTAATTTGCGAATGATTAAAGTATGATTTTATTCATCATCATCATTTTATTGATTTAAGAATGGTTGTATCTAATTTCGCACGGTAATTTACATTGTGAAGAACGTGACTAACTGACAGTATTCATTACAGACAAAACAGGAATAATTCATTATGTCTTTTATATGTCGTCGATTTCAGAATAATGAAATATCATGTAATCAAATATTGTTAATGATATACCTTGCTTGAGTGGATAATAGCGTCCTTTATACCCAAAATTAAAAAAGTAGCTGTAACCTCATAATAAAAATGAAGATGTTATCTGAAATGCTCATCAAACATGATTATATGCAGTATTATTTAGTTAAAAACAGTACTTACAATTAACATCAAATCATTTATGACGACAAGAGAGTATATTTTATCAAACCAGATATTCCTGATTTTGAGAAGGAAAGATATTATCTTATGAAAATAACACAGTTTTAGTAAGGTGCAAAGATATTCTAAAACAACCGAAGAGCAAAGATAGCTGTTCATTGGCATCTGATGCCTGTCTAGTATTAAAGCTTAATATAGATAGTAAGGAAGCGTTTTCCATTCAGTGTTTGTCACCAATTTCGGTAGCATTTGTTTTTCTAGATGTACACATATTTGTGGATGAAATCCAAAAAAAAATTGCACCAAAAATGCAAAATATAAAGTAGGGGAAAGTCTTGATAAATGATATCATTGGAAGATGGAAATTGCTTAAATGTTTAATGTTTAGAGAACAATTCATGATTTTCACCAAAGTGATACATGTAGTAGTTGTATTGTTACAGTGTAGGGCACTTTCTTTAACTTCATATCAATTTATCAAACTGTTTCATCTGTAATAGCATTTTATGTAGATTTCACACCGGTTGTCATGACTAAAAAATACCTCATGTTTTAGAACGATTAAACTCAACATAGGCTGCACAGTATTAACGGGGACTTCCACATATACGCTTCTAATACAAATACCATACCTCAACTTAACAAATTCATTTATCCTAGAATTGATATTCGCTGTGCTGTAAATGCAGTAGTTTGATGCTGCAAAACATACTACCGTACCATTTTAACCATCATCAACAACCATCTAATTACATGGAGGGAAGAGTAATAGACCGGCAGTAGATCAAGCAGTTTGATAAATTGGTAGGAGTGGTAGCTTGGTATTATGTCGGCGCCATGTCGGTGAAGTGAGTCTTGTTCTCACGTTCATGCATGGCATCTTAACTCGTTTGTTTTCCACTTCCTCCTCGTTGTTCATTCACTCCATCACTCTCCTCCTCCTCTTTGTCTTAATCAATCGTCATGACAACCATCATCATCATCATCTATTAGATCGTGGCAAACGACGCCCAGTTGTCTAATTCCCAAGAGAAGTTGATCCGCGAAACACAGGTACAACTCCTTCGACCTACCACCAACACCACCACCACCATCATCAACATGATCATCTTAGTTTTCATTTGATGATGTTTTTAGAATTTGTACTTACCCCCATCTGCATTTTTTGTGCTTGCTCCATCATGTATACCATAACCTTTTGTCGTTTGTTCTTTGCACTCAGGTGATCTGTTTTTGTATTAACATTATTGTGGTGGTGCTTGAATAATACTCCATTTTTACACCTTTCTTGTATTTTGCTCTGATAAATACTAACACTTAACATAATAAATAATAATAATATTCAGCTTTTATATAGCGCTTAGTACAAATATCTCTAAGTGCTTTACCGATATACTTTAATGGATATAATGGATCTTTTTGATTTAATGAAATTGTGCTTCGATATAATCACCTTTTCTTTTAGTACGGTCTTCTCAAAGAGAACTTTCCAATTCTGACTCGGCACGATGTTATTGTAAATATAGACTAAACGATTTGAAGGTGAAAGAATAGCAATGTGTCGTCATAATACAGAGGAAAAGGAAAGGTGCAAATTTAGTCTAACATGATGAATTGCTTGAAAGACAGTGATGTGAGCTCATGGAAAAAGAAAAGAAGAAAAGATATTCATATGGTTATCATCTTAAATGTATGGATCGGCTTTAGTGATGGGTTCAATCTGTGAAAAGCAAATAATATTATAATATTGATAATGATAATGAAATTATAAAATAAAAAGAAAGAAAGGAAGAAAGAAAATCGACATTGTTGAACTCTCCCCCATCCCCATCAGCTAGGCTTGTCAGAAACACAAATGGTGATGAAATTTGAGACAAGGTCATTAAAAGAGAGGGGAAAAAGTCCTTTATTCAAAACAGGGGTCAATATACATGTATATATACAATACTTGACCATGTAAGGGGAATTAACTATCAGAAATACATGAATTCTGGACAAGGGTCTATGTTTCTACGTGTGTCTGTACAGTATGTGTGTGTGTGAAATGGCATTGGTTATTTTGTAGGTTCGTACCCAGAATGCATCTGTCATGGCGTCATCCTTATAGACAAATGCCGTTGTTACGGGTTGTGATTCTAAAAGGCACTGTGAGTAGGGTACATGTTCATCTCCCCTAGATGCCTTGTTAAGGTCAAGAAGGTGAGATGGCAAGTTGTTAAAAATTGCCCAGGCGCCATGTTTAAAAAGGGAAGGCGACTTGTTAAAACTCGCCAAGTCTGCCTTGTTTATTAAGACAGGAAGGCACCTTGGTAAAACTCGCCTTGCCGCTTCCTCATCTTAAGCAAGGCACCTTGGGGGTTTTAACAACTCGCCTTCTTTCCTGATGAGCCGAGAACAAGGCACCTTGTTCTTACGTAAGAAGGTACTATTTGACCTTTTAAACAAACGTTATGAAAGATAGATTAATCAAATACAGAGTTTGATGTTTCTGAAGAAAACAAAGAAAAAGATTAAAAGAGGATTCAAAAAGTATTAATTGCTCTACAGTGTCTACCCGGTACACTGTATTTATTATATCCACATTTACCAATGATACATGTACATAAAAAACATAAATTACAACAGAGGAAATGAAAGTGGCTTATATATATTCCAAACATATTCAATTAAATTGTGCACAATTAAAATGCATCATAAAAATTCTTAAAGATTTGAATAGTACCTTATATCAGATTGAGATATTCGTTGAATGTTATCTGAAGTTGTTTACGATGCTTACGTAGAGTCCTGCGTTTGTAATGGACCCATGAACCTGTAATATTTGTCTTGTTGTCAAAAACCTTGCCCTTAAAACAAAACACATCCATTTAAATAACAGTATAAGCCAAGCACACTCCAAGGTATATTGTGATGTTTGGATGTAACCTAATTGCAAATCAAGAGTATTTTCTCTGGATCATGAAATCAAAATCTTTTGCAATGTTTATGCTAATGGCCCAGCTAACAGTCCCATCAATGTAAAGCCATGTTATAGCATATTTACTCAAGATGGCTGTGGGCAGGTGTCATGAATGGTTTGAGAAATATTCCATAGTAAACCAATATATGTAGAACGAATGAAATGCATCTTCAATACAGCATGACTAACAATTGAACGAGCATGAACTAGATCAATTAGTTTGATTGACTAGATTAACCCATTGTACATTGCATGAAAAAAGCAGAAAGTAATACATCCCCACCTCCATGACATTGTGTGCTTGGAGCCAGAAGGGCATTAATTGTAGGGTAGTTTTCATTTTGGCTGTAAGCAATTGATATGAGCTGTTTTTAGATTCACTACCAACTCGTCATATACATATTGCTTTTAAAGAAAAAGTAAGTCTGAAAAATAATATATTGTCTTTCAATATGTTGCATTGATGAATTAGGGCTGTTCATCCCTCATTTTGCAATATTCTTTTTACCACATTATATTTATGATATTTTACTCATGTCACATAACAGCTTTAATTTAGCACTTGCTTTGAGATTTTATATCAATATACTAGTAGTTTTCTTACTTTTCATGGTGAACAGGCAACCTAACACATCATGCTAACTACTAAATAGTAATCCTGTCAAAAATAATAATCCCCTATCACTCAAATCACTTGTATTTAACCTTACATTACAGTACATGTATGTTGACTGCAATAAACATTTTAGCCACGTTTTAGTCATCACAGTTCATTGACGATGTAACAAATGTAATATGTTTTTTGAGGTAGTATGAAACAGACCTTGCAAAAAGTTATAAAAAGGAAAATGAATTATTTTCAAAATGTTAATAGTTCTTATAACCTCTGTTCCCATGTTTGCAAGATATAACCTCACATTTATGAAAATAGAGTTTTCAATTTTATTTAATCGCATGTGAAACCACAAAATCACCTTGAGCATTTGATTTCGAGTGGATTTGGCGGCTTAATAATCTCATATATCAATATTATTATTATAATTCTAACAAAGAGATATTAAATTCTAACTATCATCCATATTGCATTCAAACAGTAATTATACCTGCTATTATTGAAAGTATATGCTTGACTGCTTGACATAGTTATTTGTGCATACATGCACATGAACTGTATGCATAATGTAAACGACCAAGAACAAACTAACTACCGGTAGTTCTATTTGTTTCCAGATGTAGTGAGTGCTTTGGAGGTTTTGCATCAGCTCCGACTAATGTTTCCTTTTGAGTGTGTGTGTTTGAACATAACATCCAGCTTATTCGCCTGTTTGCTTGTCTGCATGCCCATTCCATTTTCAATTCAATGATTTCTAATAACATGTAAATCTCTCTTAATTAGATTTTTAAAAATAAGTACCATTATGATTAATGTATACGATAGACTTGTCAAAGTGAGTATTGCAATTGAAAGTTTAAGTGTTAACCTCTAGTACAACAATTGAATTGTTACCCCCAAAAAGCTAGGAATTTTGGACATTATGTCAGTGAACAGCACCCCAAAATAGAAAAATGGAAAATAGTAGATTTCAGAAGATGGGAAAGACAAAACTAATAAGAAAGTTCAGAAGATAATTATATCCCTAAATCATCAAATCACTGAAGAATTGCAGTATATTTAGGGGACCCCTTCATGATTTTGCATTACAATAGTTTTACAGGTCCCAGAACCGGCCATCATACTTCTCATATAAATGTAGATTACAGTTTTTGTTTAAACCCCAAGGGCCAAAATATTCAGCTAAATCTGTATTGGGTAAATAAATGATTGCCTTCAGCTGTTTGTCCATTTAAGTGAGGAAATGTTTAGATCGGTCCGTCAGTATCAATTTACTGAATTATTAATTTCTGTTTTTCTATCCTAAAAGGGCCACAATGTTTTGCTTGGTCAGCATTAGATCAATGGACAATAAAATCATTTGTTTCTGCTATTTTTTGTTTTACCCCAAAAGGGCCAGAACATACAGCCTGGTCAGTTCTCCGTGGGGTCAAAGGGCATCGTCCAGCGTGACCACCAGAACGACGCCCTCGTCTACACCGTGTACTCGCCGAACCCGTTCTGCAGCATGACAGAAAAGGATATCCTGGAGTACAAGAGAGAAATCGCTGAGAAAACTGGACAAGGTAAAAAAAATCTGCGAGAATAAATTTTTATTTTCTATTTAAAATATATATATATATATATGTATATATACATTTTTTAATTTTTTTTTTTTTTAAATATCGCCCTTGTTTGAGCTTGCACTTTGGAAGTGCCCTAATTTGACAAATTATAATGACAGCCTGTCTAACACCCTTTCCCATTTGTTTTGTTGCTAGATGTACAAGAGATTGAGCTGATCTTCCAGGCCCCAGAGGAAGAGGACAACAAGCTGGTAGACGCCCAGGGTGAAGGCAAGACCATCACAACTACCAAGATCTCTACTACAGTCACAATGGCAGGAGGTGAGTGCATGGCAGAAAGGCGTTCTGCTCTGCGGTCCCACTTCAACCTATGGGGACATTTCTCTCGTCCTGTTCCCCATTAGGGTGGCCCAACACCTGCTCCAGGGATAATTGTACTGGGCTTTATATCGTCAATGTTTGTTTTTTCATAACTCAAGAATGAAAGGTGGACTGGTTGGATTAGGGCCTTTGTTGAACTTTCTCCAGAAACAGGAGAAATCCATTTTTCACTTAATCAATTAAAAAAATTGGTAAGGGTATGAATAATTTAGTTCTTAACTGTTCGTGACCAGTCTCTTTCACATCATAAAACACCCATACCTCCCATACCTTGCTTAGTATAAAATAAATGAAATGATATTAAAATAGTGGACTGGTTGGATTAGGGCCTTTGTTGAATACTTTTAGATATAAGCTTTATTATGTCACATTCTCAAGAAACATGAATCATCGACGTACATATTTTCTTAGTAACATATTTTATCATGTGCTTGTATATTTTCAGAGGGTGACACTGCCACAGTTCACAAGACAAGAGTGACAGAGAAAACAACCATCAACGGAAGGGACGAAAACGAGGACGATGAAAGGGAGCCCTCACCTGGTGTTGACAGCACAGGATCATCACCGACGAAGGACCCTATGTCGCCCTCTAAGAAGTCGAAAAAGAAATTCCGCACGCCATCGTTCTTGAAAAAGAAAGAGAAGAAGGAGAAGAAGGGAGAATAGCGCCCTTTCTCTCGCACTTTTGAGTCATGCAATGCGAAAGTGATAATTGCCGTGTTCTAGAAAAAATTTTCATCATCCAATGCAAAGATATCTGTAGGGATAATTTGTAAGTAAACCAGGTATGTGGCGGCATGTATGTTAGAACTCGGACATACCATGGAATATATGTAAATTGATGAGTTGGTTATGAAAAGAATCAAGATACGCGATGTGTATGATATCTATAAAGTGTATGCAACGACTCAAAATGACAAAGCTCTTAAGTCTCTCGGAGGCGTCAGAAGGGCAGTGTTCAACGCTGTGTACCTAATATTAAAAAAAGGTAGTTGATAGAGTTCGATCCTTTGCATTTTCTTAGCCACTCTAGTGTAAATGAATATAAGATGAAGAGGTGATATAACGGATGTAAGGAATGCTCAAGTCTCGTTTCTCAATCAAAAAGTACTGATCTCTTTGTTATAATTGTGTGATGATTGGTTTTTTAATCAGGCTCTTCATAAACCTGTAGTTATTGTACATCATGCCTGGTCTTGTTTGGAAATATTTCATGTTCTTATTCGTAGAGGAGGATTTCTTATTGCCTTGACTGTTCTTTTCCAACAAGTGAAATGCCTCTAGGCGATTTCTGGTGTAATCCATGGAAAATAAGCTGGAACGGCGCATTTTATCTCCAAATTGAAATTTGTACGATCTATTTCATGCTGCATCGAATCAAAGCGTTCAGTAATAAGCTCCGCATTCTTGCTGTCATCCAATGACGACTCTTAGAAACGGCGTACGATCAGATGTTCTGAAATAAATACATTCGTACCCAATTTCTTTTTTTCCATGGATTTTCTGTAGCTTGAAATCGCCTAGAGGTACGTTATTTTCATTAGATGAGCATTTTCATTGATATAATCATGTTTATTGCCAAAAGTACTTGTAAGTAGGTTTTTTTTTTCCTTTGCTATATATACTGATTATAATGCTAAATGACTTATTCTTATGTAGTATATGAAATATGTGTATTGTGTATAAAAGTAAAATGAAAAAGGTAGCATGCATGATAGCATTTTAGTGGTTTAGAGCTATTCGTAATCATCAATTTTCCATCAAATCACCCATAATTAAACAAACAAAAAAAGAAAATTGTAGCATGCTAGCCGAACAGTCGTGTAAAATAATGCACTGTGCCCTGTCAACAGTGAGCATATAATTGTTGCGAAAGCGCTGTGTATAAAATTGTATAATCGATGATGCCATTGCGATTGTTATTTAAAAGCAAACATGGAGTCTTTTAGTAAAGTGGTTCCCTTAGAACGACAGGGACCTGGGGACAAGTTTGTTGTGTAAAAATTCTTCTTCTGTCGTTCCGGTGATTCCTACGATTCGAGTAAACGGTGTATTCATGTGTATTCATGTGTATTCAAACCTGTGGGTGGACATGACGTTCTTTACTGCGTGGTAAAACTGAAGATTCATTTTTTTTTATATTTGCTGAAATGTTGAAGTGTAGTTATATGTAGTGTATAATATAGAGAGAGTGGACAAAAAATGTGATTTCACACAATCAGTGAAATGTTTAACCTTTTAAATAATGGCTATTAAAAGAATCATTCCCTTTTTGATGATGGGACTGACACGATATTACAACATTTGATGTCTTACGTGTGTAAAGGTCGTGATGGGGGGAGACAGCGTTCATCCAATTTGAGTTACCCCGGACTGAGGTTGTTATGTAAATTATGAAAGCAGGACATGAATTTGAAGGCATGGGACTGGAATATCCAAAAATGGATAAGGTTTGTGTGTGGTGTGCAATAGGCCCAGTCAGAAAGCAGAAAAATTAATTGTACAAAACGAGTCTACTCACAAGATTTCTTTTTTGGGAGCTTGCTGTGGAAGTTGGTGGAGGTTAAATGCCATTTTGTCGATTGTACCTGTACATGCTTACTGTGCAACGGTTCTCTGTAAATATGAGCTGTGTTTAAGAACAATGAGGAAAATAATTTTTACAAAGGTTTTTGGAGGACTTTTTTTGTGACATCATTCTGTTGTTTTTTTTCTGTCTGGATTGTCTTTCGTTTGCCCGACGATGGTTTTCGTTCTTTGCAAATCTTCCCGCTCCATCATCCTGTGGTTATAATTCATGCAAAGCGTAGAGCTGATTGAATAGGGAGGGAGATCTATCTATTAGAGCATGGACAGTTCAGACAACGGTTGAGCAAGGTATAGAGAGGGAGATCAAGTTCTTGATATGTATACGGTTATTGGCAAGATACACAAGGTGCCCTGTTTCGTAAAACTGACAGCAATAAGTCAGAAAAAATGGGAAAAAAGCTCTAGAAATGATTGAATGTGATCAGCTCTGAGCAGATTTGTTGCCCAATTCTAGTGGTTGTTAGCAAGTTTTATGAAACCAGGCCCAGGTTTACTTACGATCTTAACCGTGTGATCTTGTGTAACAGACATATACATTGTGATATGGCAGGCTAAGTTAGGGCAAGTGCGTAGGCTGGGTTGCATGTGTGCCTTGGTAGTACTAGCTGTACATCTGGATAAAGTCGCACTAAACCTGCCTTGTGAGATGGCAAAAGGGGGATGTACAAGTCAGCAGATTTGTGAGCTCGCTGTACGTTGTATAGTACTTGTAAATTATCTGATAGGAGTGAATACATCAATGTACAGAGTTGAATGCTAACTTGTTTTTACCATAATTATACCTCGGTAACGCCATCATACCAACTTCAAAACCAACCAATCCTTGACCATTTATTGTCATGTAAATTCTTGTTCGGTGAGTTGTCGGTCTGGCGTTAGTCTTTGTGGTGTGACTGAGGTTTTAATTGATGCGTGGCAAAGCGGATGGATGATAATAGAAGGTTTAGTGCGACTTTTAAGAGCAAGCACAGTCGAAGTAGAGAGAAAGAGCGAGGTCTAACTAAAAGAGTGTCGATCATGTGATCATCACATGGTCTACATGCCTATATCACGTGCACAGCATGTTGTCGTCATGTGGTGTCCATGCAACCAAGATACCAGATGAGAAGAAAAAAAGAGAGGCAAAAATTAACTTCCACGTTTTAATCTTATCTGTGCAGGATGATTGAACAGTTTGGGGGCATTAAGAAGATTTAAAAAAAGATGAAAATTATATTTTTTATTTCTCAGACTATGGATGTGAAAGACGTGTAAAGAAGCCTTGCTTTATTGAAATGTTATTGATTTAAATTCGTCGAGGATCCAATTCTGAAGATTTGTAGTGTTAGACGTAGACTGTAGAAAACGAGACGCATTTAGACAGTAGCATGCATAAACTGCCAGCCGTTAAGAGTTGAAAAGATTGTTGGGATGGAGCGCTATGATATTCTTGTATTTAAAACTAAGGAAGAGAAATTGGCAAAACGGGAAAATGATTGTTTGGTTCTCTTTGTCGGTTACTGTGATTTGTATTCAAATAGGAATTATATGCATTGTTGATGTTGCTAAGATAATTCAGTGTACTGTAATTATTACGTATTCAGTGGATTTGGATTTTAAACAATTACTATTCATATTTAAAATGACTACCGTGTTCTAAAAAATCTACTTATAGGATCGTATCAAATTTAAATCAACTTTATAGTACTTGTGTATTTTTCTGTTCTCCTACGGTGCGTTGACTATTCATGTATTCCTATTACCTTTTTTGGATGATAAAGTAATCTCTCCTTACCCTATGATTTTAAAGTAGAGGCTTTTTTCGTATATGTACACACAATTAGCTTAATAGTTTAGTATATGTATTTGGTCAGAAATCTTTCTTTAGGCAATATTCAATGAAATATAAGTAGCTGCATTTATCTGTATATTATCACACTATGAAACACACAGCAACGTTGCAACCCATTTTCATTTTGAAACATAGATAGATAGTTTACATGTATGCAGTAGACGTGGAGAAGGGGGAAAATTTTCGGTCTGCATTTTTTTATACCTGTTTTAAATTGATCATTTTGAGGAGACGCATCCAAGTCATTTCTCAAAATAAATCTGCTACGTTTTTTTATGATCTTCAAAGCACATTTGTGGTCATGTTATGTACTTCACTTTTACCTTGTACAAACATTGATTTGATAATTTTACATTCATCGATGTAGTGATTTACAAAATGAGAATAAGATATTGGACAATTATGTATCCATGTTATCGTCAGTGTTGCCAATGTAGGGTACAAGATAGATAACTGCTGTATATTTAAATCAATTTCATTCTTTCGTTTCTTGTAATGAGGCCAATTTCTTTTTTAATTTTTACTTTTGCTTCCTCTTAGAGTCATATTTTGTAAACTATTTCGTAGAATGAATTCATTTACGGCATTAAAATGCCCATATGTTAAACAACGTGGACAGTACTAGGTACTAAGTCACTGTTTATTATTTTGTTTTTGTATCGTTGCGTCTATTCATCGTTGAAGCCTTAGGAAACCATTTTTCTTTACTCTTTTCTCTTTTTGCTCGGCTTTTCAAGGTTTCTACTCCAATCATGATATATCGCTTTAGTCTTGGACTAAGTCCGATTGGAATTGAACTGTTATGTATCATTACAGCAGAATGCCATAATTTCATTTATGCAAATGGACAATTAGAATAACACTGCAATGTTCTAGAGGAGAACTATTCTAGATATGCTGGCTATGGAATCCTATTTTCTACTTTTCATTGATCATACATTTGGTTCGAGGATGAATAAGATATTTCTAATCATTTTGTAGTCGTATGTTTGTCTGGTAATGCTTCTTTTTGCCAATAACAAACCAAATACAAGATGGAGGTGCGTTTAACTGCAATGGCTTTGGGGATTTCTTTATAGTTTGTATTATTTAACCAAGTTACTTCAGGCTTTAGAAATAGGATGAAGACATGTATGTCTGTATACTGCGATGTGTACATGTATGTATGTAAGTGTCTCTCACAAGTATGTACATGGTCATCCATTTTTTTGAAAATGAAAGACCTTGTATCAAAACATGCGTCAGACGGCATGATGAAGAGGACATGTATATACGTAGGGATGACTGAAAGTAGGCGTTGATTAGACATCCAAAAGTAGAAGTTAACATTTTCAAGCCAAAAACGGTTATCAGAACATTCGGGTTAATTTTATTTACATTCTTCATAATTTTCATGTATTTCCTGCTGCTTCTAACTAAGGTGCCCATGTGTTGTTAAGTCACTTCATCAACTAATTATTAAAAGTCTGCACTAGATTATTTCAAGCCAGAAATTCGACCTCAAGTGATCACACGTTGACAATTGCCTCCCATTGTACATTATTTAACAAGACCAATATGTAAGTTTTCCCTGTTTCTGGGACTAATCCGAAAAATACAAGTATCGATATCTCATTCAAGATGTTTGAAGATCAGTATAGAAAAGAAATCACACCACTGCACAAATGGTCTCCCATCAGTTTTCCTTTTACAAAACATGGATTGAAATTTCAGAAGACAAACGAAAGAAAAAAGATTTGATTGTGCCAGTGCTTGTCTTTGAAGGTATTGCATTCCAGTGTAACTTACCAGTGTTTTTTGACGTTTTGAATACTAATTTAAATACAATTCCTCTCTGTTAAATACAGTTGCACTGATAAAGAACTCCTTATGGTTATGAAATATAGTTCCATTTAATTTCACCTATCTAGCCTCTACTTTAGTGAGTGCGTGTCCTTCTTCGTGCATCTCTCACACACTATTTTCCCTCTGGAATTGCCATATAGTGAGTTATAAGTAGTAGTCTGTGAAAAAAGGGGGATTCCCCTCTTGCTTATATAGTTGCAATATTGTGTCTTCGTGTGATGATGGAAAATAAAAAAAAAATAATAAAAAAACAATTTCGTTCCTGAAATGTCTCATTGAACTTCTCTTTTTATCTTTGTTTGTGTGATTTTGATGGAGTGCGGGTTTCAGTGAAGGTTGTTTAGAATTTAACAATGTTAAATCTGAGATGCACGGCCCTATGTGTTATTAGTGTCTGATATGGTGTAATATTGAAGCTCTAACAAAAACTGCGCTTCAAAATGATCAAGAAGTGTCTCAAAAAGTGACCAGTTTTACCATACTTGTTTCTCCCAATAGACTGTAGTGTTATGAAAGCAGTTAGGCAAACACAAAATTTGGTTTCGATTTCCAATCATAAATATCTTGATAATCAGATAGGCGATCGGCTTGTAAAAGTCATGGGGTTCCTGACTGACCTAAAGGTTTATAATTAATATGCAGCATGAGCTTAATCCAGGATTTTGTTTCAAAATCTGAGACAAAGTTACCGGATCCCTTTAAGATTTTGTAGGTTTACATTTGTGCCATGAAATTTTTTGCAATATACCGTAGACATTGAGTGAGATACGAGATTGATTCATGGTTAAACTTGAAAAATAATAAATTCATCAGGCATGTATTTAAAATCATCTATCTTGGTCTCTTAATCAAATCCATACTCATCACACACACTGACTCTGCACATTATATTTCTACAAATTCACTGAAAGAAAGGAAGCTGCACAATACAGATTTGTAATAAATACATATATTATGTTAAACGCAACATATAAACAACATGGGTAGATATACAACAGAAAACATATGCTTAATTTTACTGGCACATACTGCAGTATTCCAATCACTAGAATCAAATCATGTTCAGATTTCATGTCCACCTCAAGATGATAGGTTATACTGTTATCCTAATATTGCAAAATAAAAACAAACAGCATCCTCCCTAAATAACAATCAATTTCAAATCAAACAGTATTTAATAAGTTCTGAAGGGAAAATGGGACAGATCGTCAGAAAAAACAACTACAGGTATTATTACTGGTGATGATGATTACACATTATGTAAAAAAGAAATGACAAAAAATTCATTGTGCAGGGTTCAACACTTCGCTGCCTGTGACTGGCATAAATAAGGCTACCGGTAATAGAACTTTCAAATTTATGAGAATATCTTTCTCCAGGGAACTGGCAACAAGGTATTCCATTAACCTGTTATAAATGAATGAACTACAATACTTGGAAACTAGTCTGCATACATTACATGTTGCTATGTCGGGCAATCCTTTGACAAGGTTATATATTGTCAAGAACCTTTTTTTAAAGAGATTGCATAATATTTGAATATGTTAGTACACCACTCCATTTCGCAAAAACAGGGTTCATTCTATGAATTCATACTCGATAAGCTATAAGTAGGGGGACGTATAAAGGACATTTTGTACTTCGTTTGAGGCAAACAAAGAGGGTACCAATCACAAAAGTCCACAAATAGGGGGTCATCTTCGACTCTGCTAATGGTCATAAGACAAGAATCATATCCCATGATACTGCCAAATTGAATTTGGCTGTTAGTTCCAAACCCCACTGGAATATATCTTCGGAATGTGAGGATATCATTTCCTTAGATGCCATCAGGTAATAAATTTCCAAACAATTCATTTATACTCATTTAATCTGTTGAATAGCTTCAGAAAAAACAGCCTTTTGAATAAATCAGTAGTAGTAAAGTCTTGTGCTAAAATATTCTACCCCTACTCACTAGTACTGTTTTTCACTTTTTTCTACGCACAGCCGCAAACAGTATATAGCTAAGCTATATCTACACATTGGAACATTTGTTATTTTAAATACCAAAGCAATAGAATGTCCTTTAATTTCATTTTTCATTCATAACACAATATACATGTAGTGAAACGTGATTTGTGAATGAAAAAGACCAACATGTACATACATCAACAGCATGTTGTAAGCAGTGGAATTGTTTTTTAGTCCATAAGATATTGCATGAATACAAATTTGATGGGATGAATGTTTAATAAATGTACAAATATCGGTCAATAACCACTGATTTTACTCCATAATTCTTGTTCGTGTCAGTTTGCACCCGACGTGACTGAGTCTCGACCACGTGCTGGTCAGTCTGGAAGTAAATTTCTACATGACAGAGACAATGGCTTTGACTTGGACTATACCGAGTAACGCCAGGGAGATTTTGAGACCAAAGAGATTACGCAGAAAGGCAAAATTGCCCAGATTGCAGCAAAGTTTGCAGTGCCTTAGGCGACCACTTCATGGAGAGATTTCTAACGCAATCAGCTACATGACGGGGCAGAAAATAGAGGAAAAATCCTTAGATGAAGCAGCTGAAAAGTATCCCTGCCCCACAAAAAACAGCGACTCACTAAATGTACCCAAAGTAAACACCACCATTTGGGAACGCATGTCTACATCCTTCAGAACAAGGGATTTTAAGTTGCAATATGAGCAAAAGTCGCTCACTAAGGGAATTTGTGCGTTCGAAAATACACTAGATCCAGCCATGATGACGGATCGACAGCAGGATGCTTCGACACAGCTTTGTGAAGCAAACTTCAGTTTGAATTCTCTTAGGAAGGATTTCATGAAGACCGAGGTACACATTGGCTTACGTCAATTTTGCAAGCCCTCAAACAAAGTAAACGAGCTTCTCTTCGTAGAAAATCTTGGGAAGCAAGTTAAAGATCTGCAGGACCAGCTAAAAGTAAAGGCCATCAGCATACTCAACAGTATTGCCCGTACAAGAGATACAATGAAGATGCTAGACACAAAATGAAACAGGCAGGCTGGTCAACCTCACAGGCGCATGTCATGCCTGGATCTTTGGGCGCCCTTTTGTAGGGCACAAGTTGTGGATGGGAAACGCATTCAAACAGACCTCCCATCCTCACACATACACCCCAACAGCAGCAGAAGGCAAGCCGGCAAAAGAGAGGAAGCACTTTCAACCCTATCGACAAAATCAGGGGAGGAAATAGGAAGTCATCATAGTCTTCTAGCCCAAGGTGCCGAAGAGGTAAGTGCCTCAAAATCTTCTTAGCTTTCTAATATGGTCGGGGGTCGACTGAGGCCATTCTATCTCAACTGGGCAAATTTTTGCTGAATACAGTGAAAGGTTATACAATTGAATTTGATCAAGATAAATTCACGTCTTCCCTATTATTCATAAAATAACGATCAAACTTTAAACATAAGTTCTCCTTTAATCTTTCTATCAATTTCAGTTCATTATAAACCCATCAAATTGATAATTAAAAATACTGATGATAGTCACCTTTGTGCCGAAATCATTCAAGGAATATCTTTTCCCCCAGATATCCTCTTCCCACACCGGGGTTAAGAGAGACGCCTAAGAAGGAAATGCCTAGTATAACCATGAATTTATTCATGATCAAACCTGCTTTATGTACATAATTGCATGAAATAATATCAAGGTGATTAATTAAAAAAAATCATAATCTGAGGAATGTCTCAAAGTTCAGGACGGATAAAACAAATCATTTTTCAATCATTTATATGCTTAGCCAAAGATTATTCACTCGACAGATAACATGGCATGATGCGACTTTGTCAGGTGCAGGTGAACAATTCTCAAAGTTTAAAAGGAATTGCACACTGAAATTAACTCAGATATCAAGGTGATAATAACCTCTTTTAAAAGTTTCAATTGACATATTTGCTAAGAACAACTTAAATCACAATGTGACCCAATATTCAGTACAAGTTATAATAGGGTCAGTATTGTTTAAACCACTATTCTTCAATATCTAGTTTGTGGCAGGTTCCAATGATAGCAGTGAAAAGGTAAATCACATTTTTCACAAGAGCATGGAGCCTAGCTTGGACAGAAACACCACCAAAACTTTGATCTTTGAAACAAGAATGCTGACATTTTCATATTTATTTTGCACTTGGAAATACTCATACCGGTAATTAGCAAAATTTGCCACATTACATCACGATGTCTATATTTTTTTATCACAATTTGTTAGCACAGCTAATGCACAATAAATGTACCGGTAAGGTAAACTAACAATTATCATAATTATTATCTTACAGCTCACCACCTTTCAATAAAAAGTAAATTCTTTACTCTTAAAACCTGGTAATGTTTTCAATTCAATATCTTTGACATTCATGATAGCACTATGAGACACATGAATATGTTGCTGCGCTAAAGATCCCATCAACACTATCACATTCTACCACGTATGCATGATTGTGTTTATTAACGCCTTCTTCTGACTTGTAATACCCTAGTAACACCAATGAGACCAATTCGAGACTGACAACAGACTGCAGAAAAAAATGATATTACCCCTCGCGGCTAAGAATTTGTCGGTTCGACAATATGATTGAAGTATCATCATCGATAGCAATCTGTCAAATATCAGGTTTAGAAACCCTATTAAATTTCTCCAACAAACGTGTCTCCAAGTGCTACAATCTTGGAACAAATGTTTCATTTCTCTGTAGCCGACTACTCCACATTCTCCAATGATACATGTAAGTATCTGAGCTCTTCCTTTCGGCTTCTTTACATAAAGACAATCTTACACGACTCTGATCATTCAGTCGTCACGTCACTTTACGAGTCCTAATCACAAAGCCTTTTTTCAATGACATATAACAAAAATCAGTGACAAATCTGCTGACAACCAATCAGAAGCAAGGATTTCAGTAGCTTATAACAAAAACTTTCATTAGTCACTGATGACATGTTTTGTGAAACGCCCCCCAGTTCTTCAATATTCAGCAGAGGCATCAGTAAGGCATATTTATTCAAGAAACTGTGCACAGGTTCAATCAACATAGAGACTAGAGGTGGCATGGGGTCACCCCCCCAAAAAAAGAATCAAAATACATATATGAAACTGTAAGATATCTTTGACTGAACAATTTTGTTATGTCTTTGATAGTAATCACAGCTCTATGAGTACACAAGCATCACACATATGTACGTGCACTACACTTTCTTTAAATTTAATAATTCTTTTGTCTCATAACTGCCACCATCATCATCTACACATATGTAGATAAAGTCCGCTGAGTATTAGGTGTTGGAATGGTTCAGTGGTTTTGAATAGAGGTCTTGAAACTGGAGAGTCCCAGGTTCAAATCCAAATAAGTGTGGCAGTGTCCATAGATTGGTCCCTGAACTAGGACTTGGATCAATTTGTCCTTAGATGATTTATACCTACAAGAATACACATCCAAACCTGCTTTTAAAGCTAATACTTGAATACAAATCTCAATCTGAACACTCATCACCTATCTGCGAATCCCCAAGATCTTGTAGGTCTCCAGAACTGGAAGAATTCTACAAAAGAAGAAGAAGACTTGAATACAACTACATGTACCACCTATCTCTGAAGGCCATCTTTCTTGTTCCCCTTGAACAGTGTTATTTATAAAACGCTGTATCTTATGAATTCTGTGTTTCAGGTATAATAAAGACCACCTTTCTTTAACCACAAACACAACTTTTCCTGTATCATTTGAGTGGTATTTATATACAGACTTGACTGAGCTACCGTTTCTTTGGCTCTAAAGTAAAAATAAAGAACAATCAATCAATGTTTGGCATCAAAAAATTCATGTTGTCATGGTTCTGTACTCTAGCCATGGCCATACATGTAGACAGCACAGATTTCAGCCAGTTTTCTAAAAGGCAACACACTGGTTGCCTTGCTTGAGCTTGTGCTAATCGCAATCATCATTGTCTTTCAAAGGCTTCTCTCATATCCTCGGAAATAAAAAAACTTTGGCAATGTGACACACGAATCAAAAGCTCTCATGATTGCGGCAGTCCATACAAATCGTCTTTCAATTTCTTTGGGTTTTTGCTCCTCCCCCGCTCAGCCTTGTTGGTCCTCCAGTTCATGCACACCAGCGAAGTCCATGATAGTCTTTTCTTTCCCTGGTGACGAGGCGGCCCCTGACCTCGGTGACATGTCGCCCCCTCTTGATGACCTCTCTGCAAGGTAGATTTCAAGGTTGCGCATCATGGTCCGAGGATTCTTCTTGCAGTTGGCCTCCAATTCTGAAAAGGGAAAGAGGATATTTTTACATTGTTTACAGAAATTCTTGTTACAAAGTATCCATGATTAGATAAAATATTCAGGTTCACTTCTTTATCAACTTCATTCATCTCAGGAAACCCTTTTGGACAAAAAACCCTTTCATGAAAATGGCACTTCAAACAACATCCAGATCACAATATAGTACATAAAAACAATATGATATGAGGTACAAATTGAAAAATTACTAAACTTGACTACAAAAGTCAAATAATAACAAAAAATACATTACAAAGTGACAAACAAATTATTAGTTTTGTATTATATAGATAGAGAAAATGCATTTTTTTTTTGCTCAAGGCCGAACTAATAAAACTCTCTGCTTATCATTCCTACTTGTGTATAAACTTTGCGTACTTCTAGATATACCATTTAATTTTCATTTCATCCACTGATCTATTTGCTACATTCAAAGTATAGAAATGAACAAAGAAAATAAGAAATACCACCAACTATTGCCCAAGGAAAACCAGATGGTTATTAGTAGTAGTTCCTGTCAAGTAAAGGTTCTCCTCACTACAAAGTAGTTTACAAACCACTTTTTTTTTTAAAGATCAAAAGAGTGGACATATGTGCGTTTGAATTTACCTTTGATTACAAAGCCTGAATCGTGGATTGTTTTTCTCTGCTGTTTCCACGTCTGGTAGAGTTGTAAAAAGATGCTGGCGTAAAAATCATTGATGACACCAAAGACTTGCTTCCGTCTATTGCATTCTCTGTGGAAATAGAAAGACAAACACACGATCTTTATCATCATCATTATCATCATTTATTAAAGTCTGCATTTTCCCTCTTATGAGGGGTTACTGACTTCTCGCGCCATGATTACACTCACTCCCTACACTTTTTATCTCAGACATCCTCCTCATTTAGACCAACCTTACTGCATTCTTTCTTCACCACATCTTTCCATGAAATCTTTGGTCTCCATTTCCCATTTCAGGTTTATCACCTTTCCTTCTCAACAAATTGATTTTTAAATTTGCAAAGCATTACTTGAAATCGTTAGCTTGGTCAAACATGGCATTAAATTAGGTATTAATCCCTACCAGATTCATGGACTATACTGTGGTGAGAGGAGAACAAATATAAAATGAGCTTGTTCTCGGGATAAAAGCATGGATCTGAAACCTCAAACCCTTAACATTTTGTAGCTAATTTTAGAGAAATAAAAAAATGCATAAACCTAACATGGATAAGATCGCAAAATTATCCCACCTCATTCTTATATGACTGGACCATTTTGATTGACATTTAGCATGCACTTCCAATAGAGCTTTATAACATGGACTATCAAGCCTATAATAGAATGTTGGATAAAATAAAAGGGGGAAAAACACCAAAGCTTCAGCACCAAATGGATGACTAGCCCTTTAAAGGGATTGGGTATCTTTGCCTCAGATTCTAAACAAAATCCCGGATTTAGCTCATGCTGCAATCATAATTATAAACCTTTAGGTTAGTCAGGAATCCCATGACTTTTACAAGCGGATCGCCTGTCTGATTATCATGATATTTATGATTGGAACTTGAAATGTCAAAAATCGTTTTCTAACACTACATTCTATTGGGGGAAAATGGGTATGGTCAAACCGGTCACTCAAAGATTTTTACTTTTTTGAGGCACTTCATTATCATTTTTTAGGGCTTCAATATTACACCATATCACAGACACTGATAAACAGTAGGGCCATGCATCTCAGTTTTGTTGAACTGGAAACAATGCCTTAAAGACAGAAGAAAGTAAACCATACCTTGATAGATGTTCCTCTCGTAATGCCTGCAACGCTATCCTTGTCATGTTGATCGCCATCACACAGAAGGGAAAATTCTATCAAACACAAATGAAGAGATCAAGTTGTCAGCTTACACAATTACCGGTACAGAGAAACATGCTCTTGATTCACAGCAAACAATCTATATGGATAAGGAGGGCAGTTGATACTTCTGATCCGAATAATTACTTATACAGTCAAACCTGCTTTAATAGCAACCACCTGTATAGAAAGACCACCTGTCTACAAAGAATGCGTTTTTTGTTTCCCTTGAAAATGGTTTCTCATTGAAACATGTATTAAAGGAACCTGTACATAACGACCACCTGCCTATAAAGACCACTTTTCTTCACTCCCTTGGCTGGTCTTTATAGACAGGTTTCATTGTACAACCATGAATTCCACACAAAGAGCACTTACATGTACATACAGTCTTGCCACCGTAGTTCACTTGCATTGCCATAGCCTATGTCAATGTGCAGCATAATTCTACATGCAGCAGCAAGACATCTATATACTACATGTACATACACACTGTACCCTTCCCAACTCTGAAACTAACATAAAGAGAAGGCGCTATGTCTCAGTGGTAGAGCAGTGGTCTTGTAAAACGGGAGGTCCCGGGTTCGGAACTAAGTCAATGTGCTTGTGCCCTTTGGTAAGGCATTAATCCTCATTATCAAGTCCTTAAGCCATTGGTCCCATGGTTCCTTACTTACAAGCATACAGTGCTTTCTTAGCAGTCAGGTAAAACAAACCATCAAATTATCAACCTGATCCCTAACCCTAACTCTAAACCTGACCATATATCGTTGACGAAATAGGGCCCGAAGTATGTGCTGGTTCACTGGCACCACCCTGCTTCTTACCTGTGTTTCGTGCTGGGAGAGCTTGTAGATTTCTTTGGCAAGAGGAAACTTCTGAGAGTCCATGAGAAAGTCCAGCAAGGTCAGAAGTCCTAGGAACCCACATGCCCTCAGATCGGTCGATGGATCCGTTCCTACGTTCATACAAATACAAGAATACAAGAATAAGAATATTGCATATTCATATTTGACACATTCTCTTTTTTTTTTCTTCCCCACCAAAGAAGATTAATAAGCTTGGGATAACAAAATAAGTGAAGTCATTAAAAAAAAAAACAGTCTAAAAGAGAAGCACTCACACAATCATTAATTGCACAAAAATGTTATCATACAATTAAAATTAAATTAAATCTAATTAAAATTTTGGATACACATGTACATCTTTGCTCTCATATATTTAAAGATTTTTAATTGGTTAATCATGTGTGTATCCAAGTGCAATACTAGGCATTATTTTGATGATTCTTTCATGCATAAAAAAGGTGCCTTTTGGAGGAGCTATGGGCTCTTTCTGGGCCCAAAACACATCAATAATAGTTTTACTGATCTGTTTTGGAGATGACCACTTTCTTACCTTGAAAGCCTATCTATTCCCAATGAGATCCAAACCTCTTTCTGGACCCAAACATAACATCATGAAAGCCTATGTGTTCCCAATGAGATCCAAACCTCCTTCTGGACCCAAACATAACATCATGAAAGCCTATGTGTTCCCAATGAGATCCAAACCTCTTTCTGGACCCAAACATAACATCATGAAAGCCTATGTGTTCCCAATGAGATCCAAACCTCCTTCTGGACCCAAACATAACAATATAGTTTGACTGATCTGCTTTTGGACCATTTTCTTATCTTGAAAGCCTATCTGTTCCCAATGAGATCCAAACCTCTTTCTGGACCCACACATAACAACAGAATTTTACTGATCTTTTTGGGGATGGACCCTTTTCTTAAATTTAAAGCCTATCTGTTCCCAATGAGATCCAAACCTCTTTCTGGACCCAAACATGACTGGACCCTTTTCTTACCTTGAAAGCCTATCTATTCCTAATGAGGTCCAAACCTCTTCCTGGACCCAATCATGACTGGACCCTTTTCTTACCTTGAAAGCCTATCTGTTCCCAATGAGATCCAAACCTCTTCCTGGACCCAATCATGACTGGACCCTTTTCTTACCTTGAAAGCCTATCTGTTCCCAATGAGATCCAAACCTCTTTCTGGAACCAATCATGACTGGACCCTTTTCTTACCTTGAAAGCCTATCTGTTCCCAGATAAACCTCCGAACCTCTTTCTGGACCCAAACACAACAATAAAGTTTAACTGATCTATTATGGAGATGAACCCTTTTCTCACCTTGAAAGCCGATCTGTTCCCAATGAGATCCAAACCTAGGACAATCTATCGCGCTGCCTGTCAGCTGCTTGTAGACCGTCTGGAGAACACGCTTATGAATCAGCTCATCATCATCAAAGGGATCTGATCAACAAACAAACAAACAAAAAACAAGCTGTGAAATCATAAACTAAGTGAGTTCTTTATGATTGCCAATGTTGTGGCAAGAAACACAAATCGGACAAACTCCATGTTCACTAGCAAAGACCAAATTCCCGCTATCTAGTAGACCCTTGTTCATCTTAGGTGGTACCAGGACCAGATTCTTTAGTATCAAATGTGCTCTGGTCCCTAGACCTGGCCCACTTACAAAGTGATAAGGTCTCTGTCATAGCTGAAATGCCAATAAGTACACACCAAGCAACACATACAAGGTTCCTCTTATCATGTAGACCTTTCTTCATTTTAGGAGGTACCAAGACCATTGCTCGAGTTTCTAGACCAGGCCCACTTAGAAAGTTCTGGGCCCTCTCTGTTATAACCAATAAGCTACTCAGTACTTACACTGTGCAATAGCAAAGACCAAGTTCCTCTCATCCAGTAGACCTTTGTTCATCTTTGGTGGTCCCAGGACTAGATGTTTGAGGGCGGCAAACCCTGTCCTCTGAACGCAAGGCTTGATCTTACTCTGTCAAAAGAAAACAGTATATTCAACATTAACATACCATACTACAGTCAAACATGTGTTAATGGCCACCTCTCTATAAAGGCCACCTGTCTATAGTGGCTATGCATTTTGTCTCATACGAGAGAGGAATGTGTGTTGTAGAACCTGTCTAGAATGGCCAACTGTCTAGAGTGGCCACTTGTTCTGTTTCCCTTGGATGGCCTTAATAGACAGGTTTGACTGTACGAGCAGAAAATTTTACTAGTCTTTACCAATATGCAGGTTGGATTTTACTCTTGTCAGTGAGATATCAAAGGGACAAGAGCATAATTATTTAAAATCAAAATATCACAAAAGAAGGGAAAATATGCAGTTTTCTATTCATATCTTAAGGGCTGTGAAAGGGCAATCCTGTTTCAGTTGAATTGTAATCATATTTATAATCAGATGTTATTACAGATCTACTGATGTAGTGCATGATTTTTCACAATCCATACCTCTTGTAATCCTAAGACCATCACCTGCTATATACACACAACAAGGTATATTAAACCGCCCATGATTTACCAGAAGAAAATAAAAAAAATCAGAATGATGTGGAGTTAATTACTATGCGCTGTAAAAAATTGTATGCTTTATCAATTGATACACCGATAACAAGGCTGTCATACTTTTCAGCCTGTCTCTGATGTTTTTACCCTTTTAAGTCCATGAAGAAACAACACCTACCGTAAATAAAGAATTACGTACCATATACTTTTCCATATTGCATGTCTGAAAGAAGCCCAGTGCTTCATTAAATGACACCAGAGCTTGCTTTCTCACTGCGCTGTGTTTACCTGTGAAAAATTTATTAAAATTATCTATCAATGAATTATGATACATATACAAAGGAAACAAACATAATTGTCAGCCTGTACAATATTTCAATTCAAAAGGTTACATAAGCACTGCAAAGTCTCTTGTACAACCTGCTATCGTTCTGCAACATTACCATAATATGACCTTTTCTCCATTCAGAATTTCCAGAGAGGTTTACAGCTACAAAGTTTGGTAAGTTATGAATTATGAATGTATTTTTCCCTCACCCCTTCAAACTATCTATGGATGGTTAATAATTTTGTACAGGGATTGGTTGGACTTTATTTTGAAGTCACAAACCATTATACAACCCCCCCCCCCAAAAAAAAAAAAAAAAAACGCCCCCAAATCCACTTCACTCCAGAGGTTTGCGTGACATAAGAAAGTGAGAATTAGTACTACAATTTTCTTTTCTATACAAAAGGAAAAAGAAAAAGACCTAAATAAAGCAGAATATTTATCACACACAAAAACAAATCACAAACAAATAAAACAAACCAAACAGTAATCAATGCACATCAATAATGGGACATGTTCTGGTGTCTCTAGTTTCTTTACCTCACAATCAAAGACAGTTGATACTCACACAGTTAAATCACAAGATTAAAGTAATCAGAGGGAGGGAGGGAGGGAGGGAGGGAGGGAGGGAGGGATGATTGGACTTTACAAAGCGTCCTCATGATTTTCAGTCTCAAACTTTTTATTCTTCAAAATATGAAACTCACATACCTATTATCGTTTGCTAAATTAGAAGAAAAAAAATCACAAAGTCACAGTCTACAGATAGAAAAGACATGCAAGCATTTCAAATCTTCACAATACTAAGGACTATTGTACACATATTATAAGCAAACAAACTGGTCAACAAAACAAAACGCACAATAAAGAGACACATGAAAAAAACAATACCTGGCGAAGCAGCTCCTATTGAAGTTTTAAGAGTGATGAAAACAATACAAAAATAATCATAAAGGAAATAAATACCAGTGTAATGCACTTTGCTTCCTTATAAATCAATTTCAAATTGCTGGAAGCATTGCCCTCATGCAAGGATACAGTTTAAAATTGCAACAGGAAGGAACAATCTTACTCAGAAAATGAGAGAGTTTCGGTTTTTTTCTAAGAATGTTTTAAAATAAAAATAAAATAAAAACAATGCAATTTCTTATTTAGTATAGATATTTTATATGTGTCTTGATCAATGTGGCAAACTGAATGGAATTGCAATTACTAAAAGAAACGTCTTATAGCAAATTTTCCCGATTAAAGCCAAAGTTTATACCTGATGGCGTTTGACTTAGCTTTGCTGGCCTAAATTTTTTAATAAACCTGAAATAGAAAACAATTTCAATTTAGAACTTAAAGGGACTACTCACCTGGTTGGATTGTTTCTACAGCGTCCCACTCAGCTTGGGCTCTTAAAAGCTGTTCTGAGGGCTCCACGACTCCAGTCCGACTCACTTCTGCCTGTATACAAAAACATAATACACAAAAATAAACATGTGGGACTAAAGATGTTCAGATATTAAAGCTCTCTTGTTGTAGACAAGTAAAAATATACTAAACTTAGTCTGAATACATCACCAGCAGCAAATAAGCAAATAAATGAACGACTTAATATGCAGGACATGGAGAGTCAGAGTGGCACTTGACATGGACAAAACCTGAAAATAACCAGAAAAAAAGGTTTCAAATTGTCAATGCTTACCTTCAAAATGTCTTCTGTTGACGGGGCGGTAACCCCATTATTTCCGCTATCTCCATTGGCTTTACTGGATCCATTAACCAAAACAGGGTCACCGGTTTTGTCATCTTTCTCAACAGCCTGGTTGTGGGTCAATGAACTTTCATCGGAAGGCTGAGATTGGTCAGTCTTTGTAGGTTCCTCAGGGATAGGCTCTTCTACCTGTAAGTATTTAGAAAGTGGAATTAACCAAAATATAATGTTTGATGATATGGCTATGCCCTATAAGAAGGATAGGTCTGTACCTTAAGAAAAGAAAAGAAATCTTTCTACTAAAAATCCATAAACTTAATATTTTAGAAGAAATATGAAAAATACCAACAAAATGAAAAGGCTGAGGGTGACTAAAAAGACAAACAGGCATAGAGAGTGAATAACCTCACACAAAATAAATACATGTATCATAGATACTTTGCAATAAATGCACATAAATATAACCTGTATCCTCGACCAAATTTTACATCTCTATCCTAAGCCAAAGTTCAACTTTGTCTCATACTATACTGATGACTCAATTAAATATCCACAAAAGATGACATAAAAGGGATATGGACCAACTGCCTGCCAAAAGCCTAACAACTTTCTCTAAGCTCCTCAAGTTACCGGTACCTCAAAGGTCCTACACAAACTTACTCATCTGTGTGTTAAAAGATACACAAATCTGAAGCGCACTATGATTAAATAAACAAAACTGTGGTAATCTGAGGCAAATGTGGACAAGCCTTTATGCATCTTGAGCC
Source organism: Strongylocentrotus purpuratus (assembly GCF_000002235.5). Lineage (NCBI taxonomy): Eukaryota > Metazoa > Echinodermata > Echinoidea > Camarodonta > Strongylocentrotidae > Strongylocentrotus > Strongylocentrotus purpuratus. The sequence continues at coordinate 23,182,693 of NW_022145600.1, read as the reverse complement.
AGTTTCTTGAAACCGTCCCAAGTCTAAGTTCTTGGACATCCCATAGAAATGCGTGTTAAAGGTAAAGACCAGTAATGGTCATGCGATTGCATTGTGAAAGAAACGTTGTGGAATCGATCAAAAAAGGTCGATCATCTAGCATCTAGCATCTGCAAGGTTCTGGAATCATCAAAATGATAAGAAATTTGGCTCATTCTTCGTAAAGTTACAAGCACTATACACAGAAAGATGTATATGGGACTACCCTATCTCTCTCACCAGACCATGAGAGAAATAAATTTACCAAATATATGAATTAGTAGGCGGTTTCCCGGCAAATTTTGTATCATCATGTATTAGTCAAAACATATTCTTTCACATGATTGGTAATGAGAGCTTCCATTTCATTTTTTGAAATTGGGGCGTTGCCAATACTGGTCTTTACCTTTAATTCTATAACACATGTTCCAATGGGATGTCTAAGAAGTGAGACTTATGACGGTTTCGAGAAACTAGCCCTGAACTTTGACGGCATCACTGACCTTAGCAGTCTCCTGCTCCACAGGTCCGTCTGCTTCATCCCCACTACCTCTGGTAGAGGGGGGTGTTGGTTCAGGTGCCGTGGTGGGGGCAGACGGTGACTTGAATACATCAACCTGTGCAAGCAAGGAAGGGGAGGTGAAAATCATAACACTAGGTATGACCAGGGTTCATGCATTTCTGATACATGTTGTAAACTATTTAAAGCCTGTCTGCACTAGTTTAACCAGGGGGAATAGATCTCCCTGCAAGGTCACTGACAGGTGGTTATCTCATCAAATCAGCTCTCAATTAACATAAGAAACAGGGGATCAAGGGGGACCAACAGGCACCGATAAGGCATTGTTTGCTAAATAGAGGGGCAAGTAGCTATAAGTAGTGCAGTGTACTTTTCTCAGACATAATAGCAGTTGATCCTGTATTAAAGATAGATTTCCCACTCTTCACATTAACTACATGTACCGGTATATAGACAGTTACCATGCAATACCAAAATACATGCCCACTGCTTCTTTCAACCTTTTATCTATTTCCATGTCAAGATAAAAACAATATTATTTAATGTTTAAAATACAAACATACATGTACACATCTGATAAAGCAATCTTTGTGGACATGATCACTATAGAAAGGTTCATATGAAACCAATTTATTCCCTCATCATTATAAACTAAAAATGTAAAATTATGAAATTGTCAGAACAGACCAAATGGTGAAGGACCTGCCAGGAAATATCAAGGAGATGCCAATTTATGCTTCATTGATTACAACTTCAGTAAGTCATCATTTTCTTATTATTAATCAGATTTTGCTCAAACTTTCAATTTTATGCTTTTATCAAAACAAATAAAATATGACTTGAACTATCACATACATTCTGAAACTCGTCCATGGAGACCTTGTAGTTGACTGCCTCACAGGCAGAGTTATCCCCTTTTGCCGCTGGCGTGTCATCTTCAGCTATGATGTCATTGAAATCATCATCATCATCCTCCTCCTTGTCTTCAGGTGGTTCAGTGATGTGGATCGCAGGAGGGGTCAAGTTACTACTGTTGTCCATACTACATGTAGATGGACAAAAATGATTCAAAAGTAAAGTGAAACCTGCTGAAGACTCTCTATAGAAAGACCCCCCTTGTGTAAAGACAACATTCCTTTATATTTCTTGAAAATTGCTTTTTATTCAAACTTGTAATAAAGAAAGCTGCACATGAAGATCACCTGCCTGTAAACACTACTTTTCTTGTCTTCCTCTATGCTTGAAAGATCGAGTGGTCTTTATTTTACAACAATACATAACTGACTGTTTACTTTTAAGTCCAGAACTTGCTTGTTAAAAGGTTCAAATGTCAGCCAGCAACATTATGACTGGGTATACAGACCAGTTATGCCAGATTTATTGGAAAAAATTCATCAAACTGCACTTAATTACCATCACAAATATTTTTGTCCTGTATAATATTGTCCAACATAAGTCTTAGAAGATTTTTGAAATATGGCTTGTAAACTTCACCATTTGAAATCAATGGTCCGGATACACAACCTATCCAAATAAACAAAGTCTGGGTATGAATGTGTAGGTTAGAGGCTCACTTTACATTAGATCTAAACACTAATACTCACTGTATGCTGGTGTGACCAAAGTTCGCGAGTGACCTAAGTTCGCTACCTCAAAAAATCAGTAAGATTTTGAAAACCTGATACCACCAATGTAAAGAGGAACACAAATTACCTAGTGTCAATTTTCTCTGGAATGGGGTGTGAAATTATGAGAATATTGACAAAAAATCAGCAAATTTTGCAGTCATTTGCATCCGTTCTGAAAAATTACTAATTTACCAATAAGGGTCTGAAAATCTTCATTTTGAGAGCAGGTATCGTCAAAATTTTAAGTAAAAAGTGTTACGGACTGAGCTGATTGTATGATATTGCCTTGCATTTTTGCAAATTATGAAATTACCTTATATTTTTGGTGGATCATATTTTTTATAAATCAGCTGTAAACACCGTACTTTAAGTAAGGTCTTATTGTTTTTATGACTTTTTTAGTTGCAGCGCGCACGGCGATCAGACATCAAATTTTTAGATAGCGATATCTCTGGAATCCTTTGACGATCAATTTTCTAGTTGAATCAATTTGAAGTAAAAGAAAAACTTTGCCGTCATTTGGTAATAATTGAAATGAATAATTTGTGTTGAATATGAGAAATCTTAGATCGAATAATAATATCACATTTTCTAATATTGTCAAAATCTCAAAATCTTTGGTCACTCCTGATCCTTCCACACCTTCATACAGGCAGACTTACAATTGCAACTTTTTCTTTTTTTAAAACAAGTTTTCCTCTCAGTCTCACCATCAAACTCTCTTATTCATCCTCTCTCTCTCTCAGCTATCCCCCTTCTCTCTCCCTTGAGTCCTTTCATTTCTTTTCAAATATGCCATATGGTAAGCATTTTTAATGCAGGTGTTTGGGACTTTGGCATAATGTTGCCATTGTGAATGTGATCATTTGTTAATTATGATTTGGCATTTGTTGCAGTTCTGACTTCTGTTGATAGACTAGAATAGATCTAAGTCTAGATTCTATAACGTTAGAACGACTGTAAAATACAGACGCCTCACTTTTCAGTACACTCAAATCAACATAAATACACAGGGTGCGATGGTAATGTAACGATGTGAAAGTGAAACTTAGAAACTGTAATTTGCCAAAACAAAGTTGTGTTTACCTGAAAGTGGAAGTCGCCATTTTATTTATTTTAGTGGATCTTTCAATAACTCTACTTAAAATTTATATTTTATGGTAATTAAATGTAATGAATAATATTAAGGATCCATCAAATAATATTTTAAAAAGTAATAAATATTTTTAAAAGTCATAAATCAACAAAAATTAACTTAATTGCTATTTTATTTAAATTCTAATAAAGTTATTGGTCCAAAATCAAGATGGCGGCCTACACGACCTCACGAAATTTGGTTAGATTAACAACCAAAATCTGTTCTTTACAAGCGTCACTGAGACTACACCGTACTTTCCGTAAGAGTTATCAAATAATTATTTTATGATATTAAAATTTGCTGACTTCAAACTAGATTCTGTAATTCTATTGTATGCGAATTCATGATTTAGATCTATTCATGCTGTGCCTGTCATGCTGTGGCTGTGATGAGTGGAGTGTGATTGAAATCTGGTCCTGTGGAGGATGAGCATATATGCGTGTGCGAGCGCTACGCCTACGGCCACGGGGACGTTCCTCCAGGCCAGGCGCACAGCCTGGGGGCGCTTTTTTTTTTACACAACTGTTTAGCCACTTCAGTCAGATATACTGTGCAAACGACTAGAGACAGAGTCTAGCATTACCCGAAAGGCGTTGTGGCGTGCGCCTATAATCCAGCTAACAGTGGAAGTTACAAACTGATTCAGCCTAGGACGCAGGTTCGAAACTGAGTCACGTCTTTCGGATGGTGAGGTTTAAAGGTCGGTCCCCAGACGTAAATATTCATATCTGATTGATACACGTCTGTAAAAACCCAATACACATACAATACAAGTGTTACACAGTGTATACTCTTCTTCTATGTACACTGTGTAACACTACTCGTTATTTGTTTCGGGTTAAATCTATCCTCCGTCTTCTCTTTCTTTATGTATTTCTGTGTTCTCCTTCAATCTACCCTCTTCTCTTTTGTCATGTATTTCTTTGTTCTCCTTCAATCTACCCTCTTCTCTATTGTCATGTATTTCTTTGTTCTCCTTCAATCTACCCTTTTCTCTTTCCTCATCTATGTTTAAATCTGATAGATTTCCTTTCTCCTTCTTTATGTATTAGTCCCTGTTTTTCCTTAGTCTATGATCCTCTTAGCTCTTCAATTATGTATTTCTACGTTCTTCCTTTGACTCATCCTCTTCTCTTTCCTTATTTCCTTGTTTTTCCTTCTCCATATCCTCTCCACTATCCTTAATGTTTTTCCCTTTCTATCAGTTTCCCTTCCCTGGGTGTACGTGCTTGGACCCTTGCACATATAGTGCGCTGACGACTTAGACTCTTTCACCAGAGCACTTCTTGGAACTTTTTCGCGAAAATGGCTAAACAGTTGTGTAAAAAAAATATGCGCAGCTTGGGGCCCGGTCTTAGGCATTGCCCGGCGCCGCCTTGAAGCGCGGGGAAGGAAGTGCAATGCCAATGAGACGTACATGCAGACTGATATGTATTTGTCAACCTTATTTATTCCCCACATCGGGGTGAGATGGTATCCCTTGGCCTTGCGGCATTCTTCAAAGTCAAAGCCAAAGGGGGTGAATTAGTGAATAGCTAGCCAATTTTTGAGGGAATCAATCTGGCCCTGGTTTTAATTCTATTTCTAGACTAAACTAGACTAAACAGTTTGATTTAGAAAAAAGAGCTAAACCGTATTAAAACGAGGATTGTCTTTGTAAACGCAGACAAACCCTTCCGCAAAAATAAGATCGTCCGCATTCTCGCGGGCGATACTTAGACTATTCCCGATCCGCGCATTGGCAATGTGAAAAAAAAGGATTTCACGATTATTTACTTGATGCATTTTACAGAGACTTATACGTTAAGAGCGATAAATCCTCTGGCAGACGGACATCCCATAAAAGTAGACGGTGAATTGGAGGTATTTTATTACGCGGAATCCATTTTTTGCATCGCCAGCGCATGGTTTGGGAACCCAAACCTGCAGAGCGTCGAAGAAGAAAAATGTCCGCAAAAATGCAGACGATCCTTAATTTTTTAGGACACAATTTGTCTACGTTTACGAGAATATCCTCCTTTAAGCGGAAGATCCTCATTCTTGGACTGGCGCCCCTACTACATATAGTGCTAGACCGCTAGAGTCTATTATTATTGTGTATGATAAAAACAACATTGAAAACATGGGCATTTATATTATTGTTAATCACCCTCACCCATGTGACCAAACTTCAACTTTACATCACAGGGGGTGATTATTTAATATAAGAAATTTTTAAGATTTCAAAAATTGAGCACCATCTTTGTAAAGAATGAACTAGATTGATGTATTGATCAAATCTTAAATCTGCTTTATAATTAGATCCAGGGAATTCTGATTTCTGAGTTCTCTAAATATTGTCTGAAGATTACAAAATTTGCAAGTATTCTGAAAAATGTGACCATTGACCAATTCCACCTATTTCAAGTGGTGCTCAACAGTCGAAACTTCCCTTAATTTGTGTCTTTAACAGTGTCTCATCAATCTCTTTTTAACATCATATAGCTGAAAATACTGGATATATTGTTAGTAACTTGGTAATCACATGAACACCAACCCTTGTGACATCTTGTCTTAGTAATTCTATTGATTCATATTGTCCAGGGTAAAGCATTTCAGGCAATTGCAATGCTGTTACTAAATGAAATTACTAAATGAAATTATTCCTCATTTTGTTTATTTCCTCCTTGTTGTACAGCTATTTTGACTACAAGCACCTCACAGCAGGCAAGATCATTGTGTAGATCGAGCGAATGGAAGAATCCACATAAAGACAGACAACAAGTGCAACAAACTGAGGTATAAAGAAATAGTGATGTTCACATGTATATATGTATCATATGATTTCACGTTACTGTATCATCAACAACTTCAATTATTTAGATGAGCATAAAGAGATAAACATTTGAGAAATAACATGGAACAGCATTCTTTGTGAAACAGAACAAAAGTTGGAGTAAAACAACGAAATGTAGAATTTTGTTAGTCTGGTGGAGATGGGTATAGATTAGCTGGTCCCATTTTTAATCCAAACTACAGCAATAGCACACTTTCCCCATGACCCAAATCACAACCTCCTTGAAAATACTGCTCTAATGTCTTTTCGCAAGGTACAAATCCCTACCCTGTCTGACGGCTACTTCAGAATGTTAAACTAAATATTTCCCAAAGACATTGTGTATATTTTGTTGTTGTTATTTAGTTGTTGTTTGTTTTGTTTCTCTGTTTATTTTGGGAGTATTGCAATGCTGTGTGCAGTATAAAAGGTGTATAACATGCATAGTTTTGTTAAACAAAGTATTCCCAATATTTGTTTTCTTCCAGGCCATCGACTGTGAGGAGGACCCGTACAAACTAGCAGTAGAGAAATGCATTTTATGCAAATACCAAGTTCCAATTTCATATAAGGTAAATACTAAATTCTGTCTATATTCATATGTAATGAAATACAAACCGTTCAATTGAATTCTCTTGATCTGTATGTTTCGAGAAATATTTGATGCTTAACTATTTTGGGTATTAAAGTATTGATAGAGAAACTTGAGTATAGTTTATTGATAGAAGGGATGCTGATGAGGGTGTTTTCACAAAGAAGAAAGTACCGTTGGGGAGGGGGGGGGGGTAGAAAAGATTGCAATGAAGTGGGGCTGCAAAGCAGTCCTTACCTATTTAATCCAGAAAAGTTGCCTCAAATATCTTGCTCTTTATTATTGTTGATTTCACAACATAGTCTGTACTAACACTAATTTAAAAAATACCTTGTTCATATCTTCTTTGGAACACTGATTTTAAAAACTAACTTTATTTTCATTATTGCAAAGTTGAAACTTTAATATTTCAAGGTTATCAAAATTCAATGCTTGGAAACATTTGAAGTAAAGATTATTATAAATTTCAAAACGCTTAAATACAGCCCCGGCATAGCTCCTGAAGAACTCTCTAACTCTCTATTAGCTTACCAGTTTTTAGTTTTTAGTGATACATTAGTTGACATATTTGTGATTTTCTTTGAATTTCCACTTTAAGAAGGCTTTTGACTCTCGTTTTTAAGGTCCTGGCTTGTATCCTTGGGTAAGATGTTTTTATCTGCATTTGCCTCTCTCATCCCAGGTGTATTCGATGATTACCTGGTAACAATGAGGGAAAACTATTTGCAGGGAACTCAGAAAAAAGTATAAATACTGATGAGGTCATGCTGGATGAATAAATACAATATAATGAGTAATATTTATTTATTGTTTTTTATTATTATTATTACTATCTTTTATTTTGTTTGGTCTTCCAGAATGTCCAGCTGCTCTCTCAGTTTGTATCTCCCAATACGGGACGTATCTTTGGCCGTCACATCACCAAGCTTTGTGAAGCCCAGCAGCGTCGCGTAACCAAGGCTGTAAAGAGGGCCATAACGATGGGTAGGTGAAAGGGTTTATAGAAAAGCTATAATTTTTAAGAGACTCATGAACGCACTATCGCATATCGCATAACACCGGTGTGTTGGCTCAGTCAGTAGAGCATCCACCTCACAACCAGGAGGTCGTGGGTTCGAACCCCAGTCACGTCATACCAAAAGACGTTAAAAGACGGGAGTTGCTGCTACCTTGTTTGGCATTCAACAATAAGGGGATAGAGCAATGTCGATCTGGCGCTGCTCAGTGGCTGCCAGGCTCATGATCAATTGGGCAAAAAGGAATTTCCATTTTCGGTTGAATAACATTTGGAGTGGACTAAAATATTATTATTATTATTATTAAACTTTGTACCCAAAATTATACTTCACCGTAACCCCAGTCCCTAACATATCCTTTCAAAAATCTAATTTCAAAACACATAGCATATGTTGCTATCTAGAGTAGATATTGGGTCATTGAAGTCGTATCTGGGGCCATTGCATAAAACATAACAAACATTGATGGTAACTGCCATGGAAACCTCAATTTTACTTGAGTGTCGATGATGTTGCCATTGTTAATATTGATGGCAAAATTACCATCAGTGGTAAGTTTTATGCAATGGGACCCTGGATCTTAGATGAATAGTTGTACAGTCAAACCTGCTTTAGTGACCACCTGTCTACAAAGACCACATTTTTTTTGTTTCCCTTGAAAATGGTTTCTCATTGAAACATGTACTAAATGAATCTGTCTTCAAAGACCACTTTTTGTGTTTCCCTTGGGCGGTTGCTATAGACAGGTTTGAATGTACCTTCCGTAGCAGAAAATCTGTTGATGATTCTGCTTATTCCTTTATCAGGTTTTATGCCAAGCCAGTACAGGACAACCCAGTTCCTCAAGGACCCCAGCCTCTATGATGTCAGGTACACAGGGAGCATTGCGATCGGACAGTACTCCAAACTCCCTGACAGCAACATCAGCGAGGAGGAGCTGTTGGAGATGCAGCAACGTGCTGAGGAAGAAGCAAAGACAACGCAAAGTTGATGAACGATGCATTCATATTTAAAAAGGACTATGTGATATGGTGCAGTGATATGACAGTTGAAACATCTGTGGACTGAGAACTCTGAAAGGGCAGTATTTTGTCGTCAATTGGCAACAATGCGATATCATCTGATCTCAAGCATCAAGAAACATTACTGCAGCGATGTTGATATGGACTTGTAGTTTTGTATTGTGCGATTTTCTTCAGATTCCATACAGAATTAAGAATATTCACGAAAAATTGTCAGTTAAGGCACTTATTTGGATACTACCTTAGCAATGATGGTTTCCCTCATGCAGGCTTGAATATAAAGTTGGGAGAAACAATTCCTTGTAAAAATTCTCCAGATATGAGCCCTGGGAATATTTAAAGATTTGAGAAAGGTTGATTATGTATTACATAAGAGTTGATATGTACTGTAAAGTTTTGGAATTATCAAATGAAAACAAATTGGATCAGTCTTTTTGAAGATTACATGCATTGAAATGGATATACATGTATATGGGACTACACACAAATGTTTGACTCCTATGTTTTAGGCTTTCAGCTATGTATTGTCATATTTCCGATAATTGGTCATTTTAAAAGCAATCCTTTCAAAGGAGACATTTTTACTCTGAAATTCTTCCAAACTTACAAGCAAAGATTGAGAAAGCTCATAAGTTATTTGTCATCTTTACCAGAACTCAACCTTCTCTTTAAAAATATTCAAAAATCATCCTGCCAACAAGTGACCATCAAAGAATCCAAGACATATATCTTGTCTGCTTATAGGAGGTCAAGGAGGACTTGAAGCTAATTTAGAGGTGATCTGCAGTGAAGTAACGTACCATGTTTTAAGGCAGTTATCAAGTTTTTAGCATTGATACTTTATCCTCCTTGTTCAAAATTTCAAATCTTACTAAACGCTCTGTGATTTAGAATATAATCAGAAGAGTCATGTTGATAAATGATAATAAATACATGCTTTATAAAAGAATATATTTGTAAAGACGATTATGACATGAAAATAAAACAAAAGGAGATCAAATAAGTTATCTTCAAATAAAGTAAAATGCTTGATTTCTAGGGAGACTTGTATGGTGTATGGTGTAAAAAAATGTGTATAATGCATAAAAGCAATCCAGTTATCGTATCCCACTATTTGAACCAATACAAGAAAATAATGTATTGTGAATCATATTAGAATCATAATAATACAATGTGCTAATGTGACAAGTATGTGAGAAAGAAGTGAGAATTGTAGATATATAGAAACCGCTTAAAAAGGAGTACTGGTAGCTAGTAGAAAAAGAAAAACGTGCTTGGAGGTGGAAGAGAGAGAGAGAGAGAGAGGGGGGGGGGGGATATGGAGTGGAGAGACAAAAAAGAGAGAGAGAGAGAGTTTCTGCTTTTGTGTACCTTGCAATATATACTTTTTATAAGTAACCTCATCAAAAGAATAATGTTAAAAACCTCATGAAACTTTGCAAACAAGAGAGGGGGATATGGACTTGAGAGACAAAGAAAGACAACAAGAGAGAGAGAGAGAGGGGGGGGGGGATTTCTGCTTCTGTGTACCCTGCAATATATACTTTTTATAAGTATCCTCATCAGCAAAAATTATGTTAAAAACCTCGTAAAACTTTACCAGAATAATTTTATGTGAATAAATTATCAGAAGCTTCTCACCAGCGAATGAGGACGAAAAAGAAAATAATAAGAGGAACAAACGTAATATTTTAGGGCAGAGAGAGAGAGAGAGAGACGTTTTACATTACGTCTTTAAAATTGATCATTGAGCCACTGAACTGAAATTTCTGTGGCCGAAACCATGGACCTGACCGAAACAGACGCTCCCTGAGAAAAGCCACAAGCTGTATGCTGCCCTCTATTGCAATAAACTTTATAATGGTACAGACATGAACTGCGATTTTTAGGGCAATGAGTAGCGATAAAACAGGGAATCAACTGTATTTTGTTTATTCGCGGTTCAAAACACGTAAATAATATAAATACCCGATGTGGTTCGGGTAATAAAGTCGAGAAATGCTGAAGTTCTGCAATATGTCTTGTTAAAAATGCACCAGGAGACACTCATTGCAAAAAGATTATGCTGTCCTCTATGGTCAAAAACATTACAATAGTACTGTAATTGTATATTGATACAAGACGCAGATGTAAAATTAACATACACCGGACAATTATTGTCAATGTTAAGAAATTAATAATCAGGTAAACAGAAAAAGGAGCGTAGTACTTTTTCAGTTGGGGCGAGGGAGGGGCAAACTATAAAATCGGAATAATATTTTCCCCAGGAGGATACAGTTCATTCCATAATAATTATAAGGTTGGACTCCGAAATAATTAAAGTACGCCTCTGATTGCTTGTTTTAAATCGGATATTAGTCCAGTTCGCAGTTCAGTATTTCTTTCATTCTCAATAAAAAAATAACATACATAACATGCATAAAAAAATTAAAAAAACAGAGTATCATCAATAGAAATCAATATAGAGCAATGAGACAAAAACAAAATATGAGAATGAGGTGTCCACTAAAAAAAAGCCTTATCGAACGTTGACCCCAAAATTAACAACACGTTAATGATTATAATAAAAACAATCAGACAAATAAATAAAACAAAGAAATAAGCATGCACTATATAACATTTCAAACTATGAATACAACATTAAAAGATTGGATATTAGCTATGGTCAAGCTCTGCTGATGTCAAGTATTTTTGAAATTATGCCAGGACTGATAATTCGGCAAAACTTAATCGAAATTTGGGATTAAATTTACGGTGAACTCCTACGGTCATCTGTAAAACTACATAAACTATATTTAGATGGCGAGGAAGGTTTTTTTCTTCTTCAAGTAATGCGACGAGGGCTAGTGGTGTCCATTTATTATCGACGAGTATAGAAAAGTGCATAAACTAATTTTATTGTTCTTTTCTGTTTTATAAATACATTTACACAAGTTTTCCACCAGATGATTATCCTAACAAAAAAGACGTTCTTATAGTTTTACGGTCCATGATACTTTTAAAAATTATTCAAGTTTTAGTCAAGCTCATAAGTTCATCCAAGTTTATTATTCCATGGTAAACCAAAACTTGGTAGGCCTATAGTTAAGTTATAGACCTAATTACTCTGGGATCTTGTTGTTGTTGTTTGGTACTATCGGCGTTTCATTCTTTTTTAGAATCACGATACATAGCAGTCCTTCTTCCGCGCATTTTTTGTATAAGTTTAAAGAAATATCATAATTAGACAATATTTAATCTTTTGTTTTTTCTATAATTGTTATATTTATTTGCTTATTTATGATTACTTATCAGACAGTATCTTTTATTAATTTGTGTGTGCTGTGTTAGCGAAAATTGTTTATATTATATGCAGCTAGAAGAAAATAAATCAAACTTATCAAATCAATTCAAATCAAATTGATGGGGGGGGGGGGGGGGGGCGGTCGGGGGCACAATTATGTAGGCATAGGCCTACTGCAGGCTACAGCTGTGTACAAGTTAGATGCAGTAGGGCATAACGTATACTTCAACAACTTAGGCAATTAACATTGATCTATATACTGGCGGATGGATACTAACTTATTACTAATTTCAATCGGATGACTAATTAATGTTGGTTCAATTCTTCAAAGGACTCAAATACTAACTTGCAACTGAACACCGAAATAGATTCTTTCCAGCAAAGACACACATGAGATCAAGCTCAAATATAGGTGTTTTTCCCCCTTCAAAGTCACTCTCCTATTTGGATGATCGCCAACACGAGATAGGCCTATGTAGCGATGAACAATTTGTAAATGTCATAACTTTTCCATCATTGACAGATGATTTTGGTAGGCAAGATTTAGCTGATTTCGTTCAAATTGCCGTCTTTCACCTATTACAGTTGCTACATTTCTATAAAAAATACCGGGTTATTTTGGGACAAGAGGAGATGGATTCCACCCCTTGGAATCCGGGCTTGGAATCTCAGCAATGCATTTGGAATGATGAAAAGTTCTGAAACATAGCCGAATTTATTAGAGTATGTCTTAAATATTGCTTAAGCCAGTGGCGTAATGAGCAAAACCTTTTTGGGGGTCAGAACACAATCTGCATCACCATCAAGTAGCATAATGCAGGGGCGGCGTGCGTCTTCAAAAAAAAAAAAAAAAGGGGGGGGGGGGGGGGGCATCAACAAAAAAGGGCACCTACAAAGGGAAACATTAAAAAAAAAGACTGAAAAGTTCTTTTAAATGTAATATAATACATTTATTACTTTTAAAGACCGTCAATACTACTGGGTCAGAGGGGATTAGACCATCCAGCCAGGTCGCTGACAGGTGGCTATCTCATCAACTCAGCTCTCAACTAACATCAGAAAAAGAGGATCATGGGGGACCAACAGGCACCGATTTAGGAAGTCTTCTATATAGAGGGAGCAAGTAGCTACAAGTAGGACAGTGGGGCTTTAAAAGATGTTATTAACATCTATTTAGAGAAGAAAAGGTGCTCGTGTCAAAGTATAAAAGGCAACTAACAGAAGTGAAAATGGGGAATCTTTTGAAGGAAAAGGGCACCTATCAGAATTATAATAGGGGGCATTTATCATATGTTAAAGTGGGCATTTTAAAAAGGGGGAGGGGCTCATAAAAAATAGGAAAAGGGGCACTTATCCGAAGGACATAATTATGGTACTTATTAAAAAGGCAAAGGGGCACGTGTCACAATAAAAGAGGCAATTATCAGAGAGGTAAAAAGTCGCATTGAAGAGAAAGAGAAGAGGGTTCTTATTGGCGAAGGAAAAGTGCACTTATTAAAAAAAAGGAACACGAGTCAAAGTAAAAAAGGGGATCACTCGGAGATAAAAAAAAAAAAAAAAAAAAAGAGAGGAAAAGGACAGTTTTATGGGGGGGGGGGGGTCAACTGCCCCCCCCCACCATTAGTACGCCAGGGGCCATGAAGTTTCGTATCTATGTAGGCCTATAGCCTAAACGGGAATATGGGTTGAAGTAATAGGGCAATCAGGAAGAAGTGGGACAAAACTCTCAAAACAAGTCAAATTTTAGTCATAGAGTAAGTAGGAGATGTTAAATTAATAAATCACTTTAAAAAAGAATCTTTTACAGTCGCTTGTATAACTTACCTAATTATATTTATACGGTTTGGCCCCGGCCGTTTGTCTGAAGTACTTTTCTGCAAATATTAATTGCCTGATACTGACCGCGGTCCATTAGTGTTAAAAAATTGCATTTACAAATTATAAACGCCCCCCCCCCCCGTAATACAGGATTTTACTCGAATATACCCAATTTAGACATATAATTATCTTCATTTATCTATTTCATCCTGCAATGTACAGGGACACTCCACAGGATCTGTAAGTCGGGATGTAATGCCCAAGAAGTAGTTGAAATGCTTTGATTATGATTTAATTATGTTCTATCACATGTCATTTAATTTCAATAAATATGGCATGGGGTCACTGCCCAAACACAAAATAAAACAAAACAGCAACAAAAAAACATTAAAATATGCCATAAAGCCCATATGGCATCTTTTCCCGATCTTTTCCAGAAATGCTTGGACTTGTGACCGCTTCTAGGTCAGAGATGCCGGGATCAGACACGGGTAATTAATCTAATTAATAATTATCTAATCTAACTTTACTATTATGGCATTGAGAAGTTATAGGCTATCTTTCAAGAGTATACACATTTCATGCATTTGATTTCTCGGGACATTTTTACTTTACCATACAAATCGACACATTTTCTTTGCAGATAAGATGTAGATTTGATCTGCGCATGCGCACTGTAAGCTATTTTTACCCGATCGGAAAACTGGACCAACCGTCATGGAATTCAAATTTGCTTGTTCGCGATTTGTTGGCTACAATCAAATGACAGTGTTTTCTTCAAAAGTCAGTTTTCATATTTCGGTAAGATTCATTGATTCTGTTGACATAATTTGAGTAACTGTGCTTTCTTGAAAAGGACAATATGATTCTCTTTTCTGTGAGCGATGACGTGTGGCCTGTGGTTCAGGTTCGGACTATAATGAGATGTGCACAAAATGAATGAGTTGTGCTTATCACTGAACGCCATAGCCGTTGCGTGTCGTAGGAAATGATACGCCTACCGTACGGGGTTGGGTTTGGCCAGCACCCGGTCGGTTGAGCTTCCGCCGCGCTGCCCCGTCTACCGGCCCGCGGCCGAGCCTGCCGATGGGTGTGTTTGATAATCCATGTGATGCTGTCTGTGAGCATCGATATTGAATTGATTTTAGATGAATTCCCACATTATTATAATGAATTTCATGCCAATCTTTTAGTTGTTTTACCAAATTGCCAATAAACGAGAGCAATTTTGCCAAGATGTCACTTGTTTTTTGTGCATCTCATTCTCACCATCTTTGTACTTTAATTTTAAGCAGTGTCATCTGATCTGATAATGATGATGATGTGTGTGTCTTGTCCGTGTCTGTGATCGTGGATTCATACTTATTTCTTTCATTAAAAAGAAAAAAAAAAATTAGATGCAACATTGCAAGTCACCAATTGTTCGTCTATCATGCAGTTAATGAGTATTTAAAATGAATGCACAAACCGGTTTATAAAATGAATAACCCTGAGTCATTACGGTTTTTGTGCTAAACGTTAAACCGTTAAATGTATACGGGCGGTTTTGTTTAACCGTTTTGAAATTATACATATTTTTACATAGATCTACATGTGTGTAAATTTTCAAGCATTCAGTCCTTTCGATGAAGTCATAATGTTTTTAATTATATCTCCATATCGGCAATGAAGTCCTGGCAATAGTTATTGTTTTTAGATCTCTGTAAGGGCAATGAAGTCTTGCCAATAACAATAATTATTGTTTTTAGATCTTCGTACAGCCAGGCAACGAAGTCTTGCCAATAAATATTGTTTTTAGATCTCCATAGGGGCAACGAAGTCTTGCCGATAATTATTGTTTTTAGATCTCCATAGAGGCAACAAAGTCTTGCCGATAATTATTATTTTTTAGATCTCTGTAGGGGCAACAAAGTCTTTCCAATAATTAGTGTTTTTAGATCTTCGTACGGGCAACAAAGTCTTGATTTGTTCTGTTTGTTCTGCAATCTGTATCAAACCTATCTTTGCCCATCTGTCTCCCAGGCAAATGTCAGTGTCGAGCCCTGGAATGTGGAGAGATTCATGATGGAGTTAACAAGTTTCCACGAACACACACACACACCCTAAATGTAGTAATGTACTAAACAAGTTGACATAATCATCAAGTTTGTTTGTCTAAAGCTACATAAGTTTCGATTCGGTTTGTTCAAAGTTATTTACTAAACAATACAAATACTTGTATTCTGTTGTTTAGCCAATGGGTTTGTACAAACTTCCATGTAATTTACTGAACAATGCCATGATTTAATTATTAGTCAATAAATATAAACCAAATTTAGATTTAGCTTGGGACAATTTTTTTTTCTCCAGGGCCTTGTAATGCTAACTAATCTCCAAATGAAGACCTTTCAAACAGTAATAACAGAATTGAGAATACTTTCTTGAGTTGGGATGGGTGTCTTTTATGAGGTAGTCTAATGGAATCCTCTCACACTGCCAGTGTAACTACGGTACATGTACATGTAGCTTGCAGAAATTTGATGGCTTTCTTTTTCAAAAGGAAATGATGGTTTTGTACAAAGGAGTGATTCACTGTCAGTTGCTTTGTGGAGATAATTTTGTTCATTCAAATGTTAAAGTGTCTTATTGGCACAGCAACTGTGGTAATTGACAGGTTGACAGATTCCATATTTTTGATTGATTGCATTGCATGCATATATTCGGATATTCCCAGACTATAACTTTTTCAGAAGAGGAGGGAAGAACAATATAAAGTTTCCCAAGTAAGTTTAATTTCTGTTGATGTTTCTTTTCGGTTTATAGCTTTGCAGTGAAGAATAGGTTAGTTTTTAAGAACCAACTTTTTCTTATACCGGTAACTATGAAAAGCATAAACTCAAACGAAAAAAATACTGAACAAATTTCAGGGGCTACTTTTCAAGCTTGCTTGCATGAAAATAACTCTCTTTAATTTGTTTTGCATTGAACTTTATGCAAATTTTTTTTGGGCTCTTTTATGACTTTCGGGGGCTCTTTTTAGCATTTGGGGGGCTAATTCGCCCAGAGCCCCCGTGTATTTTTTTCACTGAACTCATAATATCACCATTTTGAAGTAATGTTAAACTGATAATTTGTAAGAACTAAGAAGCCATGTAGTTGTCTGTACTTTTTTCTTGATAGTGTTGGGGTTTATATTTTGAGGTCGTGCGGGACTGCGGGTGGCCATTGTAATTCCAGGGTATCTTCACTGTCTTGGGAGAGTTTCCTGTAGTTTCTCTGTAGTACTTTTATACATGTATGTCATGTGTTTTGATGACAGGCAGACATGGTATCAGAAAGATTTACCGGTAATAATATTTGAATATAATTACAAGTACATGTACGTGTAATAATATTTGAATATAATTACAAGTACACTGTACATGTACGTGTAATAATATTTGAATATAATTACAAGTACACTGTACATGTACGTGTAATAATATTTGAATATAATTACAAGTACACTGTACATGTACGTGTAATAATATTTGAATATAATTACAAGTACACTGTACGTGTAATAATATTTGAATATAATTACAAGTACACTACTGCCTAAAGGTTTTGGCAGCGGGCTGCGGGCGCGGGCAAGCTACCCGCGGGTCGCGTATTTTTTTTGAGTGTCAATTGCCAAAAATGTGAGCAAGTTCGGGCAGATTTCGGGCAGATTTCGGGCAGATTTCGGGTAGATTTCGGGCAGATTTCGGGCAGCTGAATTGAACGCACGCGCGGAATTTGGGGAGCGCCCGAACTTCGGGAAGTTCCCTAACTTCGAGCTGCTTTGTTTACTTTGTTGCTATGCGCCGTTGCTTTGCGCGCAATGTCTGTGAAAAAATGCGCATCTGCGTGGAATGCTAGTGCTACGCGGCTTTGTGATGTCATAATGGTTATCTCCAAACGTCACAATAGTCACTCTAACTCGATGTTTTTGTCAAGAAAACAACCATTAAACAGATTTAATTAACATGCGGTGAACGTCTGCCGAGTTGGCGTTCTCGAACTCATGTCATTTTGTCCAAGTTAAAATAAACACGATGGAAGGACATAGCTAAAAATTAAATCAATTTACAATTTAAGTATTTAGTGTTGAAGTATTATCACTTATTTTGGTACAGTTGTCGCCTAACTTTTTTGTCAACTGCGGACTACCGCAGATTTTTTTCTTCTCCAGGCGGCTAATTACAAAATAGACAAAATTAACTGTCTGGTACGAGGATAAATGCTTCGATAAAACCAGGGAGGTGACCCACACGCATCCGGTAACCCTTGCTTCACACGCAAAGGGGGATTGACTGGCGATTTTTACCGGAATCTGGCGAACAGTTTGCCTTTACTTTTCTTCATCTGGAATCAACCGAAAATATCAAAACATCCAAATAATTATAAAGACTTACTTCAGGGTTCGTACACATACACATTTTAAAAATTCCATGACTTTTCATGACTTTCCAGAGCAGGATAATGTAAATATCCATGACCATTTTCAATGATGAACATGTCTTAATTTAAAGCGTACAACTATACATCATCGCAATACTAGAAAGCAAATCAAAAAACTATAAGGCGCACCCCTATTTCGAAGATCCCCCCCCCAAAAAAAAAAAAAAAAAAAAAAATCTGTCATCTTTAGTTAAAAAAAAAACATTGTTAGTTGTTACTAGACCTAGGTCTAACTTAGTTCACAAGCACTTCAACTGTGCCTCGTATAATGAAAAGTGAAAGTATTTTTCGAACACTGAAATAAGACGCGATCTGATGTGGTTAACAAAAAGCCACCCAAAAAAAAGCCAACATTGGTCTTTTTGTTAACATCAGATCGGCTCTTATTTCAGTGACAGTGTTAAAAAATACTTTCATTTTATTACGAGGCACGGTTGAAGTGCTTGTGAACTGAGTTAGACCCAGTAACAATGTTGTTTTTAAAACTAAAGATGACAGAATTTTCCTCCGAGTCCAAACAGAAATGTGGACAGGCTAGTTTTCGTGTGGTGATTCGTTATCCCTTGTGTGAGCTGCATCATACAGGTGAGTGAGCTGAAGACACGGTAGAGCTTCGGCCGGCAAAGTGCCTTGTGACAGGGCATAATTTATCGAGACTGAAAACAAAAACTGAAAAAACCCTCTCTTCCTTTCAAATTAGGAACGTAGTTTAACTTCAAATAGTAGATCCTATTCTTTATTTGCATTATGTAATTCATGTTGAGACACAGAGACTTTTGAAAACCACTAAAAAGTAGCATTTGAGGACTCAAATATCCTGTTCCTGACTATTTAAGGCGCACTCCCGACTTTCGATATTTTGCTGACGGAAAAAAGGTGTGCCTTAATTGCGGACGTTAGGGAAAGCAGCAACCACGAGGCTAGGCTAGTTAACTACTGGCTGTATGCTCGTGCTCGCACCATGGACGCCAAATGTGGAATCAAATGCGATTCAGGGTTGCGATATTCGAGTAAAGAGCAACACAATTTTTTAAAGGGGTTCTTAAGAAAACACGAGTGGCTCATGATGCATAGTTATTTACATTTAAATTATTGTTTTATGAATATTCTGTGGCCGCTCGCGTGGCCCCTGTCAAATTCCACCAGCCTTCAGCATGGACCTACTACGAACCATCATGACGACAGAGAAAGTGCATGTTACGCAATGTTTACGCCTTTTCTGTTCTTTCTACAAACCGCAGCGGCATGCATGTCTGAAGTGAGAGGGCAACTTCACGAAACAAAGCTTTAGTAAACAAATCAAATTTCTAAAGGGAACCGCTTTGTGTGGAAAAGGAAAGTTATTGCCCAGTCACTGAAGAGATGTTGAGTTGTTCTGATGCTGGATGATACCGATTTATCGATGGTGACCGTATTGATGATGATGGTGATGATATTGATGGACGATGATGAAAATGCTGGCTGTATGTATTGATGGCGATTATTAAAATGATGATGTAGAGAAACTCCAGCCCCCCCCCCCCCCACTTCACAAAAATACACACACAAGATAGCATGGCGATAAACAATGAAAATACGTTATAGATGGAAATAAAAATTCGAAAAACGAGTAATACATAAGGAAATAACAAAGAAATACTTGAGGATTGAGGAAAAAATAGAAAATGATTGAAAAAATCTAAGAAATACATAAAGTAAACACATTTACGAAGGAAACCAGAAGACTGATTAATAATTGCTTCATAAAGATCTACGTATGGAAAGAAAAAATGATAATCGAAAATACATGATTGATAGAAAGAAAAACATGGAATTAAACAAGGGGGTGATTGTGGAATGGGGTAATTTCCAGGGAAATGTAAATGTCCACGGGGGGGGGGGGGGGGGGGGGGGGGGGGGGGGGGGGGGGGGGGGGGGGGGGGGGGGGAGGGGGGAGTAATTGGCCGGGGTGATTGCCCAAGGGTAATTCTCCTAGAACTATAACCGTAATGAACAAGAGAAGGGAATAGAGAGAGAGGGAGAGAGGGTGGAACAAAGAATTGCAAAAACAGAAAAGATGATGAGAAAGATTCGAACAAAATCAGAACTGCTCTATCTCTCTCTCTCTCTCTCTCTCTCGAAGGTTCAATCATCACTACTAAGATCACGTGATCTTACCGCGCAAACATGATCTGTTTATAAATAACTTATGAGATAAACGCATGTTGCCAGACACCTTGTCTCCAAAGTACCCTTTGTTTAGAAACACTTTTAACATAATACGAAATATACGCTACGCTAGCTCTCCTCATTCAAACATTCAATTCATTGGTGAACAAATTAAATTTGGAATTGATTAATAAGTTCTCTGCTTGTTTCGTGTGTCTATGTTTGTTCTTATTTTTAGTTAGATTGTCTTCTTCTTTTTCTTCTCCTTCCTTTTCTTCTCCCCCTTCTTCTTATTCCTCTCCCCCTTCTTCTTATTCCTCTCCCCTTCTTATTCCTCTCCTTCCTTTTTTTCTTCCCCCACCCCTCTGCTTCTTCATATCCACTTCTTCGTTTTCTTCCACCCCCCGGCCCCGCCCCTCTGCTTCTTCACCTACTCTTCTCCCCCCCCCCCTCTGCTTGTTTATCTCCCCTTCTTCTTTTTCCTCTCCTTCCTTTGTTTTCTTCCCCAATCCCCTCTGCTTCTTCATCTACTCTTCTTCTTTTTCTTTACCCTCACCCCTTTGCTTCTTCATCTATTCTTCTCCCCCCCCCCCTCTGCTTCTTTATATCCCCTTCCTTTTTTTCTTCCCCAATCCCCTCTGCTTCTTCATTTTCTTCTCCCCGCCCCCTCTGCTTTTCATCTACTCTTCATCTTTTTCTTCTCCTTCGTTTTCTCCCCCTGCTTCTCCATCTCCCCTTCTTCTTCCTTTTCTTCTCCCCCTTCTTTTTTTTCTTCTCCTTCCTTTTCTTCTCCCCCTTCTTCTTTTTCCTCTCCTTCCTTTGTTTTCTTCCCCAATCCCCTCTGCTTCTTCATCTACAGGTGTACTCTTCCATCTTTTTCTTCACCCCCACCCCTTTGCTTCTTTATCACTTCTTCTCCCCCCCCCCTCTGCTTCTTTATATCCTCTGTTTTTTCCTTCCCCAATCCCCTCTGCTTCTTCATCTACTCTTCTTCATTTTCTTCTCCCCCGCCCCCTCTGCTTTTCATCTACTCTTCTTCTTTTCTTCTCCTTCCTTTTCTTCCCCTTCCTTTTCTTCCCCTTCCTTTTCTTCCCCCCTCCCCTCCTTCTACTTATTTCCTTTCTTCTTTTTCCTCGCCTTCCTTTTTTTTTTAAGGTCACGAACGTGATGCAAGCAGCGCGAGCATAGGTCCTAAGTTGACCTAGATATCTACGTAAGCTTCGCGTACCACGTGCGTCCAAAATCTAGATCTAGCATGCATAGTGTTAGCATAGGCTATGCCTACAGGCTACACAATGTAGCACTATTAGTATTAATTATGACTTAGCTGTTGCAAAGAAAGTATCTCTTAATCCTTGGAATTAAAATATGGAAACAGGGACTGATGTGTCATTGGCATAATGTAAGGTGAGACCAAATTGTTCATGTCATTAGTCTGATGAATGCTCAATTGAGCCATTTTATTAAGTTTAGGCTAGAGCCTAGGCTAGGCATGACGATGTGGTACGGTACATGCTAGCGTTTGCCGTCCCCGTTGCCGTCCGGCTAGCGACTGCTAACTTCATGGACCCTGGGCCTAGCTCCTCGAAGATGTTTGGCAGAAAAATATCTAAAGCCTACGGTGGTCATCCATTCTTAGATCTAAATCAGGGGGTCTAGACTAGACTTTAGGCTGCCTTACTCATATTGCTGTGAGAGTTGGTGAACACCAAAACAAATTAGTGAGCGTCTTTCCTAACATACACTCGACTCTCCCATACACTCTACGTGTATTTGTGTATAATTTTCGTGCGGTGCGATTCATATTTTAACACGCAAATTGTATAGGCAAATTGATCTGCAGTTGAATCGCTCTTCTCGACCAATTTGACTTTTCAACGTGACGTCATCGGGTCTTGTCGCGTGCGAGTCTTAAAAACGCACGACTTCAGCACGCGCATCATTTCAAGGCGAATATAGTACCGGGCAGATTTCGGGCAGATTTCGGGCTGATTTCGGGCTGATTTCGGGCAGATTTCGGGCGCGACTCGAACATCGGGCGCGACCCGAACATCGTTTCTTCAGCTACGCGCTTCGGGCATCGGGTCAGCCCGCTGCCAAAACCTTTAGGCAGTAGTGTACATGTACGTGTAATAATATTTGAATATAATTACAAGTACATGTACGTGTACATGTATGTGTTGAGATTTGAGAAGGTAGACATACTGTACATGTACTGATATGGATAAAGTTGCACACTTATAATTTTCTAAATTTCTTAAGTTATTTTCTTTTCTGAATGAAGTGTACATGTCCATGTACAGAAATTTAAGTGATAATTTTGTGCAAGTGAATTATATTTGCATGTACCGGTAAACTTGCATACAGTCACACCTCAAATTTGGGCTGATAACCCATTGAGGAAGCCTCGCTGATAGCTACAGTTATGGACCAATATCCTGTGACAGTGCAAAACAGGTGAGCAAGCCTGCTGTTGGACACACCTACCAAAGCAATAGGTTCTCAGCTACGAATATGAGCTATCTCTGTACAGGTAATTCCGGCAAAGACAGTGATCGCTGGATGAAATGATCACTTAATTCACTTTCCCAATATCCACATGGCGGAGGTTTGCGAGTCTGTCTGTGTCACAGGGGTTTAGCGGCTAATGCCACATTGCATGGCTAGGATGTGAGTCACATGTCATGATCAAATTATGAGGTAACCATGTTCATTAGGACAAGACAGGACGCCTGTGATGTGTTTATGAAGTGCAAACCGAATCCATAGCCTTAAAATGAGCTTCAATGTCAGGTTAGTTGATTTCTTTGAAAGAAATAGATATCATATCTAAATCTGAATTCTGAAATCTGAATGTTGGTCTTGACTACCGGTATAATAATAATATTCCGCTTTTATATAGTGCTTAAGCCTTAATACAATGTCTCTAAGCGCTTTACAGATATTTAAATAAGCACTTTACAGATATACACTGTACTGACCAAGCAATTCTCACTCATGTACATTACATGTAGTTAACAGATAGCTGCTTGCAGGAGGTATTGCTGAAAATAACAAGTACATGTAGCATCAATTTGAAATAGATTCTCTGCTATCTTTCTGATGGACTGTCAATATCACAAAGAAGAATTTCTGTTTACCGGTATATTTGATCAAAGTTTCAAACTGTCAGGGAACATTTCTGTATAAAATTACCTTGAACATGAAACTTTATGTAAGGTAGTCTTCGGTTGCGTTTATCAACCAGATTTTTGGCTAGAATCAGGTTTCTCAAACGTCTTTCAGGCAAATTTAGAAAGTGATTAACGCAAAGCCTTTTTTAAAGGGCTTTAGATATGGGCATATCTAAAGACGCAAAAAGGTGTGTTTTGAATGTGACATACATCCAGAATCATGTTTCTGAGAGATCGATAAACGCAAAGCTGTTTTGAACCTCACATACAAATAGGAATTCCCAGGCTAGTCTGCTTCCCGGGTCAAACGGCGCTGAGCAGCTGCGAAGAGACAAGGACTTTATTGTGAATCGTGAAGAGTCGATAAACGCGACATCCCGCAAATCACGATCGTATAGTGGGGTACGATATGTACATATCTAGTGGCAAGCCCTGATAAACGCGCCCTTAAAGATACAAAAATACACAAAATTATACTGTAGTACTCAACAAAACCGAAGTCCACTGTAGCAGTTCTCCAACGTTTGGAGGGCTGACACAAGTACAGGCAAACTACATGTACAATGTAAACAGTACTATCTAGTTTGACCTAGACACTATGAAATGTCTCATTACTAATAGTGCGCTGGAATATAATGTCATAAAAGCGGCTTCCTTCCTATCCCAATTTCCTGGTCAGGTTGTTCAGATCGACCTCTAGTGACTTTGCTAAGTCAGGTCTAAATCGGTGGTGTAAATGTGCACACATTGACATTGTACGTACTATCGGTATGTCTACAGTAGTATGTACCGTACAGTTGGAAGGGGTTGCATGTAACTTCCAGTCTCCACATTTCCATGTATGTTAAACAAAATTAAAAAATAGGACAATTGAATGCAAACCAATGCAGGCGCAAATGTTACTAAAATAAAACACAGTCATAACATTTAATATATAACTACACCCTGTAACCCATTTATAATTATTACGGTAAAGGGAAAACAAACAGAAAGAAAGAAGCAGGGAAAAGTACTTTCTTCTTTAGCTCTTGATTATGAAACTTGCATGAAAATATTTGGTTAAATGCAAATTCATACCCTACATCTTTATCAACTTGGGAAGAGGACCCTTTCTCTCGCTTGCTTGCTCAAATTTTCTGCTAACTTCATGCTAAATTAGGCCTTGAAAATTTGTCCAATAGACCCCCCCCCCCCATCCCTCTATTCAAGATAATCTACATGTGGATATTTGTTTTGTGATTGTAACTTGTCTGCACAAGTTATAGTCTCTGAACTTTTGCAAAGGTATACTTGATAAAGAGCACATAAATGTAATTGACAACATCATCTTTGTGAAACTCATTCCCTAATAAACATTTAACGGTACATGCAATGTACAAGTCCATGTAGATCGTGTGTTGGAGGATACGCAAGCTGTACATGTGAACATTCCATGCATTGTTGACATGCTTTAGCTCACTGATAATTCTATGAGTGATAGTGACATGTACACACAGTCATGCACTTTTTCCAAGATTGGTTGGTGCTCAATGTGCCTACACATGCATGATTCCTCTCTTTCTTCATTGTTGAATCATGAAGATCTACCATTGTACTGAAGTTTTCACAAAGGTGCCTGTCAAACACCCCTTCAAAGAAAAAAAGAAGTGAAATACGATACTGATATTGAATAATATCAACATGTATCGGCATTCAAGAGGAAGTAGTGTTGTATGAAATCAATGTGAATGTACTGTACATTATCTATTTTGAAGAAGCATTGTTAAGGTGTAGCCCTTAATGCAGGGTCGTCTTTTAAAACCTTTTTGTTGTTGTTGGGTGGGGGGGGGGGGGGGGGTATTACAAATTTGTTACAATGTTGCTGTTATTATTAAGTAAATTGTAATAGTAAACATTGAAGAAGTAAGTAATGGACCTACATGTATGTACACCTATTCATACATTTGTGTATTAGTAGACTGGATTAGTTGTTACAAGAGAATCTAATTTTAGAATTTGCATTTCATTATAATAACTTGCTGGCTTGATTGTACACAGAATGGGATAAAGTTGTTAACTTGTTATCAATAAATGCTATTGGCTTTGAAGATTAGGAATCAGAAGGCCTTCTATAATTCAGTTATCCTTGCTTGGACTACAATAATCTTGCAACAACAAGGACATTAATTCACAATTATGCCCCTTCTTGCACCCATCTTAAATTCTAAATCTGATACCTCAGTCATTCTGTGAGTTCATTATTGATGCATTATAACTCATCGTAAGGCCCATATCCCAGCATGATCCAATCATGGATCTACTAAGAAGTCCATGATCCAATCGACCTGAGACGGAACAGTTCCATTTGCTCTCAGCCTTCAAAGTAGAAATGTCTTATGATGTATGTCACTGTCACAGCGTACTGCTAGGTCAATCGGTGTGCACTCTGGGTTCATTAGGGGACTTGACATCTACATCTATCCATGTGCTTTATGTATTAAAGTGACTATTTTTAGCAGTGATTGGTAACGTGAGACGGCATGCGTGGGACTGCAGTAATACAGTACTGTGATGAAAATGATCATTTGATGCAAGAACTACAGTACCGAGACGGTCATGGACGTTTGTTAATGTGCAGTCTTCCAGTAAAACTGATCAAATGCTTCCTGTAAATGGTGACGTTTGTTTTGTCTTAAATATGTCTTTGCAATTTTGCATGTATTGTCAATCATTATGGCTGTCAGACAATTTAGTTGGATGTGATTTTATGTGCATTGCTTGATTCATTTCTGGTATATGGGACTGTTTCAGACAGTTACATTGAATTGCAGGTAGCACCATTCTTTACTTTTTTCTTCTCATTGGAATGATTACCGGTATATGTTATTGATTTCATAAAACTGGTGTTTCTAATTATTTTTA
The DNA here is from genome assembly GCF_000002235.5 of Strongylocentrotus purpuratus. Classification (NCBI taxonomy): domain Eukaryota; kingdom Metazoa; phylum Echinodermata; class Echinoidea; order Camarodonta; family Strongylocentrotidae; genus Strongylocentrotus; species Strongylocentrotus purpuratus. Next base: position 23,156,160 of record NW_022145600.1, on the reverse strand, counting down.
CTTGTAGATTCAAATTTTTATTTCAACAACTGATATTTGTACATGTACATTGTAGGTTTTAAATGCTTGGTATTGTATGATTAGGATATTCATTCAGTGGACAACATTTTAGGACTTGAAATGATTTACTGGGTCAACGTTTTCTTATACTTGATTAGTAACATTCCATGGATTTATTCATACTTTGGCACAAATACTGCTAATAGTGACTTGGAGATTTGAAGGAACAATCAAATACAGCAGGTTGTGAAGTTATTGCGTGGTCTATATATTGGTATGATTGTTTAACAGTCTGCTTTATAGTGCTTCTTTTTGTCACATGGACCTCTACATGTACAGTGTACTATACATGTACAGTATAGGGATGTGTTTCCTACATTGTATTTCCTATCCTTTTTCAAAGAAACACTTGTATATATGTATTTCGTTGAGAATAGGACATCAAATTATTTCAGTGGTCACATGATTACAATTAGTTTGAGATTCTGGCTTACACCTGTACATGTATGTATTCTGATATTTGAATATATTCTTTTTGACTTGGGCAATTCCAAAATGTAGCTTTCTAGTTTTTACAGGGTATTATGTTGAGAAAAGGGTTTGAAAGAGATGAGAGAGAACAAAATCTCGCAAACACATACAGTACATGAACTGTAACTTTGAGTTTGCATTTATAAGTAGTAGTCATGGCACCGTGACCATAAATGGTCACAGCCATGATGAAGACAGGGTCAAAACACAACACCTTTCATTATCATTGGGACTAGGTAGGTGATGGTTTGATATCGCATTGCACCTTCATGGATGATATCTCTGTCTTCACGGAACACTATACGTCTTGTGCCGTGCCATACTGTGTCACATCTGTTTTTCCAATGTTTTATTCATTTGTACAGTGTTGGTTCACTCTAAGTGGAGATGTTCACCTCAACCCAAATTCTTGTTGTGTTGTTTGTATCACATCAGATCATGATGCACTGTGATATTGCAACTGTATGCATGTACCATAATACACAATGCTACAGCAGTCAGAGTTTTAAAATTGGAATTAGTGAAATATACCATTATGATCCTCGGCCTTGAAGGTTATTGTGGTTTACGATGCAGGTCTTCATCCTGGAGTATTCTCCCGATATTCTTTGTAACGTTCTTTAAAAAAAACGATAATATTAAAAAAATTGAAATAAGATTAACTATGATTTTTTCCAAACCCCAATTAATGTTTGTAAACAGGTTCCTCCAAATGTATACCAGCCAGTAAAATCAGATACTACTTCTACAAGATAGTTTTTATGAGAAAAATAAAAAAGACAGTCCTTATAGTGTGAACATATCGTTTAACTCGTTGTGTTAAACGTAACACACTCTGCCCTCCCCTTTCACGCTGTCCTTCATGAGTCATTACCGCTCAGTCAGTAGCCACCAGGCAATATTCTAATGTGTGTATCGCCCGCTTAGAGTCGAGATGACAGTCACAGCTACAGCTATATTGAGTCACCTATCTCTGATGAGAAACGGGAGAGGTTAGTTTGATGGAGATCTGCCAGGGGGCTTTATGAAGATGCCTTGATTATCCCTAAGATCAATTTTTGAATCTCGGTTATGATTTGATGAATATATATATATTTCTTCATCATCAATTGGCCCGGATCTGCACCCGGCCGAGCTGACACAAATTTGATTATAGATGGTGGAGGTAATGAGGCGTTTGATTGGGAAATTGATAGAAGATACACTTTCAGGGGTTTAACCTGCACATACGTTGTAACACAACCATGATGGATGTATGATGTTGTGTACACACCACGATAGAAGTGTGTTATTGATTTGTGGATGGGTAAAATCTACATCCACAGTGAGTCAGGGGCTACATACATGAGTGTAGGAGTGTATTGCAATGTACTCACTCTGAGTGCTTTTGGGATTCCTGATGGAGTGAGTGAATGCTCATATTTATAGCAAAATTCCTTTTTTTCATGGGTACTAAACGAAAAATATAAAGTGTGTCATCTTTTCTGGCACCACAAAGATACAGAATGAAGGGTGTTGGGGACTGCATGTACATGTGTGAATGGTAGAATACTACAGGCCCTGCATTTACAGTACATGCTCTATATTAATTATATTACATTTCTGCATGACATCTACTGGGGTAGATTTTTATTGCAGGCAAAAGTGATGTTTATGGCAGCATGTTGTAGACAAACAAATTCAGTGTCAAAACAGAAAAAGGAATAAAATTGAATTATTTAAAAAAAGTGAAATGGTGCCACCTGTTTACATGTATGTTTATTGGCACCATTAATTAATACAATTTCATCATGTTTGTATGTATGCAAGATATCATGCAGTACGCACATTGATGCTTTTCCATGTTCTTGAAGTTTGGTTTCACATAGGCCATCATGTAGTTGTACATTGTACATGTATGTCTCGGTACATTACACTGCTGCTCTCTCCCCTAATATTGATTATGAATCTGGTTCAGGTTCACATGTGTTTCAGTATTTCATTCCTTCCTGCATCACTTTAAAAGCCATCATAAGTCAATATCCTGTATCCTTAAAATCTTCAGTTTAAGCCTAATAGCCCTATCAGTGGAACAGTTCCCATCCTTCTTGCAAATCTTACTAGGAAATCAAAATGGGAGGTGTCTGTGCCCAGCCCAAAAAGATGGCCTACCCTGTTATATTTTCATAGCAAGGTCAGCTATTTCAGATTTCGAACGCATCTATCTAGATCAGATGCATCTATTTCCTTGAGCAAATTGTTGAAGAAAAAAAAAAATCCCAAAATGTCCTTGCGCACACCAATTACAGCTGAGAAGACTTGTAATGCACTTTTCTGTTTCAAGTGTTTTTACTGGGGGTAGGGGTAGAATTATTTTCCTGTCGATACATTTTATGAATTTGTCATCAGACTTTGAATGTGTGGACTGGTTGAGCTCAGAAATATTTTTTTGGTGATTTTTTTTTTTTTCTCCCCTATGTCTTGAAATATCATGAATAAAGGTGCGCACTGGACCTACTCAGTTTGAAAGATTGTTTAAAAGGACTAGCCTTCCCTTTTCTTCAGAGTTGAATGTTCTTCGCTCAGAATTCAGGGGTATCTGTCAATCAGAGGTCACCTTACATTGAGACATAACATGAATTTTCCTTCTGTTCCATTGGGCATGTTATGGGCACGGCATGTCTTGCTGATACCAAGTGATAAATCACTGTGCAGTAACATCTTAACCAGGATGCGTGGAGGAACATGAAGTCGCACACTCGTAATAATGTATGTGATGTCGTAGGGGGAACTACAGAAGCAGCTGTGGAAATGTTTACAGATTAATGTTGCGATTTATTGCAGAGACGTTGCGAGCTCAATTGAGAGACATTTGTCTTGAACATGCACAGGGGAATGGATAAAGTACATCCTGTACTGGGATCATAAAACAACTTGAGATTTTATTGTTTTAACTATTCTGCCATCTCGTGGCTTTAAATGACATTGACTTTAATACAGTGAAATTTCAGCTACATGTTCGTGCATGATTGCTGTCAGGGTTGGTACGTTTCTGTACAATGTATGTAGATCTGCTGCAAGCAGTGCATCAGTGTATACACCACCAATGTCACATCAGATTTCAGGCCCTTTGTCTCTTTCATTATGTTATGCCTAGTCTCAGCAATATCACTCTGTAGTCTGTAGGCCTGTACTCATTAGCTCCAGTTTTCAAAATAACCTGCTATTTTCAGACCTGGGACATTATCCCGAAGCTCGAAATGGCGTCACCAGACCGATACCTTCATCACAAACTAGCTCGGACGGGCGCAGATTAGCCCGCTATTTCCCAAATAATGGAAAACTTTGCAAACAAGACCAAAATTTCTTGGGATAGTTTCTCGACCAAATGTCCCGCTAATTGCAACTGCAGGCTGATGAAGACGCGTATGGACTGGTTAGTTTGCGATCAGGATAGTTCAACTAGCGGGTCATTTGGCTAATTCGAGCTGATGAAGACAGGCCTTGTGAGTATGAAGACAGGCCTTGTGAGTATGAAGAAAATGATATTGTGTGAACCCTGGAAGCAGATGAGTCCATGGGTAAGGTTTCAACGAGAAACAGACATTGTTAGAGCTACTTCTTTGGGGGGTAGAGATTCTGTTGCAACAGATGCCAAGGGCTTGCACATGTACATGTAGTAGGGCCTTGTGCGTATTCTATTTTATTCGTGAAAAATCGATGTATATGTACATGTATTCTATTCATGACTGAAGATTTTGACCTAGACATGCAATGTAGAGGTACTGATGTGGCGTATTTACAATTTACATGGATTTGTATGAAGCTTTGTGAATGTCATTTAAAAGAAAAATTATTTACATGTACCAGTACGTGTATCATAGGCAATTTTCATACTACAGTGTATGTGTAGTATAAATCTGTTATAAAACAGTTACATACAGTTAGTTATGTACATGTACCAGCTCACTGTATTCATGTTGTATTTAAATCTGGATTTTAAATTATGAATTGATCGAAGTTTATAGATTTATGAAATTACAAATTTTACTCTTTTCTTTCCTATTTCCTCCCCCTCTCTCTCTCTCTTTCTCTCTCTGCAGGTAAACAATGAATGGGTGCCCGTTTTCTCCAGCGTTTGAAGATAAGGAAAATCCAGTCACTCCTAAGGCATTTAGGAGCCCTTCCAGCTTGCCCCACTCGATCCTGAAACCATTGAACATCATCAATATTGTAACCCCTCTGCCTGTCTGCAAGAGTTTGAAGGTAAAACTAACCCACCCCTCCCCCCTCCAGCCAATCAGATTCATGAATTCCATTTGCAGCATTAGCAATTGAAGTTTTTATTCAAGTCTCAGTTTGTATCTTGTATTATCACAACACTTTCCAGTACTCCCAAAAGATTTGCCACTGCCTTATAAATGCAATACATGTATTGCACACTAAAGCATCTTCAGCTTGAATCATTATACCTCATGTACTGTACATCCATTGTCTAATGACCTTTGACCTTTATCATATATCAACAGACTGAACGGTGAAACAAACTTTCAAATGTTACTGCACATCATTCATCGTGCAGACATTTATAACGATCATATTCTTTAGTGTAGATCAAGGGCAAGCTATTTATATGATCTAGGGTGTCTATTCATCCCCTAAACATATTAACCATGTAGAGGTGTGCTTTCTTCATCTCTCCTTCTTTTCCTAATTTAAAGTTTTTATCTTATTAGCATTCAGCCTAGAGAACATTGTTTGCAAACAGAATTTTTCCATCCGGGATGGGCGACACGACCTCTCACATGAGTGACTTTTCATCCGACGGAAGTTTGTCCCCATCACCCCAGTTCTACTCGCGGAGCTACAACCAGGCTGTGCAGAGCCTACCCTACACCACCGAAGTCAATATCAATTTCAATCATTTGAGCAGCTCCATGCAGACTAGGGATAGCATAGCACGAAGGCCTCCCCAGAGATCAAATTCCATGCCAGTCACTCGCGCGGAGAGTCAGAGACCCCGCGTGCAGAGCAGACACAACAAAGACAGGGGCTCTGTGATGAATGCGCCATCCCCAAAGGGCAGCCCTGCTAGCACTACTAGGACTCTAGGTGATCGCAAGAGAGTCGAGAACTCTCGCAAGTCGGCAACGAGGGAACGCAAACGAGGAGCCGGTAACGGTGGTGGTGGATCACGTCGTACGTGCAGATTGATGAGCGCTAATGCTGATTTGGATATGGGTAGCGCACATTCTGATGGTTATGGGGTGGGGGATAGTGGTAGTAATGCCAGTTCTGTAGTGGCACCTGCTTGTGGGGATGTGTACCTTCCCTTGGATGCGCAGCCCGAGATCGAGCCATGCTCTCTTCCGGACGTGATCGACCCTGCAGACATTGGCACTGTGATGGAGATGGATCCTGGAGTCTCTGATGATGAACTCATGGCACGACTGAGGCAGCGTGATGTCAAGAAGGTCCTGGAAGCCCTAGGTGTACCCGACGACTCCATAGCGGATGATTACAAGGACCTGTCCTCCGGTAGCGATTCTCTCTTCACAGACGCAGAGCTCAGCCAACTGGACAACGACAATGAGCTGAGGTCGTTGGAGGAAGAACTTGGCAGTGAATTTGATAATGAAGCTTTGCTTCCCGATGATACCCGCCCGCAGAATCCTGGGGGCACCCGCATGGTGAATGGTATCGACCAAAGCTGTCCTGGGGACTCTCCAGAACTATCAAAGGAATCAAAGAGGTTACCCAGTCAGAGCTCCAGTGACTCTGCTCTAGGTGTGGCCTTTGACAACGCGGCCAGCTCACCACCGCAAGATCTTGACTCCCCGTTGGCGCAGGTAGTGTTGTGTTTGCATGGGATTTGCAGTGTTGATTCACTGAGCATGTTGTTTATAAGGAGTTGACTGAAGATTGTCTGAAGCACGCATGGGTACCTGATCGACTCCTCTCATTTCACCACCGAGCCTTCCCCGATTCACGAAGACTTAACGATCCCGTTGCCTCCCGCAGTCGAGCATGATTCCTAACGACCATGAAGAGAAGTTCTGTAGACTAGATTTCCAATGCTTGGTATTCAGATTTTGTTACAATTTTGTTCAATTCACCATGAAGTTTGTCCTTACGAACATTTGATTTTGTTATGTATCGTCTCTAGAGTACAGCTTAACATTTTGAAATGGTTTTGAGTATTAACACTGGAGTCTTTGTCATTATTAACAATAGTAAGCATACATTTTACGTGTACATGTACATGTAGCACTAATTTGATAGTAGTTAGTGAAAGACTTTAAGATAGAATTGAGTTTTGGTCATGATATTACATCCATTGTATAGATGCAATTTATAGGAAAGGTTAAGTCTGTAATAAATACAAATGTGTACATTGTGAGGGTTTTTGAATCACTAAAATGGGAGGAAAGGAACTCTGACAGTCTTGCTGGAAGTCAGATTGAACACATCACACAAAAATGGGTATATGGGACAACACACAATCCTGTGGCATGAAAGTTTGGTTCATACTTGTCTTCTGTTCCTGGTCATAATTCAAACATGAGGGCATTTTAAGGTAATTCTTTTTTCTCAGGTCATTTAAACTATGATGCCCTTCCAAATTGATATAGAAAGAATAAGAAAAGCTCACAATTATTATTTATTTACCAGGGGGATGTTTCATATAGCTGTACGTAAATTTACGCATGACTTTACGAACAACTTGTATATGAAAAGCCAAATGGGATGCTTAATAATTATTGATTATTATTTATTAAGTTGAACTGTGCAGATGTAGATTAACATTCCTATTATAACAACCATTTTTAATGCAAAGTTTAATTTTTGCCATAATTTAATTGAGTTTATTGGAAATATCGGAAAAAACTTTGGGCATCCTATCTGGCACTCCATACAAGTCATCCGTAACGTCATGCGTAACTTTACGAACTTTTTATGAAACACCCCCCAGAACTCTACCTTCTCCTTAAATAGCAATCAAGAGGTACATGTATGGAATTATCGTACTCTAATAAAACATTTCCTGTCTCATGAAATGGAATATAAAAAGAACATTCCTTTTAAAAAAGAAGGGGAAAGAGATTGACATGGTTACACACATGTCCATGTAAACCTTGAACATTATTCTTCCCTCTCCTTCTTACCTGCCCGAGTTGTTCATGAAAAAAATTTATTGTGACTCAAAATCTTAGGACATGGATATGATATTGGAAACATAATCTGTTAATTGCAAGATAACTTGAAGTCAGTCAACACCCTAAATTTATTTTTAGACAAAACCAATGTCTTAGTGGTTTGTAGATCCTAACTTTGAATTAACCGTGTCTTTTGTTGCTGAACATGAATAAGCCAAACTGTGCATTTCCTTAGCCACGTTTTAGGATAACAGGAGCAGTAGAGGAGAGGATGTTTGCAGAGCGAAATGTTTTCATGCTTTTCAACTTGTTTTAAAACCAAACAACATTAAACCAACAACCAGAGGAAGAATAGCAGATTCAAACTGTTTTAATATTCTGCAAGTTTTAAAATCGAACAAACGGACCATAACCTGCTTGTCTCTTCGGAATCGTACTCAGATTTACAACTCGTTAGAGTTCTGCCCGTGTAACATGGGTGGTTGCTTATCCAACGATTTTCCGTCTGACGAAACTCGTTCTCCAGAAGGGGTAAGCAGAGCAGACCTTCTTCTACACTGCTTGCATGTTCATCTTTTATTTTCTTTTGATTATCAACCAATATTGATTATAATTTTGCGCATCTAAGCAGTAGAAGAGCTGTATGCAGCAACAAAGTTGGATCCAAAAAAGTTGCCTTTCTTTTAATACTACATGTACCAAGCAGTTGTAAATCTCAATTGATTACATGGACAGAGCTTTTACATGGTCTCTTTGATGCAATTATTTTTATGTGACCCGCTATTGTTCTTGATATTGAAATTGGTTAGCTGTCAAAAATATTCTGGTTAAACGATGGTCTAAACTTGTTATGGAAATACTTATCTTTATATGTCCATATCAAAAACTCATAAAATCACAGCTAATATTCAAAATATGCCTGTCGGTTTAGATTGCGTACCATCACCTAATTGATAGGTCCTTTATTTGGGCGCTTGATGATATTCCTGCTGATTCGACTAAGGTACATCATGAGATATTTTTGACATATGATTTCAATGTATAGATGCAAGCTAGCTCACGTCTTATCTTCACATTAACAGGCAGTTCAATTTTCATATCATTTGCCTATTCTAGCAATATGCAAGTATGCATTCATATTGCAAAAAATAGCAAGGCTACACTTATTTTTTATTAGAATCATTTTTATGAAATAGGACGTACATTTGTAAATACATGTATCAGTACTATTGTAGTGTATGCTTAGTTACATACATTTGCATTCAACAAATTTGATAAAGTTTGATGGGGAAAAAAAAGAGTTCAATTGCCCATCATTAACTATAAAGATGGGGTGGACTATTTTCTCAATATTATGTAATGACATATTTTCAAGAAAATTTAATGGTACTAAAATGTGGCCATGATTTCAATTTCAGTTCTTTCCAGAAATGTCCCTATTCTGCCTATAGAGCAAGTATTTAAATATGTATGTGTACATGTACACTGCACACCTATAATACTGGTGCTCTGTCATGTGTGGTGGGTACTAAGCTGTGTTTATTATCGAAGCCATCCAATTAAGCGGAAGACGGAGCTTGCCTGAGGCGCCTACGGAGGTTGCTTTGGCACAATGTCAGGGAGGGCATGGCATGGTCTATGGCGGTTGTATAAACACATGATAAGCAGAATGCCACAGACATTTCTCATGTGGTATAATATGATGACTTTGTCCGTTTGGAGCCAGAAGGGCGTTAATCCATATACTTTAACACAGAGTTAACGCCCTTTTGGTTCCAAACAGACGATTTGCCATATGATCGGTCTTCCACGGCTGATGTCTGTAGATGCCTGGCCAGGTGAAGAGAATGAGGGAATTAAAAAAAGAAGGATTTTGCAAAACGAAGGGTTATAATCACTGCAGTCGCAAGCAATGATTGGATGATACATGTACAATGTACATTTTGTAAAGATTGAGTACTAATACGGTTTGTCACTAGATGTATAATAACATTACCATGCATGTACAAACCACTTATTAGCAGCTTATGCACAAACAACTTAAAAGGAAAAAAAATATATATACTCAGATGTGTGTAATTTGTATATCAATATGAAATTATCACTTTGTATGGAATATTTAGGAGTTAAGTATGAAAATGAAGGGTTACTGTAAAGAAATTTTTTTTATTTTTTTTAAAGGGCATATTTTCTTAAATTATATGAAAATAGTTATGATTTTGTCATGTTTCAAGTGAAGAAAAATATTCCATTGAAATAGAAATCACATGTTTTGAGAGGAGGAGGTTGTCCGATAATTTCAAACTTGTAAAATTTTTCTTATTTCATTTTCAGGACAATGCCTCAGTTTGATATCAATTGCTAATATAATGTTTGATAGAAATGGAATGCTCATACATGTAGTTTATATTATTCATACTAATTTTTGTATTATTTAACATATTTGATCTGAATTCACACATTTCATGTTTAAAAAAAATAAACAATGCATACTTTGATTTACTTTCATGTTTGATTTATCCCAACTGCATTTATTTTTTATTTCTAGTCTAGTTAACTTTAACAGCATATTATCCTATCATTGTTTTTTTTAACAATGGGATGTCTAACTCTTGTGTATTTAAATGTTAAACTCATGACAATGAAAATAACTGCTCTTTGACTTTTCTTCCACTTCGAAATTCCTGCTGAAATGATGAACTAAATTAATTGCAAAATAAATAAAAAAAACCTTTGAAGAAACATGCTTTTACTTTAGAGCAGACACGATAATATTAAATCCTTAATGAAAATATTTGTTTTGTTATATGTTCAACATATTTAGAGTTTGTAAAATTGTAAAGCTTATGTTTATATAGTTAGACCTTAGGTATTTCTCAAAAGGGCTCAAAGCATAAGCACTTACCATGTGTTATAAAAGATACATAAATATAAAGATGCGTTTTGATATTACTGCAGCATTTACAAAAAGCAATTTACCCATACAGTATATCATTTGCAATTGTGAAGGAGGTTTTAGAGAGAGAGCAGAGACTATTGCTTTGTTGCATAAATGCATACACACAGACACGAGCACAACATGAAGAAAAACAAAAACGATAAAAGAACAAAAGCATGTACCATCATGCATCCTATTCCCAGGCTCCCAGCATCGTATTTTAATAAATTGTAATTTCATTTTGGTTGAATTTCTGCAGGTATCCTTCAAGACTCCAGCACAACTAAGCCAGGCCCCTCACAGCAACTCCCCGTACGGTGCCGTCCGAGATTTGGACGAGCAAGAACGCTGGTCCGAGAGGGCCACCGTAGTTACCAAGCCGGACCATGAGGATTACATGATCATTGCTTCTGAGATCCTCAACAATATCATCCTTAATCTTCCCGTCGGGTAAGAAGGATATTTCCCTGTTTTTATTGTATATGTACAGTCAAACCTGCTTTAGTGACCACCTGTCTTCAAAGACCACATTTTTTGTTTCCCTTGAAAACGTTTTCTCATTCAAACATGTACTAAAGGAACCTATCTACAAAGACCACCTGTATACATAGACCACCTGTATACATAGACCACTTGTATACAAAGACCATTTTTTGTGTTTCCCTTGGGCGATCGCTAAAGACAGGTTTGACTGTATTTGTTTTTCAATACTAGTGGATCAGCTGATGGAATCAAGCCGAATCTCAAGAAGTGCAAAATATGCTTCCTGTTTTATTTGTCAATGACTTTAATAATTTATACCTTCCAGGGAGAGAAAAAAAATATAATTTAGCTTGTGAAGGCTTATATTTAAGTCAGTGTATCAAGTTCCAAGATATTTTAATACATTTTAACCCATTAAGAATTTGCTTCACAAAAGGGGCATTACCTTCAGCCCAATTTTTTCCCCTTGATGTTTTTTATGAAAGATTTATGTGATTTTAGGAGCAATCTAAAATCTAGATCATATTGAGAAGTAGTGAATTATCTGATCAATTTTTGTATTCAAGCGATGATTTATTTCCCCCACAAAATATGTAGACAAGATCAATGTATAACATGGTCTAACTCACCCATGTAAACGGTCAGTATGTCATCCTTGATGTCCATGCCAGAAATTGGGACCCCCTCTTTATACCACTTTGGAATGTCGGGGACAAAATGGAGCTATTGGGTCCTGATTCTTAGTACATGTAGCTGTATTAAAGAGGCATTGTTCAATAGCTCTCTGTAGAGAAACACAATGAGTATAAATGATAGGATTAGCCAACAAAGACTTGGCATTCCTGTAATGAATTACAATGTATAGTAACTCAAAGCCAGTACCCTTTTAAGAATTGAAAGTAATTGGTAGGAAACCAATTTCCAAAAGAGGATTTCTACACTGAAGTCCAGCCGCCCTTTATTTTAGCATGATTATACACCCTCACATCATGTAAAGACAGTGTGGAAAAAGTGATTCAGGCATCTGACATTGAATAACAATGTTGTGGGTGCACTTCCTGGCCCTGATCCTCGAAAACGCATTTAATCTACAGTTGTCTCTTCTCATCTTGGGGTATGGGCTCCTGAAGAAAATCTCGGCAATGTGGCCAAAGCCTGGGTAACGATGCTACAAGCTTTTAAATCGAATGGCAAAAATTGTTAAACCTGCTTTAGATTCATACTGTTTGTGAAGCCCATCTCTCGATAAAGATTGCATTGAGTTTAACCTGTGTAACAAAACAGGTCAGGTGGTCTTTCTGTACAGGTTCATGTAGTAGACATTTCTACGGACACAACATGTGGGCTTTCTAGACAGGTGGTAGCTGAAGCAGGTTCCACTTTATAATATATTCCTTTTAGCAATTTGTCGGCTGATAGCAAAAAGGACGTCAAAGCTATATAATATCAAAGGCAGTAACGTCCTTCTTGCGGGCAGGCGATAAATTAACCCAACTACAAATCACAAGGTATGGGGTTAAGTCCCAATGTGGCACTAATGTCCTTTGGCAAGACATTAATCTACATGTGCCACTCTCCACCCAGGTGTAAATGGGTACCTGATATGCTTGAGCACTAGTCCATATTATTTTTTATTTTTTTAAATATTTTTTTTAATGATCTGTGCACATGGACTAATTTTTTTTTTATACACATTCAACTCTCAGCGAAGTCGCCACTGCTCCTGATTCCGTTACCCCCGTTGTTCCAGCTCCTGAGGCCGAGGCCAACCTGCAGGTCCAAGACTCTGCACCCAGCAGCCCCCCAAACCAGTCACCTCCTAGGGAGGGTAACGCAGACGCGCCCCCTTCAGAGGGCGGGGCCACCATGGAGGACAGTGTCAGCACCCCTCCTCCTCCATCTCCGGAGCCAGCTCGTCAAAACATCTACGAGCTCAACGATGAGGACATCGCTAATATGAACCCGTTCCAGAGTAAGTGTGTTCGTGATCTTCGACCGACCATTTTGGTACCTAGGCCCGATAATTACCCGATTAAAACCGGTTTCTCAACTTTTTATTTTTTCCCGATTTTCACCAATTTTTTTTTTTTCCCTAATTTTAAATTTTTTTTTTTTTTTTTACCAATTCCCCCCCCCCCCCCCCCCCCCGGTTTTTCCAGATTTTCCCCAATTTGCTTACTCAAAAGAGGGGAATGTTGTTAGATGCCATTTTTTCCCCCTGAATCCTTTTTTTTTTTTGTAATCAAGGGGCACGGTTGAGGGGAACCCCCCCCCCCTTTTTTGTTTGTTTAGTGCTCACCATCACCCCTGGATACCTCAATCTCACTGCCAAGCCAATCCGAAACCGACTCAGGGCCGACCAATATTGGACATGCAATCTGATAGAATTGTTTGTTTGGTCTCTTGTCGGTCTTGACGGTGAGATTGTGGTATCATGCAGTTGATGCCTTGGAGAGGTGTACGAGTCCAATGGATAAGTCTCAGGACTGTGAATCCACGTCGCAGCGCTTATGTCCTTTTGCAAGGCATTAATCTATATTTGCTATTCCCCACCCCAGTGAGCTGAATGGGTAATTCATTCCTTAAAATGCTCGAGAGCCATAGTGGCAGACGTGCTAAAGTCGGGATAATAATTGTGAAGCACCAGGAGTGTCAACTTTTACAGACTTGAGTGCTATACAAGAATCCACTATTATTATTATTATTATTATTATTATTATATTGGTTAAGTCTGTACCAGGCTTTTACAGGTTTCTGACAATGTACACTACCGTGAAAAAAGACTACAGCGTAAATCGATAGAAATCATTACTTTATCTACATGTAATTCCGCTTGCAGTCAAAGAACTGTATTGTACTCGGTAAATCAAGCTGACTAGACTTTGCAATACAGTTTATTTCAATTAAACAGTTACAAGCGCCATTGAAAAGATTGGAGGTGAATAAGATATGATGACTAGCCACCCCCACCCCCTCCCCATTCCCCTTCCTCCATTTTGATTAAACTGAATGATCTGAATGTCTCGTTACACCATCTTCACCAAGGATCTAGAGCTTTTTTTGAGCAAAAAATAACCAAAGGTGAGCAGTTGTCATTAACCTTATAAATGCAAATTTGTATTTGTTCAAATTAACTTTTCTAGCTGTACGTGTAGATTAATCATTCCCTTTATTTATTTCACTAAATTACCCTTACCCAAGTCACACCAGCAAGAAAGAAACCAGACCGACAATTGACAAAAAAAAAAAAATGTTACCAAGAAAAGCAAAGATATTGTCGGTTTGGAGTCAATTTTGCAGTTTGACAAGGGCATTCTTATTAAATGAAGGCTGCAACTTGTGGATAAAATAAAGAGGATGGTTAGCATGGCTGATGAAAATAAACATTGCATTTTTTTTTTAGTGGTGCATGTGGAGCAAGATGAACTTCTTTTTTTGCAGGATAAGATGGGCCATGGTTATTCCCATACAAATACATAACTGAAATTATGGTTGTTGTTGCTGGGAAAGAGATGGCATGTAGGTAAATCTCAATGTAAAAACATGAAAAGTTACAAATGAATTTGATGTTAAACCTGAGAACATTTTCCATTGAAAGGGTGTTATATGTGAAAAGTTAAATATGAAATTTATGTGTCAGTAGATGCAGTAAAAAAATTAAAATGAAACCACAGAAATTAAAGACATTTAAGGACGTTGTTGCCCTGGGCTACCGCTGCAAATTCTACCCTTCCCTCTAAAAATGGAATTGTACATGCCCAAACACATAATAATAGGAAATCAAATAAAATCTGCTTTTCTTTTTCAAATTGCTTGCCAGTAAATTTGGTGTGGAGGAAGGTGCTGTTAATAAAAATTTGTTATAAATGAAAATTTTATTGCAATGCTGATCATGATATATTGTGCCTGCATAAATGAATCTTTCAGTTCACCACATTTATCTGATAAAGAGCTTTTGATGTATGGTTAAGGATTAAGAATTAAATTATGCATTAAGAATACTTCTGATTAATCATGAAGGCCCTGAATCTACTTTGTGAGCTACTGAGCTTCATATTTGACTGTGATTTAATTTAAAAATAATTTCCCTGTTAAAGGGAAAGTCCACCCCCAAAATAAGTTTGTTTTGATAGAGGCAGAATAATAAGAAAATCAGGTGAGTGAAAGTTTGAGCAAATTCTGAATGAAAATAAGAAAGTTATTAATTATTGAAGTTGTGATCAATCAAATACAAATTGGCAACTCTGTGACTTATTATACGAGCTCTCCTTCATTTGCTTTGTGCATAATATTCCATAAAATCATGTTTTCTTCGTTATTGATGACGGAATATATATTTGTTCCTTGCAGGGGGAGTATAGAAACATATTTGCAATTATTATATTTAGGGTGCATGTATGGTTGAAATTTTTCTTGAGGGAAAATGAAAATTTTAGATTTTTTTAGTACTGAGCAAATGGAAGTTGAGCTCGCATGATACGTCATAGAGTTGCCAATTTGTGTTTGATTGATCACAACTTCAAAAATCCTAACTTCCTTATTTTTAATCGGAATTTGCTCAAACTTTCACTGACTTGTTTCTCTCGTTTTTCTACTCCTATTAAAACTAACTTAATTTCAGGGTGGACTTCCCCTTTAAGTCCAATAGCAATTCATAACTATCACAAAATTATTGTAACCCTGTTGACTAATTAGTAATACATGTAC
The DNA here is from genome assembly GCF_000002235.5 of Strongylocentrotus purpuratus. NCBI lineage: Eukaryota > Metazoa > Echinodermata > Echinoidea > Camarodonta > Strongylocentrotidae > Strongylocentrotus > Strongylocentrotus purpuratus. The sequence goes on along the minus strand of NW_022145600.1, from coordinate 23,140,365 downwards.
GTGAAAGTATTTTGAGTATTTTGAAAATGTGAAATCTGATTCTGTATGATGTTGCGTAACATACACCCTTGTCCCATCACTGTGTATTAGTAATAACAGACATGTAGGGTGTTCTTGTGGTTGCTAAGTTTTGTTAGTTTAAAAAAAAAACCTTGACAGAAAAAATAACACTTTTTAAACATACATTTCGTTTTATTCACTTTACCAAGAGTAGAAACCTGCACAACCTATTTACCAAGAGTATTGAACATGATGTACAACCACACGCTAAACTGTTGAAGCTAACTTGCCAATCTTTTCTACCGGTTCCATCCGGTTCCATCCGGTTTTATCTTTTAGGTACCACCAAGATGCAGAACTCTCCACCTATTACCAAGAAACCCATGGCAGACAACCAGTACTCTGCAGACATTGACTTTGATAACATCAAGGATCCCTTTGGTACCTGCAGCAAAGTGGCCAATACACCCGAGACCATCAACCGGTAATTGTTCCCCTTCAATCTAGTGATATGAATACCGTAATTAACGTTGTATTAACCGCACTTTTTTGCTGCCGAAAAAAAAAACCCTCAAAGTCGGGGGTGCGTCTTATACACGGTACAAAAAAAAAAAAAAAAAATGTTTTTTAAAGTTTTGCTTTATACCCCTCCACCTGGCGCTATGCCTGGCAGTGTCTCCCAGCTCAGTAATCTGTGTGTTGACTCACCACTCGGAAACTAGAACAACACTCCAATTTGTCTGTCATCTTGGTTTGAAAGTAATCTTTCTGATAGATCTCAATACGTAGTTTATAATAATAATTCCTCGAATGTTTCTTCTATTACACATGGCGTATCACAAGGTTCTATCCTAGGTCCTCTACTGTTTTTTAATTTACATTAATGATCTTACACATTCAACTGCACCTCGCAGTTAAATGAAAGGCCTTCCCGCGTTTGCCGTTGGTTTCTTAACACGGACCTGGCTTGCTGCCCACAGAGAAAAAGGGGTGCGGTTAATACATGGGGGCGGTTTATACAACGTTAATTACGGTACTTTGATGTATAATGTCTGATTGAAGTATTAAAGTAATAACATTGTGAAAGATGCACCATATGGATTCAAAAGAACACGACATTGTTAAATCTTTGTTTAAATCTTCTGATTCAGAAATTCCAGTTGAAATAGTTGTGCAATTACTTTTGGTTGATATCATAGAGATTTGTGAACAAACACAGAAGGGTGGTTTGACAGGGATTGTTATATGGTATGTGTGTATTTATTGGGCTTTTCCGGGCGTGTATCAATCACATGGGATTATTTCATCTAGGACTGACCTTCAACATCACCATCCAAAAAACTTGACTCATTTTCGAATCTGGGTCCGATGAGAGACGGTTTGTAGGCAAAGACAGAGAGCTGACCGTACCGCGGACATTACAGCTAGACCGACTTCACATTTCTATGGTGCCATTATAAATGTATTATATTGAATCTAACCAAGCATAAATTCAATGAAGTAAAGTTGACATATCACCATTAACAGGTCTCCAAAGCAGAAGAAGAAGTCTCCCAAGATCAAATCCCCGACCCCAGAAGCCGAAAAGGACCTTGTGCCTCCTGCCAACAATGATAACGACGTTGCTGTCGATGTTGATGTCGAGAAAGAGGTGAACGAAGAGGAGCACAGCCCCCCATCCCCGGAGGACGTCATGCTCCAGTCCCCGCAGATGAACGGTGGGGATGATCTCGGGAACGATCTCGACAAAGAGGAGGACGATTCCAGGCACGAGGATAACAATGTGCAGCTGCTGTCGACGGGAGATGGTGACAGCGGGGTCGCGAGTGCAGAGGAAAGACAGCCTGATGAGGTCATGCCTTCATTTGATGCTCAAGGTATAATCATGACATTGTTTTTGATCTGAGACTTTGCCCCCAAATTCAAAAACTGGATCACTAAAAATGTTATGTTATACTTGGGACCCCTAAAACCCCTTAAAAAAAAAATTCAGACCTCCTGTGAATAAAATGCTTGTGGAGCTACGTTTATAATATTCAAGCTGATTTTCTTTCTAGACTTGATACCAATTCACATGTATTTGTAAATTATGCTTGGTTTGCAATCGTACTCATTTCCTTATTGAATGAGCTGTCATGAAAAGGGTAAACAAAAGTTGTTCGCTTGTTCAATTTGTACAAGGTGAAATTGACCAAACGAATGTTAGGTTTTCTTCAGACAGCCCTCAAAATAGGGATGATTATTAATCCCATTGAAATCATGGAGACGTCGGGGCAGCGTTTCATGAAACCGTCCTAAGTACAAGTTCACCCACATCCCGTCGAAACGTGTGTTAAACTTAATACACACATTTCAATGGGATGTCGGTGAACTTGTACTTGTATTTCATGAGACGCTGCCCTTATTCACTGAGTTGCGAATCATTCTTACCATATCATTGCAAAATGGGAGGGTGTGACGTCATTAATCATTAAAAAAACCCATTGAAGACTCCTAACGTTGACTAATACTCAGTACAAATTTGCTTGTTGTCTTTGACAGATGAAATTCCAGATATGATTGGTGATGACGAATTCAGACCAGCTATGGAAGGTAATATATTCATTCTTATCATAATAATAATAATGGTCGCTTCTTATGAAGCGTCTAGGTCTGTCAAGCGTAACGCTTGCTGCGCTTACCGGTATACAAAATAAACAAGAGTACAATAATTCTAACTTCACCTTCGACAAGTTTATATGTGATTTTACAAACAATCACATTTCTAATCATTGCCTTATCTCTCTCCTTTAGAAGGTGTAGATCTGCATCCCAACATAAAATTTAAATTAACACGAACTGATGATCGCTATTGTATGTCTGAATCCATACTTTGGAATCAATAATAGAGATTAAAAAACAAGAAGTTAGTTATAACTTCATTTTTACAAGCCATGAATCATTTCTTATCCTGGTGTTTGGAACATGATATTTGATTTGTTATACATTATGATGGAGATGCCATGGGGTATTACTCTTCACACATGAATAAATTTACAATGTTCATATTTGTCTCCACCTCCATCATTATTCAATTCTGAATTCATGTATCTACTACGGATACCCGTTGTATTTTAAAGTGTCTCTTGAAAGGCCATTGCACCTCACCTTTCTAAAAGCATGAATGTTGACTAAAGGGTGATTTACCAAGCGCGGGATCTTACTTTAGTCATTCATCCACAAAAGCAACAAAAGGAAATACATCTATTTTTACTAATCTGCCATGTTCATTTCTTTTCAATCCACCATTCTTTTTTTCATGCACGTCACTCGTCCTAACTCCCATTTCATTGCATGTATTAAACAACTCTTGCTATTTTCTTTGTTGACCAAATTGATTAACATGTCTGGAATTATTTTTGAATGTGTGTGGAATTATTCTGCCTCTTCTTACCTGATACAACTCCTCAACTTTGTTAAAAATCCATGTCTGGTATTCATTCTGCCTTAATCGCCCCTCCCCCTCCCACCTCCCCCCCCCCTCCGACCTCCCCCCCCCCCATTTCCTTTTCTGCTGTCTGTTGTGTTTCAAACACCTAATGTCAACACAACAAATGTTGCTTCTTTCTCCTTGCTCCTTGCGTGTAACGTCTTTCCCATTCTATGTCTGTCATCTGCGGGTATGATCTGTCATGTTCTCCTCCATTACTTGATCTCACTCTTCTACCTCCATCTTATATCATTATCATACAAACTTTGTTGATAATTGTGTCCATACTTTAATTGTGCTCCTTCTTTATTTCCTCCTACACGTCTGTTCATGAAAAATAATTGTTTTGCATTAAATGTGCCCATGTACTCATCTCTATAATTCCCTTTCAAAAATCATTATCTCCTTTCAATCATTCATTCATTCATTCATTCATTCATTCATTCATTCATTTATTCATTCATTCATTCATTCATTACTTCCTCCATTTATTCATTCATTCATTCATCCTTCCCTCAATTTATTCATTCAATCATTCATTCGTTCATCTGTTCATTCGTTCATTCATTCCTTCCTCCATTCCTTCATTCAATCATTCATTCATTTGTTCATTCATTCCTTTCTTCCTCCATTTATTCATTCATTCATTTATTCATTTATCTGTTCATTCAATCATTCATTCGTTCCTCAATTCAATCATTCATTCTTCAATTCAATCATTCATTCATCCATTCATTCATTCATCTGTTCATTCCTTCCTCCATTCAATCATTCGTTCATATAATCAATCATTTATACGTATTAACACAATCCACATTGATGCCCGTCCCTCCCAAACTTCATCACCAACTCATCTCCCGAATCAACGTCTTCCATCCCATTGGACTAACACACACACACTATGACCTTTGACCCCAAATACCTCCTGCTGAATAGCCTCTGAAGAAGGAGGAGGAGTAGGAGGAGGAGGGGGCGGTCATGGGGGACTCACTCGAGACATAAGCTTTGAAGAGATGGAGTTCAGGTTGGCAGAAGAAGGTATGAGAAAGATAGATGCCAGCAATGTTTTAAAATGCACCCAAATGGCAGAAGTAATATTGTCAATTTGCTGTTTTGTGCCGATGTCTGCACGAAAATCCATGGCATGCGCTTCCCTTGACGTTTATATTTTGTCAAATGCACTTTTAATCTGTAGGATTCCAATAATTGTTGTTGTAATGCAGTAGATGGGGTATACAGTCGACTTAATAATTAAGTCGACTGTAGTATCACTGAGTGTGTGTGTGTGTGTTTGAGTGTGTGTGTGTCATGGAGGTATTAACGCTGATTATCTTTAAAGCACAAAACTGAAGAGCAGTTAGAAGGATATTAACTCACTTGGGATATGTGTTGGAATATTTTCAAAGGCTTGAAGTTTCTGAATAAACAGTGCATTTACATGTACTTAAAATATGTGGTTACACGTACATGTACACATATGTTAAGATTAATGACCCTATTAAAGGCTATAGATCATTAAAGAGAAGGTTGAGTTCTGGGAAGAGGTGAAAAACAATTTGTGAGCGTATTGTATTATGCAAGTGTGGAAGAACATCAGATAAAAAAATGTTCCCTGAAAAGCATGGCTCTTCAAATGCCTTAAAGGTAAAGACCAGTATTGGAAACGCCAATTTCCAAAAATGAAATGGAAGCTCTTATTACCAATCATGCGAAAGAATATGTTTTGACTAATACATGATGATAAAAATTTTGCCGGGAAACCGCCTACTAATTGATATATTTGGTAAATTAGTTTATCTACATGGTCTGTGAGAGGTAAACGCATGTGTAGCGCACGTGTGTGTATAGTCCCATATACATCTTTCTGTGTACAGTGCTTGTAACTTTACGAAGACTGGGCCAAATTTCTTATCATTTTGATGATTCCAGAACCTTGCAGTACACACCAATGCTAGATGATCAACCTTTTCTGATCAATTCCACACCGTTTCTTTCACAATGCAATCGCATGACCAGAACTCAACTTTATCTTTAAATCAACCATTCTGTGCTTCCCATGTACAGAGAGGAAGGGGGCTTAGTCTTTCATGAGTGTTTGGCCCTGACTGTTACGTGATGTGTATCCAAAGAGGGGATGGTATTTCCTCTGTGTTTGTTGTCCTGCACTTGCATGCTGTGATATATATGTGTGTCACATGTGGATTAGTCTTAATTGATAATGGGGGAGGGAGGAGAGAGAGAGAGAGAGAGAGAGAGAGAGAGAGAGAGAGAGAGAGAGGGGGGGGGGGGGGAGAAGAGATGGAGGGAGAGAGAAAGATCAGAGTGTGTAAGGGGTGGGGGAAAGAGGGAGAGAGAGGGAGATGGGGAGGAGAAAAGGGGAGAGGAAGAGAAGAGAAAGATAGAAAGAAAGAGAGAGAGAGAGAGAGGGGGAGGGGAATAATTGGATGGACGAGAAAGGAGATTTACATTTGAACTTAACACAGCTAAAGATGTGATGTGACATTTTTTTGAAGGATAAAAGTTCTGTGAAAATCTTTCTTAAGTTGAGTTTTTACTATCAATCAGATTAAATCGAAATCATGAACCTTATTTACTCCCAAGTTTCTAATAATTGTTTGCTTAGCATGAGCATGAGCATGACTCATTTCATTTTCCATATCATATATCACATTGTAATTGTTTTTCAGTCGGTAGTGCAAGACTTAGGAAATCATGTTTACATTAGCAATGTACTTTAATCAGATGGATACATTTGTAAATATGAACGAATGTGATAACCTTTTTATATCCTCTTTTAGTCAAACAGTTGCAAATTATTTGCGATATGAGTTTAATTGAAAAATCCTTTCAGGCCTTTTTCAGTCTACTGTATAAATAAAGTATGAATATTACTATGATCATCTCAGCATAATTTGTATTGTTTTAGCTATTTGGAGCTGGCGGGATGGTTTACTCTGTGTAAAAATCATAAGTGTTAGCACCCTTCTGGCTACAAACGAACTATATGATGCATGGCAAAATATTTCTATGTTGCTTTCATGTTTGAAATATTATTCCATTCATGGTTATGCCTCATAGCTGTTAACCACGGATATGGCAGATTCTTAGAGATTCCAAATCCGCACATGCGAGCAGCTATTGCACGTAAAGGTATTGCATGAAAACTAATGGTTGGTTGGTTGATACAGTGGTGATATTCAGTCGTAGCTGCATGAATTATTCATATTTAGTTGACATTCTAATTATAATGATTGTAACTTTTGTACATTATATTTGATGTCCATTGTTTATGTATTGTCTGAAAGTGGAACTTCAGCAAATTTCCCAAAAATAGTATATGTACTGTATACCCCACAGTTTTAACAAAGTGTAAGTCTTCAATATTCATTGTACATTGACAGACCCTTGAATAATGTAGGCCTAAAGATGTTACATGCATATTCTGAGAAACGGTACTTCACAAACAAAAATCTAGACTACAGTGTAAGGGACATCACCTTGTATCCTCTGTTAAAGGCGCTGTATAAATCTTCTTAAATCCAAATATAAAAAGAGAAAGGATTGTACTGCTGAGCATTATGTTGATCGATTGTAGAGTATACAACTTTTTGTGTTTTACTAAATACTAGTTTTAATATTCTTATGTCTGAACCATGTCATTATCCCATTACTACGAAGAAGGGTTTGTTTGCATAATTACTCATTATTCTGCACAATGATAGTGGGAATGCATGAGCTAATGTAGATATCAACAATAAATTTAGATTGTAAATCAAACAATAAGCTCAAGTACTGATAAGAGTTTTCTCTTTATATGATAATGCCATTTCAAATTTGACTGTATTTGTTATTTGAACCCTGATTACAATTGTTACATGTATAGGCGCATTTATACTGTCAAATACCTCATTTTGAAAAGTCGCGATGTTTCGTGCACCCGGTTACACTTGTGCTGAAACATCACTGACGGAGCTGTTCAGCGATGTTTTGGCGTGTTTCGGTTGGTAATGCGCATGTGCAGTCTTCCCGACCTTTGACCCCGGCCTGCTATAAGATTTTTAGCGCGCGCAATTTCCAGCTAGCGCTATAGCTAGCTAAATAGCGATACATCCCATGCGCATGCATGCGATATGTTTTGTTTATCTCGCGTGTAGTATTTGAGGCAAGAGTGGATAAGTTACGAAGTACGGACTACGGCTGCTGATTCAGTTTTCCCAAATTCAATCGAAATCTAGTAGTAAAAACGATATGGGAAGGTTAAGAAAATCATCGTTGTTAATTGGAATTATGAGAATTCGCCGACGTCGTAGGGAAAGTGATCGTCGTGCTCGTTTTTTTAGGTACTTTATGAGGCGACAGCAAGAGCTCACCAACCTCAGTCCAATGGGAATTGTTCACTTCCATGGTGATATTAATTAATCTAACAAAACACTCAAATACTACTACTAGACAGATATGGCCAGACGGGAATAACGAAGATTGAATAAAGGATGAGTTAACGGAATTGGAACAAACGGAGCTGAATGAACGGATAACACGCGCGACGATGGAAATGCTATAAATATCACACGGGAAGAACGTGGTTTAAAAGAGCGCGGGTAACAATCCGGAAGTGCCGGAAGTCACGTGCCTAACATCGCGATGTTACAACTGCGAGCGGTTATACTTGCCAAACACGCCAAAACACGCCAAAAGATCACACTTCGTTTTGGAATGTTTGGGGCTTGGCATGTCTGCCGGTAAAGCGTAGTTGCCCTTGGTAACATCGCGGCCAGGCTCGGGTTTGGCATTTTTTGGCGTGTTTGGATGACAGTGTAACTGCCCCTAGTGTTGACCATGGTGTAAATGTTACTTTAACCTTGGTTGTGATTGTTATTTCAACCTTGATTGTAAATTAAGTCAGTCATGGTATCTAAAGTTACATCTTCTGCAGTTTCCAATTAGCCACCAATTAATCTCTGTACAGTGTTGCATTATAGTTTAATAATCTCTATGATAAATGACTAAACAAAATTGCCAGGAAATGTAAGATATCTACCAAATCACTGTTCTTTTTTTATTATCTGAGGGTAAATATGCCCATACCCATGACACACTTTATGTATGTACGTATGTTATCGTGATTTATAAACACAGTGATTCAATAACACATTGTATCCCTTCTATATTGTGAGACCAGTACAGCTGCCAAAAATTTCCAAGGGCACATGGCTTAATTGATTGAATTACATGAACATGAACAAACACAGATGCAGTCCCACACACATATTTTGCAGACAGAGAGGGGTATTTAAAGGCACATGGTAACTTTGGGGGTTCTCGACCAAAAATGAATAAATAAATGAATGAAAAATCTAAAATAAATGATTAAAGAAAGAAAAATAGATATATTAATAAAATCAAGTTTACTTAGAAACTATCAAGTTAAAGTTTTTTCTCAAAAGATTAGGAGATTAAACTTTGGGGAATTATCGAATATCTAACCAAATGCACAGAAAAGAAATACGGAACACCAGATTACAGCTAAAGGATAAGCCTGCTTAAAACCCCATACCGTAAGTGCCTTTCCAATCAGTTTATCACGATTATGCCCATGATTGACTAATTTATGCTTATTCTTGAATCGATTGAATCTACTTGCAACAAACTTAAAGACTCCATTATTATTTTGGTTCAACTATCTTTCTCACTTTTATTCAGCTCAAAGTATAAGAATGAGATAACAGCTCTGTACTAGCTTCTGTCCCTCATGAAATTGATATCATTTTACTTTCAGTTTCAGTATACATAACAGTGTGTTGGGTTGAATAAATGGGGAACTGTTGCAGTACCTGATAGTCTTGTATGGAAACCGTACATATATATGTTTTTATTGTCACCTTCACACTGATATAATACATGACCAAGTCCAAGTAGTTTGTGTGTAGACTTTACGCTTGCATGTTTTCCTCATCATTCCCACACAAAAACAGTATATAAATACCAGTGCCAGATAGTTGTGTGTGAAGACCTTTTTGTGCCTGTTTTTATCATCATCAACACTAACACGGTACATTACCAATGCCAGGTAGTCTTGTTTTAAGACTCTCTACGTGTGTGTCTAGTGTCTACAATGTCATTCCCACTAACACAATCAATGCTAGATAGTCTGGTTTGCAGACCTTTCATTTGCACTTGACTTTGACACCCCCACATTAACACAGTACACTACAAGAGCAGGTAGTCTGGTTTGCAGACTTTCCAGTTTCCATGTGTGTGTTTATACTGTTATCGTGACCCTAATACAATATATATTACATAACCATTCTTGTAATCAGCGAAAGAATTTTTTATATATACATCTCTACTACTGTGAAGTCATGTTTTATGACACCTAATCAATGAGCGGGTACTGCCTGCATATTTATTCTGTCTGCCAGTCAGTCATTCAAGTGCTATCCTCACATGTTTCAAAGTCCATCACATTATGTGTATATAGCTTCATATTTCCTTGTTTCCTGCCATAATAAAACTGGAATAGAAAGAGATAGAGTATGGTATGGATGGAAGAGGAAGGCTAAAATTATAGTTTGTGTGAATCATGTAGACTGACTGAAGGAATTTTAACGTGGGAAGCTTTCCAATCGGATCAAGGAATTTCATGTGGACAAAATCAGGATCCAGTTTCAAGGAAATCTCATTTGGAATGTAACATGGGTCTCTTTTGGAACGTTTTGGAGCTAGTTTTTGCAAAATTTCATTTGGAATACCGGTAGATAACTGTGGATACATGCATTTATCATAATGTTGAAGTATTATTTTGCTGTCCTGTTTGATGTACTGGTGACAACTGCAGTATTCTGCAAGAAAGTTGTATGTTGGCTTTGTAAGTAAAAAAACAAACACAAAATTTGTATTGTTATTGGATGGTATTGGAGGGTGAGAAAAATGCCACCCATGCAGCTACAGATTGTTTATGCACATACACACATGTGCTAATACAGTCAACTATATTAAAGTGTATTTGTTGTATACAGGCCATAATACACTGTTCACCCTACTGTATTGTATACATAACAATACATATTGATAGTAGTTCTTTTGTCAATTGGTTTTGTTATATGTTATATCCTTGTAAGGAACACGCATCCATTCAATTTCAGAAGGTATTTAAAGTTTCGAGCTTGATGCTGGTTGGATAAATGTCATACAATTACATGTATTAGATACTATTACAGTGAAACCCGTCGACAAAGACCACCCAAGGGAGACAAGAAAAATGTACAAGTTCCTTGAGTACATGTTTCAGTGAGAAACCATTTTCAAGTGAAACAAAAAATGTGGTCTTTGTAGACAGATGGTCCTTCTATACAGGTGGTCACTATAAAGCAGGTTTGACTGTACAGTGTATAACCCAACTGTTGCCGAGCTGCAGTTGCCTAAGCATGTATTATTGTGACTTTAAGGTTAACTGTGAACCATAAAGAATTATTGAATGTGAACAAAGGTGGACTAATCCCTCATGCAAATATAGTCGTCAGGAGACTTACTGACTTTCATACTGTCCTTATAAACTTGATTCAACTGTAATTAGACCCAACAAAAAGTTTGGAAACTCAAGTATGATCATTAATATCTCCCTTGTCATGGCATAATCATTGCTATGTTTAGGATCATTAGAAAGTGGATTTATTCCTTTTTAAAATGATACCTTTTTAAAATGATACCTCATTGTTATGATTGTTCAGTCATGGAATGTGCAGTAGATCAAAAAGGTCAAATGTAAAAAAGGCTCTTGTTCGACTGTGCAATCGAATTGCCCTATTGCGTGGTCCTTTTCAACAGTCATTAACCTGAAGCATGATGCATCAGATAGTTGATGATCAAACACCAACAAATATTGCATGACATGTCAGCATAGTGCACGCATTTCAGATTTAGATTCTTTAGAATTTGGCATTCATGGATGACCAGGTGGGAATAATAGCCCCACTGTCATTTACAAAAACCACACTCTATTATTTCAAAGAAAGAAGAGTGCGCTGCATAACAATACGAGTGTTACCAGTTCATTTTGCTTTTTTCACTTTTGACCCTTCCCCTTATTCCGATGTACTGCTCGCTCCATGTCTGCTAAATCATAACAAATATGTTTCATTTTAAAGAAGAATAAACTCGCTTTCTAATGACAATAATCAAAGCGATGATTATACATGTACCATGATAAGGGAGCTATAATAGATCCAACATGTGTTTCCAAACTTTTTTTGAGGGGTTAGTTTCAAATGGCGTGTATTAATCAACTTTGGACTTGTAGAACAAATTCAAAGGTTAATCCCACTGATGTCAAAGGCGAAAAACTCACTTAAAGATGAAGTTGAGTGCTGGTCATGCGATTGCATTGTGAAAGAAACGGTGTGGAATCGACCAGAAAAGGTTGATCATCTAGCAGATAAGAATTTGTGTGTATTGTAAGGTTCTGGAATCATCAAAATGATAAGAAATTTGATCAAGTCTTAGTAAAGTTACAAACACTGTACACAGAAAGATGTATATGGGACTACACGAACACGTGGCGTAAAAATTCTACCCCCCCCCCCCCCCGAGTTTTACGATTGGAATATGAAGGCATTTGAAGAGCCATGCTTTTCAGGGAACATGTCTTATCTGATGTTCTTTCACGCTTGCATAATAAGAATGATAATGCTCACAAATTATTTTCACCTCTTCCCAGAACTCAACCTTCTCTTTAAGCAGGACTGCACTACTTGTAGCCACATGCGCTCTCTTTATAGCAAGCAATGCCTAAGCGGTACCCGTTGGTCACCCATGATCAGCTTTTTCTTATTTTCTAGTAATTGAGAGCTGAATTGATGAGATAACCACCTGTCAATGACCATGCAGGGAGGTCTAATCCCTCCTGGCCAAACTAGTGCAGACAGGCTTTAAGATGTGGAAATAGAAGCTATGTGGAGTTGTGGTTACAGGATAATTGATGAAATGCTTCTCTTTTATTCTTTGTTTCTTGTGTCATAGTGTTTGCCAATAGTGATCCTACGCACTTTGATGTGGACTATCTGGCACAAGCAGGAGGCTCAGATGAAGTAAGTCTTGATAAATTACTTTTTTTAATTTTTAAAGTCAATTTAGGTCTTGAGATCTTATCTAAGATTTTGACAAAAGATCACAGTGGTCTACCGATATATGGTTTTTCTTTTTACAGATTAATACTCGAAGACAATTGTAATTATATGTAGCTAAAACGCCTGAAAATGCTTATTTATTCTGTTTACTTCCCAATTTTTTATTTACATGGAAATTGTGTGATTAAAATGTCTTCCCCCCCCCCCCCAATTTTTATGTTTATAAAGCTAAATTCATGACATTGAAGGGGTTGGTGAACAAATATGTATTGAAAAAGTCTCCTAATTTGTTTGGAGTTTCATGCAGTTAAATTAGTTTACACAATTAAAATAAAAAAGTTGTTGATATAGCACTGATCTGCTGAAAATTTTGTTTTGTGGTATTGCTACGTATACACAATAAGAAGCCTGACAATTATTGACAGTTTGACACAGTCGTATGTGATTATTGGGATCCGGTATCTTTGTCTCAGATTCTGAAACAAAATCCTGGATTTAGCTCATGCTGCAATAATAATTATAAACCTTTAGGTCAGTCAGGAAACCCATGACTTTCACAAGCCGATCGCCTGTCTGATTATCAAGATATTTATGATGAAAATCAAAACCAAATTTTATGTTTTCCTAACAGTTTTCATAACACTACAGTCTATTGGGGAAAACGAGTATCATAAACCGGTCACTCAAAGATTTGTACTTTTCTGAGGCACTTCATGATCATTTTGAAGCGCAATTTTTTTAGGGCTTCAATATTACACCATATCACAGACACTGATAACACGTAGGGCCGTGCATCTCAGATCTAACATTGTTAAACGATGCCTTTAACTTATTGTTCTATTGATCCAACAGTTCAAGGAGTCGGCGTTGGCCAGGCAGTCTCTTTATGTCAAGTTTGATCCTCTTGTCAAAGGATGCCCAACACCACAAGGTAAAGAGATTTCACTTTTTCAGGGGTGGGAAGAAAGAGAAGGAAATGGAGAACGAGAGATTTCTCATAGTAGAAAGTATTTCATTGGTGATGTGTGTATGCATGAGGAAAGCAGTAGTGAATTGGAAATCTATTTTAAACAATCATCATGGAATGTACCCCAAATAAAGTTGCATGTAAGCTTTTACAACAAAATAATTTATATTTAAAACAATGCAATCTACCTGAAAAAAGTTGCTTTTAAGCATTTACTTCTAAATAATATATATTTAAAACAATGGAATCTACCCAAACAAAGTTGCCTGTTATCATTTACATCAAAATGATTTCTAATTAAAGCTATGGAATCTACCTAAACAAAGTGCCTTGTTACCATTCACAACAAAATGATTGTGTAGTGTGTAGATGCAGGGAGAAAGAGTAAGGGGACAGAGAGAATATGACAAACTCTGAAGAGTGCTGGTGAACAAGACAAACAAAGAGAGAGAGAGAAAGAGAGAGAGAGAGAGAGAGAGAGAGAGAGGTAGAAGAAGAAGAGGAGATTCTAATCATTTTCATCATAAAATATTTGATGCTACTATGAGGCAGTAGAAAGATACAAAAGAAGAATCTGTCAGACTTTTAATATCATCTCCAACATTTTTTCTCCAACTTGCCTGGACCCCCAGGCCCATCAGCTCTGCCTGCCTTAGAGCCCGAGGGCGGAGACCTGCTTCAGATGCAGACCCCTCCCCCAGGCCAGGTCCTTGACGGTAGGGCCAAGAGGAGAGCAGCCGCCAATGAGAGGTCCAACACCAGTCCAGAGAACACAGCAGCCAGCAAGAACGTGGAAAACCTACTGCAGTACACTCCTAAGAGTGATTTCGATTCAGAGGTAAGCATTTGTCGAGGTGCACACATATTTTTCCTCAAGACACGTAGAGGGGACTGTTTCTCAAAGACTAAGATCGACTTTAAGTTGGACTTAAATATGGCAGGCCGTTCATGCCACCGGTTGCTCTCACCATTATGATGTTTAGATAATATTTTTTCCTTCAATTATAAATTATCAAAGAAATATAAATTCTGTAGATTTGTGACCATGATTTGTACGTCCCTTGAGAGACCAATGCCAGTAAAAGGTGAGAGCAACCAGTGGCATGAATGACCTGCCATAGTTAAGTCCAACTTAAAGTCGATCCTAGTCTTTGTGAAACACTCGATCCCAGTCCTGTAGTAAAATCCTTAAAATTGAAAACCTTAACTCAACTCTTATAATGACTACATGTAGGTGTTTTCAATTTAGTTCCACCTTTGTACTAGAATCTGGAAAAGATTGAACATCTGGAACTTGTGAATCTTATTGTATAACATATTTTAATGGGGATTATCGCTTCACAGTTACTTTCTAAGTTATAACACTCATCAAATTCCTGACTTTATTCCAGGATAAAACATATCTTATTTCTAACCCTAAACACTTAACCTGCCTAAACCCCAATTACACCCAAATCTCTTACACTACTTGATGAACAAAGTAACATTTAGCTTTGTGTAGATATTGCCTGAGTGAATGTCAGATCGCTGAACCCTGAGGATCCTCCTAGGCACATACGGAACCTCATCTACAACCAATAGTTCAAGTATTTGGGGATATTAAAACACATGTACATGTATGTTCCGTAATTTTCAATGAAATGATACTGGATATATTTTGATTATCTTATGCCTTGTGCAGTGGGGATATCATGTTTACATGTTTCGCTTTGTCATACCAATATTGTTACGACATACCAACGAGGGTTTACCAAACTGTGATAGCTCCAATTTGTAGATATTTGCAAGTTCTGTGCAAGGTTTATGCATGCTCAAACTTAAACTTCTTTACCAAAGCACTCACTTTGATGGAGTTCATTTTTAATTCATTTACCCATCCCAATTTAGATCAGGGATGCCAGTTTTCAGGCAATAGCCTTTAATTCAGGCCCTGGCAAGTTATTTTCAGAATATAGTTTAGGCTTTTTGTGTACAAATAGCTCATTCTAGGTGATTTTCAGGCCTTCTGATCAAACTGGCATTCCTGTTAGATGTATTATATGCTTATTGCTATGTTTTGTTGTATTTGTTTTGTTTAGGATCCAATGGATAGTGCCAACTCAAGCACTGAAATTCCTTCCTCAGTACCTCAGACAGTCACCAGCAGTGATGAAGGCATAGTACAGGTAAAGCGATGCCATGGTGATTGTGATGATGGTGGTGGTGGTGGTGGTGATGGTGATGATAATGGTGATGATGATGATGATGATGATGATGATGATGATGATGATGATGATGATGATGATGATGATGATGATGATGATGATGATGATGGAGATGGCGGTGGCGGTGATGGTGGTGATGTTGATGGTGGTGGTGGTGATGGTGGTGGTGGTGGTGATGTTGATGGTGGTGGTGGTGGTGGTGGTGGTGGTGGTGGTGGTGGTGGTGGTGGTGATGTTGATGGTGGTGATGTTGATGGTGGTGGTGGTGATGGTGGTGGTGGTGGTGGTGATGTTGATGGTGGTGGTGGTGGTGGTGATGTTGATGGTGCTGATGTTGATGGTGGTGGTGGTGATGTTGATGGTGGTGGTGGTGGTGGTGAAGATGGTGGTGATGATGATGATGATGATGGTGATCTAGATGATGGTGATAATGCAGAGGAGAAGGATAAAGAGAAAGAAAGAGAAGAAGGAGTGTAGTGATGACGATAGACAGGATGATGATGAATGGTGATGTCGGTAATGACGATGATGGCTAAAGATGATGGTGATAGTGATAGAGATGGTGTTGATGATATATGATTCTGATATTCAACATACACAATTTTAAACACACACCAGAAGGAAAAAAAACAATTTGGATGTAATTTACTCTCTACACTTTTCCTGTTTGCAGACGTTGTATGTCTTTCAGAGGCATCCACCAAAAGATTTACATTGAAACATATTTTTTATGCGCCTCTTTACTTTTCTCTTATCTCATTTTTCTCCAATTCTATTTTTCTCTAATTTTTTCTTCTTCTACAATTTACCTTTCCTTTGCGTAGATCCTGCGTTACTCACAGGCAGATATGGATGCTGCAGTGTTAGAGGCTGCTAGGTCAGCAAGCATCGAAGCACAGAGAGTCGTAAGTGTATTAATAACTATTTTATATTTCATGATAAAGTTTGTTATTGTTCTTTTATTGTGTAAAAAACTTGCCAGGAGTGCATTAATAAATAAATGTGGAAATCTTATTTATAACACTTCCAGCTCTTCTTTCTTTTTCCATTTGCTCCACTTAATAAGAATAAAATCTCCATCTATTCAGAATAATATTGTATTTCTGTTATTAATAAAGTGACCCCTCCTTCCCCCCCCCCCCAAAAAAAAAAAAAAAAAATAATCAATTTTATATTGTTGCTCATTTCTTGAAAATTAAAGAAACAAACTTAGCTGTCCTAAAGAATAATCACTAAATCTCAATGGTTTGATCACTTATTCACTAATCATAGTTAATTGGGAAAACCAAATTGATATGCCATATAGTATATCTGTACAGCGCTCAGAGACGTCCGAGATGTATTAAAGATAAAGACCAGTTATGGTCATGCGATTGCATTGTGAAAGAAACGTTGTGGGATCGATCAGAAAAGGTTGATCATCTAGCATATAAGTATTGGTGTGTACTGCAAGGTTCTGGAATCATCAAAATGATAAGAAATATGGCCCAGTCTTCGTAAAGTTACAAGCACTGTACACAGAAAGATGTATATGGGACCGCGCACACGTGCGTTTATCTCTCACACACCAATAGATAAACTAATTTACCAAATATATCAATTAGTAGGCGGTTTCCCGGCAAAATTTTTATCATAATGTATTAGTCAAAACATACCGTACTCTTTCACATGATTGGTAATAAGAGCTTCCATTTCATTTTTTGAAATCGGGGCTTTTCCAATACTGGTCTTTACCTTTAAGTGCTGTATAAAAGTTGAATATTATTATTATTATATTATGTCTCATGTTACTTTGCAGGCTGAAGAAAAATACAAGGAATATGAAAAGAAGTTCCATTCAAGCAACGAGAATATCAAAGAAGTCACCAAGTCCAAGGAGGTGTTAGAGAAATCCAGTTCAGATATGAGGTGAGTAATAAAACTCCATCGGTAGTGGTGATGGTACCATACTACAGTCAAACCTGCTTTAGTGACCACCTGTCTACAAAGGCCACTTATTGTGTTTCCCTTGGGCGGTCGCTATAGATAAGTTTGACTGTAGAAGCAAATGCTGGAATTTCATTGAATATTGCTGTGAAGTAGCTTACAAAACTAAGTGGTATGATAAAATGTGTATGGAGTGTAAAATGCAAACTCGTAATTTCATGGCATTGAGTCAGAACTATATCATTGGGATATGGAGCTAGTAAATATCTGTACTACCATCAATCATTAGACTTGTTCTTCTTATCTTACAGTTACATGTCATTCAGATTCGTCAAAACACAAAAAAAAATTCTCCGATATTGCTATTAGTTGTGCCCTTAGTGTTGCGGCGCATCTTTTCATGCCACTTCATTTTGCTAAAGTTCCTTATCTAGCATGAGGACATATAAATCAGAGTCCACCCTAGGCTTTTCATAGTTCGTAGTTGAGATTTTGATTCTTGTTGTAAGGCTTGAGACATACGATTGATGACGGCAGACTACAACCATAAAGCCAAGGCCTAGGTTCTGACGTTCAAACTTTTTATTGTTAGGATTAATGTAGTATATCGCTTATTAATTTATTCATTATTACGGAGCTTGTTATTCAATTTTTCAAATGTACGTTATGTAGTGCTGTAAAACAACAAACTTTCTAAAATGTTGAGAGAGCACCAGTTTACGCAAGTATCATTTTAACAGCTTGCAAAAGTTTCTGGTTATAGAGTATACGTTGCACAAATTAGATCTCTTGAAAAAGCTTGAAATATATATTTTTTGTTTGTATAATTATGTTATGTTAATCATCTTGCAGAGCACTGATCATGGAATATGAGAAATCTATACAGCAACTAATGGGTGAGTTATTCTAAAATGTGCAAGGAGAATTTCAACATTTTTCAAGTCACATATTTTGTTATTTCTTGGGAACATTTGTACAGAAAATGAAAGAAATGTATATTGATGATAAAATCATATTACAAAAAATTCAAGTCCTTATACAAAACTAGCTGATTGATTTTCTGTACGCAGCATCACAGCTCAAATGCTAATATAAAAGGGTTGGGTCATGGTTGGGATGTCATTTTATGTATTTTCTTTTTTCTTTTGAATGTTTACAGTGGACGTGTCGCAGGCCAAGACTTCATCAGACGACAAGGCGTCGCAGCTGCAGAAAGAAAAGGACCAAGCCCTTGAGGACATGGCCTCAGTCGAGAGTGCCTTCAGCGACCTGCACAGGAGATATGAGAAGTTAAAACAGACGCTTGATGGCTACAGAAAGGTATGGTTGGGTTTCTGTTTCCACAGAGTCATATTAAAGAGAAAGTTGAGTTCTGGTCATGCAGTTGCATTGTGAAAGAAACCTTTGAGGAATCTATCTAAAAGGGTGTTCATCTAGCACATAAGTAATGGTGTGCTGCAAGGTTCTGGAATCATCAAAATTTGGCCCAGTCTTGGCAACGTTACAAGCACTGTACACAGAGAGATGTATATGGTACTACATGAACATGTGGCATAAAAATCTGTCCCGATTTATATGATGTTACATGCCATATTTCTAAATATTAAGGCATTTGAAGAGCCATGCTTTTCAGGGAACATTTTGGCCCGAATTCACAAAGGAGGTTTATCGACAACAAACCTCCTTTTGTTTTTTACAAACCAGGTTTGTAAAAAACGCGTCAAAATGTGTCATATGACGTATGAAAACCAAGGTTTGTCGACAAACCTCCTTTGTGAATGTGGGCCATATTGTCTGAAGTTTTTCCACACTTGCATAATACAATGATTGCGCTCACAAATTATTTTTCTCCTCTTCCCAAAACTCGACCTTCTCTTTGAGCGTTGTTTACTCAAAATTTGTTTAAGCTACCTTTAAAATAATGCTTTCAAAATAAGATAACATAACGTAAGCATTGTGGTTAAACTTCTGTTTCTGTTTCTGTTTCCAGAGAGCCGTATTTAGCCTTGCTCACTCAAAAACTTTGTTAAACTATCTTTTAAAAAAATGCTTTGGCAAATAAAATAACATAACTGTGAGCATAGTGCTCTTCACATTGTTACAGTGCACTCTGTATGTCCATACTGCATTTCACATCTCAAAGTATCCTACAAGTCGACCAACTGTGCCAACTTTGTTGCAATCATCGCCCTTTTTTCACCGTCACGTGGCAGTTATTTGTTCCTAAAATATGTCTCATTTTACATCTGCTTTTATTTTTTAGGCAGTTTGCCAAATCATGTGCAATAGGAGGCTGATTATGAAAATGTCCTTGATGCTTGCATAAATGAAAATAGAGATATTCAAGCGATGTTCATTCTGTTCCATGGATAGATGTCACATTCTAACATCTACGTGCATTTGTTTACTAGAAATAATGACTCCATATGTATTTAGTCTTTGGTGCATAGCCCATTTCATATTTGCTGTTGTTTCACACTCCCTTAAAGATGGTTTGTCCTCTTTTGCAGACATTTAAACATGAAGTTCCATTCCATGAATCCATTGGTATATTGAAGAGGTCTGTTATTGGGAACCTCCCACCATGTGAAAAAATTAAAAGTGGAAGTGTTGTGGTGTAGTGGTTAAATCGTCAGACTTTGGATCACGGTCCGGGGTTCGGGTCCCGCCACAGCACTAATGTCCTTTGGCAAGACATTAATCTACATTTGCCACTCTCCACCCAGGTGTGAAATGGGTACCGGTAGGTAGGAATTCCTTGAATGCTGTGAGCACTGAAATCGGTAGACTAGCAGAGCCGGGGTAATATTGGGAGTGCCTTCAGCACCTAGCATGGTGGATATGTGCGCTATATGAATATCCAATATTATATATATTTTATTAAACACTCACCAAGTATCATGGAGTTTGCACAAGTCTGCAAAACGGATTTATGCCTTTAATTATTTCTTCCATTTCCTTTTGTCTTTGTCACAGAATGAGGAGACATTGAAGAAGCATGTAACTGAATACCAGGGCAAGGTGAAGAAACAAGAGCAGAGATACCAGACACTTAAATCACATGCAGAGGAGAAAATAGAAAAGTGAGTCCAATCACTAATATTATAATGAACATTACTGTATAAGCCAACATTTTCATGTATCAATACTAATACAGATAGCAGACGAAATATTTCTTGTGAAATGTCACAAATTTGTCTGTAGTGGTCAACTATATTGTTTCCTTTAAGAGGAAACGTTTGTTGAAAAGCCTGTATAAAAAGGCCACCACCTGTCTAGAGTGACTGCTTTTTGTGCTAATTTCCCTTGGGTGATCTTGATGAACAGGTTCAACTGTTAAAATGAAAGACATATGGAAATTAACTTCTCATTAATTTTCTATATTCTCTGTATTTTTCTGCGCAGAGCCAATGAACAAATCACCAAGGTAACCAAGAGTTACCAGTCCGAGATTGCTGGTCTCACGGCAAACTTGAAGAGAGAACAGATGAACGTAGAAGGTCTGGAGAAAACAATTCAACAAAAGGTAAGATCCATCTTGGTTACTTGTTATGTAAGTCTAAGAAAACTTGAGTTTTGATCGTTTGATTACATTGTGAAAGAAAAGAACCTGCCTGGAAGCACTCACTATGAATATGACTGACAAAGAAAGCGGACAAAATATACAGTTCCTCAGGTAGACAAAGGAACATCCCTTCACTGCTATTATGTACAAATGTGTAGAACAGGTGTCACATGCATATTCACCTGTTTACATAATAGCAGTGAAGGGATGTTCCTTTGTCTACCTGAGGAACTGTTTATTTTGTCCGTTTTCTTTGTCTGTCATATTCATAGTGACTGGATCATTCTCGTAATGTAATCAAGTTTAATGCACAAATCTTTGTTAAATGCTTTCACCTTGTTACAAATTATTTCATTCACCTGTTACAAATCATTGTATTTCAATAGTCAGTTTGCAAACATGTCATTAAAGATGATGGCTTAACCTACCTATCAACACATTATGTATGCACTTTGCATTCTGACTATTGAAATACGGTTATTCGTAAACAAGTGAATGAAATCATTTAGGCACTTAACAAAGATTTCTGCATTTAATTTGATTATATTACAAAAATGGGAAATGTAAATTATTGAATACATAAGAATTTTACATCCAAGATTTGGGAATGATCAAAATAAATGTTTGGTCCATCATTTTCATTTTGTTGTTGTTGTCCTATTTCAAATACGAGGGCATTTTAAAGAGCACTCCTTTCCAAGAGACATTTCTACTATGGTATCTTTTGTGACTGACATACAAATAATAAAACAGCTCACAAAGTGTTTTCCATCTTTAATAGAAGACAATCATTTCTTTAAGTGTATATAATCAGTGTCCAAGGGCAAACAACCTTTGTGAAATTAACAAGAACTTCTAAATCTAGAAGAAAACAAAATATTTAGAGATATGTCAAGACCCTTGCAATTCATCAATGTCTTAAAATGAGCCATTAGTGTGAAAAAAGATTATTAGAAATGATCCTTGTTTTTTTTTCCCCACCAACCATTGCAGACCAAACAATGCGGAGAGTTGACAAATATTTGTGATGAACTCATTTCCAAAATGGGAAGCAGCGGTCAATGAGAACAATATCAGTGCGGGAGCAGATTTCTGATGCAGCTGGAATAAAAAGCAATCATCGATCTGCTTTGAACACTTATTCTTGTGGATCATATAGTACTTGTGTAACATATATGGAGATCGACTTCAGACAGAGATGGACTCGTGGAAGCTCATGCGATGCGGAGAATATACATTTTGTTTACACTGTTGGGTCGTGTAGGACGTATCTATTATTACGATGTGTGAGTAACGGAACGATACGGACAACTTTGTGAATAGCTGGATATGCTGTGATGCCAAATTCTTGGATTTATCTGAGAATATTATACGATAGTAGAACAACTTTTTGTTATCTTGCGGGTACTTTAGATGTACTGTATGCCTGGTACGGCAGTCATGCTGATGTTGTTGAACACATGTGCACTGTATTTCTAAGATGTACTTTTTTTACGAAGGAAGAAAAATTGTTCTAAAGAAGAACAATTATTGCCAGACCTTGCAATTTAAGAATAGCATCAGTTATCTTGTGTAGGGATGGACTCCATTGTAGGATTGGACGGCTATGAAATAAAACAAGATGCTAGAAACATTTAGAGTAATATAATGTTAATATTCTAGTGTCTCATACCATAGCCTTCATTGAACGTGAATACTATTAGAATTAAACATGAGCTAATAAAGAGAGATAGTTGTGATGTGCACATACAGTTTCCTCCCACATTTAATGAACCATGAATGTGCACGCCTTTCTGTGACAAAACTCTCTGTACTCTAATAGCTATGGAATCCGCCTGTCGGAGGCCGTTTAGTTTACATACATACATGCACCCCCTCTAATTTAGTCTTCACTGCACTGGTTAATTATTGAAAGCTGGAAACGAATTGTAACTGAACATAAAACGGAGTGTGATCGTATGTAGAATCATTGAGCCTCATTTACACTTGACACAGTAAACCCGCCTGCAGCAAAGTGCCCGATGGGTTAAACAAAAAGTGGCCGCAGGAAACAACAGCCCCTACACGTTCCGTGTAGGCTTTGTACTACAAGATACAGGAACGTGAAGCCCGCCATTTTTATGTCATTGTATATTGCTGTGCCATTTGTTCTGGCGGTTTACAGTGATAGGTGTGAATGAGGCTTCTCTCGCTAATGATTTCTATGTGATTTGGAGATGTCGCCATCAAATTTTTGATGGAATGTGAGGATATTGCGCTTATGGTCCACTGTTTGCACTGCAGATTAGATAATTCAGTAATGCCCACTTTGTGAAAACTGAAAAATTAGGTCGGTTAGATTATACATGTATAGGTAAGTTGGACTTTGTCACAAAGTCATATAAACCTATAGTGATCTCGTTTGAAACTTTTATTTAGATTTCTTTCATTTTATTTGGCCAGTCAATGATGATCTTGCAAGTATGCTTGATATCTTTGTTCTTCTGCGATTAATTGTGTTGTAAGTATATCGTACATTCACAGTAATTTATTTTTACATAATCTGCAAATACCTGTATAGACAAATAATGAATTTATGAATGTATCAAATGTGTGTATCTTACCTAACACATTATATGCTGGATATAACGTTTGCTTTGTAACACATCATAATATAATATCCATCCATGATTTCTATGTGCTCTTTGATTCAGGGTAGTAAATGTAATAAATTGTAAACAGATATATGATGCTATAGGAAACTGGCAACGCAGGGCTACATAGTTCCATGACTGCTCGCGTCAGGGCGACCATAATAGTTCTGTAATGATGTTTGAGGTTTGCTTTAATACCTAACTGCTAAGAAATCATGTATATGCTTGTATTAAAGTCAACCAGGGGATTGACAGCTTTAAATCCTCTCCGAGGGACTTTGTTATGAGGATCATAGCCTTACCTAAGGGCATGAGCCCATTGACTTGGTTTTGAACCCAGGGCCTCCTGGTCACGAGACCACTGCTCTACCACTGATCCATCATGCCTCCTCCAGTGCACTATGATCAAGGGATAATGAGCAAGGGAATACACCTGTTTACTAATATATTTAAATTCATGCAGGTTTCTCTTCAGATCCCCTGGTCACTGGTTGATTCACTTGCCATATACCGTACATATCTATATAGATAAAACAGACCATTAAATTGTGTTGCTGTGTATGGTCAACCTCTGGCAAGCTTTTGAATTTTGAACAGAATCCTTTTTATTTGCATAAAACAAGTCTGTTCATACCCTACTAGCATTGTAAGTAAGGCATTGTAACTTATTTAAGATTTAAAATCTAATTTCTTTGACAATTTATGAATTTCATTAGATAAGTAATGTGGTACAAGCCAATCCACTCTACTCACCATAACTTGTTTTAAGCAAGCAATCTCATGACATGCCTCTACATGTACGTCCATTGCGTTTAAAAAACTTTTAATCTGGTTGAAACAGCTTTACGTACCTTGTAGATCAACTTGGGTTATTTATCTTGCAGGCAAGAATTTGACTGGATGAAAGTTTTATAGACAAGATAGGCTGTATCAAACTCCACTGGACAGTCTTGTGCAGTTCAGACCCTAACATCACAAATATGAAGGGAAATTATTGGCATATTCACTGTCCCGAGAATTCAAGCTTATCGATCAATATCCAAGTGTGTTTAAGGATGTTTTATAACCGACAAGGCATCCCTTTGCTACTTGATCATTGAAAAATGATTGTGTCACGCTGATAGTTTGTTGTGCAGGCTATTTATAATGCAATGTGCTTTCCTGGAGGATAGTGATAAGTGTTGTAAATGCTGGATGAGTTGTGACTTTTATTGTTGTTCAGTGCTTTACTAGGACAGGGGGGTGTTTCACAAAGATCCTAAGTTGAACTTATCTTCAAGCATAGAATGTTGATTCAAATCATTCATATTTTCTATTGTCAAGGAGATTTCATATTCTTGATGTGGAATTTATGAAAAGTCTATAATACTTGATTTTCGCTTTGAATATATTTTATTTTAAGGCTACAAATGGCTCTCCATTATGTTTAAGTCCAATTTAGAGTTAAGTTTGACATAGGATCTATGTGAAACATCCCCCAGGAAACGTATAATGTAGGTAGCTGTCGTATTTCGGCAATGATGAGGGTTGAACTGGTGTCAACACATTTTCTTTCTATTTTGATGTGATGTTCATTGTCAGATTTCAAAGTGCTTTTGTGATGATATTACTGCTATTGCCTTCTTGAGTTTCAGTAGAGAGATATCAGTTTATTTTCAAATATATGTATTTCAGACGGAGTGACATAATGGACGAGATTGTAGTCATTACCTCAAAGACATTTAGATGTAAATTTGCTGAATGTGTACTTTGAAATCTTATCTTTGGTAGCATTCACAAGCAGTGTACAAAGTGTGTATTTTGTACTGATTGAATATTGTGGAAAGTACTCTGAACTTTTATGGTAGGTAATCAATCTTGATTGTACGCTAATCAATTTTGAAGTTTGGCTTTATTTTCAAACTTATTTGGAAAAGATTTGCAACACAAAGGAAATTTGAACACCTCCAAGAGAAATCATAGATGCTTCTATCATTCTATGAATTCTTGATATAGATTGATCGTTTTGTTTAGGAATTTTGAACTATAGATATACAGCTGTAGATGAAGGATGGCTGTCCTGTCGAAATATGAACTTTGGAGAACAAACTACTAAAGGTTGTAATGATCAAATATTATCCAGAAAAGTCCAAGAATATTTGAGTTTACACAAGTTCAGTCATTACTTGTTTGTCCCAGCCCTAACTCCAACCCCCCCCCCCCAAAAAAAAAAAATCAGTCAAATTATCACCCTGTGCCATATAACAACATGGATATAGAAAAATTGAGCATACTATTACCCCAAAAAAGCCTTTCGAACATATTAATGTCTACAGGCATGCAATGTCAAATATGTTATCTCCTTATTCATAAATCATACACGAAGGAACGTCATAATCACAAGTTTGTTGTGCTTATCATCAATCATAGAAGACCGAAAAGGTGAAAATGTCAGATGCAACATTAAAAATAAAAATAATTTGCTTTCTTTGGAAGTATTTTCCAGAAAAAAATGATTGTTTTGCAAAGTTGAGTGATTTATGGAAGTGACAAATATTTATTGAGGTAGAGGTGTGAAAAGTTCAAAGTCTCTTACCGGTAATATTTTCACAATCTGGATTATGATGTCTAGATTGTATTATTACAATCTTGCTTCTCAATACAACAAAATCCAGGGGAGTGTTTCACAAAGATCCTAAGTTGAACTTGTCTCTAAGTTGGACTTAACAATTATGGAAAGCCATTAGCATCCTAAGAAATATTTTGTCAAAGTTATTGTAAAAGGCATAAAATGTTGATTAAAATCATTCATATTTTCTATTATCATGGGAGATTTCATGTTCTTGATGTGGAATTTATGAAAAGTCTAAAATACTTGAATTTTTGCTTTTGAATATATTTCATTATAAGGCAACGAATGGCTCTCTGTAATATTTAAGTCCAACTTAGAGTTAGTGAAACACCCCTCAGTAGAGGCCCTCGACTCGAATTTATAGGAATTAAATTTTTATTCTTGTGTGCAAATTGAGTAGATTGAAGAAAATGTAACTTTTGTACAGTTTGCAGCAGCCTTATTTTATTTACTTTGCTTGTAAATATGGCGTGTACATTGACCATTTTGACACAGAGCATGATTGCAATGAAATGTACTAAAGATTTGTTCATAAATGGAATATAATAATAACGACCTATCTCATTGACATGAATGTATGCTAGATATTTTGTCCTGTGTATATTTCCTGCTTATTTTTTCCCCATTCTTTTTTTTTCTTCAATGACTATTTTGAGCTTCCGTTGAGATTTATGTTACAAAGTTTTCTTTGTACAATTCATGACAAAGATGACTTGTCTATTAAAAATTATTGTGGAAAATCTTAAGTCTTTGTGATGTTTTTTTCATTCATACTGTCAAATTCTGATTATCAAATTGCTGAATGAAAAGGGAAGAGAATCTAACATGGCCCTTTAATGTAGAGAGTTATCAATTCATAGCTCAATTACATCTTTCCAATTAGTAGTTACCACATCAAACAATTTTATGTTAGAAAAAAGAATTCATCTTAAAATGCAATCATTTGATTGTACTTTGTTTTATGTTATGAGGGCCTTGTGGGATTAAAACAAAAGTTTTGGTAGAAACTATACAGCACGTGTAGCAAAAAATTAAATCAAATAAATCATTTAAACACACTTTACAACAAAACAATTATGCCTTCATAAATATTGTGAGCAGCAAAATGGTGATGATGGTAAATAATGATGTTGATGTTGATGATGATGATGACAAGTGGTGAAGATGATGTTGATGATGAACACAAAAAGATGATTATGACGAAGACAAATGATGAAAAAGTTAATGAGGATGTTAATGAGAATGATGACAAATGGTGAAGATGATGACAAATGAAGATGTCGATGATGATGTTGCTGCTGCTGTGGCTCGATCCTGAGGATGATGTTAAAGATTTTGATGTTGATGATGTTGCTGATAATGTATATCTGTACTTTCATATGAGCAGCTTCGACTTTTATCCCCTTAGAAATAAAATACAACAGCTGGCATTAAAGCGATTCAGTTACATTGTTGAAGGTTGATTAAAAAAATTGCGTAATTTTTGTATGAAATATTACTTTTTATCTTCCTTCTACTGTACTAACCCTCTAAGATGCAAAAAATCCTGAAAAATTCTCAAACCCCAAAGATATTAATGGTTTTCTAGGAAGGCGTCAATGTGCAACACCCTCTAACAGTGATTAACAGTAAATTCTCTCAACCATTTTTGAATTTTCCCAACCATTTTTCCATGAAGATAAGACAAAAGACAGGATTTTAAAAATCTTTCCACACTTAAATGTCTGGAATGGTATAAAGAGCCAATTCATTGCTTTTTGATGATTTACATTCACCTAAAATGTAATTAAATTGTAATAACGTAGTTGGGAGAATTAAGGTATCGATCAGATCAGTTTTTCCCCCAATTTTTATCGTTAATAATGGTCTATTTTCACTCAAAGTTGAAGTCACTACCTCACCATTTTCTCTCATCTTTACAATTTTACCAAGTCCCTTTAAATACATGTCATATCATGGATAGGTTAATTTATTATAGAACATCACGTTGATGACAATTAAGGATAATACGGATAAAAAACGTGTCTCCTGCATTTTCTCGAGCAAGAAGGTCTTAATAATAGTTAGTACTTTTCTTTTTACTGTTTTTGTTATGTTGTTGAAGACTCCCACTGAGATCTGTTTTGAAAGTTCTGTAACACAACTCTGATGGAATGATTATTTTAAAGGTATTACAAAGTTTTGGGAAATTTTGTAAATTGGGTGGATACTAGTGATTCTTTACAATTTTGATATATTTGAATGCCCTTGTGGATGTATTCTAAGCACTTAACAATTTAGCCCCTAAAACACTTCTGCTTTTGAGAAAAATTGAATAATAACAATTTACCGGTGCTCCCGGTAAATTTTGATAAACTCCAAATAGCACCTACGGCCATACAATGGTAGCTGCGACCATGAAAATCTCAGAATATGTAGTTGTGATATATGATTTCCAAACGGGAATAGCTAATCAGTTGATTTTAGTCAAGAAACATTGTTAGAAAGCTTAATTAATATACTGACCTTGAGAGTTTATTATTAACAATCTCATAACTTTAGCCTCGATTTCAACCGCGACAACAATCACTGAATATCGTAGGATCGCATATATTTCCAATATGTTCATTTGAACTAAATTCATGACCCCATACCAAAACTTTGTATTACCTTTAAATAAATGTCATATCATGGATAGGTTAAAGGTACTATGTCCCATTTGCAGGCCCAAAAAATGAAAAATTTAAATTCCAACTGCATTTGAAAGATAATACTAATTTAGAACTTCCCTAAAAAAGGTGGGGCTTGAAAATGTCTTCAAGTGGGAAAATAATGACTATTAGTTGTCAAATCGACTTTAGGGCTATAGAGCCCAAAAGTAATAGTCTTGATTTTCAGACATTTGTACCGAATGGTCATACGTTTTATGCTGCGCAAAGATTCAATCAGTTTAATCTTGGCCAAGAAGTGGGTTATTGATGTAGACAAATGCTCATGTACCCTTTACAACTCTTTTCATGTATGTTACCAAACCAAAGAAGAAAAAAAGCCAGTCAGTCACTCAATAGTGTCTGACAGTGAAGTCTAGCAAGTAAACGGGTTTCCTTGCATAATTTGAATACGAGGACACTGCTAACATTTAAATTTCACAGATAGGACATACATGACATATTCATAATTCCTGCAAAGTTCTACAGCATTTGAGGTTGGCTGCAAAAGGGACATAGTACCTTTAATTGATTAATACTAAGCATAACGTTGATGATAATATGGAGAAAAAATGTTTCTCCTGCACTTTCTAAAGCAAGAAGGTAAATTATACTCTCATTTATACTGTTTTTGTTATGTTGTTGAAGTCTCCCTCTGAGATGTGTTTTGAAAGTTCTATAACACAACTCTGCATCTGATGAAATGACCTTTTCAATCAGTGGGTAACAATTGCACTTATGCAAATTATCCAGGGCATGCAATGGTATAGTATAGCTTGGATGTGATGTTATCCTTTATATGCCTATACCGATTTTGTCATTAGGTACTTACCCGACGATCAATGTCCTCTCTATGTAATTTCCTGCAGTCCTCGATACCATCTACCATGGAGTTTATCATCGGGATTATCCGCTCTCGTGCATCCTAGGCCCTCTCTCGGCATCCACTACCAGTCCAAATGAACGAGCGGCGCCAACACATGTATACTGTACTATACTGTGCATGTGTGATGTGTGATCAAGATCTAGCGAGTTCAATTCAACTCACGATTTGAAGTTACTTCGCATCGGAGTGTTGGTGGCGAGAGCTTACTCTTCTGCACGAAAGCTCAGCTCAGCTTCTTAAAAGTTTCGTCTGTTTTCAGCTCTTGGTCTACTTCAGGTAAGTGAAATTGACATCCATATTTAGTTCAATTGATAGAAATATTTGTAGTTTGTCTGGTCAGCTAATATCACTGTTTTATTCAGCAAAAGCATGTTTGGTGCTCGCCGATCGCCTGGCGCTGGCTGGCTTGGCGAAGGCCGTTGAACTGCAGATCAAAACTCGCGCCGCTGCTGGCGACGAAGCTGTACCGCTGGGTTCTGCATGTAGAACCGAGTCTATCGACGTTGTATATAAAGCCTGTAAAATGCCCCGACTGGATTCTTTTTGAATAAATGTTGACACAATAACAATCTGAAACACAAACCATGATTGGGATGACAGGTGCAGGTGAAACCTCGGAAGATTTATGATGGAAGAGAGAGAGAGAGATGGAGATCGAGAGGGAGAAAGAGAAAAGGAGAGAAAAAAGAAGAGAGAGAGAGAGAGGGGGAGAGAAAGAGAAATGGGAGGGAAAGATAGAGAGAGAGAGAGAGAATAAGAATAATGGACATATTTTAATGAGATATAAATGTACTGTACGGCTTTTTATGAAGTGGTTAAGTATGACGTCATAAAAAACAAAAAGATTCCAAATCTGAACTTCATTTTCCGAAAGAGCATCACAAATAATAATCAAATGTTGAAAACCAATTGAACATTGGCTGAGATATGAGTATGACCATGCATCCAAATAAATAGATTTCAATGGGAAATCACTGTTATCTTGCTCTGGTTTGTAATATTATGATTATATTATTTTGGTCTTTACCAGAAAGTGCTCGTTACATGTAAGTGCCCTAATGCAAACATGATATAAGTTAGGCGGGTAGCCACAGGAGTAGCTTGGTGGACTGGAGTAGGCCCATGGTATATTCAAGGAAGATAGGCCTGGTCAAAAAATACAAAAGAGATGTGTTGTTGACTAGCAATCCAACATTCTTTGAAAATGAATTCTACTTTGTAAGCAACAAACACCATTGTGCATGTAATGTGAATACTTTAATGAAGTCATATAAGTCACTCTTAACAAGTACATTGTAGATCTATGGTCCTACAGCTAATGATGCATCCTATTTCCAATACCTGGTTTCTTTTCAATTCGAGCCATTTCGTCCAATTATATCAAACGAATCCCAACTCAAGGCTAGCTATAAATACAGAAGTGCAAACTGTGTAGGCGGAATGCTCCATTTTGGTACGGAGGTGTTTTACAGCAGGCTGTTGGTCCATCTATTGTGATGTACGGGGCGATGCTAAAGGGTGAAGCAAACAAATGTTGACAGTGTGAAATTTTCGCAAATCAGAAACTTTTTGGGAAGTGGAAAACAGGTCATTTTTACAGGGGAGGTAGAAGATTTTTATTTAGGTGGGCATTTCATGGAGGCATCTTGCAAATTTGTGTTTAAATGAAGTAGGCCTGCCTTCATGTACCTAAATCTCTCTGTGTCTCAGAATATACATTTACATGTACATGGAGGTACATTTAGGGTCCAGCAAAAATGAAAAAAATTGTAGCTGAAATGGTTAAAAGAAAGAAAAACTTTCTTTGTCAAGTATCACTTACAAGTAAAAGCTTTTCCTTTTTTTATCTGTTTGTACTCAAATTTTAAAAACTTTTTTTTCTTAAATCACTGAATTGTAACTCCAGATTCCTGTCCCCCGTTCCCCGTCCCCTTACCCCCCCCCCCCCCCCAAGAAAAATATTGCACAAAAGATTTAAGTTCATTTCCCATGTGGAAAACTATCTGTATCCATGATGGGAAATAAAAGCTTTCTATTCTACTCTAAATACTGATATATTATACAGTATGTATAAGAACAGTTTAATATTCTAAAAATGATTTAAAAAAAAAAAATCACCAAGATTTCTATCTCCAGGCAAAAATCTGCCCTGAATGACTGACTGACTGTGAATTCATTGTGCCTTATTTCCTCAATACTTCTCTCCATAACACGCATAGTTCATGTCCTCTGACTAAGTATTAATGTCATTCAGGAGTGTCGTTGGTGTGTGCAAGCCACTTCAATGCTCACATTATAGCGGGAAAAGTGGCAGATTACAGTCTTTATGATCCGGGCCAACCATTGAAACCCATCCATGGGAAAACTCATCCGTAACCTCTCGTACAATGGGTGCTTTTGATAAGCATTTTCTTCAGAACTTGATGATGTTGTTCTCGTTCGTGAATAGATTATTTACAAGAAATCAAATTCCCTACCTCATTGGAATTTATCCTTATTATGTTTTTTTTCAGGAGCTCCCAAACAGATGATTATTTCATAAAAGTTTTTATTGCCTAAATGGATTTAATTTGATAGTGCAGTATCTTGCATTTGACATTTTTTATGTTGGTGGTACCGGTATGTGTGCCTCCCCTCACAGCAGTAATAAAAGAGTTTTTTTCTGCAGCACTATAAAATAAATGTCAACATATTTTTAGTACCAGTGTAGGATTTCCCAGTGAATAAAAAGTTCTTTGTAACAGCTATTGGCTTTGACTGACAATAATACCATGTACATTGCTTTGTAGTCTTGTGAATGAAGTGCAGTATGAGTGCATTATGTTTGTTCAATTTCACTAAAATAAACAAGAATAATTATGATGCAACCATTACTCCACCCAGTTTGGATCCCAAAACCTTTCAAAAGCTGACAACCTTTTATTCATGCGCTGTGTTTTTATGGCCTTGTACACTTCTTTTTGTGATTGCATTGATGTACCGATTGTGATACAAATTTACAGTAATGAAGAGTCTTAGTATTTCTTTTCATTCATGAGTCATCACAGAAAAGATATAACCCCCTCTTTCAGACGGTCAAAATTCATTATACCGCTATATAATAACCGTATATCTACAGTTTTCAAGTCTGAATGTTGACAATGAAATATGGTACATGTTTCGAAACAGAAACTCAAAGAATGTAGCAAGGTCCCACTCTCGTCTGAACATCATTTTATGAAAACGTATAACTGGGTGGGGCTAAATGCGTGAACGATTGGCCAGCTGTCATGTCAACTCACCTCTTTAAAACTAGTTTCTTTTAATATAAATATGTTTCTTTAGGATGCTGTTATCCAGTGTGTATGCTCATTAAATTGTAGCTATACAACGCTTCTTTAGACGTTTCTTGAATGGATTTTCTTATGAACTTCATCAAGTCTGAAAGGGTTAGTACAGTAGATGACTCATAAAGTAAACACCTGAAGTCATTCATACCAATCTGACACCAAGGTGATGCTTTTTACAACCACATGATATTTACTCTATCCAACTCACATTAATATTCAACCTACTCTTAAATGATTAAGACCCACAGGGGCTTGTATAAGGAAGGAGATTGACCACACCGTTTGAAAATTTGATTCGGAAGTTGCAATTGATACTCCCGTGCAGCACTGTCTATGGTGCTGGGTATCTACAGTATGTGGGTTTTGTGTAATAAGGAGGACATTCGTGTAAAGAAATCTGATGCCAAATTTATTGAAATTATGATGAATGACTGAACAGTCGAATGTAAATTGATGATTCATATCTAGGTACATTTTTACGGGTAGGCTACATGCACATTTGTGGTATGATTAAGGATAATTTAATGAAGAAAATACAAGCAAGTGGTACTGCAGTGCACGATACAAAGGTTTTTATCTGTGGATATTCGCAAATAGCTCTAGAAATATCAAATAAAAGAGCTCTGGGGGTGTTTCTTCAACTAGTATTGATTTCGATTTTAAAAACAAATTTTGTTTATATGATGAAACGTGTCCTAAAATCGAAATCAATTTTAGGCCCGTAAATCGATAGAATCAATTGTAAGATTTATTTTAAGGCTTGATGAAATACCCTAGTATTAAAGAATTAGTTAATGCATGTTTCTGTGTATAAAAGTCTTGAGCACTACCTATACATGATGATGTAGATCTATGTATTGATATATATTTCTTTATTTAAAAAAAATTGCTTTATTTAGAAATTCCTCAAGGCAATGTTCTTGCAGCCGACGAATCTGAGTATGAATACTTACAGTGACACTGGCAATGACACACTAGGCAGCTTGTATTCATTGTCATGGTGGTGGTGGCCCTGTTGTGTTGAGAGTATCATTCAAAAGAGAACTATTGATTTGTAGTTTAATCAGTGGGCGGCGGATATGAGAAGCAGCTGCTCTGTGATGGAATCGTTATAAAGTCATTGACAGTGACCGGCTGACCGTTCGTTCAGTGGTGGTCACTGGTCAGTTTCCAAGAATTTGTATAGACGGTAGGCCCGTTGATTGGTTACAACTAGCTAGTGCTCTATCGGATACAAGTGTTCTGTGTTGTGTACTGTTAGGTGTTGTATTCAAGAAAGGAAAATGTCAGATATTTTGATTGATATGGTCTAGATGGAAATAATGTCATATACATGTACTGTACTCTGTTGATTTATCAAATATCTTATGTGACTATCATTTGATTATTATTACATGTAGGCTTACAAACAATGTTTTTCTTATAGTTAATGTAATTTATTTTGGACTGTCATAATTGAGAGGATTTGTTTTCCCTACATAATCAATATTATTTAAGCCTACGATACATATACAGTACATGGAGATAATGATGCATTATGTAATTCATACTTACAAATCAGTATTGATATTTTAATATTATTATGCAAATGTACATTGGTACTGGCTACATGTACATTGTACATGCACAGTGTACAAAGCTATATGTCTGAAAAGGCTATACTTGTTAATCTAGAAGCCTCCAAAAAAAGTTAATTGGTTTATATACATGTACCTTAGGCTTTAAAGGTACAGACCAGTTATGGTCATGCGATTGCATTGTGAAAGAAACGTTGTGGAATCGATCAGAAAAGGTTCAAGATCATCTAGCATCAAGTATCTGCAAGGTTCTGGAATCATCAAAATAATAAGAAATTTGGCACATTCTTCATAAAGTTACGAGTACACAGAAAGATGTATATGGGACTACCCTATATCTCTCACAGACCATGAGAGAAACAAATTTACCAAATATATGAATTAGTAGGCGGTTTCCCGGCAATTTTTTATCATCATGTATTAATCAAAACATATTCTTTCACACGATTGGTAATGAGAGCTTCCATTTCATTTTTTGAAATTGGGGCGTTTCCAATACTGGTCGTTACCTTTAATAGATGTATTATTATTTGAAGGACAGCAATATTTAATTCAGTATTCCAGGGTACTTGCGGTTGAAGGCCTACAGGTGTACATGTATATTACAAAAACTGTTTAATTATGTATTAATGATAAAACCTTGAACTTTTCAAAGGAGCTTTGAGTTTGACTTCATTATGTGTGCTTGACTTCATTATGTGTGCTTGGTATAAATTATATCCATCAACTGACATGCACAGTGGTCAACTAAGCTTGGATTTAAGCTCATTATACCTGGATCATTAGATTTGGGCTAGATCGAATTAGATAAGCCAGAATTCTTTAGTGAGAAACTGCTCTATAATGATATCATATATTGGTTGTGGTTGGCGGTTGGCCTATTTTGTGCACTGAGGGCTAAAGAAATGGCTTTTCAACTTCAAAACGGAGTAATCTTTAATTTTAAAGATTTATTAATGTATTTTGGTGTTGTTATTTAGGGCCTTACTAGCACAAAAGAATAAAACGTTTGAATTTTCAGATGAATTAACATTTAGTCAAAATGTGGTATGCGCACATGAGTTTGTAGTCCAGATTATTATACAAATAATGAATGGTTATGAGTTCATTAGTGCGAATATTTTCATGAGTTGAAAGATTAACATTCTATTCAACGAGGCGTTAGCCGAGTTGCACAGAATTAAAGTTAATATTTCAACGAATGAAAATATTCGCACCATTGAACGAATGAAAAACATTCATTATTTGTTTTATACAACATCGAAGAAGATCTAATAGAACGTTAATCAACAAATTATGCTTTACTCCTTATATTAAAGATAAATTAAAGTTGGAGTCAAGCCTTCTCGATTACATTCAGATTGCCTTCGCGTCAGATACACGCAGGGATACGCGCGCGTACGGCTTAGAGGTACGCAGTATAACCAAAAATGCACGACCGTGCAATATAACATCTATTGAATATCATGTGACCCAACAATCCTCCAATCAAATGACAAGGATCCACGTAGGTGTTGTATAAACTACATTAATATTAACTACGATATTTGCCCCAAGGTTAATGAGTATCACGAGACATCTTGCCTGGCAATTAAAATTAAATTAAAAGGGCATTGTAAATTTATATCCACTTAATATGTACAGGTGTACATGTACAGTACATGCTCTTGTTCACTGTAGGCCTTCATGTACAAAACGTAATAAATGCATGTACTGTAAACTGTCTTTTTCTTAAATGTCATGGCCATCCATATTAGAGGTGGGGGCAACCTGCAAGTGTTTTTTTAAATTTCCCATCATGATTTAATGGGTCACAACCTGCTACAACTAAATCATTTCCCTAAAGACAAAAGGGCATAAGTTCTTCGCTAAATGCCTGTGAGTTAATGCCCGTCTAACTCCCAAAAGATGATTTGATTTGATTTTTTTAAACCCGAAGTTGATGACTCAAGGATGCTCATTATTTATTGTCACAATCATAAACCACCAGGGTGGTTTTTCCGCCCCTTGGGGGAGGTTCCTCGTTGACTGGGGGACTGAAAAGGGGAAGGCATGGATCGGGGTCAAACAGGGAGCAGAGGGGTGAAAGGGTTACCCATCTTGTAGGCTAATTGCTGGATTTTGAGCAGCTGGAAGATCAAAGGGCAAAGAGGAAAAAGATGGTAACATTTGTTGCAGATTTTGGTTTTGATTTATTCAGATCTGTTTCATAAAATGGAATAACCCACATGTGAATTACCCGTAATACCCTTTAAAGAATCAAAAAAATTGATCCAGTAAATTTTATACAGTAGTTATTTATCAGGTAGTTTCATTTGTATGAAAGGGCCAAAATTTACTACCAAGATGTGAGCATAATATGGATCTTCTTAAGTTCTTGGAAATGTTTCTGGCTTATGAAAAGCAATAATTTTCCAATTTCTTTTCTCTTTTTTTTCCTTCTCATTTTGTTTCATTCAAATTTCAGTTTTCTCTTCAAGTTGTGCCTTTGTATTAAAAATTTAATTTTAGTCTACAACTTACAAGGGTTATTGTGAATATGATTATGGTACTAACAGTCCTTTTAGATATTGTAGGGTTAAATTTTGCAAAGATTACTTGAAGCCTACACCTGTGACATAAATAGATTTGTTAGAAATATGACGGGCGTGTCATGATTGCCTTTGAGTTTGATTGTGTCTTGTTTATTGATTCTCTCCTGTTGAACCTGTCACAACAAAGCACACACCTTTACTTAGACCAGGCATCACCAAAGGCATAGCAATCGATTTAATACCTGCATTGTATTTCTAATCAATAAAGGAAATGGAAATGGAATGTCAATCAGAAAGTATTCTATGCCCCTCTGTTTGCCTTTTCTTTACCTTAAATTCTTCTGTTGATGAGTTTTGTCAATATTGAGTAAATCAATACAATAGGCCTACAGTACATTGTATTCCAAATCATGCATTCCATTTATCTTGAAGAGTTTATGTCTAATGATAGCCCCTCACTAACTTTTACTTTAGGGTTGGAGGGGGGGGGGGGGGGGAGGGGGGGGTGTCAGATAAAAGATATTTCTAAATTTAGAGGTTTCTGATTTTGCAAATAGTTTGAGTCATTCTAAATGTGCCCTTAGACCCTGTGACAGCCCTACCTCCATCAAATGTCATTCTAAAATTATTGTCTGCTTGGCCGTGCACCAGCTGAATTTCCCTGAATATCCATGTACTGTATTGGTTGAGCAAAATTTGAGCTCAACCTTCAAAAGTACAGAATTTTATATTATGTATTATATATCCTAGAGCATGTACAGTGTAGAATTATGATAACACTTTTCGTTTTCATGAAGTACATGTCAAAATTCCTCTCTAACTCCTTTATTCTTATTAAATCATACAGTCTACATGTAACTCTACACTTTTGTAATGTGTTTTACTTCGTCTCGCACCTTTTGTATCCATAGAAAAGTTGTACTTTCACCCACATACCAGTAGCTGCAGGAAGCCTCAATAGGCCAACAAGCCTTCACACATACACCTCAATTTCCTCCTGAAGGCTGCATTACCTCATTAATTTATGCACGTTTACAATCATAGGCCTACATGGGTTACGGTCACAGGAGGCATGTCTTCTTCAGATATTTTGGAAATGTCGGGCTAAATTGCACCCGTTCAAAATAGAGGGTTATTTTGCAACTTTGGTCTGATGAGGACAGTCCTAGTTCAATGGCAGACATTTAAACTGTTTCTTCTTTTAGGATGTTTTCAAGTGGTGCTCGTGTTACCTCTACATTATTTGTAGTTTTATTTATTTCATGGCTTCTTTATACTTTCCTTCTTTATACTTTCCTTCATTATTTAAGTTTTTCCCTCAATTTGGACAGATATTACTTTCACCCCACTCCCCCCCCCCCCCCTCAGTGTTATTTAGGGTACGCATATACGCGCGTTCCCAGCACCCCCCCTCTTTTTCAGCATAAGTCCGGTGAGTAAAGTCAATACGGTAGACCTTTTTCTTTTGTTATACAAGCCTTCTCAGCACCCCCCCTTTTTAGCACCCCCCCCCCCCTTTTTCAGCATAAGTCCGTTGTGTAAAGTCAATACGGGTAGACCTTTTTCTTTTGTTACAAGCCAGAGATTTTGGGAACATGCATGCGGTCCCTCTGTTCCCGGATTGGGGGGGGGGGGCGGGACTTTCACTCAGTTTTTTAAAACTAGGGGTCGTTCTTTTCCATGGATATGCCAGGAAGTTTGTAAAACAAGTATTGTAGGCTCATTTGCCCTTGAATCTCTATTATGGACAACCATTATTGGACTCTAACTGTTAGTTAGAGATTAGCAACATGACACATTTATACATCATGTAGCTACTTTTTTTCTACAGGGAGGCGGATGGCTGATATGGAGGACCTCCCAAGACGGCTGATATTGCCTTATTATTGGTTCAAAAATGAATGAATTGACATTTTTCCTATCCTGTTTCTTCTAGTTCTATATAAATAATGGAAACATGATTCAATAGATTTGCCTGTCACAATTGTGAGGACCATATACTGGATATGGGTTGCAGGCCTACATCAGTACATGTATAATGTACACTGAACATCAGACGTACAATCCATACATGTTTGCCTGCAATACATGCAAGTGCTTTTACCAAATGCTGGCGAGATATTTGGAAACATGCGCTCGGTAAAAGTGTAGACCTACATTTTGCAAGCATGTAGTAGGCTATGTTATTGGAAAGAATGAAGTTCTGTGGGTCATTGTATGGCTTTGCTATTTTTTTGTCTGTACAAAAATCCCCTCCGGTCCTCCACCCCTCCCTCTCCCTCTGTCTGTCTGTCTCGCTCTCACTCTCTCTCTCTCTCTCTCTCTCTCTCTCTTTCTCTCTTTCACTCTCTTTTTCACTCTCTTTCTCTCTCTCTCTGTCTTTCTGTTTCTTTCCCTTTGCTCATCCCTTCCATTTCTCTTCTCCTTCTTGCCATCTCATCTGGCGCAAAAAA
Organism: Strongylocentrotus purpuratus; assembly: GCF_000002235.5. Taxonomy (NCBI): domain Eukaryota; kingdom Metazoa; phylum Echinodermata; class Echinoidea; order Camarodonta; family Strongylocentrotidae; genus Strongylocentrotus; species Strongylocentrotus purpuratus. The sequence goes on along the minus strand of NW_022145600.1, from coordinate 23,100,402 downwards.
AGAAAACAAATTCAAATGCAATTGTGACTTATCCATGCCTTTTCATGCAAAAGATCAAAGAGACTCAACTGGGTAGATGAGTGGGACTTCAAAAGTCCTTCAATTGTTTGTCAAGTGATTGCTACCATACCTTGTTAAATAGAGGAATTAAACCCAAGTATTGTTTGGTTTGGGGAGGGGAAGATTGGGGGATAGAAGGCTCGGAGGCAGAGAAGGGTGTGTGATTTGTGCATTGTATTTTGCGGGTTCAATTTGGATAGGAACCATGGTGTTGGAGGTGCGTAAACAATGCAAATTGACACTGAAAGGGAAAACTGAGATTTGCATCATTCCATCGGCTTCTTCGTGGTATCTTATATATGCTGAAGTCCCTGATAAGCATGGTCATGTAGCTAACACACAGTGCTTGTTAGCTCTTATTACTATTTCTAATAGAAGCAAGCAAGGATAGGCCAGAATGTCAACATACCGGTATATATTTCATTAATTTTAACATCACTTTTTACTAATTTTACAAAAATCTCACAGCATTTGACAGGAATATATATTTTTTAAATCTCAAGGGTTTTGTTTGTTTGGAGGCTTTGCAGGCCATGTAAGACTGTTCATCTCAGTTCTTCTTCTAGATTTTAATTAAGCTGACAATTCAGTTTATGATAAAGAAATGATTGTTCATGGATTGGAGGGGGGGGGGGGGGTGGCTTCCAATGTAATAAATTTAACATGTAAATCACTGACATTAGGATGAAGATCAGTATAGATGTCAGCAGACAGAGTTAGAGTTCTGCCAAGTGTAATCACCCAGCCCTCTTGTCAGGGGCATCCAAATATGCTTATCATGAAACAATATTCAACAGTATTAGGTTCTGAATATTGTATGTAGGCCTAGACCTACATGTACATGTACATGAACAAAATAAATTGTTGTTTTCGAATAGAATGAACCTTGGCATACTGCCCGACATAATAGATCAAAAATAAATGGCTTCATTCCACATGTTCTATTTGCATACCCGTCAAGCGGAGGTTCCCATTTTTCCTGCCAATAGATCATAAAAACTAAACCTACCTGTTTTTCCTGTCGATAGATCATAAAAACCGAACCTACCTGTAATGAAATCAAATTTTAATTTAGTCATATCAGGGCCTCATCCTTGGTCTTTATTTTCAGACTGCAGCCTCTATATATCGTCCTTGTTTTCACGAAGTGACGGTAGTGAGGAAAATCGTAACGCAAAGTGAATGCAATTTTTTTTCACTACCGTCACTTCGTGAAAATAGCGACGATATGAAAAAAAAAGCAACAATCAAAGCTCGGGAATCCCACATTTCTTCAACTTGACTCAAGAAATGTCGGGGGTGTACCGAAATTCCATCCCTGGAACTAATTTGAGTCGCTGATGGATGCCCCGTAAAGGGTCTCCTTAATGTAATAGGGATCAGCCACCAGGCTCGTCTTCGATGAAACATGGCGGCAGGTAGGGGCGCAGGGATGACCTGGCAAATTGGAAGATTGGATGATGGGCTCCTTCGATCCATTAGGGGGAATTGGAAGAATTATCTCTAACCTGGGTAGAATGAAATGAAATTGAATTGGGGAGAGCAAACACGGTTATGTTACATGTGGGACTATACACGATGTAACCAGGAGATGTGAAACACAGATCATGAGACTGTAGCCCACACCTGTGTACATGTATATTGTAGAAAATTTTGCGGTATGTGTCTGTTTGCACTTAAAGGGGAGTCCTATTCTACTCAAACTTTTTGATATTGTATTCTACGCCAAGAGGGTAAAAAATGAGTAGCAAAATTTATTATCTGGGAATGGCAGTACCCACATATTTACATCTGACATGATTTATTTCAATCTTAATTAATTTAGTCAATAAATTATATGAACTTGACCAGTCCAAGTATTTTCCATATTGCAAGTTTTAACCTAACATTTAATTGGGGATTACAGTACATGTAGATGATATGTGTGATGCTATTTCTCTGAAACTAAATTGTTTGTATGAAGTTTCCAGCTCCACTTTTGGGGCTGATTTTAAGTATGGGAGGGGGCAATTATATTGTAGCCCTTCCCACCAAATTGGATTATTTGCAACTCTGTAATTTGTTTGTGGTGTGATTTAATCTGAACATCGTAAACTGAACACTCTTTGTAAACTTCTGTACAGAAATACAGACAGAGGTCATCTCGACTGCTCTCTCTTTCATTTTTCTTATCCACAAAAGACCTCATTTTAAATATCCGTCTGCAGTCAAATTACCATCAGGCAGCCATTACAGTTAAAGTGGCACGTTCCCGCCAGTGTAGTTATCGCTGCTCTAGTCATCGCCATCTTGGTTCCGAAGATCGACTTCTAATTTGCATACAGCTGTCAATCAAAGTACGCGCGGCCTGGCCTGCGCCTGCCTTCGCCAAGCCAGCTGATCGCTGACGATCGCGACGTCACGAAAGTGGGCGGAAACAGCAGCCGAATCTTAGAGCCGAACTGCGATTGGCATTACTTCGGCACATGTATGCGATAATCGGTATTGTCCGGGCATTCGGAACATGCCATCTGCGTAAGAGCCGTATTCTGTTGGTGTCAATAGGCAGCTAGCACCGTCCGCCAGCGGGTACGTATTTTGAACGCCCTCTGGAATACGGGGAACATGCCTCTTTAAAAAATAATCATTCACATTTACAGAATGCAGATGTCAAAACATAAATAAAACAACCCAGCCAACAATAACAGGGATTTCAAGTGGCTATGGTAAGACCTTGGATCGGAAAAGGAATAAAAAACGCTCTACTTCTACTGGTCCCCACCTGCCGCCAAAACCCACAAAACGTCATGAGCTGGTCATGCAAGCCTGATTCTTTTATCCAAGCCGATACGCATGCAGGGGTAAAGGGACAAAGCGCATCATCACTAACTGATTTCCGCTACTGAGTGATTTCTGCCGTACCGTATCATCTTTGTAAAGACCAGGCTAAATGGCCATGGTATGCCATAGAAGGGACAAGAACTGAAGGAAGTGAAGGAATTTGCAGTACCTTGATTGAATTATCAATCATTTCTGACCTCTTAATTTCTGGTCTCATTTAATGTCAAAGTAAAGATTTTTTTCAGTTTTCACAACCACTATACAGGTCAATTGCGCTTGGAAACAATTTGAAATTGATCATAGACTTGATAGAAAACCATAAATTGAAGTACTTCATCAATGTTGTAATTATCACTGACACCCCTCCCCCTCCTCCCTCTTTGCAGAGCTGCCAACCATTCCGTTTTTTCCTCCAAATTACGGTACTACGTTTTTTCTTCATAAAATATGTTTTTTAATAATTTTTTTTTTTTTTTTTTTTTAATTCAATTTTTTTTTTTTTTTTAATTTTTTTTTTTACATACCACACGTCAAACAACTGCCCTTAAATGGTGATTTGATCACGAATTCAATAGAAAACTTATTTTAAAACATACTTGAAGAGAAACATATTCTCAAAAGAAAATAAATGCCGATAATACCAAAATAACCACAAAAAAAATTACCTGCTTGTATGGAATAAACAGCATGATGAATGAACATTTCTGCATTGGAAGTGTGTCGCGCGTGGTTGTAAGGTTCTTTTTATGAATTCCTTTTTTTTGGCTTGAAATTCCTTTTTTTTTTGCCATCATGATTCCTTTTTTTGGTCGCACAAGGTTGGCAGCTCTGTCTTAGCCACTTTTCTGGACAAGTAGGCCGACATGTCCATTACAGCTTCATTAATACACTGCAAGCAGAAACCATTGCTTTTTGTCACATACCGATGTTTCAACTACCCATACACACAACAAAAAGCACCCACCTCTAAACAAATTTTCACTGGTTTTTGCAGCGTTTATGCTCGCTCTCGAAACACCAGTGAATCATTTTAGTATTTGGTCACATGAATCCCTCGCTGCCATGCAAATGCAGGACAGCAACACGCCCAAAACAGAATTATCAAATGCACATGGTTACTTTTGGTATTTTTCAAGTAGTGTAAATAGCAGTCCAAAAAAAAGAAAGATTGTTTTTCAAAATAATAATAATAATAATAATATTCAGTTCTTGTATAGCACATAATACGTTATTAAATAACTTCTCTATGTACTTCCAAAGAGCTTTGGAAATTATTACCCTAGCTTTAGCTGTGTAAGTGGGCCTAATAACTACAAAGATGTGGATTTGTATTATTGAAAAGTAAGGACAACATGTATTGGATTCACTCTTGTGGAACATCTTGTGGAAGATCATCAAATTGTCTGCTCTCCTCAAGAAAGCCGTATTAGAGCTACATTGTATCTATTGTCAATGGCAGTAGCAGCCTTCTTGCAGACACTCAATGAAATGTACTAATAAGGCCTGTCCTCATCACCTCGAGTTTGCCAAATATCACGCTATTTGAACTATCCGGTAACCCGTCGCAAATTAACCAGTAAATTTGCGTCTTCATCAGCCTGCAGTTGCAATTAGCGGGATATCTTGTCGAGATAATCATCCCAAGATAGTTCGGTCTTGTTTCCAAAATATCCTAGTATTTGGGAAATAGAGGGCTAATTTGGCAAACTCAAGCTGATGAAGACTAGCCATTATTGTCCTATTTCAAACACTTTTATCACATATTTGGTGTTGTAAATGTTCAAATAAACAGTATGTGAAATACTGTCATAGGCATGCTCTGTTTGTACACAGTTGGAGATTTTTGGAACAAGCCAACAAGGTTTTATTGACATTAATGACTAACGCCAATGTTTTGCTCTTAGCAGAATACACAATGTTCGATTGTCACCTCTTATGAGTGGGTGGTTATGCGTACCTGGGCCTAAAAAAACGGCGGTAATTTCCAAACAGACTTCAGTCACGATTCTCCGCCTTCCTTTTATTCAAGCTTTTGTTCAGTTATTTTGTCAGACTGAGGCTTGATTTTTACAGCAGACCTGTGCAAGATAGTCCTAGAGTGAATTTTAATATTTCTATTTTAAAATGAAAGATATGTAGGCCAGCTTTTTGTTGTTGTTGTTTGCTACATTAATTAATTGGAACCCCATAAAACGCAAACAAACAAACAAATACGAAAGGCAAAAAAGAAAAGAAAAAATAAACAAACAAACATCTAAGCAAAGTCAGAATTTTCCCTTTAACATAAGACCCCCAAATATGCAAAGGGGGAATAGTTACTTTCCCACTAGGGAATCGAACAACTGAAGTTTATTTAAAAATCAAGAGACAGTCCTATTTAAGCATCAACATTAAATGATTTAAGAATTATTTGCTTGTTCCTGGAAAGAATTATGAGGAGGATAGCTTATACTATTTGGACTACCTCGGTTTCAAGCAAGGAATTGACAAGCCCAACAAGGGAAACCAATTAGCAGAAAGGCTGGATCCATGAAAACCTAATCGAAAACACGGTCTACTTTAATAGAATTGGTGATGAATAGCAGGATGATTGTGCTCTATGAAGAGATTATTTCCTTTTCCAAAGTTCTATACCCCAATTTCTCCCCCTATGTACATTCCAACCCTGTTTTTATTCCTATCCTATGTAAATACCAGGGAGATGGGAGGGACCATGTAGATTTTAAATTTGAAGTCTCAAATTGTATGCACTATTATTAAACCAGGGCTTGTAATAAATGGATTCCGCATCTAAGAGGGCCCTTTGAAGCAGTCCGTTGCACCGAGAGTCTTTTTTCCCCCTATCATAATCCCGTTAATCCCCCACCCGGACCGCACAGCTCGTAAATCTCACTCCCGAAACTGAGTGACATAGGGCTCGCGAAATGCATTGTTGGAAATACACATCGGCTGCTATCGACAAAAATGGCGGCGTACAGTAGGGAAGAGTATTTGGTAGGCGACGATTTAGACTTTCTGACTGATTTTGAGGAAGATTTTCTTGAGCCTGGTGTATGGGAAGTTGGAGACCAATACAAGTTATGCACGTGTGAAATTCCATCAACGGAAAATCTTATTCGTTGCAGCGAACCAGAATGTACGGTTAAATGGTTTCATCGTGAATGCGTAGGCCGCTCCATGTAAATAGGCAGCATTTGAATACATGAATAGTCAATACACTCACAACATACAGTACAAATGCACATAATCATCCCGATGCGGTTGATCGGCAAGTTTGACAGTAGACTCACAATTTTAATTTTTAAATTATTCTTTCTAACATCAGAAAGTTGAACAAATTGTTAGAAAATGATAATATTAGCCATTGTATAGCCCTGCTGAAAAACAGCTTCTGCTGAATGCGGGCACATTTTGTATTATGTTTTTAACCGTGAATAAATAAATTATACCATACCATACCATCAATCGTCACTATAGTACTGCCTTTGAATGAAATCAGTTGAGTTTTGTACAGTGGTGTTTGAAATGTTGAGAATCAATAGCACAACTTTCAATACACGGCCAGGGTAGAAATGCAGCTATGTGTGTTTCCACCAACAACATCCAGCATGTACAGCCCAGCGAGCACGGCGGCTTTCGCGTCGCCGGCCCGTACTCGGGGTGAAAAGTGGTGATGAATTGACAACTTCTAACCCTCATTAAACCAAATGCGCAATTATACAACACAGTTTCATTTAGTTATTTTAAGAGATAAACTTATGGACTACCTTCCTAGCTATGTAAAAATTTCGGAAACTTTCGGAAAATGTCAATAATTAGAAGAGAACGTGATGATGATGAGAAACTTGCATTCACTCTAACTCACGATTTCCTTGGTCGATTTCGCTGGTTCAGATGGCTACGTCTTCAGAAGAGTTATCCGAGCACAGCGAAAGCATTTGATAACCAATAGCAGGTTGCCTTGTGCCATAAGTTGTCGATTTTGTATTTTTGTCTGTTATAGCTATATACATCTTCAATGAGTATGACGTCATTTTCTCGGTGACTCGCATGGCTTCAAAGCCTTTTTTTTACGACCAAGTGTTTGGAGAGCTTAGGGAAGCAGGCCGCGTTGCGTAACACTTCGTAACATTTGGATCGCCAGAGGGCATCTGTGGTCTGATAAGGGCGGCTGTTGATGGATTTGATGGCTGAAGAGGGTTACATTACTTGTTGTTAAGCCAAGTTAATCTTGAATATCTTTCCCTCTGGAAATTCTTTCGAGACGGAATCTCCATTTAAAGTCTCACCTCCCTGATTAAACTAAAGGTTACTTTGAAATGACCCAATAGCTTTCCTTAGGCATGCATGGACATGCCCATCATAGCAACAACTACAGGTTGTTAACCAAAAGAAAAAGTACATGTTAGTACATGGATGATGGAACTGTCTATGAATATAGGCCTAATCTTTCAAGAGAGATGAATATTACATTTTACCACGTTTTCTTACAAGAAACATACATACAGTAGATTGAAATAAGTTTCTGTGATTTTATTAAAATTTATATTGTATCTTTATAGTCAGTAGGTAATTTTCTTTTAATACTGGTATTTTCTTGAGCTTTTCAGATTGTCCTCCTTTATTGTCTTCTCTCTCCTATCCCCTTCTATCTCTCTCTCTCCCCCCTCTCTCTCTCTCTCTCTCTCTCCCCTCTCTCTCTCCCCCTCTCTCTCTCTTTATCTCTTTCTCTCTCTACCCCTTCCCTGTCTCCCCCTCTCTCCTTTCTTTTTCTCCATACACAAGTATCATTCTTTATGCTGCCTACTCTTTAATCTCTTTCCTTTTGTAATTTGACATGATTGCATTGACAATTGAGTTTCAGAGATTTTGAATTATAACGCCTTTCCCACCCTTTAAAGGCCCACTGCACTACTTGTAGCTACTTGCGCCCTCTATATAACAAACAATGACTAATCGGTGACCATTGGTCCCCCATGATCCTCTTTTTCTTATGTTAACTGAGAGCTGAGTTGATGAGATAACCACCTGTCCAGTGACCTTGCAGGGCAGCCTAATCCCTCCTATAAACTACGGCAGATAAGCTTTAAATTATAACGTCTTTCCCACCCTCTGAATATAAAAGAAATAATCTTCATTAAGTTCAATGTACATGGAGTAGGATGAAACAAATGGGGTTCCTTTATAGTGCAGTAACATATATTTGTTTAAAAGGGGTACATGTACAGTATATAGTTTTTCTCTTATCTTTAGACACATCTCACTCAAACTTGAAAAGTACATTATAATCTATACATTTCCCATAAAAGGATATTGAACTGCAAATAAACTGGCTTCATGAATAGTGAATACAGAAGACCCATTGATAGATAAAAGAGATATATAGGCAATAAAAGTAATAAAACTGCTTCTAAATGGCTTCCTCTACACAAGGGCAGTTTGAATTTTCTATGAAAGAAAGCAATTCATTGCACCAAGGCCAAACATGCAACTCTAGGCGCATTTATACTGTCAAATACCTCATTTTGAAAAGTCGCGATGTTTCGTGCACCCGGTTACACTTGTGCTGAAACATCACCGACGGAGCTGTTCAGCGATGTTTTGGCGTGTTTCGGTTGGTAATGCGCATGTGCAGTCTTCCCGACCTTTGACCCCGGCCTGCTATAAGATTTTTAGCGCGCGCAATTTCCAGCTAGCGCTATAGCTAGCTAAATAGCGATACATCCCATGCGCATGCATGCGATATGTTTTGTTTATCTCGCGTGTAGTATTTGAGGCAAGAGTGGATAAGTTACGAAGTACGGACTACGGCTGCTGATTCAGTTTTCCCAAATTCAATCGAAATTTAGTAGTAAAAACGATATGGGAAGGTTAAGAAAATCATCGTTGTTAATTGTTAATTTCATGCTTTCACTCATTTCTCTGAAGCCCTTTTCCCCACGTTTGCAGGGACGCTTGGAAGTCTGGTGGAGGAGCTCTCCCTGCCTCCACATCGAAATCAAGAACTTCATCTCATCATCAGTCCAATGGGAATTGTTCACTTCCATATTAATTAATCTAACAAAACACTCAAATACTACTACTAGACAGATATGGCCAGACGGGAATAACGAAGATTGAATAAAGGATGAGTTAACGGAATTGGAACAAACGGAGCTGAATGAACGGATAACACGCGCGACGATGGAAATGCTATAAATATCACACGGGAAGAACGTGGTTTAAAAGAGCGCGGGTAACAATCCGGAAGTGCCGGAAGTCACGTGCCTAACATCGCGATGTTACAACTGCGAGCGGTTATACTTGCCAAACACGCCAAAACACGCCAAAAGATCACACTTCGTTTTGGAATGTTTGGGGCTTGGCATGTCTGCCGGTAAAGCGTAGTTGCCCTTGGTAACATCGCGGCCAGGCTCCGGTTTGGCATTTTTTGGCGTGTTTGGATGACAGTGTAACTGCCCCTTCTATAACAATTATTACCGTATATGAATTTTGAAAGAAAGAAAACTGAGGTAGCAGCTACTTCTTCTCATATTTTCTGTAGCTCTTTTCTTTTTTCTTTTTACAATCTCTCTTCAAAGGGGACCTTTTACAATGAACAATATTCATTTAAATGGTTAACAATTACAGAGAATGTAGGGATAAAAAGTCCTTTATATCAAATAATCAGGGTCCAAATGGAGGTTAGATTTTAAGTTAACGTTTGTGCATGGAAATTATGAGTGCATCTACCAGTGTCATGATTGCACTTATATAGACATTGGTGCTGTAGAAATTCCCGGATTGGGGTGAATCGGATTGGGGTGGTGGGGGGGGGGGGGGGGGGGGAGGGCAGCATTGGTGATTGGTCCTCATGCAAAAACTGTTAAATTGTGAAATGTTTACCTACTTTCTTGTAGAATACCCAATCCCTTTTCCTCTCCATTTTTTTTTTATAATTCTCAATATCATTTATTTTTTCTCTCGCCCTTCTCAGCCCTTTATAACCCCAGTCTGGAGGCACAGACCCTCATTTGACACTTACAAATAATTCCACAAAGTCTTGAGCAGAGCCTAGCTCTGTCAGTCTCTGGCTCTGTTAGGAGCACTTGGTATAATAGTCTCTTAGTTCAGACGCAATGTTAGGCACTATAACTGACAAGGGTTCGTGCCTTTAAACTACATTCACCCTCTTCCCACTTCAAAGTAGGACCCACCCTTTCCCCAGTAGTTCTTGAAAGGTACTTTTTATCACTTGAACTTTGAGGTGAAAGACAGGGGTCATGCGAGGTCACCAAGCCCATACTCTTGACACTGTGTAATGACAAACACATGTACCAACTCAGGTTTCGGTTTAAACTAGGCCTGCTTTCATCAGCTCGAGATTGCCAAAGAGCCAGCTACTTCTGATTTGGGAAATAATCGCGCAGTTACAAATCGCATCTTCATTAGCTCGAGACAAGACCTCGAAACTTGAAACTCGACCTTGAGAAATTAGCTCGAGTTATTTTGCTTAGCGTTCACGCGTAGTGCGAGTCTTCGGGCTAGTGAAGACGCACTGGACAAATAGTGGGATATTTTGCAAACTAGCCCAAGATATCTTGGGATGATTATCTCGACCAAATATCCTGCTGATTGCAACTTCGGGATGATGAAGACGCAAACTAACTGGATTATTTGCGATCGGGATGGTTAAAATAGCGGGATATTTGGTAATCTAAAGCTGATCAAGACAGGCCTACTGTTCATGAATATAAGGACCTGGGGGCGAAATACAGCAGACTGTGTATAAATAAATCTTTATATAATTGGGGAGTAGTAATGTGTATGTACAGGGCTTGGCGACAGGGAGGGTCTCTGCAGGCATATCTTTTGTATACATAATACAGTGTATTTCGTAACTGAATTTAGAGAGTCTGTTATGATTTCAAACCTTGATTCCAATGATGTTCGATGTAGCCTGCGTCGTTTTTGACTTGAAAGAAACTTTCATTAGAGGTTGAAATATGAATTTATTTCTAAATTGGAGTTGTGTATTGTAGAATGAGGAGTGTGAATGTGTTGCACTTATATCACTGTAAATTAATACTCCATCCACAATTCATTGAATCATTCAATTGATTCAAACCAATCAGTAAATCTTTTTTTGAATAAAGTTGGTGAATTTGATGGTCTGTATCTGCACTATTATCCAACTTTGCATATTTTCAGCCCAGTTTAGAGGCCTGTGATAATGCCCTAATACACCTTTTAAATATGATCACAGTCCATGTTGTAATAATCCCCTTTCTTCATTTTTCTACACTTTTTGCTCAGACATGGACCCTACCTACCACATCTCAATTACACCTCTGTGAATACCCTCTGTTCCCTTTGAAGACCCCCATCACACCCCCTGAATACCCTTATCACACCCCCTGAATACACTATGTTCCCATGAATGAAGGCACCATCACACCCCCTGAATGCTCTCATGTTCCCCTCTTCCACCTGCCTTCACACCTCTTCAATCATCCACCCACGGCACCCACCTCCTCATGAAATCTTATCCCTGTCCCTGCAAGCCCCCCTCATTACCCCCTCCCCGAAACTCTACCCTTTCACACTCCACCAGTGTCAGACCACTGCCAGTCATGTCACCAGCCTTACTGTATCATGTCTGTTGCCCACTCCTTGCTTTAGCGCAACACAACACAACACTGTACTCCTGCCTGCACCTTTAGTACGGTAAGCAAAAATACTTTGCCAAAGCAGCCAAAGCGCTCCCCAGAGTGACACTTACACGCTGGAGCTTGAACTACAGGGCATTGTCTTCAAAACAGAGCAGCCCTTGTTATCGGAAGGTGCTTCAAGCGCTCCGTTGGACTCGGAAAAGTTTACTTTGGAATTTAACCCTCCTTCTCATAATTTCTGCATTCTGTGTCGATTCAATCCGGACTGACCACTTGATAGGGTTTGATTTTTGCCCTGATGGCTGGACCAGCCATCTCTGCGGTTTCGTCCACTTAGTGCAACCTTCACTGTTCATTTCAAGCCAAGCCTGTGTTGATTGCAAAAGCTCAGCTCTAGCTCTGTATTGTATAAAAAAATGATTCTGTTTGTATTGCCCAGGTGAGGAAAAGAGATTTGACTTTGGCATTCACTAGACTGCATTATTGTGCTTTTGTAGACCTCTGGATGGAACGGTACCACGTTCTATTTTGGAAATAATTAAAGAATAACCCACGTCGCCTCAGCCTCAGGCTTAGGTTTTGCTCGAGAGGTACATCAGCGCTAAATTAAGAAATTATAAGTATTAGCCGTTGGCGCTGCACTGTACATTGTACAGTACATGAATGTGCTATCTAAAGACAATGAATGAAAGATTCCATCACAGAAAAATAAGGCTACAACTAAGCAAAAGTCTTTGACTTGGATAAAGTGCTGGATACTTTGGCTTTTTTTGGTGTATATGACATGGTATGACCATCCATCTTTTAACTCTGAGTCTATATTCTTCATCTCTTTTCATCCATACTACAGAAACAGACCTAACCTTTGGATACTCTACCATCCTGCGCTAACAATATAAGGCTTCACATCTGGAGACTTGAACGCAGCTCCTCCACCTACCAATAATTTTGATCAGACGTTGAACCGAGAGAGCAATTATTCTGACGGTGTCGACCAATAAGTGGTAAGAACTTCTAGCCATGTAGTCACGCTGCTGTGCTTTAATTAAAAACAGTATGATTTTGTTTTTTCTCCTTGTAACACATTTTTGTCTGTAGTTGTACTGCTGTTGTCCTCTACATGGTTTTTCTCATATGCTGCAGTATATAGACTGTACCAACAGTAAAAAAGATTGAAAGGCTTTCAGAAAATCAACTAAGGTAAGTTTAGTGTACATCGCACCTTTTGAAATGGGCAAACATTACAAATGATGTATTTATGCAAATATGATAATTTCTATGGGATATAGGCTATTGAATTGCCCTTGATCTTGAGGTGCTTTTTCGAAAAAATCTTTGCGATCGTGTGAGTATCTGATTCACTTGTCGCACATATTATTCCAATACTCTTGAATACCTCAAGTCCAGACCACTACTCAATATCATCGTCCTAAGTCTACATTCGCTTACCGGTAATTGTTTCGTAATATTTGGCATAGCGTAGCTTAAAATAGCCTTATATTAGGCTTAAGAAATTCAACATATGGTATGACTATGCCAAAAAAAGAGAAATAACACTCTCATGTCCCGACATGTATAATGACAGCATTGACAGGTTCGTTTTATAAGGCTATGATAAGCTGTCACATTTTGTTGAATCATGGTTTGTTGCCTAGCGGTAAATTATAATTGGTGTTTAATAATGCCTCGATGGATAACAGGTGCAATTCTGGTTTCAATTATCTCATAATTAGCAACTTGTAAACATAATCACACATTTAATTGATGGGTAATGTGTGTTAAATGTTTGTATTGTCTGCAGCTCTTTCTCTTGATTTTCCTCTCTCTCCCTTCTCCCTCTCTCCCCCTCTCCCCTCTCTCTCTCCCTCTCTCTCTCTCTCTCTCTCCCTCTCTCTCCATCTCTCTCTCCTCTTTGCTTCTTGCACTATCTCTCTCTCTCTCTCTCTCTCTCACTCTCTCCCTCCCCTATCTCCTCCTGTCTCTCTCTCTCTAATATACTTCTTTCCTTTTAGTTCATCTCTCCCATTTGTCCTCATGTTTTTCTTGACTCTCCTAAGTCTCTCTCTACCCCCTTATTTTTCTTTCTCTCTCTTTTTATAAATTCTCTTGGCGATGCCTCTAGAATCAACAATTCATTGAATTCTACTTCTATTCAGGCGTAGTTAGTTTATAATTATATATAAGCCCGTTTTTATTGCACTTCTACTTGTAATGCTATAATTGCAGGAATGAGGACTCACTTTGACCTCATTCACTCCTTATTCCAATCATGGACCTACTTATGGTCCAATTTCATTTTCAAGGGATACCCCCATGCCCCCTCCCAAACCTCCTACCCTCTTCACCCCCCTGTGTACTTTGAAACAGCAAGATATCTCTTTGTCCCTTCACGGGACATTCAGTGTTACCGCTCGCTTGCCACGCGCAGGAGAACCTACGTTTATAAATTCATAGAACTAATTTTACACCATAAATTTGTTCAGATGAACTGAAAAGGTGCTTAAGAGCAAACCAGATTAAAATTAAACCTGATTTCCCATAATGACATTCAGCGTTACAGCTGAGAACCTACATTTAGAAATATAACCAACTTTACAGTTTACACCGTAAATCTATTTTGGTGAACTAAAACTGAAGCTTGAGATGTACGACTTCAAATTTAATCTTGTGCTATGAAAATATCACAACAAATTCTGGGAAATTCAAACAAACCTACATTGAATGTTCAATGCTATGAGTAAATACAAAAGGATATTTGCTTTTTAGAATTATTTTGTTTGACAATTCAACAGCTGAAGGCAGATGTACAGCCTGATTCTCTGTAAATTAAATACAATACAAGATTTAACGCTGTTCATGTTTCCCACCCGATCCTCCCATCTGAACCCACCATGGGATATTCTTAGCAGCCTATTAGATGCTTCATGTCTTGAGGCGGTTCTTCCATTTAGAGGAGGAGATGATTTGATTTGGCAGGTGCTCCCTAATCTAGTGTGGCGCGAAAAGAATTGATTATCATGATGATGATCATTTTCTTCTGGCTCGCATGAGGTACATGTAGTAAGATCTAGCATTTATAGCTGCATTTACACTGAAACCAAAATCACTGATTTTCCTTGCATTGCGATGTTTCATCGGTAGTTGCAATTACTGGCAAACCACGAAAAAGTGAAATAAAGAAATCCATCTCTGGAGTGATTTTGTCAAAATTTTACAGAATTTTGCGGTGTAAATGCCTGCTATCAAAACTCTGTACGATTCTAGTGTTTGATCTTGTGACTCTTTCGTTTCTGTGCGATCGCTTGCAGAGCAGTGACAAGTTGCACATGGGCACTGACTACTCGCCCCCAAATAGGAACCAACGTTTTTTATGGGTTTTTACAGTAACTTGTAAATGGCAGTCACCAAAATTAATGATATTTCAAAATGGTATTTGGGGTGTGTAAATGGGCCTTATTGTGGAAGAGGCTGTATGCAGCCGGGAAGGTTGCATCGTCTGGAAGATGTGTTCGGTTCTGTACAGAGAATGTAGCATGCTTTGTATAGATCTACAGAGCAACTGGCATGGAATTATGTGGAAAGGGTCCCACGTAGGGCAAAAGTGGGCACTTATGAACAGGTAGCATTATTAATCATTATTACCCTGTGTTATAAAGGTTTTAGAAGGTTTATGATTGTGATCTGTCTTTGTGTACACCTCAGTCTCGGATTTGCAATTCACTGGCTATAAGCCGATATTCTAAACTGAGCAATTTGATGAAGGTTACTTTCAAACAATTTTTTGTTGGAAATCCAGAAGCCTTACCAAAACAAACCAGGAATGTGGATTTATCCAGTCACAATGCCTTCATTCCATTCAGTGTAATCACATGCCATTCACACATATAAAAGAGTGATGTATCATGTATGACTGTATTCCCAGAGTAATATGCCAACAAAAACCTGCCATGTTTTCATAAGAAACCATGGTCAAATGACTAGTTACCTGAGTAATTATGAAATAGAAAATATCCTGTGTTTATGCGCCAGCAGGGGTCATATAAACTCTGGGGTATGAAAGAAATTTGTATTGAGCCGAAGGGGGTGAGTCTTTTTAGATTTTGATGCTTTGAAGCTGGTCGGAGGTCAAGAGGTCGCGGGCTTGTTGAAGGGAGTCAGGTAGACAGTGTTTATCCTAGGAAATGGACTGGCTTGTCCCCTCAAAGACCCCAAGATCAAATTCAGGAAGGACAATATCTAGAGGATAACTTGACACTCTGTTTGGCCGAAGGGGGAACAATATCAAAATGCTGATGATTTTACTTTCGGGGAGAAATAATAGTGCCCTGTCTTAGATTGTAAGTCTAAGATTTATGAATAACACACTTTATTGATCTAAAAAATTCACTCTACTAGTGTATTCTATAAATTACAATTACTAGTTTTTGGAAACATTTCTAGGATTAAATCTTTGAGACGTTGGTGTGATAAGACTGATATTAGCCTACTTGATTAACATCTCAGTAGTTCGGAGAACAACCTAGGACAAACAGACAATGAAAAGGACAACTGCCCTGTGGACCCCTTCCCCCCCCTACAGAAAATATATCTTTGTAGAACAATTTGGATCAGAATTATTACCACCAAGTGTGTTTTAATAGGGAAGTAAGTGTCTTACTAAAACATCTACATCATCACATGCAGGTAATATTGATATTAGAATACATTATTGTGTGCAAACTTTACCGAATAAATGTTTTACTTTTAACTGAAATTATTTAGCTAATGAGTATTGAACACTTTTGGACACACTTCCATTAACTGATTAAGGTGTTGTTTCTTGCATTTGTTACTCTTTTCTTTCCAAATTATACAAAAATAGATCCAAATTGTCTGACAGGGGTAATCGTCCTGAGGGGGTAACTCTCCGGATATAAGGAGTAATACCAGGATGCTAGTGGATATGCATCAGCAGCCATGCTGTCAGGGATGAACGAAGGCACTTGTTTCTTTGTTTTTCCACCTGTCTTTCCCTTCCACCTTGTTTCTCTCCTTCCCGTTCTTCCTCATTCAAGCGTGGAGCTTCAAACTTCTGACAAAAAACAAACAAAACATTGATAGGAAATGATTGCTTTTTATCTGTCAACACAGAGGAACAGATCTGCCTTTGTTTCCTTTGATGGGTAATGGACTGTTTTTCTCTTCCGACTTCTTAGAAAGGTGATGTCATTCAATTTGAGGTAATTTGAGGTAATTTGCGGTGATTTGAGGTAATTGGCTTTTTTAGCCGATGACTCAGTCAAAGATTTTCAAATTTTCAGACTAACTTCAGCCTTCGTAAAGATTATAGATTTAAAAAATTCATTGTTATTTTGAAAATTAAAAAACAAAACAGAAGCATAGCCAAATGGGCTTATCTTCTAATTACATGTACGAAGCTGTAGTGTAATACAGCGTTCAATAATATGCAATGGACATATAACATTTTGATTTTTATATACACTGTATGTATCTGAAGACATTTTTTCAACATTGTTCATTGCAAGTTGAAAGATTAATCCCCAGCACTCCTTCTGCAGTCTTAATTTTGACCCTCTTTGTTCCTACGTAAAAGAAAATTTTCGTCTCGCATTGATCAGAGTAAATGGTAAATAAACATTAGTTCTATCAAAATAGAGACATGTTGGTTTTATCAACTTTTCTTTTGCGCTGAACCTTTCCTTTTTGCAATAAAATTCTTGATATTGACTTATTCTAACCATATCTTGATGAAGGCAGGAAGTCTCTGCTTGTAGAATGCAAGGCATTACCGATTGCATTGTTTGATAACACTGATAATTGACCCTTTACTGTAAATAGAATAACAAAATGCTCAGGACTATCAAAAAGAAGGCCTGGCCTGGGTAAATATGCCAGTTCAGCAGGGCCTGTGTGTCACCTTGGTATAAAAGGGTACCTGAATGAAATCCCAGAAGTTATACTGGAGGTGCTCTGAAATAGACTTTAGGGAAGCATACATGTTGGTATGTGACTTTTGTGGAACATGCAATTTTGTAAGTGTAGTCTTCAGACTTGAATCAGAGACTTTAGTTAGGCTCTGCTTCACCTGTTGAATTGGCATGTCAACCAATAAGTTGGCTACATGTACATGAATCCTTGAATAGAAACAGTCTTGTGGTAACTGTAGTTGTGATCATAATTGTCATTGTTACATGAAAAATCAAGGAATAGGATAGGTCACAAGGAAAAAAATTATTAACAAAATTTGGGGGGCTACTTTTCAACCTTGCTTGCATGAAAATAACACTCTTTGATTAGTTTTGCATTGAACTTGATGCAAATTTTTTTTGGCTCTTTTATGACTTTCTGGGGCTCTGTTTGGCATTTCAGGGGGCTAAATCGCCCGAGCCCCCGTGTATTTTTTCACTTAGTTAGGACAGCAGCTCAATTGCTCCATCTGCTCCACCCTTGATTGGCAGTGCGTTGAAGTGGTAGAACCCAGTGAGGTCGAAACTAAAGCCAGTATAGTCACCTTGATGTTTACATTTCGCATGATTGTATCCTCCTGGCTTTCACAACGAATGCACATAGCCTTGTCATCAATAAATGAATTGAATTAAATATCTTTTCTCCTATTTTCTTCCAGATTATTACTTTTGACTGGGGCCATTAAGCTGCTTATAAACAAAATCGCAAGTGGATCAATTGCCAGACTTTATACAATACTATAGACCTGTTCACTAGTCTATTCGAATTCAAGGTTCTTCATATAACAAAAGTACCTGTGGTGATTTACTTGTTTTGTTTGACAGCATTTGGGTGGACAGAAAGAGGGGCCAAATAAAGCTGATTATCATAACTAAACCAAAATTATAAGTTGATATTACATGAACATTGACTTTGTTTCAAGAGACCCATTGCCTAATGTATAGGCCTATTCAAACTTATTGACTTTTGTTTTGTTTTGTTAAATATTAAGATGTTGCTTTGTTGGGCAAGGTACTGGCAAGTCTACTGAGATCCTACTGTATGCATGGAATTTTACATTGTTGATAACTAAGTCCAATTATTAGGAGTGAGATATTAATTCATTTTAGCCAAGTTCCATACTCTTTTTAACATGTACCCCAGTTACACCACCAAAGGGACTGAAACCCAACCGAAAACAGACAAAATGAGGATAATTCAGGGTAATTTTAGTGTTAATTTAGTCAATTGCAGCTGTGTAGTCATATTCAGATGCCACATCATGTATCCCATACTTATAGCAGGGGCCAGTGAGACGAACTTGAGCTACAATGGTTTAGTCACCTCAAGGATTGTTTACTCTGCACCTGATAACTTTATTGACAAGGTCATTGTTACTCAAGTCTGTCTTTCTTTCAGCTTGCTCTGCAATTGAAAGGCAGGATTTTAATAAAAGACTGGGTTTTGTTTATTGAGAGAGATAAAGTGCCAGGTAACAAGTTAACTGTCTCTGTTTTCACAAGTCGATGTGATTTTCACACCAAATGGACCCAGCGCTGACTCACAAGATTTGGAGGGGGGATTGTAAATAAAGTGATGGAAGGGGGGGGGGGGGGGAGGGGGGGGGGGTAGTTTTTAGTTCAAGTTATCATGTGATGAGAATACAGTGAAGATGGTGCACACATTGTGAACAGGGGCTTTATATCAAACCTCAAAATAGTATTTTGTCAAGTATTCATATTTATTTAAAAAAAAGCATTGAACAAATATGGTGCAACCATATTGCCTTCTGTATATCTACATCACCATGCAAGTCGATACTTATAAGCAGAATCTAAATATAAACTAAACAAACATAAAATGAAATATTTTAACTAAGCATATAAACTTTTCAGAAGGGTTTCTAGCACAAGACCTGCAGTGTCCTAAATTGCAAGTACAGGTATCAATAACATTAATAGAGTTTGAAAGCGAGGAAATTGGGCCTTGGAATTTTTTCGGTATTCTTGGTTTTTGTGGTAGACATTTTTTTTCTCACAAATTAGTGTCGTGTTTGTGCTTGTAATATAGAAATGCAATCCTCTTTACCAAAGGTTAAATTCTGCCACTTAACAAATTGCAAAAATCACTACCACTTTTCATTTTTAGCCTTTGACTCTTTTCTCCTCTATATTGCTGTTATAAAGAATGCTTTTGAGCTCCGGTTTAAGATGCTTTTGCCGACAGGGATTCTTTTACAGCCACCTTCCACTCTGAATTTGAAAGCTCCGAAAGTTAATCTTGCATGAAATCCTTTCTTTTGAAGCCAAATGAATGAGTTCCTTGTGGCATTCGCACAAGGGAGCTGTGATTGGAAACATGCCACACACAAGGTTGAAGTTTTTACCATTCCTCCAGATAATTCCGGCTTTGGAAGTTTTGAGTATGGTCTCCCGTTTTTTATTGAAAAGTATACTATTTAAAGGCAAAGACCAGTATTGGAATTTTGGAAACGCCCCAATTTAAAAAAAATGAAATGGTAAGCTCTTATTACCAATCATGTGAAAGAATATGTTTTGACTAGTACTGTACATGATGACAACAATTTTGCCAGGAAACCGCCTACTAATTGATATATTTGGTAAATTAGTTTATCTATTGTTATGTGATAGATAAAATGCATGTGTCCCGCAAGTGTGCGTAGTCCCATATACGTCTTTCTGTGTATGGTGCTTGTAACTTTACCAAGACTGGGCCAAATTTCTTATCATTTTGATGATTCCAGAACCTTGCAGTACACACCAATCCTTATATGCTAGATGATCAACCTTTGCTGATCAATTCCACAATGTTTCTTTCACAATGCAATCGCATGACCATAACTGATCTTTATCTTTAAGTATACAATTGAAAAGAATGATTCATGAAATCAGAAATACATGCATTGTAGTACCGGTATGCCTTTTTAGAGGCAAACTATAAAAAAACAGCATTGTAATGAAAATATTTCATGAAATGAGGAAAAAATGAATTAAAATGTTAGATGGAAGTATGGCTAGATGGTAATTTCTGCATAGAGAGATGTTGAGGAACGGTGAGTGTTCATACATGTAGTTAGTGAAAGTGAATTATTAACAGACATTGAATTTTAAATATTGAATTGCATTAGCAAATACTATTTATTACCGGTAGTATCGAATATCGATTATATCGATCATAAGTAACAATAGCAAAGCATATCATGTTTTTAAGTGTGTATGTATTGAATCAATGAATATCCATTTGAAACATGCATTTATCTGGCAAATTAAGGACTTTTTTTATAGGTGCACTGTCTTTGTCGCAAATGTTGCGATATCTGTTGACTCTATCTTTATTAAAACTGTAATTGAATTCTTTTCCCCAGTGCTATATTTAATTTCTCACAGAGGGACTGAAATCCCCACATGTGACTCAGATAATTGTATCAAGGTTTAGCACATTAGGTATGTCCTCATCAGCTCGAGATAACCAAATAGCCTGCTATTTCTGATTTGGGAAATAATCCTGAAAGTTACAAATCCCGACTTCACCAGCTTGAGACTTGACCTCGAAACTCGAAACTCGAAACTCAAGCTCGAGAAATTAACTTGAGATATTTCGCTATATAGTGCAAGTCTTCGGGCTGGTGAAAACAAACCGGACAAATAGCGGGATATTTTGCAAACTAGCCCAAGAGATCTTGGGATGATTATCTTGACCGAATATCCCGCTAATTGCAACTACGGGCTGAAGAAGACGCAAAGTAGCTGGATAATTTGCTATCGGGGTAGTTAAAATAGCGGGATATTTGGCAATCTCGAGCTGATGAGGACAGGCCTATTGGTGACCAGACTTCGGAGTTGCCACAGTTTCCTTGAAGATGATTGATTTAGGGGGATTTTTTTTCTTCATCTAAGTACAATTGAGTAATGCATTTACTTCATAATCAGTTCTTATGTTCATGTGAAGACAGAGTCAGGATTGAGGGATTTGACAAAATAGCACAATTTTCTTTTCTTCCATCTTGAGTTTTTATTAATGTTCAAATATAGTGGAAGAGTGTAAATGTTTCTTTGGTTATATTGACCTCAAATTTCTCAACTGAAATTGAAGAGAAAAAAAAGACAATGATTGCTAATCATCTTGAAACAATAAATATATAACTAATCAGATGTTAGTTTCAGTAAATTAAACTTATAACAATAATAACAACATGGAATCAGTTGAAAGTTAACATAGTCTGTGGTCTGAAGCCCTTTTAATAGACTGCCAGGGGTTCTATGCTTGCAGACTACCGGTACTCGAGTCCAGAACAGTTTAATCAGGGAGTTAACTCTCTGGTCTAATGATCTGACGATGAAGCAAGAGGCTCTAGTTAATAATCCTCAAGACCATACCATAAGTACTATCCCAGTACTTCTTTTCTTTTCTTGAAGAACAGTTATAGTTGACACCTTTTCTTTACCGAGCTCAAGGCACAAAGTGCACTTCATCAGGGCTGAAAAGATCGCACACATCCTACAGGTAGCTTTAAAAATAAAGTTAAGCCATTCCTTTTGTCCAAGCAGAGCAGGACTTATCACAACTCCCCCTTGTTCGGTCTTCAGAACAACGGTGTGAGTCACTGAGTCATTATAGTTGTCCATCATCCCAAACCCCCACCCTCCCATGTACCTCTCTTTCTCCGCCCATTCAGGGATCACAATTGGGGTATTATGAAGGGGTCAAAATTGCTCCTGACGAGAGGCTAAATAAATCTGTGCTGGGTGAAAGGGACTCGCAATTGGCTGCCCAAAGCTTTGAATGGTGGAGTGTTTGTTTGGTAGGCGACTGGAGCTGAAACATTTTCGGTGTTGGACTGGATTCCTCCAGTGGCAGTTGTTATTGTGCATGCATATTGGCTGTTTCTTTGCACGGAAGGAGACTGTTAATCGTTGGAATAATCATACTGGTATCGGTAAGAAGGAATAGATCCTTCATGCAGGAACAAACACATGCCTGATACTTCTCTGTATAGATAGTGAGTGGTGTTGGGGTTTAGAAGTTTGAACAAAGAGGAAACATTTTTGTCAAGCAAACTTTTGCATTAAACGTGGCCTCCCAGTCTTACATCATTGGATCATACAAGGGCAATGTTGTACATGCAACCTGGACTACGAAGTCTGTAAGTATCTACAGCTATATATATATTTGAATGACTACAGGTACATGTAGATGTATCAAGGAGTATTTCCTTGGATATACCTAGTATTATCTTAGAAATATGATTTTAAAGTTTATGATTATGATAATTTCATTTTAATATTCCTATTTCAAGAATAATTCTAGTAGCCCTTTGTTATAGTTGATAACTTTGCCAAAGCATTATTTAAAAAACAAAAATTCTTTGAATGAATTTTTTTACACCTGACTAAGAAAGTAAGTTTATTCTTGATAAGCTACATGTTATTTTACCCTTTTCAGTTTTCCCAAATTTTGAAAAGAAAAATGTTATTAGGACAGATGCATTTTTGTGTGGGTGGACAGGGGTTATAAATCGAGATACTAATGCCAGGGGGCCAAGATCCCACATCATAGAAACTAAAATATAAAATATCTTTGGAATGACTCAATATCACTTGAGATTTTCCTCTGGCAAGAAGCAACAATCCATCAATTTCTCACCCAATATTATTATCAAACAGAGTCTTCAGTTTGATATGAATTCCTTGACCCTACAGCTAATGCCCAAACTTACGGATTTCTGTAAATTCTTCATAAGCTGCATTTACACTGCAAGCAAAAACTGTTAGTTTTTCTCACATTCTGGGGGGTGTTTCACAAAGATCCTAAGTTGAACTTATCTCTAAGTTTGACTTAAAATTTATGGGAAGCCATTAGCATCCTTGAAAACATTTTGTTTTTGTTTTTTTAGAAGGCATAAAATGTTGATTCAAATCATTCATATTTTCTATTATCATGGGAGATTTCATGTTCTTGATGTGGAATTGATGAAAAGTCTAAAATACTCCAATTTTTGCTTTTGAATATATTTCATTTTAAGGCTCCAATGGCTGTCCATACTTTTTAAGTCCAACTTAGTGTTAAGTTCTACTTAGGATCTTTGTGAAACACCCCCCTGGAGTTATCGTTGGAAGTAAAGTTGCCAGGCAACTACCTATAAACACAATAACACGACCCACAACTCCAAGTGTTGTGGAGTGTGGTTTCCTGAAACGCCCCGCTCAAACTTCACCATTTTTTTGTTTTCAGTGTAAATGCTCACTTTTAGAATGCCTGCGAACTACTGATTTCCGTTTTTTTGTCACGTGCCTCTCCGTGCTAATGCGTGCAGAGCAGTGACAAGTGGCACGTTCATACAACTCCTCTCAAGAAACAGAATAAGCAAACACTGATAGTTTTTATGGGACTAAATATAATAGTGTAAATGATAGTTCAGTGACCCTGATGGTTTTTCATAGATGTTTTTTCCTGCAATGTAAATGGGCCTCCTGTAACCTTTCCTGAGCTTAAAAATTGGGTCAGAATGAAGGATAACCATAAACTTGTTAATACTTGCTTTCAGAAACTGAAATGGGAGTAAACAAGTGTTGACATTCCAGCCCTGAAATATAAACGAAAAAAGATTAATATTTCCCAGGAGAACTATTATCATATTATGGAGCAATGGAGGAGATATTGAAATTTGTAGTGAGTGTGTCTAATGGATTGAGAGCAGAGATGTAGTGTCTCTTCTTCTTTGGGTAGAATAGACCCTACAATAATAATAATAGTTTGTTCTTAATATAGCGCTTTTCAGGACCACAAGCCATCTCAAAGCGCTTAATACAGATATATATTATTACCCCGGTCGTGCAGGTGTACAGTAGAGTGTATGCCTCCTGTCAACTCCTGATCAGGGAATTTGATAATTTTTACTTTATTTTGATGCTACATAACATGTAGGATCATTATATAATCTCTTGACTGCAGTTAGCTCTAATTTACCTATGTGCCCTAATGCCCTCCGACTATTCGCAAACAGAATGTAGATGATTTACACAGAGAATTACATTGGAATTTAAGAGTAATTAATGCTGTTGAGGTCATGTATCAAGATCAAGATGCTTTTCTGCACAAATCATTCTTTTGTCCAAAACCTGTAAGAAATAATACTTTCATTTTAGTTGTGCCCAAAGTAGAATTTTCACAATCACAAAATCAGGCCTCGTCCCAATCCCTTCCTTATCCCAAAGGCTCTTCTCGTCACGCCACTGAGGTCTGCATAGAGGATCACTGTAGCATATCCTTCATGCCAACATGTAGGACATGCTACAGCATTCAAAGAGCCTCGCAGCGCGCGAACTTCCATTTGTGCTTATAACGCCTTGATGTGTACTATAGCCACTGCGTGATCCTTACGTCATTGGGTTTGAGAAAGCCTGTCAAGGCCGAAACCTTGATGCATGTGAAATTGCCATAACAGATGTAAACAAGCTGTATATAATGATTAACCGAGCACTGGAAAAGATATCACAACAGTGCCCAATTTCATGTTTGTTCAGTGTAATAAACTAACAATTATGCGTAAGCGTAAATATTTTCCATCCAAAACAATGGTTGGAATGTTGCTTTCAAACAAATCTGACTAATGAGCATTCATAAAGTTTCCTTTCATTTAAATTTTCAAGGTTGTAAAAAAAAATGTTAACTCACATTACTGGTAGTATAAATTGAAAGTTGTTGTGGTGTATTGTAAGCTATAGAGGGAAATTCTACCCTGATATTATGTTGGTTTTAATACTGGTTTTAATAGAAGCAGAATAATGAGAGGAACAGATTTAGTGAAAGTTTTATAGTAAATTTTGATTAAAGATATAAAGTAAAGTTATAATATTGGAAGTTGCGATCAATCAAACAGAAAATGGCGACTCTGTGTGAAGTATCTTGTAAGATCCTCTCCTTATTTGCTCTCTACTAAAAGCAAAAATCAGTAATTTTTTTCTTAAAGAAATGTTTAATCATACATGCACCCTAAATGTAATTATTGAAAATATGTGTCTTTACAACCCCTATATGGAAAAAAATATATTCTGTCATCAAAAACAAAAAGAATGAAAGTCTATGAAATTGCATAAATGTGCATATGGAGGTATGTATTTATATGAACATAATGAGCTATCATCTACAATACATGTACTAATGGGAGAGAACCCTGCATGAACAGTGTGTAGCTATTATTTATTATTATGATTATCTTCTTCTTTTTGTGGGGGGGGGGGGGGGGTGGGGTGACAGGTATTTGTATCCATGTTGTTACGTACATGTATGTGCATACCAAAGTGCATGCATCATATACATGTACTGATAATGTACATGAGCACTTGAGCAGCCACTCATACTCATCAGCATGTATGCTGCGTACATGTAAATAAAAAGCTCGGCCATCTCCTATGGCTCCAATTATACATCACCCAGTGGTCATTGTCGTTGTACTGTGTCAATAGAAGCCCATTCTTTCTCTCTCCCGTCTTCCTTCTCTCTGAATGTAATGATGTTTACCAAGTTCTGACTGACCAAGTAACAAAGTTAATTTGACCCATTGCTTACTGGAACAGAGTGGTGCCTGTATTTCGTCTATAGGACAATTCTGTACAGTGTGTCCTGCATGGAGGGCTCGGCAATAATAAGAGGTGCCCTGGACTAATATGGATGCCCAACCCAAAATATAGGGCGAGACCCCAACAAATTTGTGAATTTCTACATAGGGCTTAATGCAAAGAGGCCCCAGAATATCTATTCGGACTCCCAACGCAAAAATAGTTGGTGTGGAGCCCTGCTGTGTGATGTGTCTTTTAGGGTGCATTTAATCGACACTTTTTCACCCTAGAATCACGGTTTCTAAAGACGTTTAGTTTAAAACGCAATGCGTTCAAGCGATTTTTTCGTCGGTCGTAAAAATAAACGTGTTTGAAAACACAAACATGAAACGCTGAAAAAGATGCGTTTTGTATCATGGTTCTGCAGAATCACGGTCGCTAAAATTCGATTGAACGGACGGAGTTTTCAATCATGATTGTATGACGGAGCCTGTTCCGGTTTGGACAAAAACCGCGCGCCTGCTTTTCATGCAGTTTGCGTTTACTATACCATGCGCTTTATCGTGGCCTGTTCCGTTATGTTATACCCTGTTTTCCTCTTTTTCTCTTTCTGTCTTTCCTTATGTTATTCTTTGTTTTTTCCCTTCACTCACATTCTCTTATGTTCTTCTTTGTTTTAATCATTCTATCACTTTCTCTTTCTGTCTTTCCTTATGTTATTCTTTGTTTCTTCCTTTTATTCTTATGTTATTCTTTGTTTTTCCTTCTATCACTTTCTTTTTTGTTATTCTTTGTTTCTTCCTTCTATTCTTATGTTAATCTTTGTTTTTTCCCTTCACTCACATTCTCTTATGTTCTTCTTTGTTTTAATCATTCTATCACTTTCTCTTTCTGTCTTTCCTTATGTTATTCTTTGTTTCTTCCTTTTATTCTTATGTTATTCTTTGTTTTTCCTTCTATCACCTTCTCTTATGTTATTCTTTGTTTTTATAATTCTATCACTTTCTTTTTTGTTATTCTTTGTTTCTTCCTTCTGTTCTTATGTTAATCTTTGTTTTTTCCCTTCACTCACATTCTCTTATGTTCTTCTTTGTTTTAATCATTCTATCACTTTCTCTTTTGTTATTCTTTGTTTCTTCCTTCTGTTCTTATGTTAATCTTTGTTTTTTCCCTTCACTCACATTCTCTTATGTTCTTCTTTGTTTTAATCATTCTATCACTTTCTCTTTTGTTATTCTTTGTTTCTTCCTTCTATTCTTATGTTAATCTTTGTTTTTTCCCTTCACTCACTTTCTCTTATGTTATTCTTTGTTTTAATCATTCTATCACTTTCTCTTTCTGTCTTTCCTTATGTTATTCTTTGTTTCTTCTTTTTCTTCTAATGTTATTCTTTGTTTTTCCTTCTATCACCTTCTCTTATGTTATTCTTTGTTTTTATAATTATATCACTTTCTCGTATGTTCTTCTTTGTTTTAATCATTCTATCACTTTCTCTTTTTGTCTTTCCTTATATAATTTTTTGTTTCTTCCTTCCATCACCTTCTCATTCTTTGTTTTATTATTGCGATCTATGCTCAAAACAGCAGTCGACACTCGGCCGTAAACAATTCCAAAAAGCGCGCGCCGAAGTTGACCTATACTTCCTGGGTCAAACTGCGAGGGTGATGCGCAGTGGCTGGGCTCGAAATGAGCTAGAATCAGTGTTGATGAAAAATCGCTTGAACGCTAACCGCAATGACCTTGTTTTTTGTAACGGCGTTTTGATTTGTGATTCATGTTTGTGATTCTAGCTTCGAAAATTCGATTGAACGCACCCTTAGCCATTCCATTGAAAAGTTGTGGTGATGCCAGAGAAACACTAGTCAATGATCATAAAAAGAGGTTTTTCATTTTAGGGTGAAAGAAATACTGTATATAAAGGTCATAATATGTCTTACAGGGACACTGTTCTTGAAATCGCCCTATACGGCAGTGAATGAGAACATTCAGAAGTCAAGAGGTTAAAGGAAAATTGAAAATCTTCTGTAGATTGGTGGGTATGGAATAATGGATCTCTTGTGAATATTGGGGGAAATATATTAAGAAGTTACAAGAAAACTAACAATTTTTGAAGTGATGTGAAACTTTAAAAGATACCTTTTTGTAATCTCATCTATCATACATACATGTTGTTTGCCAAGTACTTATGTAGCAATAACCTTGCTGTAATTTAGAATTTCATCTTATTTAACATATTCAGACAAATTAAAGTGATCGTCGCCTATTAGCATGTTTCTGCCAGCAAAATTGGATATACACTGTACATGTAGTGCCTTTAAAATCATCTTGCTATCCTGTAATATATAGTGATTATAAACTTGATGAAGCTAGGTCATGGTTACCCAAGTGCTTGGAAAGTCAATTATTTTTTGCTAATTGAATTGGTTTTAAAACGGTAAAAGAATATTAGAATACTTCATCTGTTTGGAGCCTCAATGGCGATACCTAAAGACTTGTCTTGCTCTTGTGGCTCAAAGCTAGGCTTTATAACCAGGCCTATTGAAGTATTCTAATCTGATATATTATTCATACAACATCTGGTTCTTGCAGGCTGTTTTCCCAGGCCCTACACAAGTACACATACAAGATAGTATAGGGCTACATGTATGCTCTGATAAAAGTATCATATGTAGGCCTTTGTGCGAGTACAGCGATCTATAGAGATGGAGATATTGTACAATGGCACTGTTTTGATTTTTTGATAGGAAATGATAGGAAATCAGGTGTGCATGAACTGAAAAACCATTAAACCACTTCCATTTTTGGCAAAGTTTAGGGACCATGACATAACACTTCCTCTCATCTGAAAATATGTATATTTTTCTTGCCTGTTTGACCATTTGGAACATAACAGTGACATTCAATGTTCGCTCTCTTTATTTCTTTATTTCTGTATTGTCATTTCTCATTCTCCTTTTTTCTGTCTCTCTTCCTTTCTCTTGCTCTCTCTCGCTCTCTTCGTCTTGTTTGCGCTCTCACTCTTTCTATTTATTTTTCTTCTTTTCCTCTTTATTTTTCTTCTTTTCCTCTTTATTTTTCCTTTCTCTTTCCTTTCTCTTTCCTTTCTCTTTCCTTTCTCTTTCCTTTCTCTTTCCTTTCTCTTTCCTCTCCCTCCCTCTCCCACTCTTTCTGTCTTTCCCCCCTCTCTCTTTCCCCTCTCCCTCTCCCCCCTTTTCACCCTCTCTTTCCACTTTCTCTTTCCCTCTATCTATCTCTCCTTCACTCTTCCATGTTCTCTTTCTCTTCATAATTATAATCTCCCCCTCTCTACATGAATCTCTTCCTCTCTAGATCTCTCTCTCTCTCTCTCTCTCTCTCTCCCTCCCTCTCTCTCTCTCTCCCCCTCTCGTAATTACGACCCTCTCTCTTTAATATACTCGCTACACCAGTTCCACACTTGCCTGCTAAAGATAAAAGCTCATTAGCATTTAACGAACCTTCTCCTCGTTGAGGAGGAAGCCTAGGCTAGGGAGTAATTAATTAGCCCTAGGGTATTTAATGCCTCCATGATTGCTACCATATTACCCAGGGATTTTTTTTTGATTGGCTTCATATCGTTATAAAAAATGCTCTTATTTTATCTCTCTTTCGTTTTCCTGTCTGCTTTTAATTCATAGAACTATGTTTGAGCTGCAAAATATTAAATGATTTAAGATATTATTTCTGAGTTAAATTTAATCAAAATCCACAAGATACTTGCATTGATTGACTTTATCTTATCCTAAAAACACCCTTTTCTCATAGCTTTCTTTCGTTTTCCCTTGTGCTTTTTATTTGCAGAAATATATATTTGACTTGTAGTTTACTAAATGAATGGATTATTATTCAACATTTAAGAAGACAACATAATATTCCAAATACATTAAGGATGCAAATGCAGAATGAATATTTGTTCTGAAATTGAAACTAGGACTTGGTAAAATGTTTTCCTACAATGTTTTTTGCTTTGTATTGTGTTGGGGTGCAGCAACAAAAAAGTAATTTAACTTGACAATAAGGTTTCACCACTTTTCACCTCCATATGACTTTGCTTGAAATTCTTCAAAATATTTCCCCAACATTTTAAATGGATCTACTTTTTGTTCTAAATGCTGTACAAAGTTTAACATGGGAGCAACTTTAGGAAAAAAAAATTCACTTGAAAGGCAACATATTGCTTTTATGCCACTCCAAATTTTCCACATGTTAAAACACGATTATAGTGCTATTTTTGTACTGTTATGTGATGGAGACAAATTTCGATTGTGATTGAATGATAGTTTATTATTCTTTTGAATGCTTTGTTTGGTTGAGACTTGAATGGTGCGAAAGAATTTTCTTTTTTTTGTATCAAATAATTTCGGCTGAAATGTATTTTGTTCAGATTTTGTTGGATAATGGTTTTGTATTCTGGTTGTTTGTTTTTAATTTAGGTTCTTTATCAACTTGGGACAACAAAACCAACTCAGTTATTTCCATAAAGAAACTTCTTTTATTTGGCATTTGACAAATCATTCTGATATCAATTTCTCTCTCTTATTCAATTATATTTTATCTGTCTGCTTATAAATTACAACTTGGAATCTATCCAATTCTATTCAATAATGGTCATAATATCATATAGATTTTATGATTTAACCACTTATGTGTTTCTCTTCAGGTTGTTATTATGGATTCACCGCGACCCAGTTTTTCCCAAATGTGGGTATTATTTTAAAGCTGAGGCATTCTGGTATTAATGACATTGGCATACACGGTGTAATTGCTTTGTAATGAAGACACGTAGAGGCAAGGTCTAGTTGCAAGGGTAGTGCAGTTATAACCGCGAGCTCGCTGTTCGATGTTGGTTTTCCGATAATGAGCGTGACCTTTCTGTCCCGGTGCCTGGATGACTGTTTTATTAAATTGTGAAAAACATGCTAATATATCGCAAGGATCCTACAGCATTGACTTGTAATATTGTGTGGCTATAGCAAAACTGCATGCATGAACTCTATGTGCGGTATGTATGTACAGGGTACAATGTAGCTGAGATATTCACTTCTGGACCAGAGATGAAATTAATTAATATTTTCATTCTTTATATTTAAATCCATTTTTTTTATTACAAGGAATAATTCATGATACGTATGATTCGTAAACGACCTGAAGGGTAAGGGTTTAATCAAAAAGCTGTCATATATTTATTGCTAAAAATGTCTTTTTTTGTTGTTACAGTAAACACACACTATAAACAATCTTGTAACAAAATCAAAGTTGATGGCATTGTCCCATGCTCTCTATCCATGATGTAATACCAACAATAACAACAGCATCACCCATGATATTTATATAGCTTTTTACAATGTCAGGATCATTTTCTTTCCCCAACCAAATTGTGTGAGAAGTCTAATCTCACAGACTATTGCATGACTACATAATGAGTGGCATTGGAGAGTAAATGACTTTGTTTTTGAGTTGTAGGTCACTGCACTTTGATTGAACCCTGTGTAAAGGATATATTATTCATACTGTGATGTGATGAATTACCAAATATATCGTCGCTGTTTTCACGAAGTGACGGTAGTGAAAAAAAATTGCATTCACTTTGCGTTACGATTTTCCTCACTACCGTCACTTTGTGAAAACAGGGACGATATATATTTTCAAGGTGAGAAATATAATTTAATCAGAAATATCATTGTATATATATTTTGAAGCTACATTGAACTGCATAGTTATGATATTAGTTATTCTGCCTCGGTTTGTGCCTCGGGATATCCATAAACTACAAAAAAGAAAAAAAGGGACACTGTTTCATGATCTAATTTCATCAAGGAACTCATCTGTGAAATTAAATACCGATAAAGGAATTGCTTTTTACAAGAGATACATGTACATTGTACCTGCTATAAGTGCAAATCTAAAACAATTACAAAAGTGTGCAGTTTAATTTTTTTTTTAAAGCAGGCAGCAATAATGGGAAAGGGAAGTAGCCCCGCCAACAAAAATTCACAAAAGACAAAGAACTTACAAGATAGGAACATTTTAAGCATGGTACATGTATGTTAACATTGTCAGTTTTACACTGACAATAAAACCCATTACAAAAATGGCCTGAATATATGCCAATTGGGGCAACTTTTTTCACACATTTCTAAGGGAGGCAAGTCACCAATTTTATTTCCCAATTCTTTTAAAACAAGAAGAAAGAGATTTTTATGTTTCGCCAGTGACTCTAAACAAGTGCTTGAACAAGTGCTTGCCTCTTCAACACATGTTGTTCCTGATTTTGACGTCTACTTGTGTAATTCAAATAAGGTCAAGAATGCTTTAGAGATGGATGACCCCTAGACTGATTGAGTCACAAACCAAACATGCTCAAGCCCTCCCCCCCCCCCCCACCTCATTTTCAATTAACCATTGTTTGACATGTTTTTGACCAGGCATGAATTTTGAAATGAGAAGGCTGTGAGGATCTAGACAATATAAGTATCACCACAACAACAACAAAATATAAAAAATAAAAATTGTACACATTTTAATGGGACTGTGTAATGCATGGAAAATTCATCATGAACATATTTTATAAATTGACACAAAACAGTTTTTGTGTGCAGGAAATTTTCAAATATCAAGTAAAACCCCTCTGTCCACTCTTCATTAAAAAAAATCTACTAAAGTAGAATTCAATTTTCCATGGCCTTTTAGCTTGCCCTTCAACACAATTTGTTGCCCCGGCTTTTGACATCTACATGTACTTGTTGGATACAAACAAGGTCAAGAATGGTTTTGAGATGACCCCTAGACCTTGATAATGACTGTACTCCTGTAGACCCTAGACTGGATGAGTAACAACCCAAACATGCTTGAGCCCCTGATGGCAGTCTTATTCTTAACACTTTGTTTCCTCAGTTTGGTATTAGACCTCCTCCTCCCCCTCCTCCATCCAAAAAGCCCCCACCATTATTCTTTTTCTGTGAAACAACTATACATCATTTTACATAAGTAAATTTTTGGTCAATGTTTTGTTAGTTGTTTCGACATATTGTCATATATACTTTGCAATGAATTATCTCAATTGTCATTATCATCATAAAATTGCAGTATTGCAGTTCATGTGTCTCTTCTGCAAAAAAAGCCGTAAAAAGTAAAATGCTTTATTGGGGTTCAGGAAAATTTTCTTTAATATAAAGAGAAAATAGACACCCAGCGTGAAAATGTCAATTTTTTAATTGTCAAATGTAAGAAGGGCTCTATTGAGCAACATAAAAAAAATGTATACACAAATGCAAACTTGATACTACAATACCTTCTGAGCTGAGGAGACTACACCAATAACATGCAGTGATTATTTGTTCAACAAACACTCAAAAAGAAATTCTATTTGCTCAAGATACCAAATCAGATTTGGAGGGAAAAATCATGGAATTTCATTTTTCTCTTTATAAGTGTCAAGTTGGCAACAACTTGAAAGTTGAAGTGGTTCTAAAGATCTCGAGCAAATAGCTATTCGAGATTCAGTCCTATTTTTTACCAAATGACTTGATTAATTCTAAAATTTTGTCCACATAGTTGCAGATATGATGCAGGAAATTACAGCGATTCTTATGAAATTGAAAATGATCAAATGAACATTGGTGCTTGTTGAGAGCCTGGTTAATTACTAGTTCTAGTTGAAATACCTAAGTTTTATTTGTGAAGGAACAGGTCTGTATATAATGATATATGTATCTGTAATGTGTGCTAATTGTTACAAAATTTAAAACATGGGAGGAATAATATTAAATACAAATTACAAAGACATTAATATGCAGTTTGAATGGTTTTAACACTTAACAGCAATCTTGGCATTCGTACATGTTTTAAAAATCAGACCTGACCAAATTTTCTTTTCCTCAAATGAATTTGGAATTTAATTATGTTAGCCTCTGAAGCTAATCATGTGCCATGATTCCATGAAAATGATAGCAGCCATCATAGTCATTCCAATATACCATGTGATTGAACAATATTCAAGGAAATCCCCTTGATATGTCCAGAAACACAGGTACAGGTAAATAAACACAGCTCAGCAAGTCTGGCAAATAAATGGCTGAATGGGATCAAAAGCTTTCGTCAAGGCTTGGCCAAGGTACTGTATACCTGAGCCACAAAGGGGGGATAAAAAAATCCAATCCATTATTGGTTGCGGTATAAATAGAAATATTTTGGGATTACATTTAAGCGGTTTTACCAGCTCTATTGACACGTACAGTGTACATTATGACAGTATTACTAACTAACGGACCATGATAACACCACAATGAAAGAATTGTGGTTTCGCAGTCATCCGTCGATCTTGGGGAATAGAAATCTTTTTTAACAGAATAC
Organism: Strongylocentrotus purpuratus; assembly: GCF_000002235.5. Taxonomy (NCBI): domain Eukaryota; kingdom Metazoa; phylum Echinodermata; class Echinoidea; order Camarodonta; family Strongylocentrotidae; genus Strongylocentrotus; species Strongylocentrotus purpuratus. Next base: position 23,065,976 of record NW_022145600.1, on the reverse strand, counting down.
ATAAGATTTGAGGTCATATTTTTTTCAGAGCATTCACGTTTTGAAAATAGGCCTTCAGGTAATACTTTGGTTAGAGAAATAGATAATTAAACTAACAACTAGGCCTACAAAACACAATAATCCTTTTACTCAATTAAAAACGGGGAAAGGAAATAAACATTACTGCAAGAAAATGTATCTTGCATTATCAGCAAATCTATCTAATAGAATGCCCTGAAAAAGTAATCTGTGCCATTGGTTTTTGCTTCCATCAATATGTAAATTCTAATTCCCTTTTATACTGATTTTTGTTGCATTGTATCTACCCCCCCCCCCCTCCATCTTACAATTTGAATTATACAAATCATATTGGCAGGCTACATACTGTCAAATACTACAATTATTGAGCCTACTACTAGCTCAATGTACAGTATTTATAGAGAAGGTTGAGTTCTGGGAAGAGGTGAAAAATAATTTTGTGAGCGTTATCATTGTTATCATGGAAGTGTGGAAGAACTTCAGATAAAAAATGTTCCCTAAAAAGCATGGCTCTTCAAATGCCTTAATATTCTAAATATGGCATGTAACATCATAAAAATTAGGACAGATTTTTATGCCACATGTTTGTGTAGTCCCATACATCTTTATGTGTACAGTGCTTGTAACTTTATCAAGACTAAGCCAAATTTCTTATCATTTTGATGATTCCAGAACCTTACAGTACACACCAATACGTATATGCTAGATGATCAACCTTTTCTGATCGATTCCACACCGTTTCTTTCACAATGCAATCGCATGACCAGAACTCAACTTTATCTTTAAGTGGTTATATTGATCATCATACATTAAACAAAACCAGTGCTATGGACATTCAGATCAGATGTACTTTTATGTATTCCATGATGGATAGTAAATCTTATTCTCAAACAGGTGGATCTACAATCCTTTTACTACATGCCCATTCATAGTGACATGACAAAGAATCGGTCTTCTTTATAAGAGGTGCCCCCAAAGGTTTTGATACCTTTTAAATCCTCCCTGTGGCACCCTAATCCATCTCGTCTGCTTGCACAGAGACATTTTTAGCATCTTCTTTCTGACTGTTCCTTTTCGGTCAGGCTTTCCGTAAATTGGATGGCTTGTAAATTGGATGGCTTGTACTACAGGGATTATCTCTTTGTATGAAAGATTGGGGGACCCTGGATAGATGATGGGTATAATGTATCACCCACTATTACGTTTAAATTTTGATACAATGTATTCATGTTATGACATGTTCCGTTCCTTGGTTGTTTCAAAACAAACAGTTCATACTGTACATAAACTTAACAGATACCATGGTCTTTTTCACTCTCTTTTTAGAATTTGTTTTATTAAGTACTGTCAAATCTGGAGAAAAAATGGCCAAGGGAAACAGTAAAAGCTGTGTACCGGTATATACTGGAAGACAGGCAGTCTTTTAGTAGTTGTTGCTGAAGACAGGTTCCACTATATGACTACAAATCTAATAATCCCAACAATTTCGGTGGCTTATATCATGATTTGGATACAGCTTGAATTTTCGACTTTTCATCTTTTAATTCAGTCAATGATATTCTTGATTCTAATTAAATTTCTGATGTTTAAAAAATTCTAACATTAGAACTGATGTATTGTATTATTTAAACAAATTATTAAAAAATGATTTTCTCATTTATTTTCAGCTCTCACTTTGTCTGTCCATTTTTATTTAGGGATGGGTTTGGGGGCAGGGGATTGTGTAGCCGGTTGCATAAACAATCCCTAATTATCTGCTATACTGATCGCTTGCTTTTGAAGTGAAGAAACCACTCTGGCATCTTCCAGTCATCTTTCAAAAATTTGATATTTCTGTACCATATTGCTCAGAAATACCACTGTGAATTGTGATCCATGTTCTTGGTCGTCAATTTATACAAGTTCCAATGATCTTTTCAAAGGGCAAATACATGTATATACCTGTTGATGTGTGATGGGATGATCTTTAGGTGGGAAGCACTGACAAACATTCCTGACTTTGACGACTTTCATTGTTTACCAGACATGACTTCATGATCTGCCGTGCTTGGCAATGGTTGCCCATCTAGCTGTGTACACAGTGCTCAGCCAACAAAGCGTGCTTTTAAAAAAATGTATTGGAAAATACTGAAGAACTGTCACTTTGTGAGGAATTCGCACACAAATATTTTTCCTGCTTGTCAATAATTTAGGTGTGAGAAAGTATTTGATGATCAGGAAACGTCCATCTTGGTCAAACTTGTTTTTCAAACTCTTTTTGATTATTATTGACTAAACAAGAAACATTGCTCTTGTCCATCAGTGTCTTCCAAAGATGCAAAGAAAATCATAATAAAGCTAGTGACATTTGTTAATCTAATAATCCTTTTCTTGTTATTTCATATAATGAATGTGATGTTAGAGATTAAAGAGTCCCTATTTGTCTCAGGTTATTGTATGATATTTATGTCATCATCATCAATTGTATTAAAGGGAAGTATAACAAGTATTCTAGTTTTTTTGTCAAGTTGAACTTTTTGAAACTTTTGTTATTCCTCTTGATAAATGAAAGAACTGCATAAATCCACAAATATTCAATGTTACATAGTTGATTTCATACATCATATGTAACTCATATCTGTCCCATGAAAAAAAAAGTTTTCCTACAATGAATAAAAAAAACTTATCATCCTTTTTTTTCTTTCTTCTCTTCAGAGACACCATTGATCGATGGCTGCGGTGAGTGTTGAGTATGGCAGCGTGTGAGATGGTCACAACCTCCTCCTCCTCATCGTACGGTCTCCACCAAGCCTCTCTCATCCACATCCCCCCATCATCGGCCGACCAATCACCTACCACCTACCTCAGCTGCAATGGCACCATGGGCAGCACCAGCAGTCTTCTGGCAGACAGCGGTTACCGTGGCTACAGCGACACCACCACCAACAGCAACAGTTCCGTCTTCGAGGAGCCCTCTGCCCCCAACGACGACACCGAGTCGATAGGTCCCCCCAAGCTCACCCCGATTAGTGGAAAGCTGGAAAAGGTGAAAGACCTAGCTGTGATTGACAGACAGCTGTGCAGTTGTGTTCTCACACAGCTGATATTGTTTGGAGATTTATCCTCAGGATATGGTTCATCTGTTGAAAGCTAGAAGGGCGATGGCTCATATACTTTAATACAGAGCTAACGCCCTTATGCCTCTCAACGTATGAATTGTAGTAAACACATTTCTTAAATGTAGAAACAATAATGTGAAGTACCCTCAATATTACAATCAATATCAAAAGCCTTTGGCTTTCCTAGCTGTCTCCGCATTCATATGACATTTCTGTTTTTGTTGTATTCTATTGTAAATGTTTCTCTTTAACTTGTACGCTATGTTACAAATAAAGCATCAATAATGCTTCTTTGAAAAAGAAAATCTTAGTGTTTGAGTCATCAACAAAAACCAAAAATAATAATTAAAATTATTATATGTGTATATATATATTGCCTTATCAATACATACAAGTAGATCAAATCCTGTTTTCCTTGTCGATGTAGATCTTTAAGTTCCTTGACATTACATTCGTCAAAATGCAATGGATTGAACTATATGTATCAGGAGATGTTAAGTCAGTAAAGGGCGGTATGACCTATTTAAGGTTAGTATGCACAGCTGTGTACTTTTAATGTGGTCAAGTCGCAAGGACATTGTATCATGCTTGCACCTATGTGCCTCTCCTTTCAAAGTACATAGGCCTGTCTTCATCAGCTCGAGATTGCAATTAGCGGGATATTTGGTCTAGATAGCCCAAGATATCTTGGGCTAGTTTGCCAAATATCCCGCTTTTTGTCCGTTGCGTCTGCACCAGCCCGAAGATTTCGCACTATGCGCGAACGCTGAGCAAAATATCTCGAGCTAATTTCTCGAGCTTGAGTTTCAAGTTTTGAGGTCGAGTTTTGAGCTGATGAAGACGCGATTTGTAACTGCGGGATTATTCCCCAAATCAGAAATAGCGGGCTATTTGGCAATCTCGAGCTGATGAGGAAATGCCTAATGAGAACTCACATTTGCTAAATCTTTGTGAATTGCTTTCCTTCATACAATACTGTATCCCACTTCATGCAGATGCAAAGACATGAAGCTTTCGGTATTGAAAGATATGAATCACAAATTTAATATGACATGCACTTTATCTGTCAAAAATGTACAATAGTCAGTAAGATAATAAAACAAGTTAACCAACAAACACATGTAAGATTTCTTTCCAGACTTTTAAAGCCCGTCTGTACTAGTTTGGCCTGGAGAGATAAGACCACCCAGCGTGGTCACTGACAGGTGGTTATCTCATCAACTCAGCTCACAATTAACAAAGGAAAAAGTGGATCATGGCTGACCAAGGGGCACCGCTTAGGCATTGTTTTCTGTATAGAGGGAGCAAGTAGCTACAAGTAGTACAATGGAGCTTCAATATAGCACTTCCATTTATTATTTCAATTCTTATTTCTCCCAATTCAGACAAAAGAAAAGAAGCTGATCAGACCCATTGCTGTCAGGTTTGCATCTCCAAACACGTCTCCCACGGAGACATACAAGCAGAGCTCCTCCCAGTCTCCTTCTCTATCGGACACCATGGCAACATACTCCCATCCCCCTGATATCCTGATGACCAACAACAATCATGGATTCTCGGCCGGGAAACACTTCGGGAAACCGCCCACCAAGACCATGTCTCTTCAGGACATCACGCCGATGCAGCAGCCGTACCGCATGAATGTGCACCACAACAACCATGGTACCACCAACGGCCACCACCACCACCAGTCGACGCTCCCACACAAGGGGGACGCCGCCCAGCGCTCCGCCCTGCACCAGAAACTCCAGCAGGCACAATCTCTGAACTTTCTCAACCGCGGTGGCTGGGCGAACATCCACCACGGCGGGACGGTCGTCCCCGGGAAGATCGGCAACGCAGGACGCCACCGCAGTCATAGTCATTCCATGTACCCGGGTGATGGACAGCGCCCTCTACAGGCCACGCATGGGCAGGATACCAAGCAGCACAGCCCCCATCCTCACCTGGCATCTCCGAGAACCAACGGGGAGGAACATGTCTACGCTCCAGTCTCGGTTTCGTCTGTACCTGAGGAATCTGATCTAGCAGAAGAGAACAGGATCCTGAGAAATAAAGTGCAGGTAAAGTTTTAACCATGTAGACAATGCCCACAATATCTTTACAAAGACTCATTATTTTGTAGAAGAACTTTTGGCTTGTATCATAAACTGTACATTATTGCAGAAATTCTTAATGCAGTCACACTATCATCATCACTTCAAGACATATTTACTTATTTCTTCATCAACTCCCCAATCTACTGTCAAGTCTCAAACAGATTTTAATTGAATGCAAGAACATAACTCAACATTAACCTTATCACAGGGGTCTGGATTGATATTTTAAGGTCTGTGTTCAAGTTTAAATATAGAAATTTGAGGGCTTTATGCACTTGTCCCCTGTTATTATTAAGTCATGCCTAAAAAGTTTGGAAACATTAAGAACTGGCATTCCCTTTTCCTTTTTTAAGAACCATACAATATAATATTAACCCTTGGAAGTATTAGGTATAAAAAGGGCAATTAAATCCACACTTTTCTTAGAAATATCCTTACATTTACTTTTTTAACAGTCATACCATCAGTCAATCATCACTTTTCACTTCTCTGAACCGATGTTAGACCATGTGTTCACTGCAGATAGCCCTTGAACAATAATACCTCTCACTGAAACCTTATATCCCACTCGATACAAATCACCATTATAAATACATCAGACCTTCAAACGCCATTATGCAATCCTTGGAACAATCAAATGATCCGTGCTCATCTGATTCGAGAGTCGGTAAGTCAGTCGATTATTTATAACGGTATGACTAATAGACTTGTATAGACTCACAGAGGACATGCTGAATGTCTCCAATGGCCTTTCGTGAAAGATCTTCAACTAAGACGGGCAGGAAACAGAGGCCCAAGACATTTGCAACCAAAGACAATTAAAGATTCATTTTTTGTTGACACTTGAGGAAAGCAAATTTACAGTCAGCAAGCATTAGTAGCCTCTACCCTCACTTCCTTTGGAAACTATATTCTTTGTATTATCTACAAGATTTCAACCATGTTACCAGTCCAGGATGAAAAGGTGAATTTGATAAATATTTTTGTGACTCAATCTCTTACGGTAGTATAATTTGTTTACGTCAATTTTCAGCGAGAAAAAAAAAAGACAGAAAGCATGAAAGAAACATAGCCAGTGTGATAATCAGTTCTTATTGTTAGGTTTCATCCCCGTTGTCAAAGAATTTTTGATAATCCAATCATGTACTTCGATCATTAAAGGTAAAGACCAGTAATGGTCATGCGATTGCATTGTGAAAGAAACGTTGTGGAATCGATCAGAAAAGGTTGATCATCTAGCATCTAGCATCTGCAAGGTTCTGGAATCATCAAAATGATAAGAAATTTGGCCCATTCTTCGTAAAGTTACAAGCACTATACACAGAAAGATGTATATGGGACTACCCTATCTCTCTCACACGACCATGAGAGAAATAAATTTACCAAATATATGAATTAGTAGGCGGTTTCCCGGCAAATTTTTTATCATCATGTATTAGTCAAAACATATTCTTTCACATGATTGGTAATGAGAGCTTCCATTTCATTTTTTGAAATTGGGGCGTTACCAATACTGGTCTTTACCTTTAAAGTGAACCGAAAATTCAGCCCTCTGCCAATTAAAAAAAAGGAGCTCTTATTAAACAACTGTTAACAACTATGTTGGCATCAACACATGTGCAATTATATCTGTGGATAATTTTTTTCATAGGTAGGATTAAAAACTCATTACGTTAACTGTACGTTTCCATAGAAACAACTTCACAGGCATCACTCAACATAAAAGCATTCATTATCCTAATTAACAGCCTACAGGAAGTAGACAACAAGTCAAAGCCATACAGTGTACATCCATTATCTTATTTTATAATTGGAATAGTGCATTTTATTTTGGCTTGTGTACTGGTACATCATAATTTCAATACTTGTATCTCATCTTTGCTTAAATGGAGATAGAATCATCATTCAACTAATAGAATTTTGTGTCTTCTGTTGTTGATTTCCTTATAGAGCAAGCATGATCAGGTTAGTTGTGTGATTTTTATTTCAATTTGTTGTGCTCTTGCCGTAATAATTCACCGCTTCACGATCACATTAAATTTGTATATTTTTCATCATTTGGACTGTTTTCACAGCTTCTGAGCATGCACATCACATACATACAGTGTACATGTACACAAGGGTGCTATGGTCACCTGCTATGTTACTACATGGCAAGCTCATCATTATAAGCCTGTTCAGAAATATAATCTGTGCACGAACAAAGAAAATTTTTCTTTTTGTGCCCGATTGAAAAATCAACGGTGGAAAATGTTGCTAAAATTAAGTGCTCATTAAGTTATTTTATGATAATTCTTTTAAACACTGGTGGCGTTTGAAAAGGGGAAGGATAACTCTTATACCTTTGTCACACCAACAAGACCTACACCAGGCCGACTACAGACCGAACAAACTAGCTGCAATGGCCAAGAATTTGTCTGTTTGGAGTCAGTTTTGAGTTGGTTTTGGTGGGGTGACTGATATTATGAAGCACCTCCATCACTCTGTTAGTGATCCTTCTGACATGTTAAAATGCACAAAATAGGACCTCTCTATTTTGAAAAGATTTGCATAGGTTTGTGGCCATTGTACCATGCTCTGTTTACATTATGGTATTATGAAGCACCTCTATCAATTTGTAAGTGATTCTTCTAAATGTTAAAATGCATAAATTAAGTAGGACATCTTTGTGTGTAAAAGGTTTGTGCATGTTTGGTGCCATTTTCCCTTGAGGTAACAAGAAACTGGTCTATTTACCATGTTCATATTCAAACAGTTTTTGATCAACTATCAAGTACTTGTAAAATTGGAATGTTCAATTGAATCTTCCATTTTATTGGAAATTAGTAACGGTATTCTTTTAATGACAAAATCAAATCGTAATTCTACCAAATGTTCATGATTGCCAATAAATAAACAAACAATTAAAAACTGCTGAACAGTTCTTGGAAAATATGTACAATAGCATAGCAATGAGCAAAGGAAGATACAGGACATAGTTTGTCCAAACTGAAACACAACACACTTGCTCGTATACAAAAATATGAAGATTTTATTTGTGTTGCTTCCATTTCTGCACAACTATTGTTTGCCAATTTTTTTTTTTTTTTTCATTTTCTCTCTCGCACATGGGGTACAGCGATTATTGGATTTTTTGCACATTTGTCTTGGAATGGTTTCTGCTGTTTGGTGCATTTTGAAAATTTATGATTTATGCCTTAGGAGCACCTTTTTTTCTGTGGTTTTTTAATTGTTTTGTTGTGCTGTGTATTGCTTACAAAATTTTGCAATGTCTTTGCATCAATTTTCTATCAATTTTCTATCATTTTATTTTTGAAATTCTATTTTGTTGTTGCAAGGCCATACAAGAATATACAACAAAAAAATTAAAAAAATTGTGCTATGAATTGTAGTTCAAAATGTGAATATTCACTGTTATCCTTTACTCTAAATGTGTCATGCAGCATCAAAAATTGCATTCTTAAAAGCAGGAAATGCGTTGAAAGAAAGAGAAGTGCCTCAAATATGTAATAAAAAGAGAATACATTGTACATCACAAATCAGATTTTACTGTTGGATGCTCAAATCTTTCAGCAAAAATTGCAAATTAATTTTGAAGATCAATAATGTATACATGTCTATTCACTGGCATTAACAATAAAATAAATACTCTCATAAATTACATGACCACATGGGCCTCAAAATTGTTATTGAAGACCTCCCCCCCCCCAAAAAAAACGAAAAAAACAACAACCAACAACCAAAATTTGAATATGTGGCAATGCATACTGGTACTGATCTAGACCTTAGAATTTGAAATCTGGATTCCTAGTAAAAAAAATAGTTATAGCCTGATTAAACTATACTTTTGGATAGCGATGATAAGACCTCAAGTGATAATTTTTAAATGTCAGAAAGTGGGGTCGCTAAGTATCAATCTGGAGGTTAATGATCATAGCATTTTTCATTTATCAACGCCCCATGGTGACATTTTGTATCATCATCATGATCATAATTAATGCTTGCCACATTGCTGCTGGCAGCTGTCAGCATTATCACCTCAAGTAACTCTGCTGTTCCTTCCCTACAAGACCCCACCGAGTTTGGCTCTCTGTCTCTCTGACTCGCGAAGCACTGCAGACCTATATCCTCTCTAATGTTTTGCCTATTTGTAGCTCGGGTGGTAGTGCGGGTGGTAGTGCAGTTGTTTCATACCTTGTGCAAAGTAAAAGAGGGGAGTGTCATAGCATTTTTGATGCACTGTTTGGTCTTTGGTACTTAGTTGTAGGCTGCAACTTGGTTTTGTGATCAGCAAAGAGGTATTTTAATTTTATTTGTGATTAATGTATTTATATTTTGTTTTGTTTCTATTCCACTTCTCTCCCGCTTTCTGTCTTTGTAAACATTTTCTCCCTTGTTTCCCCTCTTTCATTTCTTTGTGCCTCATCTTTATCTACCATCCTTCCTTTACCTGATAATCTTTCTTTTCTCTTCTCTGCATTCTCCTTCACATAAGCTGTCCTTTTCTCTGTGTCTGGCTGTTTTTCTGTCATTCTGCCATGTATCTATTATATATTCCCTCTCTGTCCCACCTTTTCTTTCTTTTCCTCTTTTGTATCCTTCTTTATCTTTGCCCTTTCTGTTTTTCTGCTTTCTCTCTCCCCCTCTCCCTCTCTCTTACTCTTCTTCTTTCCTGTCTGTATACTTATTTTGTGTTTGTTTTGTTTCTCTACCCCTCTATCCTCCCCTCTATCATCCCCTCTTTCTTCTCCTTCAATCTGTACATAAAAGTGTCGTGTTCGACTTCACTTGAATTCAAAGGTCGTAGTTCGATCCCCGATAAAGCACTAACGTCCTTTGGCAAGGCATAGATCTTCATTTGCCACACTCAAACCCAGGTGATGTAAATGGGTACCTGGCAGGAATTAATTCCTTGAAGTGCTAGAGCGCCGTAATAGCAGCACAGCTAAAGGCGGGGTAATAATCTCCAAGTTTGGAAGCACTTAGTGATTGTAATAAGCGCTATATAAAAACTGAGTATTATTGTTATTATCATTATCCTCCCAGGACATGAAGCACCAGCTGGTGACGATGAGGGACACGATGGAGGTCAACGAGCAGACCATCTTTCAGGTCCAGGATGAGAAACGGAGGGACTACGAGGGCCGCATCAATCGGCTCCAGACCCAGCTTCAGCAGGACAAGGAGTCTTCGCTCTCCCAGCAGAGGTCTCAACAACAAGAGGTAAGAGAAGGATTCTAGAACATGTGCTCCAAGGACAAATTGCTCGCTGGTAAATTCCCTACACTAGTACAGTCAAACCTGTCTATAGTGACCACCCAAGGGAAAAACAAAAAGTGGTCTTTGTAGACAGGTTCCTTTAGTACATGTTTCAATGAGAAACCATTTTCAAGGGAAACAAAAAATGTGGTCTTTGTAGACAGGCAGTCACTAAAGCAGGTTCGACTGTAATAACAATGGCTGTTTTTATAAAGTGTCTAGCTTTCATTAATTGACCAAAGCACTCACAGTATTATTAATACCTCAATCATTGGATCCAGTTACAAATATGAAATACAGTGCACACTATCCACTCCCCTAGGAAGCATTCTAGCCAGTAGTCTTTGTACAGGAGCTCACATACATCCCCTCACAGTGACGCTCGCATCCTATCAGGTACCTATTCAACACCCGGGTGGAGACAAACAGTGTAGATGAAATGCCTTTCCTAAAGACATACACTAAGTGCTACGCTGGGGCTCGAACCCTCAACCTTGACATTACCAGGGGAGTCTTTCACAAAGACTAAGATCGACTTAAGTTGGACTTAACTATGGCAGGCCATTCATGCCAGTGTTTGCTCTCACCATTTACCGGCAATGGTCTTTCAAGGGACGTACAAATCATGGTCACACATCTATTTAATTCATCTTATTTGTTATCTAAAGATAATAATTGAGAGACCAATGGTGAGAGCAACCAGTGGCACGAATGGCCTGTCATATTTAAGTCTAACTTAAAGTCGATCTTAGGATTTGTGAAACACTCCCCAGTTACGTGATTAAACCACCCATAACTACCACAGCACTGTCTGAATCCCCACCATTAACCCTGGACCCAGAGCTAAACTAAACCCTAAACCTAACATCAAACCCAATCATGACTTTAGGCCTAACCCTTAACATGTATCTTCGACTGTGTAAAGCATGGAGAAACTTTTGCTGGAGCATTTATTGTATCACTGACAAAACTCTGAAACCACAGTCACAGAGACTTGGCTGTTCATATCGATGCATTTAGTGATAAGCTTGCGTAATTTCTCATTAGGAACTCTATGACCCCTTTCCTTATTGGTTATTAAACCCAATTTCCATCGAAATTGGATTATTTAATATTTGCCGTAAGTTGTCACCTCACGTGTATGTTTAGAAGGTTCCGTAGCCTGTCAGGGCTAATAGAGTTAGAAGGAATATTCTAGTCATACTTTGCCCATAGGGCAGGTCCAAGCTATTGTCCCCTCTGGGGGTCAAATTTCATCTTTATATATATTTAATAAACTATACCTCATTTTAAAGCTGAAACTATGAATTTTATGAATCTGATAAAAAAAATTAAAAATTATCAAAATACGAAGAGTGCCAAGGTCACGACCTTCGATTTTTATTAATTAGCGTGACGTACGGGACATTACAATTTTATTTTTGTATCTCGTTTGAATTATTTGTTTAAAATTAAATATCTCAGGAATTGTAGACCATCGTGCTAGAAAATAGGAAAAAAATATAAAAACTTTCAAAATTAATTAATTATGCAAATGAGGTAGGTTCCAAAGTGTGATGTCCCGTACGTCACAATTTGATCATAATTTGTTTAATTTTAATTATGAAAATAATTTTTTTTTTAAAGATATTCTAGGAAGTTCTAATTTAGATGAATACCTAACAAAAAATAGATTTAACAAAAATTACAAAAATTCTGTGTTGATTACATAATCAAATTAAGAAATGTGACGTACGGGACAAGTGTGTGACGTACGGGACAACCCCATATAAAACCAATGCAAGGTGTGAAAAAAGAAATGACCAAAAGGAGAATATATACTGTGTTAGGAAACTTGTTGTATACAGGGATATATGAACATTCCAACTGAGTCCCTTCTAGGAATTTACTTGTTTGTACTGAATTTGATGTAATTAGTCTTCAAGCCAGACCCCTGGTATTGTCAACTTTGGTATTTTGCCAGTTGATGTCCCCAACATAGGCAGAATGCTAAATATTTAAATCATAATAGTGTACTAGTTCCTGGAATGAGTCTAATGAAATTATATGGTAGTAGATGCACCAGAAGCTGGCTTTTACAATTCATAGATGCTGCAGGTAAGAATCTTACCACATGTACAGATCTTCATGTGAGGTTTTTTTGATATTCTATTTAAATGTCATATGATGGTAAAGGATTACAGCATACACTATTACACTGTACATGTTATGGAGCCAGCTTGGGAATTTTGATCTCCTAAAAACTAAATCATAACTTTTAAGGAAGGATCATAGCCTTTTTGAGTATTTCACACTCTCACCCATTTAAGATTTTTATCACTTTTACACCCATGCAATTTTGTTGATTTTGCTTTAATCTTTTGAATTGTGGAAAAGGTCACACAAACCTTTAGGGTTTTAATTTCTTATATCTGGTGGTGTTAATAAGATGTCTTTAATCAATACAAATACATTCAAGATCTATATTTTTGTATCCATCTTTCACAAACATGTAGGCTACATTAATGTACATCAAAATTCTTGAATATATGACAGCAACATATACATGTTCTAATCTGTGATAAAAGGATTTAAAAAAGACAATATGTTCAGCATTATCTTTTAATTCCTTCAAAATTCTATGATTTTACTATCAAGTAATTCAAACAAGCTATGAAGAAAAGACTTCATATTTTTAATGTATCTTTGTTCACAAACATTTCAGAGCATAAGAAATGTTCTTTGACAAAATATGATGTGCCGAGTGTGCCCCTGCGTTTCAAACAAGTTTAAATAAAAGTTTCAAGTTCAAGTTCATCTTCTTCATTAATTATTATTTAAAAACATTTTGCAATGTTAAATGAAATGGATAAAAGAAATGAGAAAAGAAGCATGACTGCACATGATAAATGGGTAAATGGAATAAAAAAGGTAATATAGTGTGTATGAATATATTAAATCAATTTGTTTTATTTGTTAAATTAATATTTGTATTGATTTACCCCATAAATTAACACAGAGGATATTAAGTGATGGTCAGAGGATCTAATTGGGTTCTAAAACATTCTAAATGTCACTGATTTAAGTTAAAATTGTTCACATTTAACAAATTTTGACGAAAATTCTTCATTTCAATGCATTTTCCCATAGGGAAAAGTTGCCCCGTACGTCACGTGTCCCGTACGTCACATACACACATTTATGTTTTGGTATATTACATAACAACGAAAGGTCAGAAAAATATGGTAATAGTTGTGATTAATGCTTGATTCCATAATGAATTAAGATATCATTACCATAAATCTCATAACTTATTAAATTCAGAGAACTTTTATGATGAACTTATTTTTGAAAAAGTCAGAAATTCTCTGGTCCCGTACGTCACGCAGCACATTAATTACATTAAAAATTAATTTATGAATTGGTCAGAACTAAAGCTTTCCACAAATGAACTAGCCCATAATAGCCACAGACTCATACCAAAAGATAGCCATATAAATAATGTCATCCATTGTTATTTCTAGTTTAAAGTCTCTGAATGTCCCGTACGTCACAAAGCAAATAGCTTGGACCTGCCCCATAGATGAACTCTTTTTGGTGCTTCTTTTCGGGTATAACTATAGGTATTCTAAATAGCCCAACATTTTTGTGTCTTGATGGTATCTAATATCTTTCATTTAAAAGAACGGACTGTCTCGCTTCTTGAAGTTGAAAAAATGGTTCATGAATTGTGAAATAAGTCATGAATATGGTCTATTAAATCACTGGTATTGGAAGCTTTTCTCATGAAATTCTAACTTTTGATCAAATTCGAATTTGTATAGCCCTGAATTACCTTTTGTTATCATAAACCTAGAAGATTCTACATGTATCTGACCCATTGAAAGGCATTTTCTAACGTTTTAAATACAAGGGATTGTTGACTTTGTTGACAAGTTTTCTGTCAAAAAATAAGGCTAAAAAATATCTTTCAGCTCCATTTCAAGATGATACTTTAAAAAAAAATGTTATAAAGAAAGGTTAGACTAAAAATATATATACCGGTGTACTCCCTTCATATCAAACCCAAATGTATTAACGTTTCATACGCAGTGTTCTCCCAGATAGTGCTCACATATTAACCTGTTGACTACCAAACTCCTGTATTCCCCTATGCTTCATACACTAACCACCGACTCCCCACAGGCAATGGTTTAACCGCTTTTCATGATGACAATTCATTAATCACCTCATACATTGCATGCTTTCTCAGAGCTTGTGAGGTGACACGTGGGCTCATAATTAGCTGTAATAGCTTCCTGCTCCTGTAAGGAAGCAAGGATAGGTGGATAGAGAATTGCATAAGGTTGGGACATGGGCAGGAAATAGCATTAATGCTCTAATTACGGTCACAGAGGTTAGAGACCTGTAGTGTCATATCGCTTATGACCTGAAATGCCTGAGGACTTAATTGAAAATGTCAGAGTGTTTTAAAATGATATAGTATTTGAATGATGGTGTCAGGTAATTATACATGTATTTTATTGACTTTAAGGGTACTATTCCTTTTATTCATCAATCAAGTAGATATACATACACTGTATATTAACAAATTGAAGGCAAAATGATCTTTTAAGGCACTAAATGTTACTTCTTATTTTGCTTTAAAATTCCCAATATGTTATGAAATTCATTAAACATTTCAGAACTATTATGAATACTCAGGCTAATGTCCTTCTGCTAGGCATGTAATGACTTATTTGAATTTTGAATGAATATCACTTCTTATTATTGTTGGACTGCAACATGTTCTGATTTAATGACATATTCTAGATTCATTTTGAGTGATGAAACGAAAATATTAATTTTCTTATTCTATTTGATATACTCTACAGATTTACCGGCTAGAGCAGGACAGGAAACAGGTGAAGCAGCGACTTGAAGGCCTGCAGAAGGAGCTATCAAGACTCAAAGACAATGGCAAGAAGGTGGACGAACAACAGTCAGTATTAGCTGAAAGCCAGCAAGAAATCACCAACAAACGATACGAGATCAAGCGTCTCGAGGAAGGTGTGAAGCGCTCCAAAGAAGAACTCCAATACGAGAAGGAGAACGTGAAGAGATTGCAAATCGAGTTGGATAAGACAAGGTTGCAAGTGACAAAGAGGACCAATGGTAGCCAGCAGCAGTTGTTGAGTAAGAAGGAAGCAGAGTTGTCACAGGTGAAGGCTGATGTCAAGAAAACAATGGACCAAAGAGACAGCTTGATGCTGAGGGTGAAGAATCAGGGAGATGAGATTGATAGGTTGGGGGCGCTTGTCAAAACTAGAGAGCAGGAACTTGCCCAGGAGAGATGCGAGGTGGCGTATTTGAAAGAGGTCAATGAGAGGTTGACCTCTGCGCTCAAAGAGAAGGAAGAGAAAGTTGAAAAAACAAAAGTAAGCAAGGAGGGGAGTGCTCCCAATTCTAAAAAAGTGGATGTGATTCAGCTAGAGCTTGGTAGGACAGTGGAAAAATTGCAGCAGCTGCAGACCGAGAAAGACATGGAGTCTACTCGGCTGCAGAAGAGAATCTCAGAGAAAGATGCAGACATAAAGAGACTTCAGGGGAGGTTACGAGAGCGCGGGAAGGGGAGTGAGCGTAACGGTGTTGATCAAAAGACTAACCCTGCCCAGAGACGCCTCGAGCAGGATAGATTAGAATTGCAGGCAAAGTTAGCGAAGCGAGAGCAGGAGCTCAAACAAGCGAGGCAACAAGTATTGATGCTGCAGACACAGGAGCGTAACACCGGTCCGGCACTCTCGAACTCTATCCTTCAAAAGAAGGAAGCGGAGCTGAAAGCCTGCCAGGAGAAACTCCACCAACGACATGCAGAGATCACCTACATCAGGGAAAAACTTGGTGAGCGTGATGCAGAAACGACCGCCTTGAAAGTGAAACTCGACAGGGTGCATAGACAAATCCCTGAGAATGGACGAAGGTCAGGCTCCTTGGACCGGGAACTGTCTGGGACACGAGCAGCCAAACAGCAGCTTGAATCGCACGTCAAGTCCCTGAAGGAAGAGAACGCCCGTCTCAAGGACAAACTAAGTCGGGTGGCTGTTGGGGTGAGGACACTCTCCGAGAGCCATCTGAACCTTGCAAAGCTATCCATGGTGCCCTCGGTGCCGGACAAACCAAAGTTTGAGCGTACCGACCCCAAGGTCATAGGTCAACTCCAGAAAGAGGTCACTAACCTCAAGCAGGAGATATCGTGTTTGAATGAAGACAAGGAGAAGCAAACTGCAGAGTTTCGCCAGGAGCATGGCATCTGGCAGGAGGAGAAGCACCGGGTCATCGCCTACCAGAAGCAGCTCCAGCTCAACTATGTGCAGATGTGTCAGAAGAATAAGAAGCTGGAACAAGAGGTCCAGCAACTGACCAAAGAATTAGACAATGAAGAAGTCATACAGTGTTGATGATAAACTCTTTCAGTCTTGGCAGGGGTCACTATGTAGACTGTCATTGACCTATACCCAGTACATGCCTCCAACTAGATGATTTGTTGACTGTTCAAAGGTCACATGTTTATGAACTTAATTTTCTCTACAGGGATCATTTCATAGAGAGTCGTCATTCAATGAGGTTACCAAGACATGCCTGTAGAAAAATATTGATGCTTGTTGAAATGTCTAATGTATGATATCAGAAAAATAAGATAAAACAGAATTGCGAAAGTTTGAAATAAGAAGGTTATGAATGTTTGAAATATAGAAATACTAAGTCTATGCGAATCTCAAATTGGCAGTTCAATCTGTGGATTGTGGCATAGGATGTGGATAACTTGTCCCTTCGCTGCATACAAAATTACCATTTAATCTTCTTGTAGGTGCCCTCTCCCTTGAGGCACTACTCAAAATATACTTTGGATAGCATAAAGTATAGTCCTCTAAAGAGAATTATAGACCCTCCTGAGCCGTACACTTTTAGAACAATTGAAATTCTAGTATTTTTTGTGTTTGAGCAAATGGAAAGTGGTGTAGCACTTCGTCACGATGACTTTTTGGATACAGCCAATTTGAAGAGCCCATATGTATAGAGATTACAACTTTTAAAATTCATAACTTTCTTATCTCACGTCACATTTAATTCAAAATTTTATCAGTCTGCTTTCTTTTAGAGGTAGTTGTCTACTAACGTTGGATTTCCCTTTAAAAGCAGGTTCCTTTAGTGGGCCAAAGTAGTGGGGGAAAAGGTGATGTTTGGAGGCAGGTAGTTGCTGGAGCGGTTTGACTGTGGATCTACCCATGGCAAGTCGACTGACCTGCTTCGATAGCACAGGTTTACTGGTTTGGATATTTTCTTCTAAAAAATAAAATTGTGGATTTTTTTTGTACACTGCCAAGAATGAGGTCATGATTTTGGGACCACATTACGGTTGATTTAGCCTTCAAGAAAGTCACTGCCACATACATGTATAATGTACAGCCTCATTTAAGATGCATATTTTGAGATATTTGTTTTATGCTCAAGCTGTGCATAATGACATGACAGCTACTGAAATTAAGTATGTTAAAAATACAGTTAAATACAATACCTAGTGATGCAGGCATAACTATTATTGGGAAAAAAATTCTCACATATGTGTACTCATTATTACTAGCGATATCTGAAATGTTGGAATCTCAGTTTCAAAATTTCAAAATGAAATAGATTTATGCAAGTTTCGGGTAACAAGTCTTCATGAAGTTCATAGTAAAGATTTACAAATGCAACTCATTTAACTAAACAAACAACTGCAAGAACTTTATGTATAAAGTATCATATGTATGCAAACTCTAGTTCAGTATAACTCAAAATATTTTCAAAACACAGATTTTTATAAAGTTAGAGTTTATATTGCACTGACATATTTTTCCATAGTAGTTTATTGGTGATGCAAATCATATGGGTATCTAATATTAGTCTTCCACGACAACTCAATTTTTTTTGGGGTAGGCTGATAACAATTGTGAAATTATACTATGTGCACTCTATAATGTGCACTCTGAAATCATAATGCCATACATTTATAATGACGCTAGTCTCAATAGTAACGGAAGAGAATTGATGATTACTGCTTAATGGCGTTAACATGATGTTTTGTGAGCTTCATCTTGAAATCAAGATTGTAAAATTTGATGGACAATTCTAAACAGGCAGGGTATTCTACTGACATCACTTCAGATTTATGTCCAAATTTGTATACAGCCATGCATCAACAACTGCCTGACGTGCCATGATAATGCTTGGGTACAGGAACCGGAAATCACTCTATGTATGCCTTTACCGAAAGATGGCGCTATTGAAAACTAATTACAACAATGGAAGCAATGTCTGTAAAATACCCTACCTGTAATATTAAAGAACCATTTGAAAATGATATAATTTTAACAATGATCTTCTGTACCTATGATATGATAAGTTTTTATTTTTTATCAATAAGTAGTTAAATGTATCATTGTTTCATACCTCATCATCACAGTTTAGATGGTCAAGTATTTGGTAGCATGTGGCATTCAGAAATGGAACTCAGTAAATAGTATCTACCGGTATATATGTTTTGCATTTTTAGCCATGTTACTTCAAATATGTGGACTGGTTAAAAAGACCATAATTTGCTGAGACTCAGAAAGGGCTATGTAAATTACTATATATGTAGTGTCAATTTATTTTGTTGATGAGCGTGATAAGATGGTTTGATGGATATAGAAAAAGGGTATTATTTTTTTTAAAGATATATAATAATGGTGCTCATGTAGGTGAACAAGATGTTCTTTTTTTATATTTTCATCAGCAATGAAATGGCCAATTTGCTGTTGAATGATGGAAATGATGGGATATTGTGATTGGTATATTTTGAAAATGAACACACTTGGCGATACTAAGATGTGCTGGAATGCAGGATAAAGTGTACAGCTTCCTTTTAGTTGCTATTCATATTGATACTGTTTTTATCTTTTCTTACCATTTAAAAGAAAAAGATTTAATTTCTGTCCTTTATTCTCTTTTCCTTATTCAGTGTAAAGACATTTATGTTATATTTCCTTGTTCCTCTTTCTCCTTCTCCTTGTACACATATGCCATACTTTATTTATGTTTCTTTCTTTGCACCTCTCTTCCTCTCGCTTCTTATCCTCTCTCTCCTCTTTTCTTCCTCCCCTCTCTTTCACGCTCGTCCTCTGTTTCTTTCTCTCATTAACTCCCCCCCCCCCTCTTGCTTCTAACTCCCTTGCTTTTTCCTTTATGGGTATTTTATATACATGTATTTCATAAATATTTACAAGACATGTACATATATCCTCTTATGTTATATATTCTTGTATATATGTATTCAAAGTTTATTTCATGTGCAAGGCACATGGGCACGTATTCTTCTCTTTCTGTTGCACCTGGTTTTACGACTTAAGATACGGTGAACAAATATATAACAAAGATCTCAGTCTAACTTCCTTAAAAAAACACTTTCAGAACAAGATTTACATATAGGGCCAAATTGATCGCATATTGTTCTTCAAATTGGCAACAGTGGTACTTTTTTTTTATTGCTACATTGTTCAAATGACATGTGATATCTCTGACAACAATACACACGTGGGAAAACGTAGAAAAGTTGAAAAACCTGCAAATTTTGATAGAAAAACAATGATTTTGAATCTTTCAACATGTTCCCCATTTAAGGATTTTAAAGCAAAGCTGATTTTACTTTTTGAAATTTTTTGTGCAGAAATCTTTGCCATTTCTACTCAAGGCATAATTGTTTAGGCTCTGAATCAAAAGTTATTGATCCAAACTACAAAATGAATGATCGTCGCAAAAGGGTTGTTTAACTCACTTTTAGACCAAGCTTGAACCCCCTCATTGGGGTTATAGATAGAGTACAAATCCTTCTATGTTCTTCCATTTTCTCCCGTTTCCCTCAAACACCCTATGAGTATTCAGTCTTGTTTCACCAGAGAATTGTTTGCTTTATTTCAGAAGCGAATTGTTATTATTCCAGAATGTACATAACAAGAAATGGCAGGCTTTTATGGCTAAAAGTCGGAGAATGAATCTTTTTTTATCGTTCTATTACCTTTGTTGTATGATATGTATGAAAGAGATGTACTATATTTAATTTGCTAGCAACATGTAGCAATAATAAGGGGCTTCGCAACCTTAGCATTTGAAGTGAGGCAGGAAATGTAGTTCATGATATCACAAAGGAATAGATTGATTGTTGACACATCTTTCTCATCCTCAATGAAGAAAAAAAGAAGCAAAATGGGCAAAGTTTTTGTCCTCTTTCTTTGTGTTTATATGATTATCCCTTCCAATGTAATTACCATGAATTTGTCTCCATTTTTTAGGACATTTTTAAAAATTCCTTTTCTTTTAATGGAACCATCTAATCAAGATATCTGATTTATTGTTAATAGCATAATTTATGGAAATGGGAAGAATGAATCAAATCATAAAGCAATACAATTTATTTTAAAAGGAAATGGGAGTAGATTTTAACTCTGAATGTTCATTTTATAAATTGTTTTCCTTCACTATGTCAATTGCGTATGTAGGATAGTTTGAATATTCTGTGTTTTTTAATTTTTATATAAGAATGGTAGGGGATGTCCCCAAATACATGTAAATTTCATGTAGTATTTAAGCCTAGTCTCTCAATCAAATTCAGGTATGCAATGACTAGTCTCTCATTGCTTTTGTTGTTTTTACTTTGTTGAAAGTACACAGTTCTTTATTCCTTATTTATTGTTTATTGAAATATTTTGAGCCTGATATTTGGTATTATGTTCATTCCCAATACTGCCCCTAGGCTTTTCACATATTTTGATACAATTTTAGTTTTCATCCGCACCACTCTTTGTATTATTATCTTCTGTACACGATTTAAAATAGTGTTCAAAATGTTCTTAAAACTACTATTTTCCCTCCCAAAGTACAGCCTCCTATTTATCATTGCATTATGTCAAGTAGTTTCTATCACATCTGAAAACAAGTTGTTGACCGTGACCGGTTTATGTTTTCTAAACTCTGATCTCTGCCATCCATGTTTCAATTAAATCTTTGAAACAATTATACTTCAAAGAGCCTCGTCTGTTGTGACTTTTCTTTCTGTGATTTGATTTGCTGTAGATTTATATTTGAAAGGTAAAGTGTTGAGTAAAGGAAGCTAAGGTAATTGTGTTATGTACTTGCTCACAAAAGCATCACAGATATTTAAGCAATACCAACCAAAATTTGAGGGTGTGAGAAAATGTTGTGAGAGAACTTTCGAAAGACTAGTTTCTATTAAAGCAAGGTGGTACCATTTATAACTAGCCAATGAACATTTGGGAGGGAGGGGGGCAGAGGGCACATGTCTGTGCAAGTCAAAAGAAAATTATTCTATTACATTTGCTTCAAAAGGAAGGCATCCAATCCTGTGTCGACAAGACATTCAGAAAAAAATGATTACACTCCTTACACTTTAATGTCAACCATTAAATCTATTGAAATCCTTATTGTAATAATGAATACAAAACATTGGTAAACATAACATAATTTTACAATAACATCTTTAATTATTAATGTATACCTGGAAGATATGATTATATTTACAATGCAAAAAATACATTCCTTTTCAAGAAAACTAAGTATAACATGAAGAAGTTAAATCACACACATGTCCACATTACTGAAGGTAAAGGTATTAGAATAGCCTACATTTAGCCTACATTTATTTACTCTGAAAGTCGTTTTCACCAACACAAATTTTGTTATCATGATTATTAACACTAGTACTCTAAACAAAGCCTTGCAAGATTCATAGAATAAATAATTTTTTTCTTCCAGGCTGAAAAAATTACTTGATCACTTTATTATTTTGGTTTGTTGAACAAAATTTGTATCTGCTTTGAATCGTTCTTGAAAGATTTCTCAATCACAATTTTACATTAACTTCTACAAAACACATTGATTCTTCGTGATCTTTCTCTGTTGGAATAAACATGAGAAGATTCCAATAATACAACAAATGATAGTGGTTTCTTCATCTAACATCGGATAGACATGATTTACTAACTGCTCCAAATACTGATATGGCACAATTATTGCACATTTTGCCTTGACACTTTTTGTTTGTATTACCATTACCTTATAAAGTGAAACTATATAAAGACTTCTCACCGCTCAAGAGAAACAAGAAAGGTGGTCTTTATAGAAGAGGGAAATTTATATCAGGTTCCAGTGACTGTTCAAAGGTGACACAAATTTATACTTGAGAGACAGGTGGTCTTTCTTTACAGGTGATCAGTCTATACCAGCAGACCCTACAGCAGGTTTGACTTTACATGTACATGTATGTCCTGAACAGTGGCAGTACCAGGATTCTTAAATATAGGGGGAGGGTCACAATGCGGGCAAGAACTACAGAGGGGAGGGAGGCAACACTGGCTGTGAGTGTTCCTCCTCTAGTGGTAGACATATTACTTTTGACTATGTTCATTACCTGAATGTACATGTATATTAATAATAATAGACGACAGTGAAGTCTCCTAAAGCATTAATCATTATTACCCTGGCTTTAGTACAGTTCCCATTACAGAGCTTGAGCATTTTTAAGGAACTTATTCCTGCCAGGTACCTATCTACCTCACCTGGGTCGAGTGTGGCAAATGTAGATTAATTTCTTGCAAAAAGACATTAGTGCTGCGCCAGGAATTCAAACCCCATACCTTGTGCTTCACTGTCCAGAGACTTGACCACAACACCTCTACATGTATACCATATGATAAACCACCCTTTCCTTCACCGTATAAATGAAATATACATAATCTGTCATCAATTGCATGGCTGGATGTCATAACATCACATCTTGTCTCCAAAAATGTGCAAGGGACTGGCTCACACAAGCCTTCATTTCCATACTCTGTAGAGGGCCAAGTCCAGATTTTCTTCCTTTAAGTGAGGTTATGCTCTAAATTGATGCTTTGCATGCATGTGAGATTATACACCCATTCAATGGAAATTCTATCCCATCCAGTTCAACTAACCATGTGTTCAGACAACAGGTAGTTAATTTTTTTGTAGTCTGAAGGATGTATGGCGAAACACAATTCAGAAACGTTCCAAATAAACAAAAAACGATAAAAGAATCAGGGTCCCATGCTAGTCTCAACATTGTATTATACAAAAATAATATAACTGGACGGAACTCATCTTGAGCATGCACCGATGATTGCCCAGCTATAATGCCAATTGTCCTCTTCAACAGTAGTTTCTTCATACAACGTTACTTCATGTAATCTGTATGCTCCTTTTGCTATCGATGATTATGTATTGTACGTTTCTTTATCTGACTTTTGAAAAAACTTCAATTAATCAGAACAGGCTATGCCCACAGAAAATTACACAAGGATACCTTGAACTCTTTTTCTGCTTTGGTCTACAAACGAAACACACGCTGGATTGCAAGAGGCAGCTTCTGTCCCATGTCTAGTGTAAATACAATGTGGCAGTCTCAGGTTTCGATCCTGGGCATATATAGAGTAAATTTTTCTTTTTAAAGAAACACTGCTTCGTCATCCGTCAGAAGGGGATCTCCTTGCCCGCAAAGTCCAAGAACTTCCCTGAATCTTCAACGTTCAGATTCTCTATCACCTCCATCATCCTCTCGACCGAATACTCGGGTGTGAAGAGCTTGTCCTCTGCGACATTCTTGTGGTAAGGTCGTGAGAGGTCGGTGTTCACCGTCCCCGGGTGAAGGCTGATGCATACCACCTTCCGTCTCCCCCGGGAGAACTCGATGCTCAGGTTCTTGGTTGCCATGTTGAGGGCGCTCTTTGACATGCGGTAGCTGTACCATCCACCATACCCTAATCAAAAGAGGTAATGAAAACTAGATGGAATTCGACTGCGCACAGTCGAAAATGATGCCTCCGTCATAGAGCAATTTTACCAACCAAAACAGAAGAAATTTTTCAAATTCAAGTTCATTTGTAATCCATTAACAGGTTCTCAAAATATCGTGATTACAAGCTATTTTTGCATACATAATGAGCCATGACCTTTGACCTCATGACCCAAGAATCTACTCAGTTCATTGGCTCTGCAAGATACATACATGATCTAAGTTTGGCAGGAATCCATCAATCTGTTCTAATGATAATGCGATCACAAGCCATTTTTGCATACATAATGAGCCGCGTGACCTTTGACCTCATGACCCCAAAATCTAATCAGTTCATCGGCTCTGCAAGTAACATACATGACCAAAGTTTGGCAGGAATCCATCAATCTGTTCTTGAGATAACGTGATCACGAGCTGTTTTTGCATATATAATGAGCCCTGTGACCTTTGACCTTTGACCTCGTGACCCCAAACTCTAATCAGTTCATTGGCTCTGCAAGATAAATACATGACCAAAGTTTGGCAGGAATCCATCAATCTGTTCTTCAGATAACGCGATCACGAGCCGTTTATGCATACATAATGAGCCCTGTGACCTTTGACCTTTGACCTCGTGACCCCAAAATCTAATCAGTTCATCGGCTTTGCAAGATAAATACATGACTAAAGTTTGGCAGGAATCCATCAATCGGTTCTTCAGATAACGCGATCATGAGCCGTTTTTGCATACATAATGAGCCCTGTGACCTTTGACCTTTGACCTTGTGACCCCAAAATCTAATCAGTTCATCGGCTCTGCAAGATACATACATGACCAAAGTTTGGCAGGAATCCATCAATTGGTTCTTCAGATAACGCGATCACGAGAACGGGACGTACGGACGTACGGACGGACGGACAACCCGAAAACATAATGCCTCCGGCTACTTCGTAACGGAGGCATAATAAACTGAAATTTTCTGTAACATGTAGTTTGTACTGTAGTTCTAGCAAACTAAGGGTCTCCATCTTTTTCTCTATCAACAGATATTGTTTGTAACATGCATCATTTGTTCATGATTTTAATCACTTGTTTCTTTATTCATTTATTTATTCATTTATTTATTCATTCATACATTCTTGTTTATTATTTCATTCATCTATTTACTTATTCATTCATTTAATTGTTGAATTATTCATCTATTTACACTTTAGCTAGACATTCACTTATTTATTCAGTATTTGTTTTTTAAACAATCGGCAAAATAGTTTAAAATTCAAAATGATTCGCAGATATAAGTACAAGTAGATTCCATTAGATTCTGGGTTTATATTCCTTCCCTTCATCACTAGAACTTATCCCTTCAACAACAACAACAATTGAAGGTATGAGGACACTCCCTAACCATTATCTGATATTGAACCAACTCTGGCAGACATGTTGACCAGTGTGCCAGAGTGACCTTCCGATGGCGACTGTCCAAACTCTCCGCTCCCCTTGGTCAGATGCTCCCCAAAGTACTTGGCCATCAGCAGAGGACCCAATGCATTGGTGGCAAATGTTGTCATCAGACCCTGTGTACACAAATGTGAATTTGAAGCTCGAATTTGTATTGTATCGTATTAATTTATTCATGGTAAAAAATATCAATCGGTCAAAACAGACTGCTTTTTAGGGAGTCTGAGCACTGAGTTTCTATACAAGATTCAGCGCATTCCAGCACCAGCACGCCGACAACAAAAATGTGAACAATGAATACGAAGGGGCTGATCAGCAAGTTTGAAAGTAGAATCAAGATTTAACCTTTCAAAGAATTTTTTCTTACATCGGTAAGTTTAAAAGATTGTATATTTTACTGCTATTTACATGTAGGTGTCATCAATCATCATGAAAGTACCCGTATAGAATTTTAGGGAACTCAGTTTTGTAGAGTGGGGTTTGAAATGTTGAGAATCAATAGAGGATGTCTGAACAGTTTTTAATACACAAAAAGTATACTAATGCTGCAATGTGTGCCAGATATGACGTTTTCCTTTTTTTTGTATACTATAGCTAATGTTGATGAAGTCATATAATACCTCATGTGATACAGCTCTAAGACTGGTCTCTCCTCTCCCTGATGGATGTAACATCCCTGCACAATTGATAAGTAGGTCCAGTCCTTTGCTAGAACTCTCGTTGCCATGGAGACGCTGTTTAACTTGCTGGGCTGTTGATGCAATCTGCTCCTCGTTTGACACATCTAACTGCATGATCTGTGTATAGTTAAAGATTTAAGAGAAGAAAACAAAAATAGTGTGATTCTAGCTTTTATCCTTACTTCTGATATTTTCATGTCCTACGTACGGCTAAAGATCATTATTTAGCAGGGTAGCATATGTATTTATCTTCATCCAAAACCTACTAGCACATGCGCAAGATTACCTATATATTTATATAACTGTGCACATGTTAAATCTCTATGGCTTGGCCTGCCTACAAAAAATGCCTGCTAGCATTTCAAAGGAGTGACGTCCCAGTCAAAATTCTCATCAAGATGATGGAAATTCAACTGAAGAAAATGTGGAAACAACATAGTTTCATCATCTTTTAATTCCTAAAAAGAAAAATCTGACTGCTTGGAGGAGTTTTAAACATCATTTGACTTTTGAATTTGATGCTCTCCTAGGTGCTCCAAGGAGAGGGGGATTTGGCGAATTTAGAAGTGGTCTCGGTGGAAAATACCCCCAAATGAAATAGACTTGAATGATTTTTCAGTATAGTATTTCATCTCATTTTTGCTGACTATTACGGCAGTTAATTCGGCGTTAGTTTAGAATCATTTCCAAATTTTGACTGTAACTCATTGTAACGGTAGGTAACTTCACACAGGCGCGCGCCCGCCCGCAACCCACC
This sequence comes from Strongylocentrotus purpuratus, assembly GCF_000002235.5. Taxonomy (NCBI): domain Eukaryota; kingdom Metazoa; phylum Echinodermata; class Echinoidea; order Camarodonta; family Strongylocentrotidae; genus Strongylocentrotus; species Strongylocentrotus purpuratus. The sequence goes on along the minus strand of NW_022145600.1, from coordinate 23,038,766 downwards.
ATCGGTATGCACTTGTATTGTGCAGCGGTTTGCCGTGAAACCTGTGAAAAAGTGTAGAGTGCCCAGTATTCGGTCACTTAAGGGAAATCACTAATATTTTGAATTCTTACCTCTTTTATTTGGCAATCTACCCATCAAAAGAAAAGAAAGTTATCCCTCTAACAGGATTTTATAGTCACTTAAAATAAAGAATGATAAGAAAAATATTTCTGAAAGAAGACGGAGCATTTTTCTGCCCAGAATTCGGTCGCGCCGATTAGAATTCGGTCACGCGATTTGTGCGTGGTATCTCCGTTGCCAAGGAGCGAAGCGTATTTGCGCACTATTTTCACACAATTGCGCGATAAAGCACTGATTGTCAATGCATTGACCGAATACTGGATGAGCGCTACCGCATGGCAAGGGTATCGTATAAATACCTCTTGCATATCGGCAAGTGCGTCATTTGCAAATTCGCTGCGATGGAGCGAACACAGAAGAGCTCCTCTTCAAACACATACTAAATTCATTGCGACAGCACACGTAGTTGTTTCGCAATAGACTTCTACATATGGCTATGCATGTTAGCGCATGTGCTAACAGAACGCGGAAGTGCAGAAAGTTGTGCGACACTGACCAATTCCGAGCTAAGTTGGAGATCTTTCCGAGGCCCATATCTGATTTAATTTTGAGAGTTAAGAAAAGTTGTTCAGCTGCCTGATTTGTGCAAGTTTCGCGGCTCATTAATTATTTTTTAAATTGTTACAGCTATTGAAACAGCTGAATGACCGAATACTGGGAATGGACCTAATACTAGGCGCACTGCCCTATACTAATATCAATGTTTTTTTTTTAAATACTCCAAAAATAATAAGAAAATTGACACGAAACAGGCAATAACTAATATACATATCTACTTTTAACTCATGGTCTTTTTTTTGACATTTAATGAATATTTACTTCATTTTGGGTATGTTTTAGTAGGGTATCTCCACGCCAGAGTTACAGGTCGAATTTTGGATAGGTTTCTGAACAAGCGCAGCCGTATGCAATAGGCCATAATACCCGGTTACTTCGTTTTGAGGAAAAATACTCCAAAAAAAAGATAAGAAAATTGACATTAAACATTTGTATAAAGAAACAAAAGAATTCTTTTTCTCTTTCTTTCTTTTTTTCTCTTGATTTCCTTTCTTAACTGATTTTTTTCTTCTTTTCCTTTCCTTTTTCTTTCCCTCGATCTCTTTATTTCCCTCCTCTTATCTTGTTCTCATTTTTCCTGACAGCAGGGCAGTTCTACCGACAATTTGGATATCCTGATCTGCTGATACTAGATGAGGGGGGATACGGCTCTGGACACCCCCTCCCCCTTCTAGTGACGGTCCTGAGTGCAACAAATAATTATAAAATCATTCTAATCGAGATCGAGGTAAGGCCTGCACTGCACTGAGAGCTAGGCCGCCCCGAGGTCAGGCGGGAGATATACTACGCGTACGGTACCTGGAGACTGTTCGGATGCTCTTTCTGAAGTGCTTGCAACTCCGCTGCACCGTCCGGCTGTCGACAAGTTGCAATCACAAGTGTCGCAGGCCGTTTATTCAGCAAATTTCGACAAAACTGCAATCCTATCCCTCTGCTTGCTCCTTGCACCAATGCATAAACCATCGTTGAATATCTTGAATGTGCCTTTGTCTACAAAATAAACTGTTTTGTTTTGGGAATAGCACTGTAGCAGTAGACAAATCTTGCGTAATAGCTGAAATTGCCAATTTGAAGTTGTTTAGCGATCTGCAGCCAGTGATCAGCGGTCATGATGTCGGAACATCCGGAAAACTTTCAAAGAAGAAAATTGATATAATTGATGTTCGGTGTTCGGGGGGGGGGGGAATTCAATGAATTATTGTTAATTCATTGCATTTTCTTTTTTTTTTTATAATTTATTTGTGGGAACTGCTCCCTACCCTATAGCCCAACGAACTCAAATTCCCTAGCCCCCGCTGCATGTGTACAGTCAGTGGCAAATTTGGCCTCGTAACTGTGAGGCTCTATAGGATCAAAACCGTGTCGATCATTAGTGCCCTTTTTGTGGGTCATTAAACCTCATCAATAACTTGATGGGGCCCGGGGGCGGGGTTCTCCAAAACACACACAAAACAAAATTTGAGGGGGGGGGGGGTTCGAACATTATGTTGTGGTGGTACACAAATATTATAAACCGTTATATTTATGTATATTTTAGCCGTCTCTGAAGCGTGGCTTTTTCGATCAATCAACAGAACTCAACTATCCCATTAATGTTGCCCTTATAAATGTAATTTATACAAAGTAGTGAAATGTCCGATAATTGGCAATTTATATTTTGTAGTATTTTCAAAAATGAATTGCATACAACTAAATCATCAGTGATTAATACATGTTGTAAGCCCGCCCCCCCCCCCCACTCCGAGAACGGACGGACCCCATGCGTGTTACCAAAATGTCCGGTAAAGGGGTACTTTTCGTGCGACAAAGTCCGGCCCGAGAATTGTAAACAAAGGGGTGTATTAACTTTTCACCCGGAGATTTTTTTTTTAAATGGGGTGTTTTTTCTTTTTTTTCTCTCATCTCTTTGGACTCCTGAGAAAATATTCCGAATTTAGGGGGGGGGGGGTACATTGAGCATTTTTCCGGATTAAGGGGGTCTCCAAGGCAGGAAAAGCCCGCGAAAAGCCCGCGAAAGGGGGATTCGGAAATGTTGGCAGTCCTCATGATAGGAGGTGCTTTCAAAAAGAGGGAACAAGCATACGCGTACCCTAAATAACACTGAGTTGGGGGGGGGGGGGCGGGGTTGTAAGTTCAGATAAATTGTATAAAATCATAGAAATGCACGCACCCCATATCATTATGCAATTTAATTGGTGTCGACTCGTTCAACCGGAAATATGCCCACGGAACAATTTTCAAATATTTCTTACGGGAAAATATTTTAAAGTTTTGTTTAGTATACATGGGCAAATGGGAGGGGACCTTGAAAGAAACGTCACTGAGATTTGAACTGATCGTACCTTTACAAGTCACAACTTTCTTATTTTTTTGTATAGGTTTTGCTCAAACATTCAAACTTTCGTGCAGCCCAGGCGTGGATCCAGGGGGGAGGACGAGCCATAAAAATAAAAAAAATTGTTATCAGAAATTTACCTTTTTTGTTGTTGCTACCCCCCCCCCCCCCCCCCCCCCCCCCCACCGAGCGAAATATCGCCACGCGATTTTCAAATTTCCGGGGGCAAAAAAGAAGAAGAAAAGTCAGTGCTCACAACTTTTTTTGATTATCCTACATTACACAGCTTTACACATCAAAGTAACAGTGTATCCATTTGGAGAGCAAAATAATTGTTCTGTTTTATTTACTAATGTAAAGCGCTATATAAATATCAATATGAATGTATGTATGTATGACCTGTTTCTCTCATTTTCTGCTTGTTTTTAAAACCAACTTAATCAGGGTGGACTTCCAATGTGCCTATTCATTTTTTTTTAATAAATAGAAAGCCTATTCAAATATTTTTGAACTCGAGACTCATTAGTTTGAGTAGATTTCTCATCATCTTGAATAAACAACTTATTAATGTTTTGATATGCGATCAAAACTACGAAAGACGAAGGGCAGGCTGAATCGAAGACTCATTACAACTACGAAAGCGATATTGAGGAATTTGATTGGTCGAAAGTCTTTCGAAGTCGGCATACTAGCAGTGCGCGCGCCATGCACGTTCGTTCTCTTTTCGCCGGTCGCCGTCGTTGAAAACGGTTAGTGTCATAAAAGGCTGGTTACAATCCGATTAATATGATTAGTTTCATGTAACATCATTATGTATTTTTGTTTTAATTTTGATATGTGACTATCTACCGATGTTGCGTAGATTTTTCAGAGTGATATTTCAACGTTTGGACTATCAAACTGGGTGTTGAAAATCTCAAAAGTGACGATCGAATTGTTTTTAGCCTACCACTATTAGTGTTGTGCATGATTTACGCAGGGCACGCCGATCACGGGCTCGCCGATTCATTTTGGAAGTAAAATTAAGCAATGAAATGCAGTTTGAATTTACGCATTATATTGATTTTATGTTCATAAAATATACTATTTGCAGAGCTGTTAAAGAATGAGAATACAGGTACTGTTTTCAGACCAATTTGTGCATCCGTTTTCTGATATAACACGGTCAAATCATTGTTTTTATTTTATTTTGCGTAGAACGGCTCGCTCCTTCGCGCTAGTTATATTTAAAATAATGATAGCGCCCGTGTTAAATCATTGGTGCTAGCTCTAAAATTTTGGATTGAGGTAATGTGATAATTCAGGTAATCTGTTGTGATTATACCGCTGCAAAATAACATGTTTTGGTTCAATTGTAGGCCCTCGATCTATAAAGCACACACTGTAATTGCAAAATTTGGGAGTCATAAAATTGATTTTGTAAAACAGAAAAACAGTGTTTATGCATGTGCATCATGCTATTTACCTTCAATTTGTTTATAACTGCAGAAATTAATGATATTAGGCCTAAAACAAAATGTTCAAACTTTGATGACAGTTGACATAGTTTCTGCTTGATCATTGAATATGTACGTATTCACTGATCATCAGGCACGTAGCCAGAGTTTGATTTTTTTTTTTTTTTTTTTTTTTTTTTGGGGGGGGGGGGGGCACATGTAATCGTTTTGGGGCACGTGCCCCCCCCCCCGGTGGCTACGTGCCTGCTGATCATTTAGTTAGCTTTTGCATTCTTTATATAGGCCAAAACAGACGCCAAAGAAGCAATGGCTTAGCAATGGCTTAGTAGCCCAATTCCCAAATCTGGATATTTCAAAAGGTGAATCCCATAATAGGCCATATAAGTAATATTTAAGTAATAAAATTAAATGTATGCGGATTGTATACACTTGGACCATCATGTGCTTAAATGAAAATAAATGTGTCCTACACAGGGTTTGGGGAAGTGTCGTTTGATTTGGGGGATTTTCTTGTGTGGTTTTGGGTGTATTTTTGAGTGCGTTTAAAACTTGTTTGCGTAGCGGGAAACACGAAGATGTTTTGCATTTAGCAGTTAACTAATTTTTCTTTGAAAGGAAGAAGCTAGTTATTTTTGCGTAACAAAATATTATGAGGTTCAAATATTGTGTATTGATTGGGTATTGTTTTGCACGACTAGTTGTACAGGCCTCCAGTAGTGAATCAGGAAAGATCACAATGGCCTTATGCGTATCAAAATGGCTAATTTGCCTAAATTAATGAAATGCGAAACAAAGGATTTGAGGGTTGTACAAAATTCTGATTTTTAAAAAAGAAATCAGATTTTTTTTCTACTTTGATCGATTCTCTCTATGTTTAAATAGATTTTGGTTTTCTTTTTACATGCTCTTGTAGTTGAGCTTACAAGAATATTTTGCATTACCTGTAAAGCAATTAATCATTTGAATTTATCATGTGCAATTTAGCGTTACAAAAACAAAATAGGTTCAAAAGTTTCTTTGTTTTAGAGTGAGACTGACAATGTGCATTTGGCCTACAGTAGTGGATAAGGAAAGATCATGATGGCCTCGATACGCCTAGGGAGTGGTATCAGTTTCACATACTAAAAATAAACGTTGAGGCACCCCACAATCAATCACAAACGAATCGAAATCAACCAAAGAAACAGCCAGTGAAAGCACCAAATCAATTATATGAAGAACATAAAGATTATGTAGCTCAATAAAAACTCAAAATGAAAGATGTCGACACGAAGAAGTCTAATAGTCCTCTAATTTATTTGCCTGCACAGCAGAATTCTCTGGGTATAACTTTTATAACATACATGTATTTGCATATGTACATATTAAAGGGCAAAGTAACCAACATAAGGACTAATACAGAAAGAAAGAAGAAGGATCATGGGTGTAAGGTAAACCAATATGAATGACATGGGATGAGGATGAGTCGGGGTTATATAATGTCCTAAATAATGATACACTATGAATAAAGGAGTCGTGGGCTGGTTGAAAGTCATGAACAGAAAATGGAAATGAGAGGAAAACAATTAGTATGACTAAAGAATAACTAGTTTTACATCTTACATAATGAATAGCTGATTTTGTGTTAATTTTCCCAAAACATTGACAGAAAATATAAAAGAAGAATTAAAAATAAATAAGGAAAGATAAAATAAGAAAAAAAAAAAATATGTATATTCAATAACGTAAAATAATAGAAAATGAGAAATGGGGAAACATAAGGAAAGGTACACACAGGCGCGTACACGGGGGGGGGGGGGGGGGGGGGGGGGTAAACAAAAATTATTCCAATGGGTGACTTAAAAAGGTGACCATAACCCCCCCCCCCCCAACGGAACGAAATGTCGATTCGGCAAATTTTCAAATTTTGGGGCCAAAAAAAAATTATATATATGTCCTTTTACCCCCCCCCCCCCCCCCCCACGCTTATTCAGCGGCTGGCTGAGTCGTTGCGAAATCTTTTGGACAAAAAAAAATTATATATGTCCTCTTACTTTTTCTTTTTTTTTTAGTAAAGATTGGATACAACATCACAGAAAATCGGAGACACTGTTAATTTTCGCTGGAAAGATGACTGAATATTACAATTATTTGGGAATCGCAAACAAAAAGCACTGTATGGTATCCGCGCTCGCACAAAGTAAGTTTCGCTTTGTTTGTTTTATTTTCGAAAATCATCATAAAAACAATAACACAATATAACAAAATAAAAGACTTACATAACATTAATAGAATGATAAAACGGTTGGATAGTCCAATATATACATAACAATAATATGATAAGTAATGATATGGCAAAATAGTAAGGCTTAATTAAAATACATTGTACATGTAATAAACTAAATTAATTAAAACTAAACAAAAATCATTAAAATTTATTAAAATATCCCCTCCCGTTATTTTTGTTACCAAATACTGCCCCACCCTTATCACCACCCTGCTAACGATTGATTTAGTTAGTTTTAAAATATTCCAGACATTATCTAACTTAGTCTGTTATTACATTGATTATGTTTATGGCAAACGCCAACGGTTCTAACACGAAACCAATGTGGATCTCATTAAAATTGTACTATTTTCCCGCTACCTGGAATCTTTTGGGTAATTCACTCATGAACTATTAAACGTTCCTGGCATTGTTCGTTTCTTTACGGGAATGGGTAAAATCACGACTCCAATTTCGACTAATCAGATGGCTTGATTTCTAAAGAGAGGTATATAACGACCATTAGTTGTCGAATCGACTTGAGTGATTGCTATCACTTAAGTAAAAACCTTTTACCGAATGGTTGTACGTTTTCTGCTGCACAAAGATTCAATCAGTTCAATTTTGGCCATTACAAGTAGTGTGTTATTTATGTAGACAAATGCTCGTGTACCTGTTATCTGTAGCTTATTTTATGTATGTTATTACCAAAGAAAAAAATGTCAGTCAGTCACTCAATTTTGTCTGAGAGTGAAGTCTAGAATGTAAACGGGTTTCCTTGCATAATTGAACACTAGGACACTGCCAATGTTAAAATTCCACAGATTTTACAATTTGATGTTGACTGCAAAAAGGGACATAGTAACTAACTGGGGAAATACTCTGTAGAAAACCGATCTCTTAGAACAAAGATGTGTCCTATTATAGTTGCACCTAGTCATACGGAATATGATTCAGATCAGCTAAATCTGAGGCCCTATTTTTAAACATTTATTATTTAGGTTTACCCATTGTTTTAAATCAAAATCTATTTTTAGAGCCCCAACATTAAAGGCATGAAGATTGAGAACATAAACATCAAACCTTCAGTATTTTCTTTGTGTATGTAAGTGGGTGTGCGTTACGTGTTTGTGTATACCTTATCAGATTAATACCGTCATGTTGGAATTCATGAAATTGTAAGCCTATGTTCAAAAGATGATTCAAAAGTCAAATATTGAATAAGTCAAGTCGAACTTTTTCGCGCGAATGGTCTCTTCATTGCTGTACTTATAATGGATGAAGTGTATTTCCATTCACTTCTTAAAAGCGCCTTTTTTCTTCTTTAGAACGTCCCATTTCATAATGGCAGTAGTCGGACATAAAAGGCGTGTTTTAAATCTTTTAATTTTACAATTTTAACAGTGTAATAAATACAGAATTCGCACAATCAAATAAAGAATTATTTACATACAGCCATGTACTCTAAATCATGGCAAAACAAATACTTGAATGTGTTAGCGATTGTGACACTATTTGTCAGGTTAAACTGATATTGATCATTTTAAGTAAACTTATATTCACATGAACAGTGCCATTTTTCTTCTAAAGTTTTGTTATACTCATGAAGAGTAGTAAATCAACAAATCTCTTTGATTACTCATAATCTCAATTCGTATAATAAGACAATGATATAACTAGAAGTAGATACGATATATATGTACATTCTTAAAGGTAATGCAAAGTTCTGGGAAATTTTTAAACTTGGGTGGATAGTGATTCTTTACAATTTGGATGCCCCTGTTGATGTATTATAAGCACTAGAAAAGTTAGCCTCTAAAACACTTCTGCTTTCGAGAAAAATTGAATATAAACATTTACCAGTAAATTTTGATAAGTTTCAAATAGCGCCTACGGTCGCACAATGGTAGCTGCGACCATGACAATCTAAGAATATGTAGATGTGATATATAACTTCCAAACTAGAATAGCAAATTGGTCGATTTTAGTCAAGAAACATTGTTTTATCGCTTAATTGATATCTTGGTCTTGAGAGGGAGCTATACAACAAAAAGAGTGTATTATTTACAATTTTATAATTTTAAGACTCAATTTCAACCGCGACAACGCTCACTGAATATTGTAGGATCGTATATGCTTCCAATATGTTCATTTCAACCAAATTCATGACCCCATACCAAAACTTTGTATTACCTTTAATGTTAGTCACCTGCTTTTGCAAACCATTATAATGATGATTAATAGGTTCAAGGCAAAACGTAGACTCAAAGTCTATTCCTCATAATAATTGAATCCCACGTCTTTAACAAAGTCGTCTCTACTGAAACCTGTGCCGTCTACCACCCGGTTGAGCTCACACAAATCGTTGCCGAAGTTAAATGACACGCAGTCATCTCGCGTGTTACACTCGGTACCGCACATGACCAATGACAGTCCTTGTTTGGTTTTGATCACGTGATTCTGAAGACGCCATCCTTGGAGGATACGTTTGAAGAGGGCTGTCTTCTGTCGGACCACGTATGCTTGTAATGTACGGAAAGGAAAAACAAATCTGACCTTACCATATAGACCTAGATTGAATATCGTTTTGCAATTACATTATAAGGCAACGGATTCATACCTCGGCTAACTTTCCTATTGCCCCACATACATGTATGTATATTATACATTTATTCTCCTGAAGACGAACTGTTTCCCCCCCCCCCGTTAACGACACCTGAATGTTACTTCTAGCGTTAGCTCAACCATTAAATAGGCGTGGATCCAGGATGATAATAATGATAATAACAACGACGATGATGATAGAATAATAATTATTATTATCATTATATAATAATTAATGATAATAATATTAACAACAAAAAGAACAATAATAGTTACGATAATAAGAGTGCTCCTACTACTTCTAATAAGGATAGTAATTAATAGTGAAATGATAACAGTTACATAAGCCTAATAAAAAAAAAATCCGCTGTATTATCATAACTTATAGTATTTTATCTGGATTTGTCTTATATTTAATAATGATAATAACAATCATGATAATAATCATAATTTTGGTTTACAAAGAGAAGCCTCATCAGCTTCAGAGCTGTTCTTCCAGAGGGCCCTGCAATTATTTTTTCCCTACCGATTGCTTGGTACCCATTTACAACTGGATGGGAAGTGGCGAATATGGATAAATGTCCTGCCAAAGGACATTGGTGCCGGGCTTGTATTCGAACCTTAAACATTAGGATTGGGAGTCATGTGAATACACCACTAGACCATGACACCTCCACATATACCACGGCACCTCCACACAATGTTGTGAATATTTACCTGGTGTTGGAGTCCGATTGTCAGAAGCGGCCTGTTATCAAACATAAATATACAACTCTGTTCCGTCAGTATACCCACAATAGATTATTAAACTCTTAAACGATGTCTGATACTTTTATTTGTAAGTGAGAAAAAGAATAACCCATGTCAAAAGTACGTTGAACAAATATATAAAATAAATTAAATGAATGAATGAATGTATGAATGAATAAGTGATTAAACTAGTGAGTAAATTGAATTAATAAACTACAAGATGAACGTTATGTCAATTTATGATGTTATAAACGATCTTATCTAGAAAATACATTAGTTATTCATTTTTTTTTTTTTTTTTAGATCAAAGTGTTCTCAGTGAATGTTTATATGTCATATATATGACCCCGTTGTTGATAACTTACATTTGTTGACGCTGTCGGCATGTTTGTTTCACCTGGGATACCAGTGGATGGAAAAAGAATGGCATTAAGAGAACATGATTTAAACAATTTGATTGATAGGGGTGAAAAGATGGGTTTCATTTTTTGATATTTAACATTGGATATAAATATTTCCTGCACACATAATTATATGCTATTGACACTTTTTCTCCATACTTTTTTCTTAACCACATTTGAATTTGAATTAGGTTTGCAATATATCAACGTTTTTTGTTGTACTGCTTACATGTACCCAGTTTTAGGGTGTATTTTCATTTCAGAACAAAAACAAATTTAGGCGGGTTGTTTAAAGCCCCACTACACTACTTATAGCTACGTGTGCCCTCTATATGGCAAAAAATGCCTAATCGGTGACCATTGGCCCCACATGATCTTTTAAAAAAAATGTTAATTGAGAGCTGTTTTGATGAAATAACCACCTGTCAGTGACCATATGCAGGGAGATCTAATCCCTCCTGGCCAAACTAGTGCAATTGGGCTTTAAGAGAATGAGAAGGGACGAAATCCAGGTATTTCTTTTATTTGCCCTTAGGTTCTTTACTACAGGCCTAAGTCATGGGATCGTACTGTATTGAATAGCGAAGTCATCATTTAGGCGTCTTTAAAGCACTCTTGCTTGCAGTTATTTGTTCTATCCCTTTTTCAGAATTTGTGAAATGTATTCAATCGCTATTTCATTAAAAAAAATGTAGATCTTACTTACTTTGGGGTTGCGCATCTCTCTTCTACAAAATAAATGAAATAAAATCACGTATAAGGTCATCATTCTGAAAACCTGTTAGGTAATGTCTAAAAGCACCTACATGTTTTATGTTTGCGGCTTAATTCTGCACGAAAGCTTTATATGAACGAATAATTTTACTACTCTCGGACTATTTTGTTATTGTGGAAAAGTTGAATTGACAACCGATCAGAACGTTAACGCAGCACTATGGATACAATATATAAAGATATTTACAAATTTGTAAACATAATCAATACTGATTTGTAGCTCCTTGCATTGCCATAGGAACATGAGATATGAGAAATTCCTGAAAAAAAGAAGATACTCATGTTTTTCTTGGACTGCCGTGTAAGTGTCCCGCAGGTCATTATTTTATGAGAGACGTTGCTCAATTAATTCAAAACTTAAAACCCGTGAAACCAACCAAAGGTTTTTTTTCTTCAGTTCGAGCACACCCACACCATCGCTTTAAACAAAAATCGTGTTTTTCTTTTTCTTAGATTTGTACTAATCCCCAAAACATGAGGACCTTTTATCGACTTGTTAGACAATTTTGCACTGCAGACTGGTGTGAAAAGTCGCTTCCAATTAAGGGGGTGGCTATATTATAATAATACATATTATGTATACAATTCGTTATAACCTGTCTATTTCCCATTTAAACACGCAAAGTGAGAATGTCACGATCACCATTTTTCAAATTTGGCAAATGCATTTCATTGATATGTTCTATGGTTACGTATAGATGGATGCAGGATTCAAATATACATGTATACTAGTAGGAGACCAGCCTGTAGGTCCCGTGACCAATCTCTGTTTGAAAGTGTTTTTGTGTTCCCTGATGAATACCGAACAATTGGGCTTGGGCTGCCCCTTGAAAATCCCAGGCATTTTCGTGAGGGGTCAACAAAGGTCATACAGGAATAGAAATTCAAATAGTTCCAATCGTGTCAATATGCACATCAAATTACTCGTCTGGTCATGAGGATTCAAAAATGTATAGTTTGCTATACCTCCGACCTTAAATGAAGGCGCTATGGTAAAAAAAAAAAAAACCGTTGAAAGGTCAACACATTTTTGACTGGTGGTCAAATTCACTAACACAGTTAACCTTATTAAATTGCATATCAAATTACCCGTCTGGTCATAAGGATTCCGAAAATGTATAGGTTGTTATACCTCCGACCTTAAATGAGGGCGCTATGGTCAAAAAGGTCAATGCACTTTAGAAATTCACCAACACAGTTAACATCGTTCGATTCTAATGATTTTAGTGTCTAATAATATGTTTTCTGACATAGCAAATTCAACTAAGCAACTTTTAAAATCAAAAGTGGCTGCCATAACCTCGAAATGTCCCCCAAACCTATGGATAAGACGTTGTTAGATGTTTGTCACCGTACGGCAGCCATCTTGAATGTACATGGTCAAGGTAAGCACTTTTACTTTTAAAAGTTGTATAGTTGAATTTACCTATAGGCTGGTCTCCTACTATATGGATGCAAGAATAAGAATAACATCGTTATTTACCTGTCTATTCTTCCCTTTAAACATGGATGTTAAAGTGGGATTGTCACAATCACCAGAGGACGAAGGTGAATCCGATTCTAAACGAATAAAAGAGAGATAGTACAATATTTAAATATTGGAGTCCTTTTTGGGGGAGGGGGGGGGGGGGTGGGAGGGAAATCACAGGCGCGTACGCAGGATTTTTCAAGGGGGGGGGGGTTTAACATTTATAAATCGGGGTCAAAAATTTCGCAACGACTCAGCCAGCCAGCCGCTGAATAAGAGGGGGGGGGGGGGGGGGGGGGGGGGGGAAGAGGACACTTTTTTTTTTGGTCTCGAAATTTGACATTTGGCTCCGTTGGGGGGGGGGGGGTAAGGTCAACTTTTTAGGTCAGCCATGGGAATAATTTTTTTTTTTTTTTTTTATAATTAAAAAAAAAAAATCCAAAGAGGGGGGGGGGTGGTTTACACAAATAAAAATACCAAAGCCCCCCCCCCCCCCCTGTGTACGCGCCTGGAAAGTCATATCAGGGATCACCTCGCTTCGAGTAGAGTGGAATCAATCCTCAAAACAAAAAAAAATGGTGTAAAGCACTTTCCAAGAATAATTTTTGAGCGCCTTGAGCGCCTTGCATTGTATCCAACAGTACTATCTTTATTATATTATCATTGATTCAACGACTACTTTTGAGTATATTTGACGATAATTTGGTCTGGATCGAGCCCCAAAGGAAGCGATCCCTAACTATCAAGGTATCGTCTATCAACCCGGAGGTTGATTGTAACTTTTCTCTTCTCTGCCATTCTAGTACAATCTTGCAGTGTCATTCCACTCCATGTCTTAATGTTTACAGTTGGTTCTTGGTTTCCCTCAGTTCTGGTACCTTCTACTTTTCCTTCCAATGAATCTTTCAATGGATTCTGGTGTCTTTTAATGTGGCGAAAGTATTTCGCCTTTCTTTACCATTCCTATCAGGATATTTTGTTTTCCATTATATCCTCATATCTATGTACAGTATGTAAAGTATAATTGAGTCTTAGTTTCCATTATATCCTCATCATTCCTATGTACATCTAATTTTAAATAGATGTGATTTTCCTTTCCATATTTTTTGATAATGTCCATGTTTCTGCTCCATACAATAGAAAAGACCAGACATAGCAATGTGTAAGTCTCATTTCTAATTACTTTTATTTAAACAAAAATCCATTCTGGATGCTCGAAAGTTTCAAAAGTGACCAAACGGATAAGAATAAAGTTCGTGCCAAACAGATTTGTCTAGTATAAGTCTAAAAAATACAGTACTCAGTCCTCTGTTCTGAGAATATTTAAAATCTTATTGATAATTATTTTTAATTTTTAAATCTGAATGGTTGCAAATACATTGTAGCAGTGGCGTAATGAGCCGAAAATTGAAGGGGCTGAACCAGGAAGAATTGAAATATTTCTTAAGCGCTAGGAACGCAATGGAGACGACTCGGGTATTAATCCGTTAAATCTGAGGGGGGGGGGGGGGGAGTGGGGTGGGAGGGGAGAAGGCGGGGTGGGGAGGCGAGTCGCATTATAGCAACTCCCTTTTATGAATAACTTGTCTTTTTTTAGCAAAACATTTTCTTTATTTGGAACATTGCATTTAGGAGCAATTTTGATCACTGAGGAAATTCAAAGTCTGGGTTTACATTCATATATTTTTTCTTTATTATGGGGTTATTAGAAGCGTAAAAATGATTCTTTTGATTTTGTATTTTTTGTATAGCTTTGATCTGTCATGTTTTTGAAGAAAAAAAAAGTGTATACATTACATTTAGCAACATATCTGAACCTATCTTGAGGAAACATTTCTAAACGTCGCAAAAATGTTTTTTAAAGGCATCTCATAGAACATTCTCAATCCAATTATATCACAAATATCACATAATTTTGTTGTTGTATAAGAGAGTATACGTGATTAAATTTATGTTCAATCATACACTTCATAAACTGATTCGCATTATGGTTAAACACATTTCACGATGATCGCTTTAATGGAAATGATAACTTTAAAAAAAACCAAATTAGCAAAGGAGATCTATGGTAGGTGAGGGCACAATAATGATTATTAATAATAATGATAATTATAATAGTAATAGTTATAATAATTATAATAATGAGCATAATAATAATAGAAGGTTCTTGTGTAGCTCTCATGCTGTCAAACCTGACACTCCTGGCCCTCCACAATTATTATTACCCCGGGCTTAGGATGGCTCCCTTTATGGCGCTCTAGCGTTTCAAGGAACTAATTCCTGACAGGAAGCCATGTCCCTCACCCGGGTCGAGTATGGCAAATGTATATTAATGTCTTGCCAAAGAACATTGGTGTCGTGGCGAGACTCGAACCACGAACCATGTGATCCACAGTCCTCGACCACCTCGATCCACAGTCCTCGACCATCCATCTTCCTATGAATGTGACTTACCTCCCATCTTAGTTGAGCTGGAAAGGCCAATGAAAAAAAAGAACAAGATAACCGACGCGAAGATGAAAACAACTCTTGAACAATCCATTGCTCTTTCTGAGTTTATAATCTTGACTGTGACGAAAAGTTGAAGGTTATTCGAAGTTAAACGTCGAAAATGAAGTAGATTTGTATCTGTGGAAGTGATAGGAGATCCGATATACACCTGGAACAGATGAAAACGTGACTGTCCTGTCAGAGTAGTTTGTTGTTTCGTGTCGAACGCGAAGAATGAACATGTTCATGAACGTGAAACCTTTTTATTAACAAAATAAATATGTCAAAATGAAATTCAATTGAAGCAAAAGGATTAAGATCATTTTCCGCGTGACGCAATATTAGCCTTTGTTCCAGTCTTGTTTTTCCCTGCCTTTTAAAACCGTATAACAAAATAAACGAATGAATGATCCTTGTTCGCGACTGTTTCAAAATGTTATGCATCATGGTAACGTCATGAGAAAGGTTGTGTAATCGCATACCTCTTTAAGTTGTATTTCTCGAAAATAAGAATTAAAATACGGTTAAACATATATATAGTACATGAATTGCTCTATAAAACTTGATATAAGGCAAATCTAGAGAGCTATATATTCACCCTTACAGTTTGAATAATATTTTACTCTAAAAAAAGGATAACAGCAGATTTGTGTGTCTCGAACCAATTACTGATAAAGAGAGACTCATACTATTGGAGTTGTTGATGATTCGTATCGGGATTTAGTTTTATTGGCAAAGATATTGTTTTCTTTTCTTCATTTAACAATTCATGTAATTGCATTGTGAAAAAAACCCATTTGAACATGATGGGAAATCCTCAAGAGGCCGATCACCAATATAAGTATTGGTATAATTATTATGCTAAGCTGTGAGGTTTTGCAATCATGAAAATGATGTGCCCAGTTTTGTTCAGAGTCACATGCACTTTTCATATAAATGATGCAGGCAGGTGACCACTGCTCTACCACTCAGCCATCGCGTCTCCTGCTTCTTGTCATACATGTATTTCGAAATTTGAGGGCCACACTTTTAGGGATAATTTTTTTATTATACCCTTCCACAATAAAATAAAAAGAATGAAAAAGCTCAACAATTATTTGTTAAACTTTTCTTTAAAAAGACTGCAAGGTTACATGACGTTGACCGGTTTGGATTACCAATATGAAAGCTAAATGCTTTTTGAATATAAGCGACAGCGATCTATTTACTCAATAACAGCAAATCCAACGCACCTTTTAGAATATTACTTAACAATGAAGCTTTTACCGCATTAAGATGTAATGCAGCACCTGCGAATTAGAGTCGGTAAGATTAATTTTATTTGTATTATCTATTCAATGTGTTTGTGCATATGAATTAACTATATTGTCAAATGGAACTAAAGAGAGAGAGAGAGAGAGAGAGACGTGCTTCGGATTTTCCAATATTCTATTTCTTTTTAGAATATAGGTTTTTATGTCACATCATTCTTTAATAAATACGTTTGTAATTGACAATCCATTTAACGAAGGTGTGATAATGCGTAATTTCAACCTCGGTCTAATCTTCCAATAAATGGGCGCACTTGATCATTCTATATAACGTGAAAAAAGATATCTCGAAATTGATGATAAAACATGCACTTTTTATAAGAGTAAACTGTAAAATGTCTTTTCATATTATGTCGAAAAAGAAATAGCTTTTTATCTGTGGAAGTGAAAGGAGATAAAAAATACACCTGGAACAGATGAACACGTGACTGTCCTGTCAGAGGAGTATGTTGTTGTCGAACGTGAATAATAAAAATATTCATGAACTTGCAGCCTTTTATTAACAAACTATTTGTCATAATTAAATTCAATTAAAGCAATAGGATAAAAGCATTTTTCCACGTGACGCAATATTAGCCTTTGTCTTCTTTTTTCTGCGTTTTAAAATCGTATAACAAAACAAACGAATGAATGATCCTTTTCTTCGCGACTGTTCCAAATTACCAACCAAATACTAATAAAAAAAGAGAGTCATACAATTGGAGTTGTTGGTGATTTATAATGGGATTTCGTTTTATTGGCACACATATTTTTTTCTTTTGTTTATTTAAATGTCGAATTTTCTTTTTTTTGGTAAAGATCAAGTCATGTAATTGCATTGTGAAAGAGACTGTTCGTAAGTGATGGGAAAAGGCCGATCACCAATATAAGTATTGGTATAATTATGCTAAGCTGTGAGGTTTAGGGATCATGAAAATGATGTGAACGTGGTCCAGTTTTGTTCAAAGTCACATGCACTTTTCATATAAATGTGTTTATGGGACAACACAAACATGTTGCAGGCATGTCGCCGGGGTCCACAACCTTTCGCTTTAGTTGGTTTGTTTGTTTTACCTGACTGCTAAGAAAGCATGTGTATGCTTGTAGGTAATCAACCAGGGGACTGAAGGTTTTAAGTCCTCTCCGAAGCACTTGGTAATGAGGATTAATGCCTTACCAAAGTGCAATGGCGCATCGATTTAGTTTCGAACCCGGGACCTCCCGGTTATGAGGCCACTGTTCTACCACTGAACCCATCACGTCTCCTGCTAATTGTCATACGTGTATTTCGAATTATAAGGGCATTTTAAGTGCCATATTAATCAGGGGCTATTTTTCTTCTATATTCTTCCACACTTAAATAAAAAAGAATGAAAAAGATCAACAATTATTTGTTCACCTTCTCTTTAAAAAGACTCAATAACGGCAAATCCAACGTGCCTTTTAGGATATTACTGAACAATGAAGTTTTTACCGCATAAAGAAGTAATGCAGCACCTATAATTTAGAGTCGGTAAGATTAATGTCATTTGTATTATCTATTCAATGTGCCACATTGAGCTAGAGAAAGAGAGAGAGAGATAGAGAGAGAGAGGCGTGCTTGGGATTTCCCAATATTATATCACTTTTTATAATGATGGTTGTATGTCACATCATTCTTTAATAAATCCGTTTGTAATTAAATATCCATTTAACGAAAGTGTGATAATGCGTAATTTTCAACCTCGGTCTAATCCTACATTCAATAGCCGCAATCGATCATTCTACAAAATGGGAAAAATGACTCGATATTGAAACGAACAACATGCACTTTTTATAAGCGGGAACTGTGAAATGGCTTTTCACATGAAAGTGCAAGTTAACCAATTGCATTAATTATAGCTCGTTTCTACATACAACATTGGTTAACTAAAAGCGGGGTTTTGCGGGGTTCGACAACAATAGCTACAGTTAATACAGAATTACGTAATCAAATGCTTTGAATTTGGATTTCACTCAATAATTGAGATCAATTATCTTGTTACAGAAAAAGAGCATGTATGCTTACTGGAACAAAATTGGAAGAATATAACGCCTTTCAATGTTGGTATGATGAGGAGGTCAGGGTATAGTGGTTCATTCACTTAACTCTTAATTTTCAGGGTTCGAATCCCAGCCCGTTACTAACGTTGTTTGGGAAGACTTTCATCCATATTTGGCACTCTCCACCAAGGAGTAAATTGGTACTTGACCATTTATTCGGTAATAATAAGTGCAGGGTCCTCGGAAGGAAGAGGAATGATACTGTCGAGGCTTCCCTAGTAAACAAAATTATTATTAGAATTTTTTTACTAGGCCTATGTATAAAGCGTGTGATGGTGAAGCGAGTGTGTGCATTTATGACAGTGTATGCTTCAATGTTGGGTATTTTGAGAACATTGTGTGGTATGTGTGCGGAAGTGCGGTCGGGTGGTTTTTGGGTGTGTGTGCGCGCGCGCGCGTGTGTTTATGTGCCGGGGGGGGGGTGTACAGCTAATTTCAGATTAAAGGTAGACACCCCCTCCCCCCTCTCTTTTGAGAACCACAACAAGTGTAGTTTTATCAGCTCTTCCAAACCTTGTCATTTGGAGAGAGCGCGGGCAATTAACATGAAACGGGACAGGGAATATGATGGTGGTAATTCCTTCCTCCCCCCACCCCACTCCCCACATGCTCCAACTGTTTATAATACTACATATTTGAACATGCTATTGGCAACTGTTTTTACTCTTTCTCCCTATCTCCATCTTTCTTTCTCTCTATCTCTCTTACTATCTCACAACATTATTTATTTTTCATTTTCATGACATCAACTTCTCTCACCATCAAAGAGTTCTATCTTATATATTTACTTTTCCCTTTTTCTCTCTTTCTCTCTCTCTCTTTGTTCTCTCACGGTCTGTTTCCAGACTTTTCCATTTTGCTCCCTTTCTCTCTTTCTCTCTCTCTTTGTTCTCTCACGGTCTGTTTCCAGACTTTTCCACGTATGATAAAATTCATCCAACCGTTTGCACATTAAAAATAAAATGATATGAAGAGAATATTGTATATAAGATGAAACAAATTAGGTTCAATTTTTTTTTCTTTCTTAAAACAAAAAATATTTTAATTCACCATGTTCACAAATTATTAAATTGAAGGTCAGATATTCAGCTCAAATAGCCTCATCTGCTACTTGTAATTATTACAATTTCAATCTTATGCATTTGCAACATTACTTTTCCATATTTTTTTGTTAAAGCATAGACTATAAGCCCTGTTTTTTTCCTTTCATGGAATGTATTGTATCATGATTTACACCGTATTACAAACTTAATTATAAAAACACGATTTCTTTAAAAAAAAAAAAATTACCCATAACTCAGTTTTTTTCTCCACTGAAACAATGACCATCCGATGTACAAAAGAACATCATTTAGATTGTTGGTTGCTTTGTGGCACACATTCACACCAAGGACATGTCCGGCTCTTTTAATTATGAATAATGCGTGAGATTGAAATCGAAATTTCTCGATACTTTTGTGATCAGGGGCTACAGGAGTGATGAAGTATCCCAAAAGGGGCGGGGCTTTGAACGTGGCTTTGAACGTGTGTTCTTCACATGGGCAAAAGTAGGAAAATCGACTAACAAGATATTGTAAACAAACATCAGGTCTTTCGTCTTCTTTGCGCATGGCTGATCGTCAACGAAACGGAGTTATGTCTTTTGTCAATTCTGTTCCTTGCAACGGCAGGCAGCCAGTAAAAAACGAACCCATTTGATCAAATTATGGAAATGCAAGCATTACTTTAAACAAACATAACTTTGTTATTCCTTGCTCATTTTTCCTAATTGAGGTGTCATATGAAAGGGGAGAAATTAAACTTTCTAGAAATATGATTTTCCCTTTAAAATCCAGATACCGCCCGCCAAATGACTTTTTGGTTTCCTCTCTACAAATTGCTTTTAATCACTCATGCGTGACATATGTATTG
Source organism: Strongylocentrotus purpuratus (assembly GCF_000002235.5). Classification (NCBI taxonomy): domain Eukaryota; kingdom Metazoa; phylum Echinodermata; class Echinoidea; order Camarodonta; family Strongylocentrotidae; genus Strongylocentrotus; species Strongylocentrotus purpuratus. The sequence continues at coordinate 23,018,282 of NW_022145600.1, read as the reverse complement.
TATGGCGTGCATCAAATGAAAGAAGAAGATCCACGCTTCCCAGATATGTGTCATTTATTAATTATTATTGTGATTAAGTTATAATAAAACATCGACAGTTTTCGGTTTCGTTTTTTCTGGGATGCACTGTATATATGTATATCGGATATTAATTCCATGTTTGGCATAGGGTGACGATTAATATTGAAACCGGGAATATATAGATTGTCTCCGATTTGAAGTCGATTCGGCTATTATTCTGACTAGAAGGTTTAAATGCACTAACATTCCGATTGTTAGTATTCTTATCATCAGTTTAGAAATCGGGAAGATGTTATAATTTATTATAATTGCTAATTATTCGGAAATCGGATGGCAGTCGGATCGTGTAGTCTGCGCTACATGCCCTTAGGGCAAAGTATAACTGAGCCTTAGTCCAGAAATCTCGAAATGAGGTGAAGGGGTTTCAATTTTGATATTTAACATTTTATATATATCCTGCACACAAAAATGCTATTATAAGTTTTCTACATACTTTTTTTTCTTAACAATTTTTTAATTAGGTTTGCATTGTATTAACGATTTTTTTTGTCGAACTGTTTATTTGTTCCCAGTTTTAGGGTGAATTTTCCTTTCAGAACAAAAATATCATATAACAAACAAATGTATGCGAGTTGTTTAAAGAAGTGAGAAAGGGACGAAAACCAAGTATTACTTTTAAGTCATGGGATCGTACTGTATTGAATAGCGAAGTCATAGAGGTGTCTTTAAAGCAATTTATAGCAGTTATCTGTTCAACCCCTTTTTTCAGGATCTATAAAATGTATTAATTTAATCGCTATTTCGTTAAAAAAACTCGATCTCACTTACCTCGGAGTGACGCAGCTCTCTTCTACAAAAGAAATGAAATGAAATCCACAGAAGGTTATCATTTTGAAAACCTGTTAGGTAACGTTATATGTAGTCTAAAAGTACCCCAATTTTTAGTTTTGCGTCTTAGTTTTGCACGAAAGAGCTATAATATAATAATAATTAATAATTATAGGCATTTCTATAGGGACGTCTATCTAGAAATTCTATTTCGAGGTGCATTAATAATTACCCCGGCTTTAGCCTAGTTGCCATTACAGCGCTCTAGCATTTCAAAGAATTAATTCCTGCCAGGTACCCATTTACCTCACCTGGGTCGAGTGTGGCAAATGAAGATGAAATGAAATGGCCTGCCAAAGGACATTAGTGCCGTATGGGGGATCGAACCACCACCTTTGAATTGCAAATCAAGTGCTTACACCAATCGACCCACGACACGAAACTACGACTACTCGAGGGCTACTTTGTGTTGCGGTTAAGTAAAATTGCAACCGATCAGAAAGTTACCGCCGGACTATGGAACAAATATATAAAGACATTTACAAATTTTGTAAACACAATCAATACTGATTTGTAGCATATTCCGTGTATTGCCATAGGGACGTGAAATATGAGAAATTCCTGAACAAATTAAATAATTTTGTTTTTCTTGGACTGCCTTGTTAGTGTTACAAAGGCCATTATTATATGAGAGACGTCGCTTAATTAATGCCCGTATAACCATGGACCTTCTAAGAACCATGGTAAAATCAACCCAGAGGTATTTCAGTTCGAGCACACCCACTCCACCGCTTTCGAAAAGACATTTCTTTCTTTGATTTGTACTAATCCTCAAAGCATGAGGACCTTTTATCGACTTAAAAGACTAGTGCACGGTCCCACTTTTTACATTTTGAAATAATCACTCCTACAGCGATAGAGGTGCTACATAAATAGCCTTTGTTTCTCCTTTTCAAAGAATACTTCCACCTGTGTATCATGGGGTATACTGCTTGTGCATAATGAATACTGATTACGCAGTCGCGGATCCACGGGGGGGGGGGGGCCCGTTTTTTATAATTTGTTGTAGTTACTACCTACTCCCCCCGCTTATTCAACACTGGACAAAAAAAAAGTGCCCTTATCCCCCCCCCCCCTGCCCTCCCACCCCTACCCTTCCACCCCCCTTATTCAGCGGCCGGCTGAGTCGTTGCGAAATTTTCTCTCAAAAACTGGACGAAATTTTGGTCGGCGCGATTTTCAAATGTTAGGCCCCCTCCTATCGGCAAATCCTGGATCCGCCACTGTGATTACGTAACTTTCATGAGCACGTATCCAGTATTTTGTCTCCATGTATTTCACAATTTGGTTTGCAATGACCTTTATCTGCTCACGCTCAGACTGCAACTATGAACTGGCTAATTGCCAGACAATGTTTCAGAGAAAACTGGTCTGAAAGTCGCTCCCAGGTTCCACAGCGGACCACACCCCCATAACATTTAAAGGGAATGGCTAATATTTTAAGAACACTGTATACAATTCCTTATTACCTTTCTTGTTCGCCCTTTACACTTGGATGCACGAATAAATTCGTTATTTACCTGTCTATTCTGTCCTTTAAACACGGATGTCATAGTGGGATTGTCAGAGGACGAAGATGAATCCGATTCTAAACAAATAAGAGAGATAGAACACTTTTTAGTAGTGGTCGATCCACCTGCACAACCCCAATCAGTAATGCCGGGAGGAGAGGCCCAACGATTACAGTGATTCAGTTCGCTATTCCCCTCCCAGGCACATGCGACGCCAAATATTTAATATAGCAAACAAAATCTATGCGCTGTTATCACCTCAACTATCCAAGGTGGGAAGTCTTTTTTAAAGGATAAGAATAAATCTCACAATATTTGAGTATCATTCACCAGATCTCTTGGTAATTAATCAATAATACAAATTGATATGCTTAAAACTGTCATTTGTTTCACCAGTGTGTTTCTATTCCCAATGCCCTGTCTAATACGAAAGATGTAAGTTGTGGTACCCACAAGGATCTATTTTGGGCCCGTTTCTTTTTCTTATTTATATCAGTGATTTCTGTAAGTCTTCGGAGGTTTTATCGTTTATATTTTTTGCAGACGACTCAAATTTTTTTTTTTCCATAAGGACCCACATTTTTTGCCTACCACCATCAACCATGAATTAAAACGTGTTTCAGAATGAATCAAAGCCAATAAATTATCTCTCAATCTGCAAAAGACGAACTACATGCTTTTCATTAACATAAATGAACTACCGGGCAACGTTGTTTTTATTGTACTATTACTCAAAGAGTTTTAAATATAGGATTTCTCGGTCACTTTCGTAAGTTGGCCACACAAATTCATTTTATGTTCATTCAATTTCGCCGATTCTGTCACCGCAGCTGTTATTTTTCGTTCAAATTCGTTTTTTAGCATTTAAATTCCTAAAGCGATCATTCAAAAACATTTCATTTTCATTCGAATTAAAACGTGTTTTTTTTTCGTAAAATTTTCATTAAAAGCGAAACGATTCGCGATTACGTAATAGCGTCTTCCGTGAATTCAAATTCGTTTCTTTGCATACAGTTTCACACGTTTTGCAGACAAATTAAACATGTAAATCTTACCCAGTATGATTATATAGAACCCCGCAAGCTTAGTTCCATGCTAAATCCATTTCAAATTGTATGGGTTGGTAAGCAACAAACATGTTATTTGTCCTCACTATGGGTGTATAATTATGTATACCCTCTAAATCATCACCATTTAGCAACTGAACGATCATGTGTTAAGTCGACAAAAACCTAACCACATCAATAAAGAATAAGCATGGAATTAAGCAAGAGTGTCTTTTTATGAATATGCAATGATATAAGTGCATGCAAAGTGTGTTTTTACAGACTACGGTTGTATTTATTGGAGTGGCGTACCATAATGGTGGGGGGGGGGGGGGGGGCAGGTATCAATACTCTATACATTGATTTATTTGTAATGTTTTGTTTTGTTTTGTTTTTGATAATTTATTCGATGTTCGTAATCTCTTTGAAGCCATTTATATTTGTGTTATTATATTTAGTCTGTATTGAACATGTTAAGAACAATCTATGAGTATCAGTTCAATCACAATCATAATCACATCAAAATCTGAATCACCATCACACTGAATCACAATCACGATCGTGATCACAGTCACAATTACCATCTCAGTCACAATCGTAATCACCATCTCAATTACAATCACGATCACGCTACACAATCATTAATGAGTTTGATACATTGTATTCTCACTGCGCGCACATTTCAATAACTCATGTCATGTGGACATAAACTAAAGAATACACGTATACAATATGAAATCTTGATTTGGTTATAATGTTAATGATCATAGTTACATCATGCATTACATTACCATGTTCGTCTACGTAATATCACTTCCAAAAGATGACCGAGTACGATAAAGTCCGTGATGAGAACATCAGTAAGATGATGTCCAATCTTATATCTAGAGTTGTTTAACCCTCTACATGTTGACGGGCAAGACATCTAGGCATGTTATATATTAACTCAGTTGTTTAATTTAGATGAGAAACATGTGCATATACCATGTATACCATAGGTTTCTAAATATAGGCGAATATGAATGAAAACTTTGTTATTTAGAATGACCCAAAGTGAAATTGAATGGTACGGACGTCCGATTTGCCATTGTTGACGAAAATGAATGCAAACTGCGCATTTGTAAGCGGTTGTTAAATTGAACGAAAAAAGTGCTAAATCCATTGACCGAATAAGTAAATCAAATGAAAAAAGTGTTATTTTGAATGTAATTAACACGCCGGCAGCTTTATTTCGCGAATTTGAATGAACTTTGTATCAAAACGAATGAAAAGCTTACGAAAGTGACCGAGAAATCCTATACTAAATTTCTGGGAATAACTACTAATGAAAAGCTTTCTTGGAAGGAACACGTAGATAATATTTTCAAAGTTATTTCAAGAAATATTGGCAATTGGCATAATAAACGAGGTAAAATGTATTAGGGTTACGGTTAGGATGGGGACAATTAAGTGATTGGTCAACTGTAGAAGTTAGCAATTAAGTTTTTGTAAAATATTGGCCGTGACATTTACTCGTGTGACAATTAGCCCCCGGGCTTTATTTCGTCAAATAAAATATAGGATTCGTTTTGTATTCTTGGATTTTATGTTAGGTTTATGGTAAGGGTTATAATTACGATGAGGCTATACTAAGTGCTTGGTCAACTGTTGAAGTTACGTATTCACCTCGACACTGTGGAATAAAGGCCATTAATTTTAGCCAGATCGGTGACCCGACGTTTGCTCCTGCAGCATTATTAGGCCTACTCCAGGCTTAATTTCGTAAAAAATATATGGTTTACGTTGTTATCTACTCATCTTTTATTAAGGTTAGGTTTATGACAAGTATTACGATTACAATGAGGCTAAAAACTACTAGGTCAACTGTTGAAGATAGGCATTAAGCGATTGTAGAATATTCACCATGGAGCAATATATTGTCGCCAGATCGGTTACCCACAATTTTGTTCCAGTGACAATTTCCCTGGGCTTTATGCATCAAAGGTATTGGGTTAGGCTAAAGGTTATTATCGGGTTTTAGGTTAGGTTTATGGTAATGGTTATGACTAGGCCGCAGCATTCCCACGGTCACATACGGTAGCGGTCACATGTGTTAGGGTAGCCGCACGGCGTATTTTGAATTTGTGGAGATATAAAATCTGCGGCTGCCGTACAGTCTTTAAAGTGATGACGCACGGTCGTCTTAGGGCGTCCCTGCGGCGGCCGTAGATTTTTGACAATTACTAAGGCAGACGCCCGGTAGCCGCAAGGTGCCCGCAAGACGGCAAAAGGGGGACCACACGGCGACCGTGCGGCCAGATTGCTGCTACCGCTTCACCCCTGGAGTATATAAAACGCAGGGCCACCGTACGCCGACGAACTGTCGCCGTGGAACCGCTCCACGGCATGGCTTCGGCGTGTCTAATCACTACGGCGAACCTAGAAATTACATCAGTTATAACGTCACGTTATAATCCCACGGCTACCCGTACGGCCTGTAAAGATAGGGATTCGCCCTATAGGATGACCTTGAGGCCACCGCAGGTTCTCTCGATTTCCGTGGCATACAGCCGCCGTATCCTAGCCGTAGAGCAAATGTGACCTAGACATTAGTATTAGGATGAGATTATGTTTGACTGCGGAGCAATTGTCGTCAGATCGTCGTTTACCACCGATAAATTCAATATTTCTTACCTCGTGGAGAAGCAGATCTAGCTGGGGTTTCTAATAAGCAGTGAATAATGAAGATGGTTATGATTGTCTTCCATTTTGAATCCATCGTAATGCTTTTCCTTGTGAATGGAACAACAGTTTTGAAAACTAATCATGTGATGCAGTAGTTTGCTCCACCTACGATCCGTATACTACTACTACTTCTACTTCAGTTAAACCGAAGGCCTACTCCGGGTCTAAAATCGTGTTTAACAAAAAGGAAATTTGATAAACTTCAGACTAATTTTCTTTGTTGAACCAGATTTTGATAAAAAGCGTAAACCTAACGTCGGGTTTAAATTTCAGTAGAATGCAGGCCTACGCGTCTACCAAACGAAATAAATGCTACGATATGATAAACATGCACATTTAAACGGGCTATATGAAATATTCTGCTGTTCCCATTGGCCGAACTAAAGTCATTCATAATCGATGTTTCATAATATGCTCTTTTTCTCAGCTCCTCTCTCTCTCTTTATTTCTCTCTCAATCTCTATTTCTATCCATTTTGGTCTCATTCTCTTTAACATGTCTCTTTGCTATTTTGATCTCTCTCCCCCCCCCCCTCTCTCTCTCTCTCTCTATTTCTGTCTCCCCCTCTCCCTCCCCATTCTCTCCATTTTTTCTTTCTGTACTCGCCATACCAATTTATTTCAAGGTCTAACAAATTTCTATTCCTTTTCTTTTTCGATACACAAAAATGAGAAAATCGCACTCCGACTAGATTAATTTCTCTCTAGTTGTGACAAATGCATATTTGTGAAAATGATATCCAATTAATTGAACGCGCATGATTATGTTATAGTGATTTTCTGATGGCTCAACCCCAATACCCAAATAAATATTTATGAAATGAAATTACAGGCGAACCATGTTTATCAGACTATCACCTTTTGGTAACAATATTAGGGTCGAACTATCGAATGAAAGTGAGGAGTCAGTACATTAACGTTGTTGCCCATAGAGCTTGAATAATTTGTCTTACCTCTTTTCAAGAAATGAATGTGACAATACGATTTATTTTTGATAGATAAAGTTAACATCTTCTCGGAACTTTATTGATCAATATTGGCCCCGCACGAGTATGAGTTGCCAATAGTGGTCTCCGGCAGGTCGAAGGCCATGCAGGGTCCCCTGGAGCTGGGACCTGAACGAGTATGAAATGCCCATCAATCCATCTGACCGTATTTACCAGAACAGTAGCGTCAAAGCATTTTAACAATTTCTAGAAATTTTCAAATCAAAATGGTTTGGATAGATTTGATTTGATTCGTCAAGGATAAATACATTGACAACTTGAAATATATAATGAAGGAAATAAACAACTTGACAGGATAACAAGCGAAAGCTGATGATAAACATAGCTAAGTTAATGAGTTATCTTGTTAAAGAGAGTGAGTTTGGGTGATTGTGTCAAATAATATGATATCAATCGCAACTATGTACACAAAAAATAGGGGACTCCAAACTTGAGATTGATTAGAAGACTAGATTTAGATCAATCGCAACTCTTTATAAGATAACAATTATCATATTTCGGCTTCCGTAACATATTGACAAGGTTTATATTTACTTGTCCGTCTTCCCAGGGGAATCTTCTGGGTATATGGCGGACGTGTCCAGGCACACACATTCCCCTATGCATTGACGCCCATGCTCCCTGATTTCTTCGATGTCCATTCTATCATGTTGACAAAAGATATATATTATTCACCTTTTTATTCCATCCGTTTTCACCCCTCTCTCTAATTTCAATGTGATATTTATCTCTCCACCACTTCGACGATTAAAATTAATGGAGCAAGGTCTATGAATATTTAGTCCTTTTAGTTCGAATCGACTCTCACAAAAATGAGAACGATTATTATTTGGTATTCGGTTGACAGCTTGCCTAAATGTAGTATAGATGACTAAGTAGCAAATAAATAATTAATTTGCTAATAACGGGGCACGAGTATTGGCAATCCAGTGTCTTTTATTATAATGAGGACCAAATATCATTTAAACTGATTATTTAATACAGCTTCGTACTGTTGGAAAAAAATCGAGTCAAATGAGTTCAAGCTTTTAAATTGTATCAACGGAGAACCCCCTCCCCCCCCCCCCCCCCCCCCCCCACACACACATCAGTAGTTTGATCAAGATACTAGCTGGGTCCACAAAAGTGTCATGGCAATATGGCCTTCTCCAATAAAAAAAAGAAAATTGCAATTGTCATGATGGCTGATAATGTGGAAACTTGGAATGTTTAGTGTCATACGGATATTGGTGTCTTTCGTTATTAAAACATTTGTATTATTGTTATAATATTTATCACAAAGGGGACTTTTTTTATTTACAGTAAGTAATCTTTAAAAGAATTGATATAATAGAATTTCATCTGTATGATCAGTTAATGGTGGCCCAAGCTTAAAAGTAAAACAAAAAGAAAAGGAAAAAATAGAAAGGGGTTGGGGATATCAGGGGCGGAATCGTAGAGAAGGACACAGTTATACTATCTGTAATTGGAACGCTTTTTGTCTTGTTGAAAACAAATGGAAAAATTTGACGTTTGAAATGTGAAATTTATCATTCTCACAGTTCTTTTTGGTGGGGGAGGGGGTGTTCAGTTTTATATTTAAAGTTTGACACCCTCTCCCCTCTCCCCTCTCTTTTGAGAAACCAAACAAGTGTAGTTTTATCAGCTCTTCCAAACTGTGTCGGGGTTGAGCGGGGGGGGGGGGCAATAAGCCAGTTTACAGATACAATCTGCGCATGGGCAGATGAAGATCATTTGTACCAAAATTGTAAAACCCACAGAGATGAATACTGGATATGCGCTCATGAAAATTATGTAACATTCATTTATGCACCAACGGTACATTCTATGATACGCAGGTGGAAGTATTCTTTTCAAGAGGTCAAACAAAAGGTATTCATGAAGCACATCTAGGACTTTAGCAGTTATAATTCTAAGATGCTCAAAGTGGAACTTCTCCATGTATAAAAGATCTGTGGATATTTGGGGTCATTTGTAACATGTGCTATCTGTTAACTCCCTTATTCACATGAATCGGGACAGGCAGTATGGTTGTGGTATTTCCTTCCCCCCTCCCCAAATGCTCCAACTGTTTATAATACTACATATTTGAGCATGATATTGGCATCTGTTTTCATCCTTTCTTCCTAACTCCACCTCTCTCTCTCTCTATCTCTCTGTTACTGTTCTCGTACGTTTTGTTTCCAGACTTGTTGCACTATACTGCTGTAATATCTCATATAAAAACAAAATACCGACATGTTTCCTTTTCAGCACAAGAGGGCAACACATACCAACAAACAAACGGTAACCTTAATTGCCAATGCATAATTTGATCCATTAAATACGTTTATGGTTAAGCGAGACGCCAAATATTAAAATAGGGGGGGGGGGGGGGGTAATGGGTAGAGTAGGGGAGGTTACGCAATGCAGTCAGTGTGTGGTTGCACCTGTTTGTGCCAGTCAAGTCGCGTGCGTAGCTTCACGAAACCAAGTCTCCCAAGCTCCGCCATGTTTGAAGTTTGAACAACTGAACTCTTATACTAGGTAGTGTTAGATTGATTTGAAAGCGCCCGAAGCCTCATGAATTATTTATTTCATGTTCGATGCTTCCTACATTCGTATATGTTCTTCACGCAAAAGTATCCAACAAAATACAACGCGGATCAGCATCGAACATGCACATTGGGAAAGGTCATCTCCGCTTAATTTATTCATGAGTGTTAATGTACTCATCACTTGGCCAATGACGACACACCAATATTGGAAAATCAGTGTCTTCTAAGTATTTTATTATAATGAGGACCCGATATGATTTTCACTGATTATTGAATACAGCTTCGTACTGCTGGAGAGAAGAAAAAACCGAGTCAAACATAATTATTCAAGCTTTTAAATTTTATGAATAGGTTCACGAAAGTGACCTGGCAATACTGCCTTCTCAAAAAAAAAAAAAAATGATTACAGTTGTCACGATTGCTGATTATTAGCGTCTATTGTGTTTGATATATTTTAATTATCTTTCCTGCCATAAGAATCACAAATGAATCTTGTTCATTAGCAATATCTTTAAAAGGATTGATGTACATGTTATTAAATTTTATGTGTATAATCAGTCCATGATGGCCCAAGCTTAAAAGGAACAAAAAAAGAAAAGAAAAAGGAAAATGTAGAAAGGGGGTGGGGGATATTAGGGGTGGAATTGTAAAGATAGGGGAGGGGGGAGAAATACCATTACATTTTTTTCCTAACATTTTTTTTTTGTGGGGGAGGAGGGTGCTCAGCTAATTTTAGATGTAACTTGACACCCCCATCCACTTTCTCTTTTGAGAACCCAATCATGTGTATATTTATCAGCAGTTCCAAACCCTGTCAGTTGGGAAAAGCAGGGGTGGGACAGGGAATATGATGTGGTATTACACCCCCCCCCTCCCCCACATGCTTCAACTGTTTTTAATAGTATTAAAAGCAGTTAAATTATTATTTGAATATGATATTGGCAACTGCTTTCACTCTTTCTCCCTCTCTTTCTCACTATATCACAGCATTACATATTTCTCATTTTCATGACATCAACATTTCTCACCATTGTTCTCTTGTATTATCTTTCCTTTTCTCATTTGCTTTCTCTCTCGCTCTCACTCTGTCTCTCTCACTCTCTCTCTCTCTCACTCTGTCTCTCTCACTCTGTCTCTCTCACTCTGTCTCTGTCTGTCTCTCACACACACACTAAGTCACAGCATTGTGTATTTCTCAATTTCATAACATCAACATCTCTTACCATTAAATACTTATCTTATTCTCTTATCCTTTTGTTTCCCTCTCTCTCTCTCTCTCTTTCTCAATTTTCTCTCACGTTCTGTTTTAAGACTTCTTCCACCTAAGATTTACCCAACCCAACCGTATGCACATTACAATTACAATATGTCAAAAGATTTGAAGAGAATATTGATATAAGATAATACAAATTAGGTTTATTTTATTTATTTTCCTTAAAACATCTAAATATCGTATTAGGCTATTAGGATTTTAGGCTCAAATAGTTTCATTCGCTCCTTGAAATTATTACAATTTCAATCTTATGCATTTTGCTACATTACTTTTTCCCCAATATTTTTAAACAAAGCATAGGCTACTTCTGAGCCCTATTTCTTTCTTTCCAGGGAATGTATTATATCATGATCGGCACCGTATTACAAAACAAATTATAAAAATAAGATACCTTTAGTGTTTTTAATTTACCCATGACTCAAAATCATATTTTTTTCTCCAGTCAAACAATGCACATCTGATGAACGAATAATCCGTAAGAATGATGGTTGCTTTTTGGGGGTCCACACTAACACGAAGGACATATTGGTGCCTTTTATTTTTAGTAATGCCTATATGCAGCTTATATGGAATTAATACTTAAGTTGTCTATGGGACGGAAATTCAAAGGGAAGGATAGGAGGAAAGATCGGGTTTACAGGAGAAAAGGGGTGAATGGTAGAATGATAGAATGAAAAATAAAATAAGGAATGATTTCTTTTTAGATATTAAAAAAACGAAGATATACACAAAAGAAGAGATTAACGCAGTATTAAAACATGGAACAGCATAATGAAAGAAAAAATAAAAGTTTGGTACAAAGAATATCGCAAGGAAAGATAGGAGAAAATGACATAAGAGGGGATAGTACTGAAAACCATTATAAAAGAAAGAAAATACTTAAAAGTCAGTTATGGGCTTTGAATATGTGTTCATCACTGACAGTTATGAGCCTAGGTTTAAGCAATTCTTTCAACTGAATTATGTACATAGATCTGATGAACCATCAAAAAGGATTTGAATTTACAACAAAATAAATGCTATTGTAGCACAACACTGCACAAGTAGGAAAATCTACTTACTATACAAGATATTGTACACACAAATAATTCTGGTGAACACACAAATCTTATAAAGTGATTTAAGTCGCGCCAACACCGGTCCTATATCAAGTCGCTGTGCCTTCACGATCACATAAGCTTGTTGGCCAATAGATTAGTAATTTGAAACATTATCAAACGTACAATTCTTATTGCGTCCAAGTTTTACGACCGGGGAAATACGATGTACGAAGCCGATATCTTAGAACAACGATGTATCCTTGTATAGCAAAGACCAAGTCCTACGGAATCTGATTTTCATCCCTATTTTCAGTATTTGTTATTAAGGTTTACCCACAGTTCATATTTCATCTTGAAAATCAAAACCTATTTATTGTGCCCCAACAGTAAAGACGTGAAGATTGAGAACATCAATATCCAACCTTCAGTATTTTCTTTGTGTTTGAATGTGGGATGAGTGGTTGTGTGGGTGTGGGTGTGCGTGGATGTGTTTGTTTAAAACTTATCAGATTAATACCATTATGTTGAAATTCATGAAAATGTAGGCCTTTGTTTAAAAGATGATTCAGAAACCAAATAATTAATAAGTCGAGTCAAACGATTTCGTGTTAATTGTCTCTTCATAACTTATACATGATGAAGTGTAATTTTTCTTTATAAAGTTTTATTACATAATGGCAGTAGTCAGACATAAAAAGGCGCGTTTTAAATAATTTAATTTTACAATGTTAACAATGTAATGGATATAGAATTCACACAATCAAATAAAGTATTATTTACACACAGTCATGTACTCTAAATCATGACTAAACAAATTATTTCCTGTGTTAGCGATTGTAACAAAAAATTCTGGTTAAAAAGATGTTTTTCATTTGCAAAAGTAAATTTTATAATCGCATGTACGATACTGGTGTCATTTTCTACCTCTAAATTATCGTTACACACATTAAAAGAAGTAAATCAACATATTGATCGACAAATCTCTGTGATTACTCATGATCTCAATTGGAACAATAAGACAACGATAATTATACGAAGAAGAAGAATTAGAATATATGTACATCCTTAACGCCAATCATCTATTTTGCAAACCATTGTCATGGCGATTAATACGTCCAAGAAAACTTGTGACTCAAAGTTTATTGTTTCTCATAATATTTAAATCCGACGTCTTCAAGAAAGTCATCTCTATGGACACCAGTGCCGCCTACCACCTGTTTGTTGAGCTCACACACACCGTTCCCGATGTTAAATGACACACAGTCATCTCGCTTGTTACACTCGGCACCGCATTTGACCAATGACAATCCATGTTTGGTTTTGATCCCGTGATTTTGAAGGCGCCGTCCCTCGATCCGTTTGAAGAGGGAGGTCTTCTGGTGGACTATGTCTGCTTGGGTTGGTATTGTGGGCAATGCCTCGTGAATTGTGGTAAAATCTGCATGTGGAAAATATCCGAAATAAACACTCGATGTTGTGTTTGACATTACCTATCGAAATGTAGGCCTATATCACGGACGATCGCCAAGGCTCTCAAAGAATTGACATTAATCAATTTCAATAGCCTTGGTCATCACCTTTTAAAATATGCGAGCATTACAGCGACGTATTTCCTAATCCAAACATGATTTCTTTGGGATATATGCAATCGTGTATTTTAATTGCCTTTGATTTTATTTCTAGGAAGTCTTTGTGAACGTGTTATGAATTAATATCAAGTTTAAAGATGCGATGCTAGGCAAAGATTAACCCCTTTCAACCCACTTAAAGATTACATAGGCATACACTTGAGATAAAAAATACATGTAGCATAAGACTACACATGACTGATTTTTTTAAAGGCCAAGTTGAAATTTCATGTAGCCTGTCGAATACCTTCCCACCGTCGTTCATATTAATAATTAGACAAATATTTATTATTGAATAAAACTATACAACAATTCTAACTCAACATCTGTAAACGAGGATACAAAACAAAATGGCGAAAATTTGCGAAGCAGAAACGCTCCGTCGGCTAACTTTCCCACTGCCCCAAATACATATATGTATGTATATTGTATATTTTTGCTCCGTTTTCTTGCAATAAATGCCTCTCTTCGCCCACCTCTCCCCCCCCCCCATTTAGTGTACAGAAATAGAATGGCTCTCCCTGATATTAAACCATACTTTGCTGGTTGCTATCTGTATAGGAATGCTACTTCTAGCATCAGCTCAACCATGAAATATTAATGATATTAATAACAACGATGATGATTATAAATAATAATGATGATGAAAGTAATACATGTAATACTACAACTAATACTACTACTATTACTGCTACTACCACTACTACTTCTACTACTACTACTCCTACTACTACTACTATAATGATAATAATAGTAACAAATACGGGAATAATAATAAGAATAATAATGCTTCTACTAAAATTAATAATAATCGTAATTAACAATAATAAAATGATAATAATAATTACATACTTATGTTTCTAATAACTGTACTATCGCAACTTATAGTGTCTTATCTGGATTGTTCTAATATTTGATAATAAGATAATGATGATGATAACAATCATAATTTTGTTTACAGGAGAAGCTACATCAGCTTCAGTGCTGTTCTGCCAAAGGGCCCTGCAATTATTATTACACTGCGAATTGTCAGGTACACATTTACAGCTGGGTTGGAAGTGGCGAATGTGCGTTTATGTCTTGCCAAAGGACATTGGTGCCGGTCTGGGATTCGAACCCTAAATATGAGGAGTGAGAGTCAAGTGAATGAACCACTTGACCATGACACCTCTACATAATTTTGTGAATATTTACCTGGCGTAGGAGTCCGATATTCTGTAGTCGTTTCAGGAGTGCCCTGTTATCAAACAGAAATGTACCACTCTCTCCCGTCAGTATAATCAGATTATTTCATGAAATAACTTTAATCATTGTATTGTGAATACTTTATTTCATGAAAACGGGATAATATAGAATTGCATTCGTAACTTAGTAGGAAAATATGAAACAACCCAGTTACCATTTAAAGCAATGATCGATATTAAGTGTATCGTTTTAACATTCAACTAACTGTTATGAAACCTATTTCTGTTCTCAATCATAATCGATGTTTGATACTTTTATTTGTAAGTGAGAAAAAGTGAGAAAAATCTATGTCAAAAGTACATTGCATAAATATATAAAATGAAATGAATGAATGCATGAATGAATAAGTGATTAAGCGAATGACTAAAATAGAATGAATGAATTGTTATTTGAACGTTAAATCAGTTCAACTTGTCATGAAAACAATTATCTATAAAACAAATAAGTTAGTAAATTATTTAAATAACACCGAATTATATTCTTCCCAGCAAATGTGTGTATGAAGTATGTCATCTGACCCCGTTATAGACAACTCACACTTGTTGACCTTGTCGGCACGGTTGTTTCACCTCTGACACCTATGTTTGGAATAAGAATAGCAGTTAAAAGACGAGCATTAAAAGATGCAATGCTAGGTAAAGAATAACCCCTTCCAACCCACTACAAGGTTACGAAGACCTGCACTTAACATGGAAATACATATAGCATATCCCTATATCTGACCGCTTTATTAAATGCTAAGTTGAAATTTCATGTAGCCTTTTGGATAACAGCAACGGATTCCTTCAATATTTACACAACGGCAGGCTCGTGTATCTTTAGGGGGCAAAGAGGTTTGGATGCTGCGCCCCAAAGGTATCATTTATGGCCCCAACCCCGCCCACGAATTTGCCCCATTTTGATTATGAGAAAATTTTTTATTATTGCACAAACTTATACAAAATCTTAATTCAATATCTGTAAACGAGGATACAATACAAAATTACGAAAATTTCCGAAGTAGAAACGCTACCTCGGCTTACTGGCCCTCTGCCCCAATGCTTGTATGTTTATTGTACATTTCCTACTCTGGATTGGCAGTGTCGCGAGCATGAGGCCAGACAATCCACACAAAACAACAACAACTATAATAATAATACTAATAATGATAATAATAGTTCCATTTATTTAGCACTAAATATTTCTAATTACTGTATGCCTACTATCATAACCAATAGTGTTTTATCTGAATTTGTCTTATCTTGAATAATACATGATAATAATGATAATAATCATGATTTTGTTTACCAAGAGAAGCCTCAGCAGCTTTATTGCTGTTCTCCCAGAGGGCCATGCAATTAGTATTGCTTTAGCGATTGCCAGGCACCCAATTAAACGGGGTAGGAAGTTGCGGATACTGATTAATGTCTTGCCAAAGGACATTGGTGCCGGGCTGGGATTCGAACCCTAAATATGAGGAGTGAGAGTCAAGTGAATGAACCACTTTATCATGACGCCTTCACATAATTTTGTAAATACTTACTTGGCGTTGGAGTCCGTATTTCTGTAGGCGTTTCACGGTTGGCCTGTTATCAAACAGAAATATACAATTCTTTGTCGTCAGTATAATCATAATAGATTAATTCATGAAATAACTAAAATTCTTAGAATGGGATATGTAGATTTTACGAAAAAGAGGGTAATTCAGAATTACATACATAACTAAGTAGAAGAATAAGAAACAATCCAGTAACAAAGCAATCAATTTTAAGTGTGTCGTTTTATCATTTAACTTGGTGTTATGAAACCTATTGCTGATCTAACTATTGGAAATTAAATGAAATTAAATGAATGCATGAATGTATGTATAGTCGATAGAGCGAGTGATTAAATATAAAAAATAAACTTTAAGATGAACGTTAATTCAATATATGTTGTTATACAAAATTTAATTTGAAAACAAATTAGTCAATTTTTAAATTCCACCGAATTACAGTCTTCCTGGTGAATGTTTGTATGTCACATGACCCCCTTATGGAGAATAACTCACACTTGTTAACGTTGTCGGCACGGTTATTTCATCTGTGACACCTTAGGATGGAATAAGAATAGCATTTAAAAGATGATCGATGATTTAAACAATTTGATATATAGGAGGACAAAAGATCGCCAGTGATCTTTATAGAACCACTCATCGGCGAAGTAGCTGGCGATGCAGCTTTCTGCTCTCCTGCTCGCACACTCTGGAACCGGCTCCCTGCTGAAATTAAAATCACCACCAACTTGCCAACAGTAGAAAAAATCAGAGTTTGAAGACCTATCTGTTCTAAAACCTTATGCAATCATTGAAATCACACTGTCACTGCTCTGAAACACTGATTCGTGGATGGCATCTTAAAGCACTTTATGTCAAGTAGAAAAGGTGCTCTATTAATTGCAACTATTATCATGATTGAACACGACTCGTATAGAACTTATAAAACAGTACCGATACATAATTATGAATTCACAACATAAACAATCACTTTTCTACCCATCCACAAATAAGAACAACTTGAATATATTTCGATTTTTTTTCCCAGTTTCAGGTGAATATTATGCAATTACTTTTGCAGTGGGAACATCGTTTATGATTTACTTTTCTCGAAAATAATTCCATTACTTGATTTATTGGACGCATTTTTATATATTTTGATCATTTCGCTGTCTTGCAATTACATCGAAACTTAAACTTAGATTCAGGCGCGGTACTAGAAGAATTGTTTTTCGAAGGAGCTTAGGGATTCGTACATTTATTTTACATGTGCCTCTCTTAATTTTATTTAATGAGAAAGTTTTTTTTTCCCTTAAAAAATGAGGTGGAATACTTTTTATGTATTGATTTCCCGCCATTTCTAGAACCGGTACTGCTTACAATTATAATCAGCGTAGATGTAGGTGTACTCTCCCGGGCAGGTTGCACCCCCGGAGCATGAGCCAGTGATGGTACATGGATTGCGAGTCGCGCAATACGGAGCCCACTGTGCCGTCTTGTCACTGTTATCACACAGGCTCTCCAGGGAGGGGACATACTTAGTACAAGAAGGAACCTTCACACATACTCCTTTGATGATTATGATCGTTGATCCTGGGTCACACTCGATTGTGATCGTTGGAGATCCACCTGCTTGACACCCTGTAACTGTGTGCACAGTGTGATACAAAGTGTAATATGATGACAAACACATTCCCATCTTCAATTACATAGTATATTAAACATATATCTATTTTCTCTTACATTAATTCTTTTTCATTTATATTAATAAAAAACAGTATTGAATTTATTCTGTAAGAAAAAGAAGTGTAATTTAAGAAAATGAGTGAAAATCAAAGATTACGATTATATTACATCGTTTAAATCATTAAGGTTATAGAAAAAGGACATGATTATTTAGAAGTGTTTGGTGTTCACCCGCAATCACCCCATCCCGTAGAAAAAAATGAAGTAGTGCAAATTTTGTTCAAATGTGGAGTTTTAAATTCCGTTGTTTCCCCTAAAAAAGCCAACATATTATGTATATCACGTGTTGGCATAATGTGGCGAAATAAAGTGAAACCGGAAATATATTTATTCCAACTGATTTATTTTTTCAAGGGATTTCAAACTCCGTTGAAGGAAGAATAAGTTAATCGGCACAGAAACGTTAAGCCATCAGATCCGTAGTGCGATTGTCTACGGTTTGAAGCTGATTCGGCTATTATATTGACAAGAAGGTTTAAATGAATTAAAATTCAGGTTGTTAGTATTCTTATCATCATATAAGCACCTAAATCGGGAAGATGATGCTGGTTTAGGTTCCCATGTCTATTACAAGTACCATTTCTTCGGGAATCGGATCGCAGTCGGGTCACGTTGTGCATTGCATGGCCTTAGGCAAAGTATAATTGATTCTAATCTCGAAATGACGAGGAAGGGTTCAAATTTAGATATTTCATTTTTGATTAACTTTTCTGCACACAAAATTGCTTCTATGACCTTTTCTAAACATTATTTCATGACCATATTTCATTTAGATTTGCACTTCAACGGCTCAAAACCATGTGAAATGTCATTATTTTAACGATTTTGGTTATCTACTTGTTCCCATTTTGTATACGTATTTTCATTTCACAACGAAAATATGAAACAACAAACTAACTGAGGCGAGTCGTAAAAAGGAAGGAAAATGGGATGAAAACCAGGTTTGAATTATGTTTGGCCTTAGCCTTTTTTTAGTGCAGGCCTAAATCATGAAATTCCACTATATTGGACAGCAAGGAAATCAAGGTGGCTTTAAAGCACTCTAGCAGTTATAATATGTTCAACTCCTATTTTTTTTACAGGATTTATAGAAATGCCTTATATTGATATTTCGTTCCAAAAGAAACCCTCGGTCTTACTTACCTCGGAGTGGCGCACTTCTTTTCTACAAAAGAAATCAAATAAAATTCCGTAAGAAGGCTATATCATTCTGAAAACCTTTTAGCTAAAAAGATACAGGTACAGTAGTGTAAATGCATCAACATGTTATATGTTTGGGTCTTATTTGTGCACGGGAGAGATTTAGGAACTAACAGTTTTAATATATTGGGGCCACTTTATTGTTGTTTATTGAACGATCAGAAAGTTACTTTATCACTTTAAAAAAAATATAGAAAGAAAAATTGCAAAAAATTAAAAATAATAAATACTGATTTGTAGCCTACTCCATGTATTGTCATGAATACGTGAAGTATGAGACATTCCTGAAAAATTAGATAATCGTGTTTTCTTGGACTGAGTGTTACATAGGCTATTGTCTATAGAGAGACGTTGTTCAATTGATGCAAACCTTAAATCACGTAAAACCAATCTAGGGTTTGGAGAACGAGCACACTCTCACACGGCTTTAAAAAAGAACACGTTTTTATTTATATATTTTTATATGTTCTAATCCCCAAAACATGAAGATCTTGTTTCGGTTTTGTCGACTATTTTGGAGTGTGGCGAGTGAAATTTTCGCCCAGAATCTCCTGCGGACCACCCCCCCCCCTTTTTTTTTTTAATGTAGGGGATTACTAATATCCCACTTTTATTATGTATACAATTTGTTATTACCTGTCTTTTTCTCCCTTTAAACATTAATGTAAAGTAAGAATGTCACGATCACCATTTTTCACACTTGATGTGTTTAATACATAGTAACGTATACATGGAAGATTTGATATGGATGCACGAATAAATTCGTTATTTACCTGTCTATTCTGTCCTTTAAACATGGATGTTAAAGTGGGATTGTCACAATCGCCAGAGGACGAAGATGGATCAGATTCTAAACAAATATAGGAGAGATAGAACATTTTTTAATTATTGATTAAGGTAGCAGGTACTCTCGAAATGTACAGGAGTGAAAGCTCTCTTTTTTAAGGAGCGTGTATGGGGGGGGGGGGGGGGGATCTATTAGGGGTCACTTCGCTTAGATAAAGTGGAATCAATCCTCAAAACTGAAAGAAAAATAGTGGAAAGCACTTTTCAAGAATAATATTAGAGCGCCTTGAGCAACTTGCGCTGTATCCAATATTACTATCATTATTATATTATCATTAATTCCAAGACTACTTTGAAGTATTTTCAGGATATTTAGGTGTGAATCCAGCCACAACGGAAGTGATCCCTAACTTTCAAGTTAGTTTATGTCAAAGACATTTCACGATGACCGCTTAAATGGAAATGATGACTTTTTACCAAGAAGGCAAATGAGATCTAGGGTAGTTGCGGGCATTATTCCTTATTATATACGTCACTTAAGAAATCCAGCCATCTGATTGGTCGAAATTGCATTCATAAACTTTAACTATTTCTGTAAAATTCCCAGTAACCATGGTTAAAACAGTTCTAAAATCCCAGTAACCATGGTTACCGGGAAAATAGTTCAGTCTCCATAGTTACCCCATAGGTTTACATGTTAAAAAATGGTTTGAGCGATCGAGGATACCGTACGTGTGCGAAGAATTGGTCGGTATTTTCATACAAGACAAGACAATTCCAAACAAGACAAAAATGGCTAAAGAAACTGTCCCAAGATTTCAACTTATCAAATGCAAGACTCACTGACAACAAGAACAACAAAAAAGGTACGTGAAATTATCCATAAACATGTTCGTTTAGTTGCTGAAAACGGGAGTACCAGCATAGACGTAGACGAAAATAGATCTAGTTGTCAGGGTGTCTGATCGCGCACCCGATGTTGTGTGCTATATCCTTCCCATAGAAATTACACGCAATGCAGTCTCTATGCAGTCTATGTGCATTGCGCGACCATGCAAAAAAATTCAAGTTTTTTTTTCTTTTCAATTCGAGACTCAAACCTTTATCTGTTGTGATCCTGAAGGTGACACTCAATAAGTGAGGTGTCATATGAAAGCGCAGGTTCTTCTCTCTATTCCCCCACAGGGCCGGCCCACCCCCAAAATTGTAAAAAATATCTTGCTTAGACTAGAATCTAGATCTAGTCTACTCTCAAAGATACACTCATAAAAAACAACCGTGCAGATAAACTAGAAAAAGGCCAAGGTGGTGTCATTAGTTGACTATTTTGTTTTCGGCAGATAAAAGTATTAATGACTGCTTTAATATTCAAGAAATAGTTGTTTTTATACGCTCAAGGGAAGGTTACAATTGTGCTATTGCCCCGAGGCGTGCCGAGGGCAATAGCCCAATTGTAACCTATTTCTCTCAAAGCAGTCATCAATACTAATAATACTATAATAATAGTTATCATAAATGACAATTATAGAAGGCTCTTGGGTAGCTCTAATGCCTCTCTAACTTCACATTCTTGGCATTCCACAGTAATGTTATACCCCTGACTTTATTGAGCATGGCTACTTTTATGGCGCTCTAGCATTTCAAGGAATTCATTCCTGTCAAATACCCATGTACCTTATCCGGGTCGAGTGTGGCAAATGTAGATTACTGCCTTGCCAAAGGACATTGGTGTACTGTAGTGGCGGGACTCGAGCCTCGAACCATGTGATCCACAGCCCGGTGACGTATCCACTCGGCCACGACACCTCCATCTTCCCAAACCAGGCGCGGATCCAGGATTTCTTAGGGGGGGGGGCCCAAATTTGAAATTATGCGAGCCAAATATTGGTACGTAATAGTGACCAACAGTGACGCAATGCGGGGGGGGGGGGGGGGGTCGGTGCAGGGAGGGGCGATTTCCCCCCTCCCTCCTCCGCGAAACGCGGAAGCTTTGACGTTTGATTAAATTATTAGAGAAAGAAGACGATTCGTTGTACCATTCTCGAAAATAATTCTCGTCTGAATTTAATTTTTCCCCTCCCGCGCGGAGCGCGGAAAAAATTTACGATTTATTAAACTATTAGAGAAAGAAGACGATTCGTTGTCGAGTTCTCGACTCTTAATCCTCGTCTGAATTCAGTTTTCCCCCTTCCTCGTGAAGCGTGGAAGCTTTTACGATTCATTAAATCATTAGAGAAAGAAGACGATTCGTTGTACCGTTCTCGACTCTTAATCCTTGTCTAAATTCAGTCTCCCCCCTCCCCCTCTTGCGCGAAGCGCGGAAGCTTTTACGTTTCATTAAGCCATTAAAGATTCGTATTACCGTTCTCGCCTCTTAATCCTCGTCTAAATTTAGGTTCCCCCCCCCTTCCCGCGCGAAGCGCGGAAGCTTTTAAATTTCCTTAAATCATTAGAGAAAGAAGACGATTCGTTGTACCGTTCTCGAAAATAATTCTCATCGGAATTTAGTTCCCCCTCCATCCCGCGCGAAGCGCGGAAGCTTTTACGTTTCATTAAGCCATTAAAGATTCGTATTACCGTTCTCGCCTCTTAATCCTCGTCTGAATTTGGGTTTCCCCTCCCCCCCCCCTCCCGCGCGAAGCGCGGAAGCTTTTAAATTTCCTGAAATCATTAGAGATAGAAGACAATTCGTTGTACCGTTTTCGAAAATAATCCTCATCTGAATTTAGATTCTCCCTCCCCCCCTCCTCCCGCGCGAAGCGCGGAAGCTTTTAAGTTTCATTAAATCATTAGAAAAACAAGACGATTCGTTGTACAGTTCTCGACTCTTAATCCTCGTCTGAATTCAGTTTTCCCCCTTCTGCGCGAAGCGTGGAAGCTTTTACGATTCATTAAATCATTAGAGAAAGAAGACGATTCGTTGTACCGTTCTCGACTCTTAATCCTTGTCTAAATTCAGTCTCCCCCTCCCCCTCTTGCGCGAAGCGCGGAAGCTTTTACGTTTCATTAAGCCATTAAAGATTCGTATTACCGTTCTCGCCTCTTAATCCTCGTCTAAATTTAGGTTCCCCCCCCCTTCCCGCGCGAAGCGCGGAAGCTTTTAAATTTCCTTAAATCATTAGAGAAAGAAGACGATTCGTTGTACCGTTCTCGAAAATAATTCTCATCGGAATTTAGTTCCCCCTCCATCCCGCGCGAAGCGCGGAAGCTTTTACGTTTCATTAAGCCATTAAAGATTCGTATTACCGTTCTCGCCTCTTAATCCTCGTCTGAATTTGGGTTTCCCCTCCCCCCCCCTCCCGCGCGAAGCGCGGAAGCTTTTAAATTTCCTGAAATCATTAGAGAAAGAAGACAATTCGTTGTACCGTTTTCGAAAATAATCCTCATCTGAATTTAGATTCTCCCTCCCCCCCTCCTCCCGCGCGAAGCGCGGAAGCTTTTAAGTTTCATTAAATCATTAGAAAAACAAGACGATTCGTTGTACAGTTCTCGACTCTTAATCCTCGTCTGAATTCAGTTTTCCCCCTTCTGCGCGAAGCGTGGAAGCTTTTACGATTCATTAAATCATTAGAGAAAGAAGACGATTCGTTGTACCGTTCTCGACTCTTAATCCTTGTCTAAATTCAGTCTCCCCCCTCCCCCTCTTGCGCGAAGCGCGGAAGCTTTTACGTTTCATTAAGCCATTAAAGATTCGTATTACCGTTCTCGCCTCTTAATCCTCGTCTAAATTTAGGTTCCCCCCCCCTTCCCGCTCGAAGCGCGGAAGCTTTTAATTTTCATTAAATCATTAGAGAAAGAAGACGATTCGTTGTACCGTTCTCGAAAATAATCCTCATCGGAATTTAGTTCTCCCTCCATCCCGCGCGAAGCGCGGAAGCTTTTACGTTTCATTAAGCCATTTAAGATTCGTATTACCGTTCTCGCCTCTGAATCCTCGTCTAAATTCAGGTTCCCCCCTCCCGCGCGAAGCGCGGAAGCTTTGGCGTTTCATAAGATTATGAGAGAAAGAAGATGATTCGTTGTACCGTTCTCGATTTTTAATCCTTGTCTGAATTCAGTCCCCCCCTCCCCCCCTGCGCGACGCTGTGACGTTTCATTAAATTATTAGAGAAAGAAGCCGATGCGTTGTACCGTTCTCTATACTGTAATCCTTGTCTGAATTTCAAAGATGTTCTTTGTCTGCTCCTTTTTCTTCCTACGTCCTCTTCCGATTTGGGGGGACCGCCCCCCCCCCTCCCCCCTCCCCCCCCTGGCTACGCGTCTGCGGTCAGATAAACACATTTTGATACCTTGTCTAACCCCGCAAGCGGTCAGATAAGCATTCAGGGGCCCGTCTTAGGGCCCCTGGTGGGGTCGAGGCGGCGGAGCCGGCACTGGAAGCTCAGGGGTTTTAGGCGTTTAATTAAGGTCAGATGAGCATTTTTTTTGTATACCTTATTATTTTGTGACACTGGCAGGTCACTATTTGGCGTGGGGTCCAGGGGCGGAGCCGCCAAAAATCAGGGGTTTGAGGCATTAAATTACCGTCAGATGATCATCTAAGGGCCCGCCGTAGGGCCCTAGGTGGAATCCAGGGGGCAGAGCCCCCGGAGGCTTAGAGGTTTTAGGCCCTTTCGCCCCCCCCCCCCCGATCTCCTTTTTCCCCTTTTCTTTTCTTCTTCCTCTTCTTTCTTATCCTTTCTCTCCTCTTTCCCTTTCCCTTCTTTTCCTTCTCTCTCTTTTTTTTTTTTTTTTGCGGGGGGGGGGGGGGGGGGCCAAGGCCCGCTCGCCCCCCCCCCCCCTGGATCCGCGCCTGTCCCAAACAATGTCACTTACCTTCCATCTCAGTCGAGCTGGAAAGACCAATAAATAGAAAGATCAAGATAACCGACGCGAAGATGAAAACAACTCTGGAACAATTCATTGCTCTCCTGAGTTTATGATCTTGACTGTGAAGAAATTAAAGGTTATTCAAAGTTTAACGTAGAACTTGAAGGAGCTTTGTATTTGTGGAAGTGATAGGAGATCCGAGATAAACCTGGAACAGATGAAAACGTGACTGTCCTGTCAGATGAGTGTGTTGTCTAGTGTCGAACCGAAAAAATGAAATTGTCATAAATGTGAAATCTGTTATGAACAACAAATTATATTTTACAATGAAGTTTAATTAATGTAATTTCCCAGCGTGACGCAATATTAGCCTTCGTTCCAGTCTCCCTTTTCAGCGTTTTAAGATCATATCACAAAATAAACGAATAAATGATCCTTCTTCCTGACTGTTTCAAAATGGTATGCCTCATGGTAACATCATGAAGAATGTTATGTAATTGCTTACCTCTATAAATAAGAAAATAAGTATAAAAATGCCGTTGAACATGTAAGTAGTACATGAATTCCTCTACATACTACTTGATAGAAGGCAAATGTAGAGAGCAAGAGATTTACATCCTCATATTGAATAATGTATTACCCTAAATAACACAATAGCAGATTTATGTGTTTCGAATCAATTACTGATGAAGAGAGAAGTATACAATTGGAGTGATTGATGATTCATATCGGGATTTCATTTTATTGGCATATATATTATTCTTCTTTTTTCATTTAAATGTCAAATTTCTTTAAAAAAAATATTAAGCGGAGTTTGCATTGTGAAAGATACTGTTTGGAAGCGATGGGGGGAAGGTTAATCACCAATATAAGTATTGGCATATATATTGAGGTTTTGGAAACATCAAAATGATGACAGACTGGCCCAGTTTTGTTCAAAGTCACATGCACTTTTCACATAAAATATATGGGACTACACAAGCATGTAGCAGGAATGAGGTTGGGGTCGACAACCTTCAGCTTTGGTTGGTCTGTTTGGTTGACCCGACTGCTAAGAAAGCATGTGTATGCTTGTAGGTAAGAAATCAGGGGACCGACGGTTTTAAGAGGAACTTGGTAATGGTGATTATTGCCTTACCAAAGGGCAGCAACGATTTGGTTTTGAGTCCCCGGGACGATATCTGTTTATAAATATAATAACAGTTCAACAAAAAATGATTCAGTCGTGTTATTTTTTGGAATTTGTTTCCGGTAAATGTTACAATGGATCAATAGTGGAAGTTAACTAGACGACATTCTATATTCTTTTTTTTTTTTTTTTTTTTTACTGCACAAAGGATATGAAGAGCATTTTATTCACAATTTATCTTAATGTCTACCTTTCAACATTTTGACATGATTTTGAAACTTATATTTAAATTTGTTTAATTCCGTAATAAATGACCTTTTAAGATATTCATGAAAGTTACTGAATCTTTCTAAGTATGTTTAGCATTAATAATGTAATAGATCTGAGATTGGTCATCCTGTGGATTCTGATGTGAACAAGGAAAAGAGCCCTAACAACCCTCATCCAATGTACACAGGTATAATTATGCTCACGGTGAAAATAGATAATTTACTGCCCTCAACTGCTCTGATATCGCATATACAAAATAAACAACTACATGTTTCCTTTTTCAGCACAATAGGGCAGCGTATACCCAACAAACAAAATTGGTAACCTCATGAATTAGCATTAAAATACAAATTGCCAATGCAAAATTTGATTTTTAACCTTAATTGGGTTTATGGTGTAACGAGTCGCCATATAAGGCGGGAGGGGGGTATTGTGTAGTGTGGGGAGGGGGGGGGGGGGGGGTTACGCAATGCAGTCAGTGTGTGGTTGCTCCTCTGGGTTGCCCATCTACTCTCGTGCGTAGCTACGAGACACCAGGCCCATCAAGCTCCGCCATGTTTGCTTTACTTATTCATGTATGTTAATGTATTCATCACTTGGCTAATGAATAAGTGTCATCTAAATCTGTTATTTTAATGAGGGCCCAATATGATTTTCACTGATTACCGAATACAGCTTCGTACTGTTGGAGAGAAAAATAATCAAGCCAAACTTGGTCAGGCTTATTAATTTTATCAAAGGGGAACCCCCGTCCCTAGTCCCTACATATTGATAGTTATATCAAAATACTAGCTAGTTCCACTAACATGACATTACAATATGGCCTTTTCCAATGTTTTTTTTTTTACAATTGTCATGATTGCTGATTATTTGGAGAGTTAGAATGGTTGGTGTCATACGGATATTGTTGTCTTTTGTGTTTATACGAATTTTTATGATTCTTCCTAGCATTATAAGAATCACAAAGGGGAGTTGTTCATTTACAGTTAGTAATCTTTAAAAGGATTTAAAATTTAGTAGTTAGGGTGGTTGGTGAGGTAGAAGGTGTTTGTTTGTTTTCTTTTTTTTAATCTTAAACCCTTACTTATCATTATTCGTTCATAATTATGTGATGTAAGTTGTTTGGTAAATGTAATTTCCTTTCTGTAATGGAACATCCATGTATATGATGCATAGTTATGTTCACGACATTGTTATTGATGTGTTTTTCTCCGTTTATTTGGAGAAATTAAACTTGAAATAATTTAAGAAAAGTGTGTGTGTGTGTGTGTGTTTATGCGGGGATGTTCGCTTATTTTAGATTTAAAGTTTGATACCTCCCTTTTCTCTCTCTTTTGAGAACCCAAACAAGTGTAGTTTCATCAGCTCTTCCAAACCGTGTCATTTGGAGGGAGGGGGGGGGGGGGGGGGGGGGGTGGGGGGGTGGGGGGGGGGGGGGTAATTCACATGAAACGGGACAGGGAATATTTTGATTGTGGTATCCCCCCCCCCACATGCTCCAACTGTTTATAAATCTACATTATTTGAACATGCTATTGGCAACTGTTTTAACTCTTTCTCCATATCTCAATCTCTCTCTCTTTCTCTTTCTCTCTCTCTCTCACACTCTCTATCACTATCTCACAGTGGTTGGATCAGTGAACAAGCCGAGATGTGCCCGTTAGAATGTATAGTTCCTAGTGGTGTAGGTATTTATTCAATCTGTAAAGATAATGCACAAAAAATAACATATTTTGAGTTATCTTGTTCATACTCTGAGTCTGACATGTTCTTAATAAATGGTTAGAAATGTACAATTCCTTTTGTGACCTGGTTCTTATTTATGTTTTCCTTATATAGAAAAGAATCTACAAATGCCTGATTAATGAATAACCCATATCCTCTAAATTGCCTAAGTGTTTGAGTGTAGCAGACAATATTGCTTGTTATCAAAAACCAATTTAGAAATCACCTTCAAATCTTTAACTAAATCACTAACAACTCACTCACTGACACATTACCTTAAATTCCTTTACACAAAAATTGTGCTCCTAACTTCAACCTATTTTCACGTGTACATTATTTACCGAGAACTTTAATTTTTGTTTATAACTTTCCTTTTCCTTCTTGTTTTACATAATCACATCATCAACACATTATTTACATAATTATATCATTAATCCAAAGAACTTACTTCTGTGGCGGGACACAAATTAACATGCCGAAAATGAGCAAATGATGACGAGCTGACAATTCCTTCCTGTCAACGTGTTGAAATGAAAGTGAGTGACAACTGAACATGCCGTACTAAACCCACCGTGAAAGAAATTGCTACGGTATCTTCAGAAAGAAAAATCCAAAGAAAATACGACTCTAACTGTCTGAGCTTACAAAAGTAACGGGAAAAAACGATCTCAAAATAAATACCTTTACAACGATTGAATTCCTTAATAATATGAAAAACAACAATTTCATACCAAAACACACAGCATTATATATTTCTCATTTTCATGACATCAACATCTCTTACTATTAAATAGTGCTCTCTTATATCTTTCCCTTTCTCTTTTTCCTTCTGTTCCAGACCTTTTCCACGTATGATTCAATTCATTCAACCGTAATGCAAATTAACGGTTACAAGATATGAAGAGTATATTGTACATAAGTTAAGACAAATTGTGTTAAATTCATTTATTGTTCTTAAAACATCAAAATAGTGTTATTCACAATTTTTACAAATTATAACATTGTTGGTAAGATATTAAGCTCAAATAGCTTTGAAAACAAAGAATAACGCAAGGAAAGATAGGATAAATATTCAATGACAGGGGAAAGAGTTGTACTGAAAACTATTATAGAAGATAGGAAAAGAATGAAAACTCAATTATGGGCTTTGTATGTGTTTCCATCACAGACAGTGATGGGTCTAGGTGTAAGCTAGTTATTTAACTAAATATTATCTGCACAGTAATGAAGGGCCAACAAATATATGGAACTGTACAAGTTAGAGTAAGAAAAATCCGCTTACAAGATATTTCGAGAAAAAAAAGATTAACACACAAGTCTGATATATTATATAGGGATTTAGTAGCGCCAAAACCAGTCCTATGTCAATTCACTGCGCCTTCCCGATTAAACAAAACATGTGAGCCAATGATTTAGTCAAATAAAACATTATAAAACATCAAATTATTATTGTGTCCTACTTTTACGACCAGGGAAATGCTAGGAAACCGATACATTAGAACAAAGATGTATCCTCGTATGGCTAAGACCAAGTTCTACGAAATCTGATTCGGTTCAGATAAACCATAGGCCCTATTTCCAACATTTATCATTGTTCCAATTTCATCTACAATATAAAAACCTATTTTTAGTGCCCCAACAGTAAAGGCTTGAAGATAGAGAACATAAACATCCAACCGTTAGTATTTATTTGTGTTTGAGTGTGACGCGAGTGCGTGTGTGGGTGTGTGTTGACGTTTTTGTGTATTAAATAAGTAAAGTCTATCTTTTTCGCATTAATTATCTATTTATTGCTGCACTTATAAATGATGAAGTGTATTTCCTTTAAGACGAAATAATGGTCCATTTACTTCGTAATTTAGAACGTTCCATTACATAACGGCAGAAGCATAAAAATGCATGTTTTTAGTCATTTGACTTTAAACCTTGTTACGGATATTTAACTCACACAATCAAATAAAGAATTATTTACATACAGTCTTGCACTCTTGATCTCAAAACAAATAATTGAATGTATTAGCGATCGTAACGTTATTTGTCTGGTTAAACTGATATTGATAATTTATCTTACACAGTAAACTTTGTATACACATGAACAATCAACTGCAAGTTGGTGCCACTTTTCTACTCCTAAAGCTTCGTTATACACATGAAAAGAAGTAAATCAACATCTTGATCGACAAATCTCTGTGATTACTCATTATCTTAATTGGTATAATAAGACAATGATATGAGTAAAAGTAGATACAATATGTATGATTGTATGTACATCCTTACTGTTAATCACCTTTTTTGCTAAACATTATCATGATGTATACTTATTTATTTTTGAGATTAGATATATCATGTTATGTTTTGTTATATATTACATTATGTGTTATTAATTTTGTTTGTAAAGTTGTGTAATTCGGTGAAAGTTTTATTTGAATTAAACTGAATTGAATTATTAATGCGTTCAAGACAAACTTCGAATCGAAGTCTATTGTTTCTCATAATATTTATATCCCTCTTCTCTAACAAAGTCGTTCATGCCGACATCGGTGCCGCCTACCACCTGGTTGTTGAGCTCACACACACCATTGCCGATGTTAAATGACACGCAGTCATCTCGCCTGTTACACTCGGCACCGCATTCGACCAATGACAATCCTTGTTTGGTTTTGATCACGTGATTTTGAAGGCGCCATCTTTGGTGGATCAGGTTGAAGAGGGAGGTCTTCTAGTGGACTATGTCTGCTTCTGATGGTATTGTAGGCAATGCCTGGTGAATTGTGGTAAAATCTGTGGAAAATAACCGAAATAAACATTTGATGTGATGTTTGACGATACCTATTAACGATGTTTGACGATGCCTATATCAAAGACGATCGCAAAGGCTTTCAAAGAACGAACCTTAATCAAGCTCAATAGCCTTGGTCATCACCTTTTAAAATATGCGAGCATTGCAGCGACGTATTATATAATCCAAACATGTTTTCTTTGGGATATATGCAAGAGTGTATTTTAATTGCCTTCGATTTTATTTCTAGGAAGTCTTTGTGAACGTGTTATGAATTATACCAAGTTTAAAGATGCGATGCTAGGCAAAGATTAAACCCTTTCAACCCACTTAAAGATTACGTAGGCATACACTTGATATAAAAAATACATTTAGCATGAGACTACACCTGACTGATTTTTTTAAGGCCAAGTTGAAATTTCATGTGGCCTGTCGAATATCTCGAATTTTTCCTGAAAGATCGTTAACATCACACACTGTCTAAAGCAACGGTTTGACTTTTTCCACTCTCTCTCTTTATGTTCATTGTATTATTTTGTTTTTGAAAGAATGTTTAAACAAGTCCAGTTGCCGTTGGAGAAGAAGGCAGAGGACTATCTGACCATCTATATTAGCTTACTTTCATAGTAGGTATACAGAGAGATGAAATTACGTTAAAATGATGAAAAATCTTTTGTCCATAATATAGACCGACAATACAATACCTATATCGAATTACATTATAAGGCAACGGATGCTTTTAATTTTCCACACAATAGATTAATTATTTGTTTATTTGTGTCGGGGTGGGGGGGGGGGGGGGTGAAGGGCTGTGGATGCTGCAGGCGAAAGAAATATTCCCCCTTCCCACCGTCGTTCATATAATAATTAGAGAAATATTTATTTTTGAACAAAACTATACAAACTTTTAACTCAACATTTGTAAACGAGGATACAAAAAAAAATGGCGAAAATTTGCGAAGCAAAAAACGCTCCGTCGGCTAACTTTCCCACTGCCCCAAAAACATATATGTATGTATATTGTATATTTTTGCACCGTCTTCTTGCAATAGATGCCCCTCTTCACCCCCCCCCCAATTTAGTGTACAGAAATAAACATACTTTGCTGGTTGCTATCTGTATAGGGGAATGCTACTTCTAGCATTAGCTCAACCATGAAATATTAATTATATTAATAACAACGATGATGATGATAAATAACAATGATGATGAAAGTAATACATATAATACTACAACTAATACAACTACTACTAATACAGTCAAACCTGTCTATAACGACCACCCAAGAGAAACACAAAAAGTGGCCTTTGGAGACAGGTGGTCTTTGTAGACAGGTTCCTTTAGTACATGATTCAATGAGAAACCATTTTCAAGGGAAACAACAAATTTGGCCTTTGTAGACAGGTGGTCTTTGTAGACAGGTGGTCACTAAAGCAGGTTTGACTGTATAATGATATTAATATTAACAACTACGGTAATAATAATAATAATAATAATAATAATAATAATAATACTTCTACTCAAATTAATAATAATCGTAATTAACAATAATAAAATAATAATAGTTACATACTAATGTTTCTAATAACTGTACTTTCGCAACATATAGTGTCTAATCTGAATTTTTACTAATCTTTGATAATAATAATAATGATGATAATAATAATCATAATTTGTTTACAGAAAAAGCCTCATCAGCTTCAGTGCAGTTCTGCCAAAGGGCCCTGCAATTGTTATTACACTACGAATTGCCAGGTACACATTTACAGCTGGGTTGGAAGTGGCGAATGTGGGCTTATGTCTTGCCAAAGGACATTGGTACCAGCCTGGGATTCGAACCCTAAACATAAGGAGTGAGAGTCAAGTGAATGAACCACTTTACCATGACACCTCTACATAATTTTGTGAATATTTACCTGGCGTAGGAGTCCGATATTCTGTAGGCGTTTCAGGAGTGCCCTGTTATCAAAAAGAAATGTACCATTCTCTCCGTTCAGTATAATCATAACAGATTATTTCACGAAATAACTTTAATTATTTTATTGTGAATACTTTATTTCATGAAAACGGGGTAATACAGAATTACATACGTAACTTAGTAGGAAAATATGAAACGACCCAGTTACCTAGCAATGATCGATGTGTATCGTGTTATGAAACCTATTATAATTCTCACTCATAATCGATGTTTAATACTTTTATTTGTAAGTGAGAAAAAGAAAATCTATGTCCAAAATATGTTGCACAAATGTATAAAATGAAATGAATGAATGAATGAATGAATGAATAAGTGATCAAGCGAGTGAGTAAAATAGAATGAATGAATTGTAATTTGAACGTTAAATCAGTTCATCATGTTATGAAAAAAATTATCTATAAAACAATTGAGTTAGTAAATTATTTAAATAACACGGAATTATATTCTTCCCAGCGAATGTGTGTACGTCCCATTACCCCGTTATGGATAACTCACACTTGTTGACCTTGTCGGCACGGTTGTTTCACCTCTGACACCTATGTTTGGAATAAGAATAGCATTAAAAAGACGAGCATTAAAAGATGCAATGCTAGGTAAAGACTAACCCCTTCAAACCCACTACAAGGTTACGTACACCTACACTTGACATGGAAATACATATAGCATATTCCCCTATACCTGACTGATTTATTAAAGGCTACGTTGATATTTCATGTAGCCTGTTGGATATTTTCATATTTATTTCTAATTACATTACAAGGTAACGGATACCTTCAATATCTACACAACGGCAGACTCTTTTTTTTAGGTGGCGGGGAGCTTTGGATGCTTCGCCCCCAACGGTATCATTTACGGCCCAAACCCCGCCCACGTATTTGTCCCATTTTGATAATGAGAAAACATTCAATTATTACACAAAATTATATCAAAATCTTAACTCAATATCTAGCGAGGATACAATACAAAATGAAGTAGAAATGCTACCTCGGCTTACTGGCCCACTGCATCAAATGCTTGTATGTTTATTGTACATTTTCTACTCTGGATTGCCAGTGTCGTGGGCATGAGGCCGCCAGGCAATTCACACAAAATAACAATAACAACATCAACAACAACAATGATTATAATAATAATAATACTAATAAAATGATAATAATTACATGTATTTAGCGCTTAAAGATAAACTTTAGTACTGGTAATGCGATTGCATTGTGAAAGAAAAGGTGTGGAAAGGATCAGAAACAGTTGATCATGTAGCATGTAAGTATTGGTGTGCACTGCAAGGTTCTGGAGTCATCAAAATCATGATAAATTTGACCGAGTCTTGGTAAAGTAACAAGCACATACACAGAAAGCTATGTATGGGACAACACGCACGGTGTCGGGGTTGGTACTACCTTGATTCCTTGTCTTTCTATGCTCATTACTCAGCCAGTATACATTTTCTTCCAAAATTGTTAGGCACATGTCATTTATTTGTAATCTTGAACATTCAGTGTAAGTTTCGTTTGATTCTGTGAGAAATAATTTTCTTTTTTTTACCAGTACTCAACCTTCTCTTTAATTCTAATGTTTCTAATTGCTGTGTACCTGCTATTACAACCAATAGTGCTTTATCTAGATTTGCTTTATCTTGAATATTAAATGATCATAATCATGATTTTGTCTATCAAGAGAAGTCTCATTAGATTCAGTGCTATTTTGCCAGAGGTCCTGCAATTAGTATTACTTTAGCGATTGCCAGGTACCCAACTAAACTGGGTAGGAAGTTGCGGATGCTGATTAATGTCTTGCCAAAGAAAATTCGTGCCGGACTCGGATTCGAACCCTAAACATTCGGATTTCGGATTGAGAGTCCAGTGAATGATCCACTTTACCATGACACCTCCACAAAATTGTGTAAATACTTACCTGGCGTAGGAGTCCGATATTCTGTAGGCGTTTCAGGAGTGCCCTGTTATCAAACAAAAACGTACCATTCTTTCCCGTCAGTATAATCATAATAAATTAATTCATGAAATAACAAAAATTCTAAGTAGATTTCACGAAAACAGGGCAATTCAGAATTACATGCATAACTAAGTAGAAGAATAATAATCCAGTAACCAAGCAATCAATATTAAGTGAATCGTTTTATCATTCAACTTAGTGTTATGAAACTGATTACTGTTCTAACTATTACAAATTAAATGAATGCATGAATCAATGTGGGAGATAAAGCGAGTGCGTAAAAATAGAAGAAAAACAATTGTAAGATGATCGTTAATTCAATATATGATGTTGTACAAAATTTAATCTGAAAACAAATTAGTTAGTCAATTCTTAAATTACACCGAATTACAGTCTTCTTGGGAATGTTTGTATGTCAGATGCCCCCCTTATGGAGGATAACTCACACTTGTTAACGTTGTCGGCGCGGTTGTTTCATCTGTAACACCTGTGGGTGGAATAAAGCCCGTCAATGATTTAAACAATTAGATATATGGGGGAAAGATCGCCAGTGATCTTCATTCAACCACTCATTGTCAAATAAGCTGGCGATGCAGCTTTTACCTCTCCTGCTCGCACACTCTGGAACAAGCTACGCCCTCAAATTTAAATCATCACCAACATGCCAACAGTAGAACAATTCCAAAAGAGTTTGGAGACCTTTCTGTTCTAAAACCTTACCCATTCGTTGAAAACTACACTATCACTGCTTGGTAACACTAACTCGTGAAAGGCATTTTAGTGGAAAAGGTGTTGTATGAATCGTAACTATATCATTATGAAACATGTAGATCACTTGGAAAACAGTGCCAATACATATTTATGAATACATAACAAAAACATTCACTTCTCTACGCATCCCAAAATAAGAACATCTTGAATAATTTCGATTTGTGTGTCCTAGTCTTGGGTGATTATTACGCAATTGCTCTTGCAGTGGGAACAACGTTTACGATTTACTTCTCTTGAAAATAATTCCATTACTTGATTTATTGGATGCATTTTTAAATCAAAGCTATTGATATAATTACATGTTCATCCTTTCCATATCATGCAATTACAAGTAAACTATGTAAACTAAAACTTACATTCAGGCCCGGTTCTAGTAGACTATATTTTTTGAGGGGTGCCGGGGCTTGGGAATTCATGCATTTATTCTGCATTTGCCTCTTAGATTCATTTAATATTTTTTCGAGTGAGGTGGAAGTTTTTTTTTGAGGGGGGAAGGGGTCGCTTTCCCGCCATTTCTACCACTACTGCTTACATTCATAATCAGCGTAGCCGTAGGTGTACTCCCCTGGGCACATTGAACCCGCCACGCATGAGACAGTGAGGGAACATGGATTGACAGTCTCGCAGTACGGAGCCCACTGTGCCGTCTTGTCACTGTTATCACACAGGCTCTCCAGAGAGGGGTCATAATCATCACAAGAAGGAACCACAATACATACTCCTTTGGTGATTCTGATCGTTGATCCTGGGTCACACTCGATCGTGATTGTTGGTGACTCGGGCACTGGTTTACACCTTGTAACTATGCAAAGTGTGATACAAAGTTGTAATTATGACAGTAAACACATTTCCATCTTCACTTACAATACGAAGGATATAACATACATTTATATTCTTTCAGATCATTCTTTTTAATTTCAGATCCATACATTAAATTATTATCAAATTTATTGTGAAAGAAATTAAACATAATTTGAGGAAATCTGTGACAACAAAAGATTAAGACTATATTACATTAATTCATTTATGTTATAGAAGAAAGACATTATTATTTATAACTGTTTGGTGTTCACCCCGTTGAAAGAAGAGTAAACTGTTCATAAATATGGATTTATATAAATCGAATGTTTTTCACGGAAATTCCAACCGAGCCTAAAATTATTGAGATGGAGTTTTATTATATATCGGATATTAAGTCCACGTGTTGGCATAAGGTAAGGAAGTAAATTTAAACTGGAAATATATTTATTCCAACTGTTTTATTTCAAATTTCAAGGGATTTCAAGTTTCGTTAGAGGAGGAAAAGCTAAATCGGCACAGAAGCGTAGTGCCATCAGACGAGGAGTGCAATTGTCTACGAATTGAAGCCGATTCGGCTATTAGTCTGACTAGAAGTCTTTAACGAACTAAAATTACGATTGTAAGTATTCTTATCATCAGTTTAGAACATAAATTGGGAGGATGATGCATGTTCAGATTTCCTGATCTATTACAAATGCTATTAATTCGGGAATCGGAGCGCATTCGGACCGTGTAGTGTGCGCTGCATGGTCTTCGGCAAAGTGTACTTATTGATTATGAGTTTCTCCTCAAGAAATATCGAAACAAGGAGGAGGGGTTTTAATTTTGATATTTAACTTTTGATATATTTCCTGCACACACAAGTGCTATTGAAACCTTCTGTACATACCTTTTTTGCCTTGTTCATGTTTAATTTAGGTTTGCATTATATTAACGATTTATGTTATTTAACATTTCAGAACAAAAAATATCAAATAACAAACAAATTTAGGCAGGTCGTTAAACGGAAAGAGAATGGGACGAAAACCAGGTATTTATTTATTTGGCCTGAGGTATACTTAACTATAATCATAACTCATGGGATTGTGAACAGCAAAGGATTCGAGGTGTCTTTAAAGCACTCGAGCAGTTGTCTTTTCCGCCCCTATTTTTCAGGATTCATAAAATGTATTGAATATAGCTTACTTACCTCGGAGTGGCGCAGCTCTCTTCTACAAAAGAAATGAAATAAGAAATCATGTAAGATGGTTATCATTTTGAAAACCTATTAGGTAATGTAATAGGTAGTCTAAAAGTATCCAAATGTTATAGTTTTGCATCTTAGCTATGCACGAAAGAGTTATAGGAACGAACAACGTTACTATTTATGGGCCACTTTATTGTTGTTCATTGACAACCGATCAGAAAGATACCTTATCACTTTTAATAATAGTATATATATTAAAAATTGAACAAAAAGTAAATAATCAATACTGATTTGTACTTTGTGTATTACCATAGGGACGTAAAATATGACAAATCCCTGTAAAAAAGAAGATAATCGTGTTTTTCTTAGACTGCCGTGTAAGTGTTCCACAGGTTATTATGCTGTGAGAGAAGTTGCTCAAGTAATGCGAAACTTAAAACCCGTGAAACCCACCCTGGGGGTTTTCAGTTCGAGGACACCCACACCACCGCTTAAGAAAGATTTGTTATTATATATTTCTTTGATTTGTACTAAACCCCAAAACATGATCGACTTGTCAAACAATTTTGCCGTGAATATGTGTGAAAGTCGCTTCTAGGTTCCCAGCGGATCCCCTCCTTAAAAAAAATGAAGGGGATGGCTAACATTTTAAGAATACCATTAAAAATATTAAAGTGGGATTTTTTGATATTTGACAAACGCTTTTCTTCGATATGTTCTATGGTTACGTGTAGATGAATGAAGGATTCATATAGATATGTATGCATGAATAACTTCGTCATTTACCTGTCTATTTTGTCTTTTAAACAGGGAAGTTAAAGTAGGATTATCACAATCTCTAGAGGACGAAGATGAATCAGATTCTAAACGAATAAGAGAGATAAAACAATTTTTAGATATTGATTGATATAGCAGCTACTCTCAAAAGGTACAGGAGTGAAAGAAATTTTTTCTTTGAGATCTATACATTACATTATTATTTAATGTATTCTGGAGGAAAATGAATGTTATTTGAAAAAATTAGTGACAGAATAAAGATTCAGACTATAAAAGCATCATTGTATTTTGTGTCCTACTTAAAGGCCTCGTTTCACATTGTTATATATGAGATTCACGGTCTATGTGTTATCAGTGTCTGTGATATGGTGTAACATTGAAGCCCTAAAAAAATGCGCTTCAAAATGATCAAGAAGTGCCTCAAAAAGTAAAAATCTTTGAGTGACCGGTTTTTACCATAATCATTTTCCCGAATAGACTGTAGTCTTAGGAAAACCGTTAGGAAAACGCAAAATTTGGTTTCCATTTCCGATCATAAATATCTTGATAATCAGACAGGCGGTCGGCTTGTAAAAGTGCATAGTCAACTGTTGAATAAAGGAAATTAGCTAGTGTAGAACATTCGCCATGGAGCAACAATTTGTTGCCAGATCGATTCCCCCCATTGTACTCCTGCAACAATTTGCCAGGGCTTTATTCAACAAAGGTTTTGGGTACGTTAATATTAGGTTTTAAGTTAGATTTATGGTATTGGTTAGTATTTGGATAAGGTTAGGTTTGACTGCGGAAAAATTGTCGTCAGATCGTTGTTTACCACCGATAAATTCAATATTTCTTACCTCTTGGAGGAGCAGATCCAGCTTGGATTTCTAGTAAGCCGTGGATGATAAAGATGATCATAAGTGTCTTCCACTTTAAATCCATTGCAATGCTTTTTCTTGTAAATGGAACAACAGTTTTGAAACCAATCCTGTGATGCAGTAGTTTCTCTATTTATTATCCTAATACTACTATACTTCAGTTAAACCGAAGGATTACTCCGGGTCTCAAAACAAAAAGGGAAATTTAAAAAAAAATCAGACTTATTTCCTTGGTTTAACCAGATTTTGAT
This sequence comes from Strongylocentrotus purpuratus, assembly GCF_000002235.5. Classification (NCBI taxonomy): domain Eukaryota; kingdom Metazoa; phylum Echinodermata; class Echinoidea; order Camarodonta; family Strongylocentrotidae; genus Strongylocentrotus; species Strongylocentrotus purpuratus. The sequence continues at coordinate 22,978,832 of NW_022145600.1, read as the reverse complement.
GAAAAGCGTAAACCTAACGTTGGGGTTAATTTTTAGGAGAAGGCAGTCCTATGTCTCTACCAAACGAAATACATGCTACGATATAATGAGCATGCACATTTTGAGATGGCTACATGAAATCTTCTGCTGTTCCTATTGGCCGAACTAAAGTCATTCTCTATCATTATTAACCAAAATCGTTGTTTCATAGTTTGCTCTTTTTCTCCCCCACCTCTCCCTCTCTATTTCTCTCTCAATCTCTATTTCTATCCATTTTGGTCTCATTCTCTTTAACATGTCTCTTTGCTAGTTTGATCTCTCCCCCCCCCTCTCTCTCTATTTCTCTCTCCCCCTGTCCCTCCCCCTTTCTCTCTGTCCATTTTCCTTTCTGTACTCTCTATACCAATTTATTTCAAGGTCTAACAAACCTCTATTGATTTTCCTTTTCAATACACTTGTACAAAAAATGAGAACACCGCACTCCGACTTGATTAATTTCTCTCTAGTCGTGACAAATGTATATTTACGAAAAATGGTATCCAATTATAATAATTGAAGGCGCATACTTATGTTATAATAATTTTCTGATCGCTCAACACCAATACCCAAATAAATATTTATGAAATGAAATTACAGATGAATCGTGTTTATCAGACCATCACCTTTTGGTAACAATGTACTTCTAGGAGCATACAATTAGGATCGAAATATCGAATAAAAGTGAGGAGTCAGTACATGAACGTTGTTGCCGATAAAGTTGGAATATTTTTAAACCTCTTTTACTGAAATGAATTTGACAATGTGATTTATTCTTGATAGATAAAGTTTACATCTTCCTAGAACTTTATTGACCAATATTGGTGACCCGTATGAGTATGAGTTTCCAATGATACTGGTCGGTCAGGTAAAAAAACAGGGTTCCCTGCATGGAGCTGGGATCTGAACCAGTATGAAATGCCTATCAATTCATATGACGTTATTAACCAGAACACTTTAACAATTTCTAGAAACATCCAAATCAAAACGGTTTGGATAGATTTGATTTCATTCGTCAAGAATAAATGTATCGACAACATGAAATATGTAATTAAGGAAATAAACATTTTGACATGATAGCAAGTAAAAGCTTATAATAAACAATCGCAACTCTTTAAAAGATTGAAAAAGTATCATATTTCAGTTTCCGTAATTTCTTTCTCTATGTATAGGCTATTGACAGGGTCTATTACTTACTTGTCTTCCAAGATTCATTCAGAGAGGGTGGGGTGAACTATTTTCCTTTGGGGGAACTTTCTGGGTATATGGCGGACGTGTCCATGCACACACATTCCCCTATGCATCGACGCACATACTCCCTGATATCTTCGCTCTACTTTCTATCATGTTGACAAAAGGTATCTTTTATTCTCCAGTTGTTTCCATCTTTCTCTCCCCCACCTCTCTCCCTCTCTCTCTCTCTCTCTCTCTCTTTCTCTCTCTCTATATATAATTTCAATATATTATTCATCTCTCCGCCACTTTGGTGGCTAATATAAATGGAGCAAGGTTTATGAATATTTAGTCCATTTAGTTCGATTCGACTTTCACACAAATGAGAATGGGTTATCATTTGGTAAGCTTTTTAATAATCTTGTCAACAGGGGTGAAAACACATATCAATATTTTTATCAAAATAGTAGCTGAGTCCACAAAAATGTCATGGCAATATTGCCTTCTCCAATAAAAAAAATATTGCAATTGTCATGACTGCTGATTATTTAGATAGTTGGAATGGTCAGTGACATACGGATATCGGTGTCTTTCATAATACATTTTTATTAATGTTATAATATATATCACAAAGGGGACTTTTCATTTACAGTAAGTAATCGTTTAAATGATTGATATAATATAATTGTATCTGTATGATGGCCATAAGCTTAAAAGTAAAACTTTAAAGAAAAGGAAAAAATAGAAAGGGGTTGGGGATTTTAGGGGCAGAATCGTAAATAAGGGGGACACAGTTATACTCTCTTTTGTCAAAATGAAACGCTTTATGTCTTCTTGTTGAAAACAAATGGAAAAATTTGACGTTTGAAATGTGAATCTCACATTTCCTTTTGGTGGGGGAGGGGGTGTTCAGTTTTAGATTTAAAGTTTGACACCCTCTCCCCTCTCTCTTTTGAGAAACCAAAAAAGTGTAGTTTTATCAGCTCTTCCAAACTGTGTCGAGATTGAGCGGGGGCAATTCACATGAATCGGAACAAGCAGTATGGTTGTGGTATTTCCTCCCCCCCCCCTCCCCACATGCTCAAACTGTTTATAATACTACATATTTGAGCATGATATTGGCATTTGTTTTCACCCTTTCTTCCTAACTCCATCTCTCTCTCTCTCTCTCATCTCACAGCATTATATCAACATTTTTCACTATCAAATAGTTCTCACTTATTTCTTTCCCTTTGTCTTTTGCTCTCTCTCTCTCTCTCTCTCTCTCTATCTCTGTCACTGTTCTCGCACGTTCTGTTTCCAGACTTGTTGCTGTAATATCTCATATAAAAACAAAATACCGACATGTTTCCTTTTCAGCACAAGAGGGCACAACATAGTAACAAACAAACGGTAACCTTATTTGCCAATGCAAAATTTGATCCATTAAATACGTTTATGGTTAAGCGAGACGCCAAATATTAAAATATGGGGGGAGGGGGGGGGGGGGGGGGGGGAGGGTTAATGGGTAGAGTAGGGGAGGTTACCAAATGCAGTCAGTGTGTGGTTGCCCGTGTTTGTGCTAGTCTTGTCGCGTGCGTAGCTTCGCGAAACCAGTCTCCCAAGCTCCGCCATGTTTAAAGTTTGAACAACTGAACTCTTACACTAGGTAGTGTTAGATTTCAGTGATTAGGAACTTTTAGATTTGCACAACAACAACGTGGATTGCTACGATCGACGTCCTTTTAATGCACTGCCTTCAATGGACGTCACACGTATCAGTCCACGCAAATCTAAAAGTCCCTATTATAACACGATTTGAAAGCGCCCGAAGCCTCATGAATTATTCATTTTATGTTCGATGCTTCCTACATTCGTATATGCTCTTCACGCAACAGTAACAAACAAAATACAACGCGGATGAGCATCAAACATGCACATTGGGAAAGGTCATCTCCGCTTAATTCATTCGTAAGTGTTAATGTACTCATCTCTTGGCCAATGACGACGCATCAGTATTGGCGAATCAGTGTCTTCTAAGTATTTTATTATAACGAGGACCCGATATGATTTTCACTGATTATCGAATACAGCTTCGTACTGCTGGAGAGAAGAAAAAACCGAGTCAAACATTATTATTCAAGCTTTTACATTTTATGAATAGGTCCACGAAAGTGACCTGGTAATATTGCCAGGTCACTTAACATTGAATCCTTTTTTTTTCCTCACATTTTTGTTTGTGTGGGGGAGGAGGGTGCTCAGCTAATTTTAGATGTAACTTGACACCCCCTCCTCTTTCTCTTTTGAGAACCCAATCATGTGTATATTTATCAGCTGTTCCAAACCCTGTCAGTTGGAGAGAGCAGGGGCGGGACAGGGAATATGCTGGTGGTAATTAAACCCCCCCCCCCTCCCCCACATGCTTCAACTGTTTTAAATACACATTTGAACATGATATTGGCAACTGCTTTCACTCTTTCTCCCTCTCTCTCTCACTATATCACAGCATTACATATTTTTTCACCAGTAAATAATTCTCTTTTATTATCTTTCCTTTTCTCATTTGCTTTTTATCTTTCTCTCTCTCTCTCTCTCTCTCTCACACACTAAGTCACAGCATTATGTATTTCTCATTTTCATAACATCAACATCTCTTACCATTTAATACTTTTCTCTTATTCTCTTATCCTTTGTTTTCTCTCTCTTTCTTTCTCTCTCTGTCTCTCTCTTTCTCTCTTTCACCCTCTCACTATATTTCAGCATTACATATTTCTCATTTCTCACAATCAAATAATTCTCTGTTATTATCTTTCCTTTTCTCATTTGCTTTTTCTCTTTCTCTCTCACTCTCTCTCTCTCACTCTTAGTCACAGCATTATGTATGTCTCATTTTCATAACATCAACATCTCTTACCATTAAAAACTTTTCTCTCCTCTTATCCTTTTGTTTCTTCTCTCTCTCTCTCTCTCTCTTTCTTTCTCTTTCTCTCTTTTCTCTCACGTTCTGTTTTCAGACTTCTTCCACGTATGATTTACTTAACCCAACCGTATGCACATTACAATTCAATATGTTAAAAGATATGAAGAGAAAATTGATATAAGATAAGGCAAATTAGGTTTATTTCATTTATTTTCCTTAAAACATCAAAATATTGTATTTCACCAAGTTTACAGATTATACGATTTAAAGTCGGATATATATTATTAGGCTCAAATAGTTTCATTTGCTCCTTGAAATTATTACAACTTCAATCTTATGCATTTTGCCACATACATTTTTTCCCAATATTTTAAAACAAAGCATAGGCTACTTCTGAGCCCTATTTCCTTCTTTCCAGAATATGTATTATAACATGATTGGCACCGTATTACAAAACAAATTATAAAAATAAGATACCTTTTGTGTTTTTAATTTACCCATGACTCAACATCATATATTTTTTTTCTCCAGTCAATCAATGAACATCTGATGTACAAATAATCCGTAAGAATGATGGTTGCTTTTTGGTCCACACTTACACGAAGGACATATTGGTGCCTTTTATTTTGTAGTAATGCCTATATGCAGCTTATATGGAATTAATACTTTAGTTGTCTATGGGACGGAAATTCAAAGGGAAGGATAGGAGGAAAGATTCGGTTTGAAGGAGAAAAGGGGATCAAATAAGGGGAAAAGGGATGAACGGTAGAATGATAGAATGAAGAATGAAATAAGGAATGATTCCTTTTTAAATATAAAAGAACGAAGATATACACAAAAGAAGAGATCAACGCAATATTAAAACATGGAACAGCAAAATGAAAGAAAAATAAAAGTTTGGAACAAAGAATACACAAGGAAAGATAGGAGAAAAAATAAAATAAGAGGGGATAGGACTTGTACTGAAAAAAAAGAAAAAAGATAGAAAATAATTTAAAACTCAATTATGGGCTTTGAATATGTGTTCATCACTGACAGTTATGGGCCTAGGTTTAAGCAATTCTTTCAACTTAATTATGTACACAAATCTGATGAGCGATCAAAAAGGATTTGAATTTACAACAAAATTAATCAAATTCTAGCGCAACACTGCAAAAGTAGGAAAATCTATTAACAAGATACTGCAAACAAACAAACAAGATTCTGATGAACACACAATTCTAATGAAGTGATTTAAGACGCGTCAACACCAGTCTTATATCAAGTCACACTGCCTTCCTGATTACATGAGATAAATAAACCTGTAAGCCCATAGGTTAGTCATTGAAAACTTTATAAAACGTACAATTCTTATTGCGTCCAACTTTTACGATTGGGGAAATACTATGTACGAAGCCGATATCTGAGAACAAAGATGTGTCCTTGTATAGCTAAGACTTAGTCCTATGGAATCTGATTCGGTTCAGATAAACCATAGGTCCTATTTTCAGCACTTAATATTAAGTTTACCCATAGTTCTGATTTTATCCTGGAAATCAAAACCTACTTATAGTGCCTCAACAGTAAAGGCATGAAGATTAAGAACATCAACATCCAATCTTCAGTATTTTCTTTGTGTTTGTTGGGTGGGTTGTTGTGTGGGTGTGCGTGGACGTGTTCGTGTAGACCTCATCAGATTAATACCGTTATGTTGAAATTCGTGAAAATGTAGGCCTTCGTTCAAAAGATGATTCAGAAACCAAATAATTATTAAGTCAAGGCAAACCATTTCGCGTTAATTTCCCTTCATTGCTACAGAATGACATAATGTCAATAGTCTGACCCCAAAAAGGCGTGTTTTAAATCATTTGACTTTTAACAATGAAATGGATATATAATTCACACAATCAAATACAGAATTATTTGCATACAGTCATGTACTCTAAACATGACTAAACAATTACTTTAACGTGCTAGCGATTGCAACAGTATTTGTCTGGTTAAACGGATATTGATCATTTATCATACACAAGTAAATTGTATATGCACATGAACAACACAACTACAACTTGGAGCCACAAAGTTTCGTTATACACATGAACATAAAAGAAGTAAATCAACATCTTGATCGAAAAATCTCTATGAATACTCATATTCTCAGTTGGTATAATAAGTGAATGATATATGAAGAAGAAGAGTGAATCTCTATGTATGTCAATCACGTTTTTTCGCAAACCATTTTATGTTGGTTAATACCTTCAAGACAAACTTCGACTCAAAGCCTATTGTTTCTCATAATATTTAAATCCCTCGTCTTCAACAAAGTCGTCTCTGCTGACACCGGTGCCGCCTACCACCTGTTTGTTGAGCTCACACACACCGTTGCCGATGTTAAATGACACGCATTCGTCTCGCTTGTTACACTCGGCGCCGCATTTGACCAATGACAATCCATGTTTGGTTTTGATCACGTGATTTTGAAGGCGCCGTCCTTCGATCCGTTTGAAGAGGGAGGTCTTCTGGTGGACTATGTCTGCTTGTGACGGTATTGTGGGCAATGCCTGGTGAATCGTGGTAAAATCTGTGGAAAATAACCGAAATAAACACTCGATGTTGTGATTGACATTACCTATCGAAATATAGGCCTATATCACGGACGATCGCCAAGGCTCTCAGAGAATGAACATTAATCAATTTCAATAGCGTGGCCATCACCTTTTGATATATGACGAGCATTACAGCGACGTATTTCCTAATCCAAACATGATTTCTTTGGGATATATGCAATAGTGTATTTCAATTGCCTTTGAATTTATTTCTAGGAAGTCTTTGTGAACGTGTTATGAATTAATATAAAGTTTAAAGATGCGATGCTAGGCAAAGATTGTACCCTTCCAACCCACTTAAAGATTACGTAGGCATACACTTGACATAAAGATTACATGTAGCATAAGACTACACCTGACTGATTTTTTTAAAGGCCAAGTTGAAATTTCATGTAGCCTGTCGGATAATATTTCTCCTGAAAGATCGTTGACACCACACACTGTCTAAAGCAACAGTTTGAGTTTTTTTGTTCACCCCTCTCTCTATCTCTCTTTATGTTCATTGTTTTATTGTTTTCTTCATTTCTAATGATTTTAAAAGAATGTTTACCCAAGTCCATTGGTACAATAACTAAAGTACAATACCTATATCGAATTACATTACAAGGCAACGGATGTCTTTAATTTTTCATACGATAGAATCGTTTTCTGTTTATTTGTGTCGGGGGGGGGGGGGTGAGGGGCTTTGGATGCTGCAGACGCAAAAAATATTAGAGTCAAGCATCCCCCGTGCTTTCTCCCTCCCCCCGCCATCGTTCATATCAATGAGACAAGTATTTATTATTGAACAAAACTAACTCAACATCTGTAAACGAGGATACAAAACAAATGGCGAAAATTTGCAAAGCAGAAACGCTCCCTCGGGTAACTTTCCCACTGCCCCCAAATACATATGTATACTGAATATTTTCGCTCCGTTTTCTTGCAATAGATGCCCCTCTTCACCCTACCCCCCCCCCCCATTTAGTGTACAGAAATAGAACGGCTCTCCTGATATTAAACCATACTTTGCTGGTTGCTATCTGTACAGGAATGCTACTTCTAGCATTAGCTCAACCATGAAATATTAATGATATTAATAACAACGATGATGATGATAAATAACAATGATGATGAAAGTAATACATGTAATACTACTTCTACTACTACTACTACTACGAATAATAATAATATAATAATAATAATAATATGAATAATAACAATTATAATAATAATAAATGATAATAGTAACGACAACAGTAATAATAAGAATAATAATATTTCTACTACAATTAAGAATAATTGTAATTAACATTAATGAAAATGATTTTAATAGTTACATACTAATGTTTCTAATAACTGTCCTATCACAACTTATAGTGTCTTATCTGGATTTGTCTTATCTTTGATAATAATGATAATAATAATCAGATTTTTTTTAACCAAGAGGAGCCTCATCAGCTTCATGCAGTACTGTTCTGCCAGAGGGCCTGCAATTATTATTACACTACGAATTACCAGGTACCCATTTACAGCTGGGTTGGAAGTGGCGAATGTGCGTTTATGTCTTGCCAAAGGACATTGGTGCCGGTCTGTGATTTGAACCCTAAACATAAGGAGTGAGAGTCCAGTGAATGAACCACTTGACCATGACACCTCTACATAATTTTGTGAATACTTACCTGGCGTTGGAGTACGGTCTTCTGTAGGCGTTTCAGGAGTGGCCTGATATCAAACAGAAATGTACCATTCTTTCCCGTCAGTATGATCATGATAGATTATTTCATGACATAACTTTAATCATTATTTCATGAAAACGAGATAATATAGAATTACATTCGTAACTTAGTAGAAAAATATGAAACAACCCGGTTACCGAGCGATGATCGAATTAAGTTTATCGTTTTAACATTCAACTAAGTGTTATGAAACCTTTTACTGTTCTCACTCGTAATCGATTTTTGATACTTTTATTTGTAAGTGAGAAAAAGAAAAATCTATGTCAAAAGTACATTGCACAAATATATAAATTGAAATAAATGAATGAATGAATGAATAAGTGATTAAGCGAGTGAGTAAAATAGTATGAATAAATTGTAATTTGAAAGTTGAATCAGTTCATCATGTTATGAAAAAGGATTATCTATAAAACAAATTAGTTAGTTATTTAAATAACATCGAATTATGTTCTTCTCAGTAAATGTGTGTACGTCCCATGACCCCGTTAAGGATAACTCACACTTGTTGACCTTGTCGGCACGGTTGTTTCACCTCTGACACCTATGTTTGGAATAAGAATAGCAGTAAAAAGACGAGCATTAAAAGATGCAATGCTAGGTAAAGACTAACCCCTTCCAACCCACTACAAGGTTACGTAGACCTACACTTGATATGGAAATACATATAGCACATCTCTATACCTGACCGATTTATTAAAGGGTAAGTTGAAATTTCATGTAGCCTTTTGGATAACGGCAACGGATTCCTTCAATATTAACACAACGGCAGACTCGTGTATCTTCAGGGGGCAAGGAGGTTTGGATGCTGCGCCCCCAAAGGTATTATTTATGGCCTCAATCCCGCCCTAGTGTTTGCCCCATTTTGATAATGATAAAACATTCAATTATTACACAAAAATATACAAAATCTTAACTCAATACCTGTAAACGAGGATACGATACAAAATGACGAAAATGTCCTAAGTAGAAAAGCTACCTCGGCTTACTGGCCCACTGCATCAAATACTTGTATGTTTATTGTACATTTCCTTCTCTGGGTTGCCAGTGTCGTGAGCATGAGGCCAGGCAATCCACACAAAATAAGAATAATAACAAAAACAACAACAACAACAACAATGATAATAATACTACTACTACTAATAAAATGATAATAGTTACATTTATTTAGCTTTTAATCATAATGTTTCTAATTTCTGTTTGCCTACTCTAATAATCAATATTGTTTTTCTGGTTTGTCTGATCTTAAATAATACATGATAATAATGATAATGATCATAATTTTGTTTACAGGAAAAGCCTCATCAGCTTCAGTGCTGTTCTGCCGAAGGGCCCTGCAATTATTATTACACTGCGAATAGCCAGGTACACATTTACAGCTGGGTTGGAAGTGGCGAATGTGGGTTTATGTCTTGCCAAAGGACATTGGTGCCGGTCTGGGATTCGAACCCTAAACATAAGGAGTGAGAGTCCAGTGAATGAACCACTTTACCATGACACCTCTACATAATTTTGTGAATATTACCTGGCGTAGGAGTCCGTTTTTCTGTAGGTGTTTCAGGAGTGCCCTGTTATCAAACAGAAATGTACCACTCTCTCCCGTCAGTATAATAATAACAGGTTATTTCATGAAATAACTTTCATTATTTTATTGTGAATACTTTATTTCATGAAAACGGGGTAATATAGAATTACATACGTCTATGAAAATATGAAACGACCCGGTTACCTAGCAACGATCGATGTGTATCGTGTTATGAAACCTATTATAATTCTCACTCATAATCGATGTTTAATACTTTTATTTGTAAGTGAGAAAAAGAAAATCTATGTCCAAAATATGTTGCACAAAATATGTATAAAATGAAATGAATGAATGAATGAATGAATGAATAAGTGATCAAGCGAGTGAGTAAAATAGAATGAATGAATTGTAATTTGAACGTTAAATCAGTTCATCATGTTATGAAAAAAATTATCTATAAAACAATTGAGTTAGTAAATTATTTAAATAACACGGAATTATATTCTTCCCAGCGAATGTGTGTACGTCCCATTACCCCGTTATGGATAACTCACACTTGTTGACCTTGTCGGCACGGTTGTTTCACCTCTGACACCTATGTTTGGAATAAGAATAGCATTAAAAAGACGAGCATTAAAAGATGCAATGCTAGGTAAAGACTAACCCCTTCAAACCCACTACAAGGTTACGTACACCTACACTTGACATGGAAATACATATAGCATATTCCCCTATACCTGACTGATTTATTAAAGGCTACGTTGATATTTCATGTAGCCTGTTGGATATTTTCATATTTATTTCTAATTACATTACAAGGTAACGGATACCTTCAATATCTACACAACGGCAGACTCTTTTTTTTAGGTGGCGGGGAGCTTTGGATGCTTCGCCCCCAACGGTATCATTTACGGCCCAAACCCCGCCCACGTATTTGTCCCATTTTGATAATGAGAAAACATTCAATTATTACACAAAATTATATCAAAATCTTAACTCAATATCTAGCGAGGATACAATACAAAATGAAGTAGAAATGCTACCTCGGCTTACTGGCCCACTGCATCAAATGCTTGTATGTTTATTGTACATTTTCTACTCTGGATTGCCAGTGTCGTGGGCATGAGGCCGCCAGGCAATTCACACAAAATAACAACAGCAACAACTACAACAACAATGATGATAATAATACTACTAATAAAATGATAATAGTTACATTTATTAGCTCTTAATTATAATGCTTCTAATTTCTGTATGCCTACTATCATAACCAATAGTGTTTCATCTGGATTTGCTCTATCTTGAATAATAAAGGATAATAATGATAATAATCATGATTTTGTCTACCAAGAGAAGCCTCGTCAGATCCAGTGCTATTTTGCCAGAGAGCCTTGCAATTAGTATTTCTTTAGCGATCGCCAGGTACCCAATTAAATGGGGTAGGAAGTTGCAAATGCTGATCTTGCCAAAGAAAATTGGTGCCAGACTGGGATTCAAACCATGAACATTAGGATTGAGAGTCAAATGACTGAACCACTTTACCATGACACCTTCACATCAGTTTGTGAATACTTACTTGGCGTTGGAGTCCGTTCTTGTGTAGGCGTTTCACGGCTGGCCTGTTATCAAACAGAAATATACAATTCTTTTCATTCAGTATAATCATAATACATTAATTTATGAAATAACTAAAATTCTATATATGATATGTAGATTTCACGAAAAAGAGGATAATTCAGAATTACATGCATAACTAAGTAGACGAATAAGAAACAATCCAGTAACCAAGCAATCAGTATCAAGTGTATCGTTTTATCATTCAACTTGGTTTATGAAACTTATTACTGTTCTAACTATCAACAACTAAATGAAATTAAATAAATGCATGAATGAATAGGTGATGAAGCGAGTGAGTAAAATAAAATAAATAAATTGTAAGACGAATTCAATTGTGATGTTATACAAAATTTCATCTGAAAAAAAATAGTTAGATATTTCTTCATATTACACTAAATTACAGTCTTCTTGGGAATGTTTGTATGTCACATGACCCCCTTATAGAGGATAACTCACACTCGTTAACGTTGTCGGCACGGTTGTCTCATCTGTAACACCTGTGTATGGAATAAGAATAGCATTAAAAAGATGATCGAGGATTTAAACAATTTAATTTATAGGAGGAAAAAAGATCGACAGTGATCTTTATTCAATCACAGTGGCGGATACAGGGGGGGGGGAGGACAGGGGGCACGTGCCCCACCCCCCCGCCAAAAAAAATGTTATAATCAGCCCTAAATTTGCCCAAAATATACCGAAAAACAGGGGCGTGCCCCCCCCCTCCCGGCCCAAAAATAATATAACATAACATAACATAATATAATATGACGGTGCAAAATGTCAAATTAGAAAAATTCTTTACCCCCCCCCCCCATACCGCTTATTCAGCTGCTGGCTGAGTCGTTGCGATTTTGGGGGGACTAAAAAATATATATATATATATATGTTCTCTTTCCCACACGGTGCCCCCCCCCCCACCCCCACCCCCCCCCCCTCTCCGGCAAGAAATTCCTGGATTCGCGCCTGAACCAATAATCGACAAATCAGCTGGAGATGCAGCTTTTACCTCTCCTGCTGGCACACTCCGGAACAAGCTACGCCCTCAAATTAAAATCATCACCAACATGCCAACAGTAGAAACATTCAAACAGAGTTTGGAGACCTTCCTGTTCTAAAACCTTACGCATTATTTTAACTTAAACTTTCACTGCTTGGTAACACTAACTCGTGGATGCCATCTTAGTGGAAAAGGTGCTGTATGAATTACAACTATATCATTATGAAACATGTAGAACACTTAGAAAACTTTGCCAATACATAGTTATGAATACATAACATAAACATTCACTTCTCTACGCATCCCCAAATAAGAACAACTTGAATATATTTCGATTTTTGTTTCGCAGTTTCAGGTGATTGTTATGCAATTAATTTTGCAGTGGGATCAACGTTCATGATTTATTTCTCTTGAAAATTATGTAATTACTTGATTTATTGGATGCATTTTATATTAAAGCTCCTTGAAACGTTAAATGTTCATCCTTTTTGACTTTCATGCAATTACATATAAATAACAACATTTGTTTTAGGAGGAGCGCCGAGGGGGTTGGGGGGGGGGGGGGGTGGCTGATTTCCTGCCATTTCTAGAACCGCTACTGCTTACATTCATAATCAGCGTAGCCGTAGGTGTAATCCCCCAGGCACGTTGAACCCGCCGAGCATGAGGCAACGATGATACATGGATTGACCGTCGCGCAATATGGAGCCCACTGTGCCGTCTTGTCACTGTTATCACACTGGCTCTCCAGAGAGGGGTCATAAGCATCGCAAGAAGGGACCATCACACAAACTCCTTTGCTGATCCTGATAGTTGATCCTGGGTCACACTCCATCGAGATCGTTGGAGATCCATCTGTTCGACATCCTGTAACTATGTACAGTGTGATACACAATTGTAATTATGACGGTTAACACATTTCCATCTTCACTTACAATACAAAGGATATAACATACATTTATATTTGTTCAGATTGTTTTTAAAAATGTCAGATCCATTCATTAAATTTTTATTTAATTTACTGTGAATCAAAGAAATTAAACGTAATTTGAGAAAATTTGTGAGAACAAAAGATTAAGACTATATTACATTATTTATTTTATAGAAGAAAGACATTATTATTTAAAACTGTTTGGTGTTCACCCCGTTTAGAGTAAACTGTTTATAAATATGGATTTATATAAATCGAATATTTTTCACGAAAATTTCCAACCGAGCCTAAAATTATCGAGATGGAGTTTTATTTATTTATCGGCCTATATCGGATACTAGGTCCACGTGTTGGCATAAGGTTAGGAAGTAAATTTAAACTGGAAATATATTTACTCCAACTGTTTTATTTTAAATTTCAAGGGATTTCAAGTTTCGTTGAAGGAGGAAAAGGTAAATCGGCACAGAAGCGTAATGCCATCAGACGAGTAGTGTGATTGTCTACGAATTGAAGCCGATTCAGCTATTAGTCTGACTAGAAGTCTTTAACGAACTAAAATTACGATTGTAAGTATTCTTATCATAAGTTTAGAACCTAAATCGGGAGGATGATGCATGTTCAGATTTCCTAATCTATTACAATAAATTGCTACTAAATCTGAAATCGGACCGCATTTGGACCTTGTAGTGTGCGTTGCATGGTCTTGGGCAAAGTGTACTTATTGATTCTGAATTTCTCCTCAAGAAATCACGAAACAAGGAGGAGGGGTTTTAATTTTGATATTTAACATTTTATTATTTCCTGCACACAAAAGTGCTATTGAAACCTTTTCTACATACCTTTTTTTGCCTTGTTCATGTTTAATTTAGGTTTGCATTATATTAACGATTTATGTTATTTAACTTGTAATATGTTCCCACTTTTGGGGTGTATTTTCATTTCAGAACAAAAAGTATCAAATAACAAAATTTAGGCAGGTCGTTAAACGGAAAGAGAATTGAACGAAAACCAGGTATTAATTTATTTGGCCTTAGGTATACTTAACTATAATCATAACTCATGGGATTGTGAACAGCAAAGGATTCGAGGTGTCTTTAAAGCACTCTAGCAGTTGTCTTTTCGACCCCTATTTTTCAGGATTCATAAAATTTATTGAATAGAGCATACTTACCTCGGGGTTGCGCAGCTCGCTTCTACAAAAGAAATGAAATAAAATCAAGTAAGAAGGCTATCATTTGAATATTAGGTAATGTATAAATTAGAAGTCTAAAAGTACCCAAATGTTATAGTTTTGCATCTTAGCTGTGCACGAATGAGTTATAGGAACGAACAACGTTACTATTTATGGACCACTTTATTGTTGTTCATTGACAACCGATCAGAAAGATACCTTATCACTTTTAATAATAGTATATAAAAAAAAAATTGAGCAAAAAGTAAATAATCAATACTGATTTGTACTTTGTGTATTACCATAGGGACGTAAAATATGACAAATCCCTGTAAAAAAAGAAAATAATCGTGTTTTTCTTGGACTGCCGTGTCCGTCTTCCACAGGTTATTATGCTGTGAGAGAAGTTGCTCAAGTAATGCGAAACTTAACACCCGTGAAACAAACCCTGGGATTTTTTTAGTTCGAGGACACCCACACCACCGCTAAGGAAAGATTTGTTTTGATATATTTCTTTGAATTGTACTAAACCCCAAAATATGAGGACCTTTAATCGACAATTTTGCCGTGAATATGTGTGAAAGTCGCTTCTAGGTTCCCAGCAGATCCCCTCCTTAAACAAATGAAGGGGATGGCTAAAATTTTAAGAATACAATTAATAATATTAAAGTGGGATTGTCACGATCACCATTTTTTGATATTTGACAAGCGCTTTTCTTCGATATGTTCTATGGTTACGTGAAGATGTATGAAGGATCCATATGGATATGTATGCATGAATAACTTCGTCATTTACCTGTCTATTTTGTCCTTTAAACAGGGTAGTTAAAGTAGGATTATCACAATCTCTAGAAGACGAAGATGAATCAGATTCTAAACGAAAAAGAGAGATAGAACAGTTTTTAGATATTGATCGATATAGCAGCTACTCTCGAAAGGTAAGGTAAAATACATGTGTTTCTTTGAGATCAATACATTAAATTATTATTCAATTTATTCTGAAAGAAAATGAATGTAATTTGAGAAAATTAGTGACAGAATAAAGATTCAGACTATAATGTCTTTTCTTTAGAATAAAAGCATCTTTCTATTTTGTGTCCAACTTAACCTACGTTAGGAGATCACATATCTTCTGTGCATTAAAAAAAAACACATTTCTACCTGTATATCTTTATAACACGATCAAAAAGACTTTCAAAAGGCAACCTCAAGAAATTTCAATAGCCTTGTCCATCATATTTTTTTTGCAAAAAATTACAATTTACAAAAAAGTATTATGTTTAATATCAGAACATTTTAATTATGATATGAAATTGGCTGTGGAAATCAGTCTTGAGTTTTCGACATTCATTTTGATCGTGCTCCATATCTTTTCCTTTTCACAGCAAAACAAAAAGAAGGATTCGAGTTAGCTCAGTCGGTAAAGCGTCTGCCTGTTGAAAGGAAGATAGTTGGTTTGAATCCAACCCAGGCGGATGTCAGAAGACTGCGTTGTGTGTTAACGCGTCCCTCCTCTGTATTCTAGATGCATGCTGTGTTTACAGTGCAAACACTGCGTCAATCGGATAGGATGTTAAATGGAGGCCCAAGAAGAGGAGACTCATCACCTTTACACGTTGATAATCCAATGAACTATTCGTATAAGAGTAGGGACGGGGACTCCGGAGAAGTGGGCCACTTGCAAACCCCCTATTATTTATACCAAGCCCGCCCCCCCCCACCCACTCAGTGTTATTTAGGGTACGCGTATGATCGTTCCCTCTTTGTGAAAGCACCCCTTATCTGAGGACTGCCAACATTTCCGAACCCCCCTTTCGCGGGCTTTTCGCGGGCTTTTCCTGCCTTGGAGACCCCCCTAAATTCGGAAAAATGCTCAATGTACCCCCTAAATTCAGAATAATTTCTCAGGAGTCCAAAGAGATGAGAGAAAAAAACGAAAAAACATCCCCTTTTAAAGAAATCTCCGGGTGAAAAGTCAAATACACCCCTTTTTTTTTTTTTTACAATTCTCGGGCCGGACTTTGTCGCACGAAAAGTACCCCTTTACCGGACATTTTGGTAACACGCATGAGGTCATTCCGACCCCGGAGTGGGGGGGGGGGGGGGGGGGACCGGGATACCAAGAGGAGAGGCCGAATGGTTACAGTGATTTGGTTCGCCTTTCCCCTTCCAGGTACAGGTGACTTAGAATACTTAATAAAGAAAAATACATTATGCGCTGATAGCACTTCAGGTATCCAAGGTGGGAAGTTGCTTTTTAAAGGATAAGAATAAATCTCACAACATTTGAGTATCATTCACCAAATCTCTTTGGTAATTTATCAATAATAAAAACTGAAATACTGAAAAACAATAATTTTGTTCACCAGTGATTGTCAGTATATGAGAGAACTTGCTTGCCTGAACGTTGACGAAAATGAGGCAAGACACAACAGCACGACCAGCCACCTTCCCCGCATACGATTTAGAGATACTTATTTCAGAGCTCCGATATTTGCTCTCGCGACAATTGCTCCAGTCTTTATTTGTCAAATATATAGGTTTTGTGTTGTAATCTTCGATTTTAGGCTAGGTTTACGGTAAGAGTTAGGATGAGGATGGGTTGGATTGGATTTTATGGTCAGGGTTAAAATTAAAAATGAGAATCGTTATGTGATTAGTCAACTGTTGAAGTTCCGGATTCAGCCATTGTAGAATATTGGCCGTTGAGCAATATAGCAAGGTCGCGGTTATCAGACATTTCCTCCTACGACAAATAACCTACTCGGGCTTTATTTTGTTTACAAAATATAGGCTTAATCTTGTCATCTAAGATTTTAGGTTCGGGTTAGGGTAAGCTAGGGTTAGGATTAAGATGAGGCTTATACGTGCTTGGTCAACTGTTGAAGATAGGCATTAAGCGAGTGTAGAATATTCACCATGGAGCAATATATTGTCGCCAGATCGATAACCCACAATTTTGCTACTGTGACAATTTCCATCGGCTTTATTCAACAAAGGTATTGGGTTAGGCTTAGGGTTATTATCTGGTTTTAGGTTAGGTTTATGGTAATGGTTAGTATTAAGATGAGATTTAGTTTGACGGCGGAGCAATTGCATCAGATCGTCGTTTACCACCGATAGATTCAATATTTCTTACCTCTTGGAGGAGCAGATCCAGTTTGGGCTTCTAAGAAGCCGTGAATGATAAAGATGGTCATGATTGTCTTCCACTTTGAATCCATTGCAATACTCTTTCTTGTGAATGGAACACAGTTTTAAAACCAATCCTGTGATGCTGTAGTTTTCTCTATTTATTATCCGTAAACTACTACTTCAATTATACCGTAGGCCTTACTCTGGGCCAAAAATCATGTTTAACAGAAAGGAAAATTTATTAGACTTCAGACTAATTCTATTTGTGAAACCAGATTTTGAAGCAAAGCATAAACCTAAAATCGGGTTTAAGTTTCAGTAGAAGGCAGTTCTATGTCTCTACCCAACGAAATATATTCTACGATATGATAAACATCCACATTTTAACGCGGCTATATGCAATCTTCTGCTGTTTCCATTGGCCGAACTAAAGTCATTCTCTATCATTATCATTCATAATCGATGTTTCATAATATGCTCTTTTTCTCAGCTCCTCTCTCTCTCCCTCTCTCTCTCTCTCTCTTTCTCTCTCAATCTCTCTTTCTATCCATTTTGGTCTCATTCTCTTTAACATATCTCTTTGCTAGTTTGATCTCTTCCCTCCTCTCTCTTTTTTTCTCTCTCTCTCTTTTTTTTCTCTCTCTCTCTTTCTCTCTCCCCTTCCCCCTCCCCCTCTCTCTCTCCGTCCTTTTTTTAATTTCTGCACTCTCTATACCAATTCATGTCAAGGTCTAAAAACTTCTATTGACTTTCACTTTCAATACACTTGTTCAAAAAATGAGAACACCGCACTCCGACTAGATTAATTTCTCTCTAGTTGTGACAAATGCATATTTGTGAAAAATGATATCCAAATAATTGAACGCACATAATTATGTTATAGTAATTTTCTGATGTCTCATCCCCAAAACCCAAATAAATATTTATAAAATTAAGTTACAGGCGAACCATGTTTATCAGACCATCACCTTTTGGTAACAATGTGCTTCTAGGAGCATGCAATTAGGAGCGAAATATCGAATGACAGTGAGGAGTCAGTACATGAACGTTGTTGCCCATAAAGTTGCTTTCATGTGTTTTGATAAGAGAATGCGTTCTGGTGAAGGTGAACAATACTTTGTGGTCATTGTCATTCTCATGTCATAGTAGAAAGTCTCCTATAAATGGGATTGTCCTTTAATGCCCTAATATTCGAATTAGGACGAGAAAGAGCTGAAGAGTTTGAACCAAGCTTTCATGTCTTGACACATGTATGTATAGTCCCTTTTACCGCTGGTGGAGTACATGTGATTTGCAGAAGGGCTAAGTCAATTTATTAACATTTTATCACCCCAAACTTCAAAATATTGTAAATTTTTGTTCTCATTCACTTCATTAGGAACCTTTTCCAAATTGCCTCTAGACAATTTCTGTCACCTGACCAGAACTTAATTTTATCTTGAACTTTAAATTTGAAGTATGAATTAAGATTTTGTCCACGTTTCGTTGTGTGAAAGGACTTATCAATATGGATATCAATGGCAACTTTGTACATAAGACTTGCGATTGATTAGAAGACCAGCGATTAATTTGGATCAATCGCAACTCTTTAAAAGATTGAAAAAGTATCATATTTCAGTTTCCGTAACATCTTTCCCTATTTCTAGGCTATTGACCGGGTCTATTACTTTACTTGCCTGTCTTCCCAGATTCATTCAGAGAGGGTGGGGTGAACTGTTTTCCTTTGGGGAACTTTCTGGGTATATGGCGGACGTGTCCAGGCACCCACATTCCCCTATGCATCGACGCCCATACTCCCTGATATCTTCGCTGTACTTTCTATCATGTTGACAAAAGGTACCTTTTATTCTATAGTTGTTTCCATCTTTCTCCCCCCTCTCTCTCTCTCTCTCTCTCTCTCTATCTCTCTCTCTATATATAATTTCAATATATTATTCATCTCTCCGCCACTTTGGTGGCTAATATAAATGGAGCAAGGTTTATGAATATTTAGTCCATTTAGTTCGATTCGACTTTCACAAAAATGAGAATGGGTTATCATTTGGTAAGCTTTTTAATAATCTTGTCAACAGGGGGGGGGGGGGGAAACACATATCAATACTTTTATCAAAATACTAGCTGAGTCCACAAAAGTGTCATGGCAATATTGCCTTCTCCAATAAAAAAAATATTGCAATTGTCATGACTGCTGATTATTTAGATAGTTGAAATACGGATATCGGTGTCTTTCATGTTTAATACATTTTTATTAATGTTATAATATATATCACAAAGGGGACTTTTCATTTACAGTAAGTAATCGTTTAAATGATTGATATAATATAATTTTATTTGTATGATGGCCATAAGCTTAAAAGTAAAACTTTAAAGAAAAGGAAAAAATAGAAAGGGGTTAGGAATTTTAGGGGCAGAATCGTAAATAAGGGGGACACAGTTATACTATCTGTTGCCAAATTGGAACGCTTTTTGTCTTCTTGTTGAAAACAAATGGAAAAATTTGACGTTTGAAATGTGAAATTTATCATTCTCACATTTCTTTTTGGTGGGGGAGGGGGTGTTCAGTTTTAGATTTAAAGTTGGACAAACTCTCCCCTCTCTCTTTTGAGAAACCAAACAAGTGTAGTTTGATCAGCTCTTCCAAACTCTGTCGGGATTGAGCGGGGGCAATTCACATTAATTGGTGACAAGCAGTATGGTTGTGGTATTTTCCCCCCCCCCCCTCCCCACATGCTCAAACTGTTTATAATACTACATATTTGAGCATGATATTGGCAACTGTTTTCACCCTTTCTTCCTAACTCCATCTCTCTCTCTCTCTCTCTCTCTCTCTCTCTCTCTATCTCTCTGTTACTGTTCTCGCACGTTTTGTTTCCAGACTTGTTGCACTATACTGCTCTAATATCTCATATAAAAACAAAATACCGACATGTTTCCTTTTCAGCACAAGAGGGCAACACACACCAACAAACAAACGGTAACCTTAATTGCCAATGCAAAATTTGATCCATTAAATACGTTTATGGTTAAGCGAGACGCCAAATATTAAAATATGGGGGGGGGGGGGGGGGGTTAATGGGTAGAGTAGGGGAGGTTTAATACCAAATGCAGTCAGTGTGTGGTTGCCCTTGTGGGTTGCCCATCTTGTCGCGTGCGTAGCTTCGCGAAACCAGTCTCCCAAGCTCCGCCATGTTTGAAGTTTGAACAACTGAACTCTTACACTAGGTAGTGTTAGATTTCAGTGATTAGGAACTTTTAGATTTGCACAACGACAACGTGGATTGCTACGGTCGACGCCCTTTTAATGCACTGCCTTGAATGGACGTCACACGTATCAGTCCACGCAAATCTAAAAGCCCTTATTATAACACGATTTGAAAGCGCCCGAAGCCTCATGAATTATTCATTTTATGTTCGATGCTTCCTACATTCGTATATGCTCTTCATGCAACAGTAACCAACAAAATACAACGCGGATCAGCATCGAACATGCACATTGGGAAAGGTCATCTCCGCTTAATTTATTCATGAGTGTTAATGTACTCATCTCTTGGCCAATGACGACGCACCAGTATTGGTGAATCAGTGTCTTCTAAGTATTTTATTATAATGAGGACCCGATATGATTTTCACTGATTATTGAATACAGCTTCGTACTGCTGGAGAGAAGAAAAAAACCGAGTCAAACATAATTATTCAAGCTTTTAAATTGCATGAATAGGTCCACGAAAGTGACCAGGCGTTATTGCCTTCTCAAATAAAACATGATTACAGTTGTCACGATTGCTGCTTATTTAGAGAGTTGGAATGGTCGGTGTCATATGAGTATTGGCGTCTTTTGTGTTTAATGTATTTTTAATTATCTTTCCTACCATAATAATCGCAAATGGATCTTGTTCATTGGCAATAAGTAATCTTTAAAAAGATTGATGTAATTAAATTATATGTGTATAATCAGTCCATGATGACCCAAGCTTAAAAGGAAAAAAAAAGTAAAAGTAAAAGGAAAATGTAGAAAGGGGATGGGGGATATAAGGGGTGGAATTGTTAAGATGGGGGGGGGGGGGGGGGAGAGAGAAATGACATTACATTTTCTGGTGGCTAATTAGAACGCTTTTTTTAATTGCTGAAAACAAATGAGAACATTTAACATTGAATTCTTTTTTTTCTTCCTCACATTTTTTGTGTGTGGGGGAGGAGGGTGCTCAGCTAATTTTAGATGTAACTTGACACCCCCATCCCCTTTCTCTTTTGAGAACCCAATCATGTGTATATTTATCAGCTGGTTCAAACCCTGTCAGTTGGAGAGAGCAGGGGTGGGACAGGGAATATGATGGTGGTATCACCCCACCCCCACATGCTTCAACTGTTTTAAATACATATTTGAACATGATATTGGCAACTGCTTTCTCTCTTTCTCCCTCTCTCTCACTATATTACATCATTACATATTTCTCATTTCTCACCATCAAATAATTCTGTTATTATCTTTCCTTTTCTCATTTGCTTTTTCTCTTCTCTCTCTCTCTCTCTCTCTCTCTCTCTCTCACTATATCACAGCATTACATATTTCTCATTTCTCACCATCAAATAATTCTCTGTTATTATCTTTCCTTTTCTCATTTGCTTTTTCTCTTTCTCTCTCTCTCTCTCACACACTTAGTCACAGCATTATGTATATCTCATTTTCATAACATCAACATCTCTTATCATTAAAATCTTCTCTCTCCTCTTATCCTTTTTTTCCCTCTCTATCTCTCTCTCTCTCTCTTTCTTTCTCTTTCTCTCTTTTCTCTCACGTTCTGTTTTCAGACTTCTTCCACGTATGATTTACTTAACCCAACCGTATGCACATTACAATTCAATATGTTAAAAGATATGAAGAGAATATTGATATAAGATAATACAAATTAGGTTCATTTTATTTATTTTCCTTAAAACATCAAAATATTGATTTCACCAAGTTTACAGATTATACAATTTAAAGTCGGATATTAGGCTCAAATAATTTCATTTGCTCCTTGAAATTATTACAACTTCAATCTTATGCATTTTGCCACATACATTTTTCCCCAATATTTTAAAGCAAAGCATAGGCTTCTGAGCCCTGTTTCTTTCTTTCCAGGGAATGTATTATATCATGATTGGCACCGTATTACAAAACAAATTATAGAAATAAGATACTTTTTGTGTTTTTAATTTACCCATGACTCAAAATCATTTTTTATCTCCAGTCAAACAATGCACATCTGATGTACAAATAATCCGTAAGAATGATGGTTGCTTTTTGGTCCATACTAACACGAAGGACATATTGGTGCCTTTTATTTTGTAGTAATGCCTATATGCAGCTTATATGGAATTAATACTTTAGTTGTCTATGGGACGGAAATTCAAAGGGAAGGAAAGGAGGAAAGATTGGGTTTAAAGGATAAAGGGGATCAAATAAGGGGCAAAGGGGTGAATGGTAGAATGATAGAATGAAGAATAAAATAAGGAATGATTTCTTTTTAGATATTAAAAAAAACGAAGATATACACAAAA
The DNA here is from genome assembly GCF_000002235.5 of Strongylocentrotus purpuratus. Taxonomy (NCBI): domain Eukaryota; kingdom Metazoa; phylum Echinodermata; class Echinoidea; order Camarodonta; family Strongylocentrotidae; genus Strongylocentrotus; species Strongylocentrotus purpuratus. Next base: position 22,955,528 of record NW_022145600.1, on the reverse strand, counting down.
GAAGAGATTAACGCAGTATTAAAAAATGGAACAGCATAATGAAAGAAAAATAAAAGTTTGGAACAAAGAATAACACAAGGAAAGATAGGAGAAAAAATGAAATAAGAGGGGATAGTATTGAAAACCATTATAAAAGATAGAAAATAACTTAAAAATCAATTATGGGCTTTGAATATGTGTTCATCACTGACAGTTATGGGCCTAGGTTTAAGCAATTCTTTCAATTGAATTATGCACACAGATCTGATGAACCATCAAAAAGGATTTGAATTTACAACAAAATAATGCTATTGTAGCACAACACTGCAAACGTAGGAAAATCTACTTACAAGATATTGTACACACAAATAATTCTGGTGAACACACAAATCTTATGAAGTGATTTAAGTCGCGCCAACACCGGTCCTATATCAAGTCGCTGTGCCTTCCCGATCACATGTGATAAATAAGCCTGTTGGCCAATAGATTAGTAATTTAAAACATTATCAAACGTACAATTCTTATTGCGTCCAAGTTTTACGACCGGGGAAATATTATGTACGAAGCCGATATCTTAGAACAACGATGTATCCTTGTATAGCAAAGACCAAGTCCTCCGGAATCTGATTCAGTTCAGATAAAACAAAGGCCCTATTTTCAGCATTTATTATTTAGGTTTACCCATAGTTCAGATTCCATCTTGAAAATCAAAACCTATTTATTGTGCCCCAACAGTTAAGGCGTGAAGATTGAGAACATCACCATCCAACCTTCAGTATTTTGTTTGTGTTTGTATGTGGGATGAGTGGTTGTGTGGGTGTGGGAGTGCGTGTACGTGTTTGTTTAAACCTTATCAGATTAATACCGTTATGTTGAAATTTATAAAAATGTAGGCTTTTGTTCAAAAGATGATTCAGAAACCAAATAATTAATAAATCGAGTCAAACCTTTTCGCGTTGATTTTCCTTCATTGCTACACTTATAAATGTTGAAGTGTATTTTTCTTTTATAACGTTCCATTACCTAATGGCAATAGTCTGACCCCAAAAAGGCGTGTTATAAATCATTTGACTTTTAACAATGCAATGGATATAGAATTCACACAATTAAATACAGAATTATTTACATACAGTCCTTTAAACATGACTAAACAATTATTTGAATATGTTAGCGATTGTAACAGTATTTGTCTTGTTAAACAGATATTGATTATTTATTTATTATACAAAGTAAATTTTATATGCACATGAACAACACAACTACTACTTGGTTCCACTTTTTTCTAAAGTTTCGTTATACACATGAAAAGAAAAGAAGTAAATCAACATCTTTAACGACAAATCTCTGTGATACTCATATTCTCAATTGGTATACTAAGTGATTGATATATGAAGAAGAAGAAGAGTGAATCTCTATGTACGTCAATCACGTGTTTTCGCAAACCATTATCATGATGGTTAATACCTCCAAGACAAACTTCGACTCAAATCCTATTGTTTCTCATAATATTTAAATCCCTCGTCTTCAACAAAGTCGTCTCTGCTGACACCGGTGCCGCCTACCACCTGTTTGTTTAGCTCACAAACACCTTTGCCGATGTTAAATGACACGCAGTCATCTCGCTTGTTACACTCGGCACCGCATTTGACCAATGACAATCCATGTTTGGTTTTGATCACGTGATTTCGAAGGCGCCGTCCCTCGATCCGTTTGAAGAGGGAGGTCTTCTGGTGGACTATGTCTGCTTGTGAAGGTGTTGTCGGCAATGCCTCGTGAATTGTGGTAAAATCTGTGGAAAATAACCGAAATAAACATTTGATGTGACGTTTGACGATACCTTTTAACGTAGGTCTATATCAAAGACGATCGCAAAGGCTTTCAAAGAATGAACCTTTATCAATAGCCTTGGTCATCACCTTTTAAAATATGCGAGCATTGCAGCGACGTATTTCCTATTCCAAACATGATTTCTTTGGGATATATGCAATAGTGTATTTTAATTGCCTTTGAGTTTATTTTTAGGAAGTCTTTGTGAACGTGTTATGAATTAATATAAAGTTTAAAGATGCGATGCTAGGCAAAGATTAACCCTTTTCAACCCACTTAAAGAATACATAGGCATACACTTGACATACAAAATACATGTAGCATAAGACTACACCTGACTGATTTTTTTAAAGGCCAAGTTGAAATTTCATGTAGCCTGTCGAATACCTTCCCACCGTCGTTCATATTAATAATTAGACAAATATCTATTTTTGAACAAAACTATACAAACTTCTAACTCAACATCTGTAAACGAGGATACAAAACAAAATGGCGAAAATTTGCGAGGCAGAAACGCTCCCTCGGCTAACTTTCCCACTGTCCCAAATACATATATGTATGTATATTGTATATTTTTGCTCCGTTTTCGTGCAATAGATGCCCCTCTTCGCCCACCCCCCCCCCCATTTAGTGTACAGAAATAGAACGGCTCTCCCTGATATTAAACCATACTTTGCTGGTTGCTGTCTGTACATGAAATGCTACTTCTAGCATTAGCTCAACCATGAAATATTAATGATATTAATAACAACGATGATAATGATAAATAACAGTGATGATTAAAGTTATACATGTAATACTACAACTACTACTACTACTACTACTACTACTACTACTACTACTACTTCTACTACTACTACTACTACTACTACTACTACTTCTACTAATATAATGAATATAATAGTAACAACTACGGTAATAATAAGAAGAATAACAATACTTGTACTAAAATTAATAATTAGCGTAATTAATAATAATAAAATGATAATAATAGTTACATACTAATGTTTCTAATAACTGTACTATCGCAACTTATAGAGTCTTATTTAGATTTTTTCTTATCTTTGATAATAAAGTAATGATGATGATAATAATCATAATTTTATTTACAGGAAAAGCCTCATCATTTTCAGTGCTGTTCTGCAAAAGGGCCCTGCAATTAATATTACACTACGAATTGTCAGGTACACATTTACAGCTGGGTTGGAAGTGACGAATGTGGGTTTATGTCTTGCCAAAGGACATTGGTGCCGGTCTGGGATTCGAACCCTAAACATAAGGAGTGAGAGTCAAGTGAATGAACCACTTTACCATGACACCTCTACATAATGTTGTGAATATTTACCTGGCGTTGGAGTCCGATCTTCTGTAGGCGTTTCAGGAGTGCCCTGTTATCAAACAGAAATGTACCATTCTCATCCGTCAGTATAATCATAACAGATTATTTCATGAAATAACTTTAATTATTTTATTGTGAATACTTTATTTCGTGAAAACGGGGTAATATAGAATTACATACGTAACTTAGTATGAAAATATGAAACGACCCGGTTACCTAGCAATGATCGATGTGTATCGTGTTATAAAACCTATTTCTATTCTCACTCATAATCGATGTGTGATACTTTTATTTGTAAGTGAGAAAAAATAAAAATCTATGCCAAAAGTACATTGCACAGATGTATAAAATGAAATAAATGAATGAAAGAATGAATAAGTGATTAAGCGAGTGAGTAAAATAGAATGAATGAATTGTAATTTGAACGTTAAATCAGTTCATCATGTTATGAAAAAAATTATCTATAAAACAAAGGAGTTAGTATATTATTCAAATAACACCGAATTATATTCTTCCCAGCAAAAGTGTGTATCAAGTATGTCATATGACCCCGTTATGGACAACTCACACTTGTTGACCTTGTCGGCACGGTTGTTTCACCTCTGACAGCTATGTTTGGAATAAGAATAGCAGTAAAAAGACGAGCATTAAAAGATGCGATGCTAGGTAAAAACTAATTCCTTCCAACCCACTACAAGGTTACGTAGACCTACACTTGACATAGAAATACATATAGCACATCCCTATACCCGACCGATTTATTAAAGGCTAAGTTGAAATTTCATGTAGCCTTTTGGATAACGACAACGGATTCCTTCAATATTTACACAACGGCAGACTCGTGTATCTTCAGGGGGCAAGGAGGTTTGGATGCTGCGCCCCCAAATGTATCATTTACGGCCAAAATCCCGCCTTAGTATTTGCCCCATTTTGATAATGATAAAACATTCTGTTATTACACAAAGTTATACACATTCTTAACTTTAACTTTGTATTGTAAACGAGGATACAATACAAAATGACGAAAATGTCCGAGGTAGAAACGCTACCTCGGCTTACTGGCCCACTGCATCAAATACTTCTATGTTTATTGTACATTTCCTACAATGGATTGGTAGTGTCGCGAGCATGAGGCCAGGCAATCCACACAAAATAACAACAACAACAACAATGATAATAATAATACTACTACTAATAAAATGATAATAATAATTACATTTATTTAGCGCTTAATGTTTCTAATTGCTGTATGCCTACTATCATAGCCAATAGTGTTTTATCTGGATTTGCTTTATCTTGAATAATAAATGATAATAACGATAATGATATAATAATCATGATTTTGTTTACCAACAGAAGCCTCATCAGCTTTGGTGCTGTTCTTCTAGAGGGCCATGCAATTGATTTACCCTAGCTATTGCCAGGTACCCGATTAAGCTGGGTAGGAAGTTGCGGATGCTGATTAATATCTTGCCGAAGGGAATTGGTGCCGGACTGGGATTCGAACCCTAAACATTAGGAGTGAGAGTCAAGTGAACAAACCTCTTTACCATGACATCTTCACATCAGTTTGTGAATACTTACTTGGCGTTGGAGTCCGTTTTTCTGTCGGCGTTTCACGGTTGGCCTGTTATCAAACAGAAATATACAATTCTTTGTCGTCAGTATAATCATAATAGATTAATTCATGAAATAACTAAAATTCTTAGAATGGGATATGTACATTTTACGGAAAAGAGGGTAATTCAGAATTACATACATAACTAAGTAGAAGAATAATAAACAATCCAGTAACCAAGCAATCAATTTTAAGTGTATCGTTTTATCATTTAACTTGGTGTTATAAAACTTATTACTGTTCTAACTATTAAAAATTAAATGAAATTAGATGAATGAATGAATGAATAGTCGATAGAGCGAGTGATTAAATATTAAAAAAATAAACTGTAAGATGAACGTTAATTCAATATATGATGTTATACAAAATTTAATTTGAAATTTTTTAAAGTAAATTCTTTAAATTACATTGAATTACAGTCTTCCTAGTGAATGTTTGTATGTCAGATGACCCCCTTATGGAGGATAACTCACACTTGTTGACCTTGTCGGCACGGTTGTTTCATCTGTGACACCTGTGTATGGAATAAGAATAGCTTGACAAATATGATCGATGATTTTAACAATTTTATTTATAGAGGAAAAAAGATCGTCAGTGATCTTTATTCAACCACTCATCGACAAATTAGCTGGCGATGCAGCTTTTTCCTCCCCTGCTCGCACACTCTGAAACAGACTCGCTCCTCAAATTAAAATCATCACCAACCTGCCAACAGTAGGAAAATTCTAACAGAGTTTGGAGACCTATCTGTTCTAATAACCTTATGCATTCATTGAACTCATACTGTCACTGCTTGGTAACACTGACTCGTGGATGGCATCTCAAAGCGCTTTATATCAAGTAGAAAAGGTGCTCTATAAATTGCAATTATTCTCATGATTGAACATGTATAGAAGTTTGATAACAGTGCCAATACATAGCTATGAATACATAACATAAACCATCACTTAATCTCTACCCATCCCCAGATAAGAACAACTTGAATATATTTCGATTTTGGTTTCCCTGTTTCAGGAGATTTTTGTTTGTTTGTTTGTTTTTAAGTAAGCAACCAGTGGACCTACGGCTTTCAGTCTTCTCCAAGGGACTTGGTAATGATGATTAATGCTTTACCAAAGGGCATTAGCGCATCAACTTGGATTCGAACCCAGGACCTCTCAGTTACGAGACAACTGCTCTACCACTGAGCCGTTGCGCCTCCTGCAAATGATTATATGCAATTATTGTTGCGATGGAAACATCGCTTACGATTTATTTCTCTTAATAACAATTTATTTCTCTTAATAACAATTTCATGAATAGATTTATTGGATGCATTTCATATGAAAGCTACTGAAGACAATAATTTGTCATCCTTTCGCTATCATGCAATTACATATAAACTAAAAACTTACAGTAAGGCGAGGTTCTAGAAGATTTTTTGTTAAGGGGAGGGGATAGGGGTGAGGGTTGATACCCGCCATTTCAAGAACCACTACTGCTTACATTCATAATCGGCGTAGATGTAGGTGTACTCCCCCGGGCACGTTGCAGCCGTCCTGCATGAGCCAGTGAAGGTACATGGATTGACAGCCGCGCAGTACGGAGCCCACTGTGCTGTCCTGTCACTGTTCTCACACTCGCTCTCCACGGAGGGGTCATAAGCAGAGCAAGAAGGAACTATCACGCATATTCCTTTGGTGATTCTGATTGTTGATCCTGGGTCACACTCTATCGTCATTGTTGAGGATTTACCATCTTGACACTCTGTAACTATATGCACAGTGTGATACAAAGTTGTAATTATGATGGTAAACACATTTCCATCTTCAATCACATTACATAATATATTATGCATACATCTATTTTCTTTCAGATTAATTCATTTTCACCTAGATTAATACAAAACATTATTATTGAATATATTCTGTAGGTGTATTTAAGAAAATCAATATAAGATTACGATTATATTACATTGTTTAAAACATTTAGGTTATAGAAGAAGGACATGATTATTGGGAATTATTTGGTGTTCCAATGCCCCCCCCCCATAGCCAACCGATAAAGTGAGCCTAAGATTTTTGTTATCTAACTGTTCCCATTTTGTGTACGTATATTCATTACAAATGGAAAATATAAAATAACAAACTGACTGACGCGAGTCGTAAAAAGGAAGAAAAAGGGGACAAAAACTAGGTTTTAATTTTATTTGGCCCTAGCTCTTGTTTTTTAATTTTTATTTGTTATTACTACAGGCCTAAATCATGTGATTCCACTATATTGGACAGCAAAGAAATCGAGGTGGCTTTAAAAAACTCTAGCCGTTATAGTATATTTAACCCCTATTTTTAAACCTTTCGATCTTACTTACCGCGGAGTGGCGCACTTCTTTTCTACAAAAGAAATGAAATAAAATCACGTAAGAAGGCTATATCATTCTGAAAACCTTTTAGCTAAAAAGATACAGGTAGTCTAAAAGCACCAACATGCTATATGTTTGGGTCGTATTTGTGCACGAGAGAGATTCAGGAACGAACACTTTTACTACGTTGGGCCCACGTTATTGTTGTTTACTGACCGATCAGAAAGTTACTGTATCACCTTTTTGTGTAATATATAAAGAAAATGTAAGAAAAAACAAACAAACTGATTTTTAACCTACTCCATGTATTGCCACAGGGACGTGAAGTATGACAAATTTATAAAAAATAAAATAATTATGTTTTCTTGGACCACCGTGTAAGTGTTACATATAGGTCATTATTACTGTATCAGACATCTGAGCAGTGGTTTTGCAAAATCACACTACACTTGTTGTAATCCTAAAATAGAGCTTATCGGTATATATAACACCATATTATCCTACATTTGATGTAAACCTTAAAACCCGTGAAAACAACAATGGGGTTCTGGAGATTAAACACTCCCACACCCAAAAGTTTTTCTGGACTTCTTTGATCTTTATTAATCCCCAAAACATGGGGATCTTTTATTGACTTGTCAGGTAATTTTACAGTGCGAAGGTGTGAAAGACGCTCCTAGGTTCCTGGCGGACCCCAACCTCTTAAAAAAAAATGAAGGGAATGGCCAATATCATAAGAAAACATGTTTAGTATACAATTGGTTATTAATTATATTTTTCCCCATTAAACATGAATGTGAAGTAGGGTTGTCATGTTCACCATTTTTCACGTTTGGCAAATGCTTTCTATTGATATGTTTTATGGTTACGTATAGATGATAGAGGATTCCTTATTTACCTGTCTATTGTGTCCTTTAAACATGGATGTTAAAGTGGGATTGTCACAATCACCAGAGGACGAAGATGAATCAGATTCTAAACGAATATAAGAGAGATAGAACAATTTTAAGATATTGATTAAGATAGCAGCTACTCTCAAAATATACAAGAGTGGAAGTCCATTTTTATGGGGGGGGGGGGGGGAGTCATATAAGGCTCACTTCGAGTAGAGTAGAGTGGAATCAATCCTCAAAACAGAAAGAAAATAGTGGAAAGCACGTTTCAAAAATAATGTTGGAGCATTAATTCAAAGACTAGAGTATCTCTCACGGTATTTTGACATGGATCCAGCCACAAAGGAAGTGATCCCTAACTTTCAAGTTAACTTAAATGTCAAAGACATTTCACGATGACCGCTTTAATGAAAATGATGACTTTTTACCAAAATGTCAAAGGAGATTTTGGGTAGTTTAGGGCGTAATTCTTTAATATTGATAGTAATAATAATTATTATAATAATAGTAATCAAAATAATGACAATTATAGAACTTCTAGTCTTTTTGGTAGCTCCAATGTCTCTCTAACTTGACATTCCTGGCATTCCACAGTAATGTTATAACCCTGGCTTTATTTAGCATGGCTTCATTTCAAGAAATGAATTCCTACCAGGTACCCATTTACCTCACCTGGGCCTAGTGTGCTAAATATAGATTACTGTCTTGCCAAATGATATTGGTGTCGTGACGGGACTCGAGCCCCGAACCATGCGATCCATAGCCCGGTGACGTATCCACTCGGCCACGACATCTTCATCTTTTTATACAATATCACTTACCTTCCATCTCAGTCGAGCTGGAAAGACCAATAAAAAGAAAGATCAAGATAACCGCCGCGAAGATGAAAACAACTCTGAAACAATTCATTGCTCTTCCTGAGTTTATGATCTTGACTTTGAAGAGAAGTTAAAGGTTATTAGAATTTAACGAAGAAAATGAAGCAGCTGTTAATCTATGGAAGTGATAGGAGTTTCGAAATACACCTGGAACAGATGAAAACGTGACTGTCCTGTCAAATGAGTATGTTGGCTAGTGTCGAACGCGAATAATGAAATTGGCACACATGTGAAATCCGTTATGAACAAAAAAAAAGAAGATATTTCACAATGAAATTTAATTAACCAATGGAATATTAAAAAAAAGTAATTTTCCAGCGTGACGCAATATTAGCCTTCGCTCCAGTCTCTTTTTTTCTGCGTTTTAAGATCATATTACAAAATAAACGAATGAATGATCTTTCTTCCTGACTGTTCCCAAATGTTATGCCTCATGGTAACGTCATGAAGAATGTAATTGCTCACCTCTATAAATAAGAAAAAAGTATCAAGATGCCGTTGAACGTATAAATAGTACATGAAATACTCTATATACTCCTTGATAGAAGGCAAATCTAGAGAGCAAGAGATTTACACCCTAATATTGAATAATGTATTACCCTAAATAACACAATAGCAGATGTGTGTGTCTCGAACCAACTACCGATAAAGAGAGGATTATACAATTGGAGTGATCGATGATTCGTATCGGGATCTAGTTTTATTGGCATATATATTCTTCTTCTTTTTTCATTTAAATGTCAAATTTCTTTAAAAAAATATTAAGCGGAGTTTTTGTCATGTGATTGCATTGTGAAAGATACTGTTTGGAAGCGATGGGGGAAGGTTAATCACCAATATAAGTATTGGTATATATATTGAGGTTTTGGAAACATCAAAATGATGAGAGACTGGCCCAGTTTTGTTCAAAGTCACATGTACTTTTCATATAAATTACACAAGCATGTGGCAGGCATGAAGTTGGGGTCGACAACCTTTAGCTTTGGTTGGTCTGTTTGGTTTACCCGACTGCTGAGAAAGCATGTGTATGCTTGTAGGTAAGCAATCAGGGGACCGACGGCTTTAAGAGGAACTTGGTAATGGTGATTATTGCCTTACCAAAGGGCAGCAACGATTTGGTTTTGAGTCCCCGGGACGATATCTGTTTATAAATATAATAACAGTTCAACAACAAATTGATTCAGTCGTGTTATTTTTTTTTAGAATTTGTTTTCCAGGTAGATATTACAATGGATCATTTGTGGAAGTTAACTAGATGACATTCTATATACTTTTTAATTTTTTTTTTATTGCACAAAGGATTTGAAGAGTATTTTATTCACAATTTACCTTAATGTCTACCTTTCAACATTTTTACATGATATTGAAACTTATATTTAAATTTGTTTAATTCCGTAATAAATGACCTTTTAAGATATCCATGAAAGTTACTGAATCTTTCTAAGTAAGTTTAGCATCAATAATGTAATAGATCTGAGATTGGCCATTCTGTAGATTCTGATGTGAACAGGAAAGAGATCCCTAACAACCCTCTTCCAAAGTACACAGGTATAATTATGCTCACGGTGAAAATAGATAATTTACTGGCCTCAACTGCTCTGATATCGCATATACAAAAATAAACAACTACATGTTTCCTTTTTCAGCACAAGAGGGCAGCGTATACCCAACAAACAAAATTGGTAACCTTATGAATTAGCATTGAAATAAAAATTGCCGATGCAAAAGGAGATTTTGATAATTTAAATGGGTTTATGGTGTAACGAGTCGCCATATAAGGGGGTGGCTTATAGTGTGGGGGAGGTTAGGCAATGCAGTAAGTGTGTGGTTGCCCCTCTGCAGGCGCGTACGCAGGGGGGGGGGGGGGGGGGGGTGTTTGGGGGTTAAACCCCCCCTTTGGTATTTTTGTGTGTGTAAACCTCCCTAAAAAATCCCTAAAACCCCCCCCCCCCCCTTTGGATTTTTTTTGGTTTTTTTGTTGTTGTAATTATTAAAAAAAAAAAAAAAAAAAAAAAAAAAAAAAATAATTACCCCCATGGCTGACCTCTAAGAAAGGTGACCTTACCCCCCCCTTAACGGAGCAAAATGTCAAATTTTCAAATTTCGAGACCAAAAAAAAAAAAAAAAGTGTCCTCTTACCCCCCCCCCCCCCCCCCCCCCCCCCCCGCTTATTCAGCGGTCGGTTGAGTCGTTGCGATTTTTTTTGGGACCAAAAAAAAAAAAAAAAGGTCCGCTTACCCCCCCCCCCCCCCCCCCCCCCCCCCCCCCCCCCCCCCCCCCCCCCCCCCCCCCCCCCCACTGAGCGACTTTTTGGCCGGCGCGATTTTCAAATTTTCCTGAGTCGTTGCGAAATTCTGGACCCGATTTTAAAACCCCCCCCCCCCTTGAAAAAATCCTGCGTACGCCACTGCCCCTCTGGGTTGCCCATCTACTCACGTGCGTAGCTACACGACACCTGGGGGGGGGGGGGGGGGGGTGTTTCACAAAGATCCTAAGTCGAACTTAACTCTAAGTTGGACTTGAAATCTCCTTGATAGTAGAAAATATTAATGATTTGAATCAACATTTTATTGCCTTTTAAAATAAATTTTACAAAATATTTTCCTAGATGCCAACGGCTTTCCATAATAAGTCCAACTTAGAGATAAGTTCAATTTAGGATCTTTGTGAAACACCCCCAGGTCCCTCAAGCTCCGCCATGTTTGCTTTACTTATTCATGTATGTTAATGTATTAATCACTTGGCTAATCACGGTGCACCAGTATTGGCGAATAAGTGTCCTCTAAATCCTTTATTATAATGAGGGCCCAATATGATTTTCACTGATTATCGAATACAGCTTCGAACTGTTGGAGAGCAAAATAATCGAGCCAAACTTGGTCAAGCTTGTTTATTTTTTCCACGGGGAACCCCCCCCCCCCTACATATTGATAGTTTTAACAAAATACTAGCTTGGTCCATTTACATGACATTGCAATATGGCCTTTTCCAATGTTTTTTTAATATTATTTTGAGAGTTAAAATGGTTGGTGTTATACGGATATTGTTGTTTTTTGTGTTTATTGGATTTTTTAAATGATTTTTCCAAGCATTATGAGAATCACAAAAGGGAGTTGTTCATTTACAGTTAATAATCTTTAAAAGGATTCATATATATTTAGTAGGTAGGGTGGTTAGTGAGGTAGAAGGTATTTGTTTGTTTTCTTTTTAAAATCTTGAACCCTTACTTATCATTATTCGTTCATGATTATGTGATGTGAATTGTTAGGTATATGTAATTTCCTTTCTGTAATGGAACATCCATGTATATGATGCATAGTTATGTTCATGACATTGTTATTGAGGTGTTTTTCTCCGTTTATTTGGAGAAATAAATCATGAACTAAATACAAAAAAGGGTGTGTGTGTGTGTTTATGTGGGAATGTTCGCTTATTTTACATTTGAAGTTTGATATCTCCCTTTTCTCTCTCTTTTGAGAGCCCAAACAAGTGTAGTTTTATCAGATCTTCCAAACCATGTCATTTGCAGGGACGGGCGGGCGGGGGGGGGGGGGGGGGGGAGGTAATTCACATGAAACGGGACAGGGAATATTTTGATTGTGGTATCCCCCCCCCCCACAAGCTCCAACTGTTTTTATACATTATTTAAACATGCTATTGGGAACTGTTTTCACCCTTTCTCCCTATATTAATCTTTCTCTCTCTTTCTCTCTCACTATCCCACGGCATTATATATTTCTCATTTTCATGAAATCAACATCTCTTACCATTAAATAGTGCTCTCTAATATCTTTCCCTTTCTCTTTTGCCTTCTGTTTCAAGACCTTTTCTACGTATGATTCAATTCATTCAGCCGTAAGCACATTAACGGTTAAAAATAAAAGATAAGTTAATACAAATTGTGTTGAATTCATTTATTTTTCTTAAAACAACAAAATATTATAATTCACAATTTTTACAAATTATAAAACTGTTGGTAGGATATTAAGCCCAAATAGCTTTGAAAACAAAACATAGCACAAAGAAAGATAAGAGAAATATGAAATGAGAGGGGAAAGAGTTGTAATGAAAACTGTTATAGAAGATAGGAAATGAATGAAAACTCAATTATGGGCTTTGTATGTGTTTTCATCACAGATAGTGAGGGGTCTAGGTGTAAGCTAGTCATTTAACTAAATATTATTTGCACAGTAATGAAGGGCCAACAAATATATGGAACTGTACAAGTTAGAGTAAGAAAAATCCGCTTACAAGATATTTCGAGAAAAAAAGATTAACACACACGTCTGATATATATATATATATATATATATATATATATATATATATATATAGGGATTTAGTAGCGCCAAAACCGGTCCTATATCAAGTCACTGCGCCTTCCCGATTCAAATAGATTAAACAAACATGTGAGCCAATGATTTAGTCAAATAAGACATTATAAAACATCAAATTATTATTGTGTCCTACTTTTACGACCAGGGAAATGCTCTGTAGGAAACCGATATATTAGAACAAAGATGTATCCTCGTATAGCTAAGACCAAGTTCTAAGAAATCTGATTCGGATCAGATAGACCATAAGCCCTATTTCCAACATTTATTCATTATTCTAATTTCATCTACAATATAAAAACCTACTTATAGTGCCCCAACAGTAAAGGCTTGAAAATAGAGAACATAAACATCCAACCGTTAGTATTTTGTTTGTGTTTGAGTGTGGCGCGAGTGGATGTGTGGGTGTGTGTAGACGTTTTTGTGTAGGCCTTTTCAGATTGACAACGCTATCTTGACATTCATGAAAATGTAGGCCCATGTTCAAAAGATGCTTAAAAGTCAAATATTAAATAAGTAAAGTCTACTCTTTTCGCATTATTTGTCTATTTATTTTTGCACTTATAAATGATGAAGTTTATTTCCTTTAAGACGGAATAATGGTCCATTTACTTCGTAATTAAGAACGTCCCATTACATAACGTCAGAAGCATAAAAGAGCATGTTTTAAGTCATTTGACTTTAAACCTTGTTACGGATATATAACTCACACAATCAAATAAAGAATTATTTACATACAGTCATGCACTCTTGATCACAAAACAAATAATTTAATGTATTAGCGATCGTAACGTTATTTGTCTGGTTAAACTGATATTGACAATTTATCATACACAGTAAACTTCGTATACACATGAACAATACAACTACAAGTTGGTGCCATTTTTCTACTCCTAAAGCTCCGTTATACACATGAAAAGAAGTAAATCAAAATCTTGATCGACAAATCTCTGTAAATCTGTGATTACTCATTATCGCACTTGGTACAATAAGACAATGATATGAGTAGAAGTAGCTACAATATGTATGATTGTATGTACATCCTTACTGTTAATCACCTGTTTTTGCTTATCATTATCATAGTATTTACTGTTTTATTTCTTAGATTCGATATATCATGTTATGTTTTGTTATATATTACATTATGTGTTATTAATTTTGTTTGTAAACTTTTGTAATTCGGTGAAAGTTTTATTTGAATTGAATTGAATTGAATTATTAATGCGTTCAAGACAGACTTTAACTCAAAGTCTATTGTTTCTCATAATATTTAAATCCCTCTTCTCTAACAAAGTCGTTCATGCCGACATCGGTGCCGCCTACCACCTGGTTGTTGAGCTCACACACACCATTACCGATGTTAAATGACACGCAGTCATCTCGCTTGTTACACTCGGCGCCGCATTCGACCAATGACAATCCTTGTTTGGTTTTGATCAAGTGGTTTTGAAGGCGCCATCTTTGGTGGATCAGGTTGAAGAGGGAGGTCTTCTGTCGGACTGTGTCTGCTTGTGATGGTATTGTAGGCAATGCCTGGTGAATTGTGGTAAAACCTGTGGAAAATAACCGAAATAAACATTTGATGTGACGTTCTACGATACCTATTAACGTAGGCCTATATTAAAACACGATCGCAAAGGCTTTCAAAAATTAACATTAATCAATTACAATAGCGTGGCCATCGCCTTTTAAAAAGTTCGAGCATCACAGCAACGTATTACCTTATCCAAACATGATTTCTTTGGGATATATGCAATAGTGTATTTTAATTGCCTTTGAATTTATTTCTAAGAAGTCTTTGTGAACGTGTAATGAATTAATATAAAGTTTAAAGATGCGATGCTAGGCAAAGATTAACCCCTTTTAACCCACTTAAAGATTACGTAGGCATACACTTGACATAAAAAATACATAAAAAGACTACACCTGATTGATTTTTTAAAGGCCAATTTGAAATTTCATGTAGCCTGTCGAATATCTCGAATTTTTCCTGAAAGATCGTTAACACCACACACTGTCTAAAGCAACGGTTTGACTTTTTTCACCCTCTCTCTCTTTATGTTCATTGTATTATTTTGTTTTTGAAAAAATGTTTACCCAAGTCCATTGGTCGTTGGAGAAGAAGACATAGGACTATCTGGCCATCTATATTAGCTTACTTTCATAGTAGGTATACGGAGAGGTGAAATTACGTTAAAATCATGAAAAACCTCTTGTCCATAATATAGACCTATAATAGAATACATTATAAGGCAACGGATGCCTTTAATTTTTCCACACAATAGATTCATTTTTTGTTTATTTGTGTCGAGGGGGGGGGGGGGGGTGAGGGGCTTTGGATGCTGTAGGCGAAAACAAAAATATTCAAGCCTCCCCTGCGCTGCCTCCCCCCCCCTTGCACCGTCGTTCATATTCATAATTAGACAAATATTTATTATTGAACAAAACTATACAAACTTCTAACTCAACATCTGTAAACGAGGATACAAAACAAAATTGCGAAAATTTGCGAAGCAGAAACGCTCCGTCGGCTAACTTTCCCACTGCCCCAAATACATATGTATGTATAATGTATATTTTTGCTCCGTTTTCTTGCAATAGATGCCCCTCTTCACCCACCCCCCCCCCCATTTAGTGTACAGAAATAAAACGGCTCTCCCTGATATTCAACCATATACTTTGCTGGTTGATATCTGTATAGGAATGCTACTTCTAGCATTAGCTCAACCATGAAATATTAATGATATTAATAACAACGATGATGATGATAAATAAAAATGATTATGAAATTAATACATGTTATACCACAACTACTACTACAACAACAACTACTATAATGACAATAATAGTAACAACTACGGTAATAATAATAATAATAATAATACTTCTACTAAAATTAATAATAATCGTAATTAACAATAATAAAATGATAATGATAGTTACATACTAATGTTTCTAATAACTGTACTATCGCAACTTATAGTGTCTTATCTGGATTTTTCTTATCTGTGATAATAATAATAATGATGATGATAATAATCATAATTTCAGCTTCAGTGCTGTTCTGCTAAAGGGCCCTGTAATTATTATTACACTACGAATTGCCAGGTACACATTTACAGCTGGGTTGGAAGTGGCGAATGTGCGTTTATGTATTGCCAAAGGATATTGGTGCCGGTCTGGGATTCGAACCCTAAACATAAGGAGTGAGAGTCAAGTGAATGAACCACTTTACCATGACACCTCCACATAATTTTGTGAATATTTACCTGGCGTAGGAGTCCGATATTCTGTAGGCGTTTCAGGAGTGCCCTGTTATCAAACAAAAATGTACCATTCTCTCCCGTCAGTATAATCATAACAGATTATTTCATGAAATAACTTTAATCATTTTATTGTGATACGTAGATTTCATGAAAACGGGATAATATAGAATTACATTCGTAACTTAGTAGGAAAATATGAAACAACCCAGTTACCATCTAAAGCAATGATCGATATTAAGTATATCGTTTTAACATTCAACTTAGTGTTATGAAACCTATTTCTGTTCTCACTCATAATCGATGTTTGATACTTATATTTGTAGGTGAGAAAAAGAAAAATCTGTCATAAGTACATTGCACGAATATATAAATTTAAATAAATGAATGAATGGATGAATGAATAAGTGATTAAGCGAGTGACTAAACTAAAATGAATGAATTGTAATTTGAACGTTAAATCAGTTCATCATGTTATGAAAACATTTATCTATAAAACAAATGAGTTAGTTATTTATTTAAATAACACCGAATTATATTCTTCCCAGGAAATGGGTGTACGTCCCATGACCCCGTTATGGATAACTCACACTTGTTGACCTTGTCGGCACGGTTGTTTCACCTCTGACACCTATGTTTGGAATAAGAATAGCAGTAAAAAGACGAGCATCAAAAGATGCAATGCCTGGTAAAGACTAACCCCTTCCAACCCACTACAAGGTTTCGTAGACCTACACTTGACATGGAAATACGTAATTACATTACAAGGCAACGGATTCCTTCAATATGTACAAAACGGCAGACTCGTGTTTTTTTTAGAGGGCGGGGAGCTTTGGATGCTGCACCCCAAAAGTATTATTTACGGCCCCAACCCCACCGATTTATTTGCCCCATTTTGATAATAAAAAAATATTAAATTGTTACACAAAATTATACAAAATCTTAACTCGATATCTGTAAACGAGGATACAATACAAAATGACGAAAATTTCCGAAGTAGAAACGCTACCTCGGCTTACTAGCCCACTGCATCAAATACTTGTATGTTTATTGTACATTTCCTACTCTGGGTTGCCAGTGTCGTGAGCATGAGGCCAGGCAATCCACACAAAATAACAATAACAACAACAGCAACACTAATAATAATAATAATAATATTACTAATAAAATGTTAATAGTTACATTTATTTAGCTTTTAATTATAATGTTTATAATTGCTGTATGCCTACTTTCATAGCCAATAGTGTTTATCCTGATTAGTCTTATCTTAAATAATAAGTGATAACTAGACATGTAGTACTTGTTTGGAACAAGTATAGGTGGGCTGGTGAACTAAAATTTGAGACAAAATGGAGCAAAATAAGCGAGATACTGCTAAAAAAACAATGTCATGTAGATTCATGATGTGAACGAAATTCACCTTCCTTTATTAGGCAAAACACGCAAATTAAGAAATTTCAGATATGTGCCCTTAAATCGTAATTTTCACTATGATGACATCATCAAAATAAAACATAATGGTTATTAAGCTTGTAGAGAATTGTCTTAGCTACAACATATCGAAATTTGGAAGAAAATCGATCAATATTTACAGAGATACAATCAATTTTACATAAATATGCTGACGTCATAACATGCAAATTCGTATTTTGAGTTCCAAGGCCATTATGATGATGTCAGGATACATTAAATGGCCAAATGAAAACGCGCGCGCATGCGCATGTGCGCGATTTTTTATAAAATGCTTAAAATGACCTGAAACGTATGCAAAATAAATTTGAGACGATTTTAAGCATTTAAATTTTTTGCGCATGGATTGACGCGCGGACGTACGCGCACGCGCGCGTTTTTTGACCTGAAATTAACCGGACGAAAATTGACCTTGATCATGATAAATATGAATGAGAAATGACTTTATGCCTAGATGACGTCATCAGTCAAGGTCAAGGTTGAAAACGTTATTGTGATTTTTCTATATGCCTATACATATGTGTGTCTAACTTCAAGGTATTTGATTGAACCATTTTCATGTTATCTTGTCCACAAAAAAGTGGGTCGAAATAAGAAAAATTAAGAATAACTAGATATGTAATACTTGTTTGGAACAAGTATAGGTGGGCTGGTCCAACTAAAATATTAGACAAAATGAAGGGCACATTTGAGATGGCTAATTGTCTCAGCTACATCATACTCAAAGTTCAGCGTAACGAAGCTAAAACGACGGAGATATTGCTCGCGAAAGATGGGAATGTAGTATCCAGTTTTGAGAAAAAGTCATGTCCCATAGAGAATATACGCAAAAAGTGAAAAATTGACATGTCTCCTTTAATCGCAAAAATACGGCATGATGCCATTGTCAAAATGAAATATTGTGGACACTCCGCCGTCACACCCATCACCTCAGCAGAATAACACAGCTACATTGAAAACATCTCAATCAACCTCGTCAAGCAGCCGATCTGACCAACCCACACCACCTGGAACCACCCGAACACGGCCAGTCGACCAGAACCCCCAACCACGCAGCCGTCAGCATCCCTCACTCCCAACACCGGTAGCATCAGATACCACTCGAGCACCTCGACAACCTCCTCCAGCCCCCTACCAGAACTTCCAACCCATGCAAGCACGAAACCGTCAACATCCGGCCTCGCTACCGAACCCGTCAGGCCCACCACTCACTCAGCAACGTTACCAGCAG
This sequence comes from Strongylocentrotus purpuratus, assembly GCF_000002235.5. Taxonomy (NCBI): domain Eukaryota; kingdom Metazoa; phylum Echinodermata; class Echinoidea; order Camarodonta; family Strongylocentrotidae; genus Strongylocentrotus; species Strongylocentrotus purpuratus. The sequence goes on along the minus strand of NW_022145600.1, from coordinate 22,936,355 downwards.
ACAACTGCCCCACCACCCGATCAGCACCGCCGCAACTTCCCCAACTTCCCTTTCTACCGAAATGCCCAATCCCAGCCCCCATCCACTCCTTTCAACCAACAATACCGAAACCAGTACCCTCCCATCAATTCACAGCAACTATCACACAGTATGTTGAACCAGGAACCTCCAAGAGACTACATTTATGACCAACAACGTGCTCTATTCAATTCGCGCCAAAGAGCCTCCTACGCATCTGCTCTAGTGAACCCTCCCACATCCTCTCTATACGACGATTTATACATGTTAGGATGTGAAAATTGTGGAGAAGAGAACCACAGAGCCCGAGCATGTCGACACGGAATGCAACTCCAATGCCGTTACTGCATGCAATACGGACACAAGGCAAAAATATGTCCGTTCTACTATTAGCACACAGGCCAAGAAGAGAGTGTCCAGATAGATTGTACTGGAGCATGTCACTCACCTATTGAAGAACTGCCTTATGTAGACAATTGTAAACTCATAAATTCATACACTGTTTCATGTACTGTGAATCAAAACAAAGGGGATATATTACGTAAACCTAAATTGAATGAAAGTGACGTAATATATCACACGCAAAACAGTTCTCACACACCTAAAAGTTTGAAAAGTTTGAAATGTATCTCCTTAAATGCAAGAAGTGTTGTTAATAAGATTGAAGAAATTCAAACAATTATCAAAATCGAAAATCCTGATATATTTATATGTACGGAGACGCATTTAAGTAAGGATATTTTATCTAATGAAATATTTCCACAAACGTATATCGTTATAAGAAAAGATAGAAATCGGCATGGCGGTGGCCTTCTTATTGCCTACAAAACCCATTTGTCTGTGACACCTAGACCAGACCTGGAAACAGATTGTGAGATCCTTTGGTGTGAAGTAATATGTCACGATAATAAATCTTTGTTTGTAGGTGTGTTTTATAGACCACCGAGCAGTAGTTTAGATGTGATTAAAGAGCTTAATAAATCTATGTCGATATTATCAAATCATGGTAAGAAGGCTAGAAATGTTATTCTAACCGGTGATTTCAATCTTCCTAAATTAAAGTGGCAAGACGGACATATTGTAGAAATAGATAATACTGATTTAACACAAAATATACTTACGATCATCGAGAACAATTTTTTATATCAACACATATCGCAAACTACAAGGATCACTGATACCACCAGTAGCATATTAGATCTTTTATTTACATCTGATCCATCCATTGTTAGTAATGTGAATATTATTCCCGGTATAAGCGACCATGAGGCTATTGTTTTTATTATTAATTGTACATTAAAGGGAAAAGGTTGCAAACCCAGAATGACTTATTCTTATTCAAAAGCAGATTTTAACAAATTTAGAAATGATTTAAAAAACGCACCATTAACGGAATCACTTGTAAAAGAGGACTTAGAATCATCATGGCAATCTTGGAAAAATATTATACTTAATGTTGTAGATAAGAACGTACCTCATAGAAAAGTAACAAGAAAATATCACGTTCCGTGGATAGATAAAGACGTTAAGAGACTGTTTCGGAAACGAAGGAAATTTTTCGAAAAAGCTAAAAAATCGAATTTACAATCCGACTGGAATAAATTTCGTAAAATAAGACGAGACACCAAAAGACTTATTAAGCTAAAATATAAAGATTATTTGCAAAACAACCTCTGTGAGGACATCAAAAGTAACCCCAAAAGATTTTGGAATTTTGTTAAATCAAAGAAAAAAGTGCAAAACCCGATTCCGTGCCTGAAGGTAAATGGAATTACTTTTACTGACGATAAAGAAAAAGTAGATACTCTAAACAAACAATTTGAGTCTGTATTTAAAGACACTAATGATGGTCCTTTTCCACCATGTGAAGAAAGAAATGATGTTCCTGCCATGAGTGATATTCATTGTTGTGTCGCTGACGTATGTAAGTTGCTCAAAAGCATTGACGTTAATAAGGCTCAAGGTCCTGATGGATTATCTCCCCGTGTATTGAAAGAAGGGGCGGAGCAGCTTGCACCCTCGCTTTGTCAATTGTTCAATATGTCACTTTCTAAAGGAGAGTTACCAATTGACTGGCGAAGAGCAAACGTGTCTCCCCTTCTTAAGAAAGGTAACAAAGAAGACCCGGGTTATTATCGCCCAATATCACTTACTTCAATTACTTGTAAACTACTCGAAAAACTTGTTTGTAAACATCTTGTTGATCATTTTAATCTACACAATGTCTTATGTGATAACCAGCATGGTTTTCGCGAAAAGCGGTCATGCGAGACTCAATTGATTGAAGCTATTCACGACTGGAGTAGTTGGATGAACTCCGGCTATAGTGTTGACATAGCATATTTAGACTTCGCTAAAGCGTTCGATAGCGTGTCGCACAATTTATTAGAACGAAAGTTAAAAATGTATGGTATTCAAAATTCAAATTTAAAATGGATCATGAATTTTTTGAAAAATCGTTCACAACGAGTCGTCCTCAATGGTGAATACTCTAATTGGGTAGACGTAAAATCAGGTGTACCACAAGGGACAATTTTAGGTCCAATCATATTTTTATGTTTCATAAACGACATTTCCTATAATATTGATTCAACTATAAGACTTTACGCAGATGATTGTATTTTATATAGGCCTATCCACTCTATTGAAGATTGCAAACTTTTACAAAAGGATTTAGAAAATTTAGATAAGTGGGCAAATTCGTGGCTACTTGATTTCAATGTAAACAAATGTAAGATAATGCAAATGTCAAGAAAGTCCTCTAAACCACAGTATGAATATAAATTGGGTGGACATAAATTAATTAACACTAAGTCAGAAAAGTATTTGGGCATTACTATAAATGATACCCTTAATTTTAATTCTCATTGTAACGAAACATACGCAAAGTGTAGTAAGATTGTAGCTATAATCAAAAGAAATTTTCTTAATTGCCCACGTTCTGTGTTTAAAACCTTATATTACTCTCTTATACGTCCATGTCTAGAATATTGTTGTATTGCATGGGACCCCTATAGAGTTTCACATATAAATATTATTGAACGTGTCCAAAAACGATATTTAAGAATGATGTTTAGAGACTGGGAAACAAGTTACCATGAACTATTAGAAAAATCAAGTTTTGCAAAATTAGAAGAAAGACGCAAGTACCACAGATTAGTCATGTTTTATAAAATAATAAATAATATGGTAAATGTTGGTCCGATTGAAAAAATTATACGTGCTCACAGAATTGGGCGTAATGATCATAATATGAAAATGTACGTACCATTTGCAAAAACAGATTATTTCAAAAACTCTTTTTATATAAGAACTGCCAATGAGTGGAACATGCTCCCAAGTAATGTTATTAATAGTCCATCTCTTTCAACTTTCAAAATATCATTAAAAAGTTGCTTACATATTTAACTTTTTAAACTCCGCAATAACAATTTGTTTTTACATTTTTATACAATTACATCCAAATTCGCGCAATATCAACTATATTTTAATTTTTACCTTAGATCATGCTGCAAAATTTTTTATATAGCATTTTGATCCCTGAAATACCCAATCATTTGTATATTCAATAATGCTGTTTTGCAATCAATAATATTTTATGTATTTATTTTCGCTCTAAACTACATTGTGTATATAATTATTTGATGTATTATCGTGTTTGATATCATTTTTTGTTGTAACTATGTTATGCAATAATAATATTTGTGAACTTTGCTTTTTATCAGGGATGCAGACTTGTACGGGTTTTTCAAACCCTTTTCTGCATCCCTAGACATGCTTGTCTGAATAAATACAATACAATACAATACAATACAATACGTAGAAAATTGTCTCAGCTAGAACATATCAAAATTTGGAAGGAAATCGGTCAACATTTACAGAGATACAATCAATTTTCCAAAAATATGCTGACGTCATAATATGCAAATTGAAATTATGAGTTCGGAGGCCATTGAGATGACGTCATGAGTTAATTGAGGGTCAAATGAGACATGAAATCATTTCTCCAATTCATACTCTATCAAAATATGAAAACAAAATTGGGTTCTTCTTGCATCCTAAAGCGCTACAATGGATTTTGTATAGGCATGTTTTTGCCCATGTATGCTATGTATTACAAGAGCTCGCACGCACGGACATTATCTTAACCGGACGCTTATTCCGTTATTAATGGGCAGAAAAAAGTGAACAAGGTATCAATATGCTTGGAAAAATGTACCAAATATGATGACATACAAAATTTGGCGATTTTATGTTGCAAAATGCCATTACGGTCTGTTGTTTTCGTCAGAATTTTCTTTCTTTTTTTATTTATCAGGTGGTCTGTACGATATACAGCCCACCTGATAAAGGCAATTCTAATGAAATTATAAGGTGGTCTGTACGATATACAGCCCACCTGATAAATAAATAATAAAGACAATTCTGACGAAAACAATAGTTGATCTGTCGATATCGACAGACCACCTAATAAATAAAGAAAGAAAATTCTGACGAAAACAATAGGTGATCTGTCGATATCGACAGACCACCTAATAAATAAAGAAAGAAAATTCTGACGAAAACAATAGGTGATCTGTCGATATCGACAGACCACCTAATAAAGAAAGAAAGAAAAATCCTGACGAAACTAATAGGTGATCTGTCGTTGACAGACCACCTAAATAGTAATATTTACAAACAGATGTTTATAGATACATGATAGATATTAAAGTCAGGTACTAGAATATGATCGTAATTGATTGTAATGGCATGCGAACAGACCGGTCCCAGGGGCGGATCTAGCTTTTTGCCAAGGAGGGGGGGGGGGGGGGGGGGGGAGGGATCTAGCTTTTTGCCAAGGACGGGGGAGGGGGGGGGGGTGACCACAACAAAAATTCCCAAAATCGCACCGTTTTACTGTTTTACTGTTTTTTTCTCTTTTTCGCTTGGCCGCCCAAGGTGGGGGGGGGGGGGGTAACACCCCTAGATCTGCCCCTGGGTACCAGTAGGTTACTTAGACATTGGTGATTCGCGAATGAAAAGTTAGGAGTATGAGCGCGCACCAGATAATGTGTGAGTGTTTGGGTGTGTCATTATTTTTCAATGAATGGAATATATATTGGCATTGTAATTGTCGATATCTTAACCTATGATTTTTTAAAAATATACTTTAGCTGTTCCATTTTTATTTTTGGTTTATGATGGTTCAAGTATTTCTATTTATCATGGGCCGTCATATAACGCTATTTTACATTTAAGTTCTTTGAGATGCCACCATTGTTTTTTTGTAAATGTCAATGTTGGTCCTTGTTCTCCTTCGCCGTTGATATCCTCCCTTCATTTTTTAGGGGGAGCGGGATCGTCCCCCCGGAAAATTTGAAAAAGTGCCAACAAAAAATATATAGTAAATACTGACTAAAGATTGCAACACACTTTTAGGCTCTGGAGGACCCTAGAGTGTTTAGTGTTTAGACAAAAACAAATGCAAAAATATTCTCCCCGGTAGCTACGCTCCCTCTAATAATTTCCTTCATAGTGTACAATTTAAAGTTTTGAAAAAAAATACATTGATTGTTGTGTACTATAGTTTTGCTAAGGAATTTTAATTTTTTAATACAACAAAACTTTAAAAACTGTGAAGGGTAGTCACACGTACTGGCGTAATGATGGGGGGGGGGGGGGGCTTGGGGGCTATTGCCCCCGCCATATAAAATGCACATGTGGTTTATTTAGAATTTGATACTAGTGATTACAAATGTTGCTGAAATGGCATGGTTTTGCCCTCAGCTTCCAGGGGCTCTGTCCCCTGGACCCCGCCAAGGGCCCTAAGGCAGCCCCTGGATGCTCATCTGATCTTAATTTAATGCATAAAACCCCTTAGATTATGGGGGCTTTACCCCACTCCAACTAGTGACCTGCATGCCAGTGTTACAAAATAATAAGGTATCAAAATATGCTCTTCCGACCGTAATTAAATGCCTAAAGCCCCTGAGATTCCGGGGGCTTCGCCCTCTGGATGCTCATCTGACCGTTATTAAATGCCTAAAACACCAGAGCTTCAGGAGGTTACGCCCCTGTTCCCTCGTCCCTCGCATTTCGCCCCCCCAACCCGGCCAAGAAATCGACGCCCCTGACAGAGGGTAAGGAATGTTTGCCGCAACTCAAATGTTTGAACAGGGTTATGAGTCCCTTACTGTAATGAGCTTCCGTATTTGCCGGCGTTAAGGCCAAAGCGCCGTATAGGTCGCACCCCTGATTTTGACTTTTCGTAGACTGAAAAAAGAAACGAAAGAAAAAAAAAACAGGGGGTAAGGTGCAACCCCGGTGGGTTCACTCCCTTGCAGAGGATGACGGGTATGACCGTTACCACAAATGCAAATGACCCCCTTTTGCCTCATTGGGGCGTTTCCAATAGTTCACCTACTCATGCTCTGACGATAGGGGGCGTTGTGAAATGAGACTAAACGGAGCCATATGGGTAACCATGGTTCTCGGCACCATGGTTACCATGGATCTTTGTCCAAATTACCAACCTCCATAAGAACCATGTCAACCATGGTACTGAAAACCCTGGTAATACCATGGTACATGGTACTTTTTGTTGTTGTTATGAGTCCCTTACTGTAATGAGCTTCCGTATTTGCCGGCGTTAAGGCCAAAGCGCCGTATAGGTCGCACCCCCTGATTTTGACTTTTCGTAGACTGAAAAAAGAAACGAAAGAAAAAAAAACAGGGGGTAAGGTGCAACCCCGGTGGGTTCACTCCCTTGCAGAGGATGACGGGTATGACCGTTACCACAAATGCAAATGACCCCCTTTTGCAGCCAATTTCAAGGACATTTTGTGAAATTTATCCCCCTTTTTAACGTTAAAAACAAGGACAAGACACTTATACTTTTTTTTCATTAACATAAAGGATCCAAGACACGAATCCTTGAATTACAAGTTCATAGTTCTCGGTACCATGGTTACCATGAATCTTTGTCCAAATAAGAACTATCATATTGCTCCGATTGTCTCATTTTCGCTCGCGTGAACATTGCCAGCACAAACCACTGACCTCTACCTCCTGAACGGATCATCGCCCATTCCTATTCACTATACGTTACGTACTAAAAGGCTGTATTGTCTGACCGTTCATGAATATTCATGTTTTTGCTAAACTCGGCAAAATGTTTGCTTTTACTAAATGGAAAAATTACGGTGGGGGGGGGGGGGGGTTGGATGAAATGGACATAATAAAATAGGCAGAAGTGATCTATGATAATTCATGCTTTTTATGTTTCGTGTGCTCGACCTATAATCTTCAAATCGCTTGGTAAACTGAGTCCAAAGTTAGACTTGTTTCACATGTGTATTATAGGCAATGACTAGCTTACAACCAATTTTGAAAAATTACGGTGGGTGAACTTTCAAAAGTCAATGAGACATGAGGGCTCCAAAGAAAGAGATAGTGATAACGTACGTCGGGGTGGATGTGCTTTTCGTTAAAACAAAAATTGAATTTTCAACGATTTAAAAAAAAAAACGTCCATAGGCTAACATGTTAGGCTGCTGACTCTGACAATGCTCTGACGATAGGGGGCGTTGTGAAATGAGACTAAACGGAGCCATATGGGTAACCATGGTTCTCGGCACCATGGTTACCATGGATCTTTGTCCAAATTACCAACCTCCATAAGAACCATGTCAACCATGGTACTGAAAACCCTGGTAATACCATGGTACATGGTACTTTTTTTTTTTTTTTTTTAAATTTGTGAAATTGTGCGTTTAATCCCGCCCACTAATTTTGCATCTATGCACTTGCACGTTGACCAGCGCAGCAGCAAGGATACTGATGGGCTATAGTCCAGTAGAAATAAAATAAAAATTATGTACTTACAGTCTTGCAATTTAATAAGACAGCTGAAAAACCATATAAAAAAGTTCTATTTCAAAGTAAACATAAAATTCAGCCACCTCATTTTTTAAATTATTATTTACGATTGGATCAAATTTAACAAATTAACTGCAGGGTAACTCCGGTTGAGGCCACCATGCACCAGGTAGCTCCGATGCAGTGCAGGGGGTCCCCTGGGCAGAGCTGAGGCGGTGGAGCTGCTCCATAGGCATACTGTGCTGCCAGGGCGCCTTATAGGCTATAGTTCCACTGATTTCTAGATATCCTTTACGGTTGAATGAGTTAGGGCGGTATGTGTGCTCTGCTGCGTTCTTTTGATTTATTCTAGCATATTGACATCAATGATGCTAATTACCATGGTAAATCATGTGGCCGGCCCGGTACGTATTCGGTACGTGCATATTATATTGCATACAGGGGCGTCGCTAGACCTTTTTCAGTGGGGGGGGGGGGGGGGGGGGGGGGGGTTGTAGAGGCCAACGATCAACGATTACCGACAAAACTAGCCACCAATTACCGACAAAATTAAATATCCCAATATCTACAAATTTAACCCTATAAACCCGGGGCCGAAGGCTAAATTGTTTTTCCTATAGACTATCTATAGTAATTGCGTACGCGCAAATGATCATTTTCCTCGACGACATAAATATACGAATTATTTCGTCAACTTGGTCAACATCAAAGCTGTATATTTTAATGCAGGTGCGGAGCTAGGATCTTATTTTAGGGAGGGGCGGTAGTGAGCAAGCGAAGCGCGCTCATTAGGGGGGTGTCGGTGTTAGGCCTCCCGCACGAAGCGTGGAAGCTTAGAAGTTTCCTTAAATTATTAGGAAAAGAAGACGATTTGTTGTACCGTTCTCGACGCTAATCCTTGTCTAAATTCAGTTTCTCCCCCTCCCGCACAAAGTGCGGAAGCTTTGACGTTTCATTAAATTATGAGAAAAAGCAGACGATTCGGTGTTCTGTTCTCGACTCTTAATCCTTATCTGAAATAAGTTCTGCCCCTCCCGCGCGAAGCGCGGAAGTTATGGCGTTCTATTAAATTATTAGAAAGTAGACGATTCGTTGGACCGTGCTCGACTCTTAATCCTTGTCTGAATTCAGTTTCTCCCCCTCCCGCGCAAAGCGCGGAAGTTATGGCGTTTCATTAAATTATTAGAGAAAGTAGACGATTTGTTGAACAGTGCTCGACTCTTAATCCTTGTCTGAATTCATTTTCTCCCCCTCCCGCGCAAAGCGCGGAAGCTTTGACGTATCATTAAATTATGAGAAAAAGCAGATGATTCGGTGTCGGCCTACTATTCTCGACGCTTAATCCGTATCTGAATTCAGTTTTGCCCTTCCCGCACAAGTTTTTACGTTTCATTAAATTATTAGAGAAAGTAGACGATTCGTTGAACCGTGTTCGAGTCACAATATTTCCACGATATTCCACTATTATTATAACCACCATTGATAAATATAGGGGCATGCGGAATGTATAGGAAATTTAATTCCTGTTTACTTTCCTTTTCTCTGAATGGAATATAATTTGTATGTGATTCAATTCAGGTTCTTTTTATTGTAATGTTCTTTTTGGTTAAAAAATACAAATCATCTTTACTCTTTTACTGCTTTTTTTAAGGGGGCGTTTTGCCCCCCCCCCGCCCGCCCCCACTCCCGGCGTCTATGGTGGCTTAATCCCAGTAGATAACATCGATTGATCGATCTGTAACTAAAAAGTAAGTCAGCCTTGAATCTGCATCTTGTGCTTGCCAGGCAGCGACTCTACCACCAGGCCATCACTGGTCCATGGCACAGTCCTGCTGGTTCCAAGATTTTTTCTGACTTGTTTTTCAATTACAGATAGACTAATCGACCTTATTTACTGGGTGTAAGCCACAAATATGACTAAATAGTTAATATTTCTCACAAGAAGCATAAAATAATTAATCATTGATGAAAATACTTCATGGTAACAAACGGTAACAAACATTGAAATACATTAATACATATCACTATCAATTCGTATCACGCTAAAAAAAAAGTAAGGTGATTTACTCACCAGTAAATGGGTCTTCAATGCGGTCCACTGAGGTGGGAAAAAGATAGGAATTAATATAAAAATTCAATCTTGTTAAAGAAAAGTGTATCACAGTCAGGTGGAATTCTGCGTAGCTAGGAGTTGGGGGAACTGTTCGGAATAGTTTCAAAAGCGAATGGTAAATCCAGCAACATCGAGTAAATTAATTTGCAAACTCAGGAGGTTTATTACGATTGTTTAATGAATGTCTGGGTGTATTGGCTGTGGACAGATTGACCGAATGAATGACTGTCGAATTTAATCGAACGCAAAGTGTATCACAGTCAGGTGGAATTCTGCCTATAGCTAGGAGTTAATGGGACACTTCGGAATAGTTTAAAAAGCGAATGGTAAATCCAGCAACATCGAGTAAATTAATTTGCAAACTCAGGAGGTTTATTACGATTGTTTAATGAATGTCTGGGTGTATAAGCTGTGGACAGATTGACCGAATGAATGACTGTCGAATTTAATCGAACGCAAAGTGTATCACAGTCTGGTGGAATTCTGTCTATAGCTAGGAGTTAATGGGACACTTCGGAATAGTTTAAAAAGCGAATGGTAAATCCAGCAACATCGAGTAAATTAATTTGCAAACTCAGGAGGTTTATTACGATTGTTTAATGAATGTCTGGGTGTATTGGCTGTGGACAGATTGACCGAATGAATGACTGTCGAATTTAATCGAACGCAAAGTGTATCACAGTCAGGTGGAATTCTGCCTATAGCTAGGAGTTAATGGGACACTTCGGAATAGTTTAAAAAGCGAATGGTAAATCCAGCAACATTGAATTGAACGGCTGTTGTAAATCAAATACAATGTCACCACATCAGCGCTCTCTGAGCTAAGTAAGAATCCAGCAGACTGATATGAAATGGAGAACTTACTGATTCGGACAAACAGGTGATGAACAGGATCGCTAGATGGGTCAACAGTCAAGTCATTCTCCTCACTGAGATGGCACTTGCTTAAGGATGGAGTATAGTCAAACGATCTACATATGAAGCTGGAGGCTGACACACAGGCCGTGGCGCATTCTTCAACCGTGATGCTAGACAGGACTGCGTTGTTGTAACCACTAAGATGCCTTTCTTTGATGAACATGAAATCTGTACGACCCGTCACAAGGACTAAGGAATGGAAAGAAAATACGAAGCACAGGGTCAGTGTCATTTCACCAAATATTTTACCAGAATGGTAATCCCTGATTTTTATATCATCGGGGTCACTATCAGTATCATCTGCATTGTCGTCGTCGTCGTCATCATGGACATCATCATCAGCATAATAATAATCATCATAATCGTCATCATTATCTCCATCATCGTCATTATATTCATCGTTCAAATCATTATCTGCATTGTCAACGTAACCATCATCTCTATGATCTTACATTTATAATAACCACCATTTCTTGGAGCGCAAATCTAATTTAGTTTCATACAACTTCTCTTTCTGGGAGTCATAGAGCCAGATACGTTTATTTCCAACCTGTTTTACAATTAGGATAAGAAACTTTGACGAAGCTATGTAATAATAAGTGATAGTTTTCATATAAAAACTTACAAGATTCATCTCCCTTGCAGTATAATGGTCCTAGCGTATAATACCCGTACTCGCTGGTGCTTCCTGTGTCACCAAACCTCATTTCAGTAACAGGTAAAGAAGTCTTATCGGTAAGATACCCGAGTCCTCTCTCCAGGTATTGTCATTGGTATCGCAGTTGCATGGGTGACCGTTGGTACATGAACCTGAAAGACGAAGATCAAGATCCATTCGTTCATAACTTATCTCGATGGGATATGTAGGTTCTTCATTTCAAATAAAACGTATTTATATGTTTCTCCGATGTGCTTGATTTTTTGCTTTAGTGCGCAAAAAGCTACAATATTGACAACTGTTGCAACACCAATTTTCCAGTTTATGTAGGTCGTTCATTTCCAATTAAACATATCTACATGTTTTTCCAATGTGCTACTTTTGCTTTAGTGTACAAAAAGCTGCAATGTTGACAACTGTTGCAACGCGAATTCTTCGGTTTATGTTATGGACTAGTACTTCACTATTTGAGATAATGTATTACAATGCCATTACTCCAAGACGCTGAAGTTGGGGGGGGGGGGGGGGGGGGGGCAGGGGGACAATCGGCCCCAACCCCAAAAGTGGGGGGGGGGGGGGGGGGGCGCAAAACGCAATTTTGCCCCCCTAAAAAAAAAGAAAAGCAGAACGACTGGGCTCGGAGGCTCGAGCCCCCTCGCGTTTTGAAATAGTATGTTAAAGAGAAAAAGAAAGAAAGAGAGAGAGAAAAAATAAGTGACCTGCCGATGTAACAAATAAGGTATCAAAATATGCTCATCTGACCGTAAGTAAATGCATAAAACCCCAAAGCTTACGAGGGCTCCGCCCCCGGACCCCACCAAGGGCTCTTAGGCGGTTCCCTGGATGCTCATCTGACCGTCATTAAATACCTAAAACCCCCGAGCTTCCGGGCGTATCCAGGGCCCGCCCCCCCCCCCCCCTGGCAAAAAAAAGGGAAGATATATATATATATATATATATATTTTTTGTGGTAAAGAAAGCGAGAAAAAAAAGGTGTTCCCCCCTCACCCTTCCCCCTTAAGCCACTGAACACAACATCTGACGACGTAATTTTCCAATTACCGGGGCAAAAAAAAAAAAAAAAAAAAAAAATTGCTGTTAATTTAATGCCTAAAACCCTGAGCTTCTGGGGGCTTCTACTACCTGGATAGCACCTAGGGCCCAAAGTCAGGCGACTGGATGCTAATCTGACGGTAATTTAATGCCTAAAACCCCTGAGCTCCTGGGGGCTCCACCCCCTGGACCCTACACCAATTAATGACTTACCAGTAACACAAATAAGGTATCAAAATACTTGCTCATCTGACCGTAATTAAATGCCTAAAACCCCTCGACTTCCGGTGGCTCTGCCCCCTGGACCCCACCTAGAGCCCTAAGGCGGACGGCTGGATGCTAATCGGACCGTAGTTAAGTATCTATAAAAAAAACTCTGAGTATCCCCCCCCCCTCCCCCCATCCCAAACTGCTTCCGGTGCGCCTGGCATTACTGCTGTTGCATTCATGTGAGATAATCCCATTCCATTCAGTGCAGAAAATCAATATACAGAGTTTGAGCAACACGGTTCTAGTTAGTTACAATATTGCGAATACTGCTTTGTCGAGGGCTAGCACAAAAGAAATAAATAAAAATACGCCATGTTGTAGCCAACTGATGCCAAGTTGGCCAAACTCTGTACACGGATGGCTCTGATCCTGTAAGCCAAGGACGCCCTCTATGATGACCTACAGTCATACCTGAGATTCCACAAGCGCACTGTCCGCTGTCTACCGTGGCTCCACCCCAGTAGTTCTTCTGTTTTCCGTCTCTGTCATACCAAGCAGTATAGTTAGTTATTAAGGAATGATGGCATTCGTACTAAGACGGTGATGGAAGAGGAAAATAAAAAGAAGAAATATTTTGATTTGATTTGATTCGGTTTATTGAAATAAAAGAACATGCAGCTGGGAAGCTGAAATTATTCAATTTACAAAGTCAATATACAACACAATAAACGATCAAAATATGAACAAAATAAAACGTACGACTATAAATCATGCATAATGAAACAAAATGAGAATCAAATATTACATCAAAATATAAATATATTACAAACATTAAATCAAAATCTAAATATATTACGAATATTACATCAAAATCTAAATATATTACAAATATTACGTTAAAATTTAAATATATTACAAATATTACAAACAATAAAAACCTTCTGTGTCATCAAAAAAGTAGAGAGAGAGAGAGAAAGAGAGGGAAAGAGAAAGACGGAACTAGAAAGAGGAATAGAAGGAAGAAGAAAAAGAAAGAAAATTTGATCAGGGAATATACGACAGATTGCAGGAAAGGGGTAGAGAGGGTCAGAGTAGAACAAGAACAATATAAAGAGAGAAGAATCTCTGCCAAGTGCACTCAAGTTGAAATATGATTTAAAAAGTAAAATGACAGATTTAAAAAATATGAAAAAATATAAAAAATGAAATGTGTTTGACATTATAATATATCAACGTCATTTTAAACAATTCGTTAAAGTCAAAAGAGTAAAGTTATGCCAATCCCGCAACACATCAAAGTTCAATGCAAATAATTTTGTAACTCAAAGGGATTATATGTAGATTTATAAAAAAAAATATTACCTTTAGATTGCTGTAAATCTGCGATCACAGGAAAATAGGTAATGTTGAACCCTAGATATGATGTAGCATGTCATATCGCGTAATATTAGATAGCTTAGACAGATACCGAGATGTGTTTGGTCCAGAGCTCGTCACGTGATTGTGAGGATCCAAATTGTTATATTTTCTTGGCCGGTCACTTTTCGGTGTTATATAAACTAGCTGGTGAAATGAATATATTTTTAATCAATGCATGTCGCCCTCTTAAAGACTGTATGTCACCAATTACACACATTTCACCATTACCAAGGGTAATTGTATTTTTTTTCAATATTTTTTTTTTCATGAATTTTTTTTCCCCTCTAAATTATTTTGTCCACATTTTTTTCTCCCCAATAAATGCTGTTTGGGGTAAGATTTTTTTTTTTTATCGATTTTTCTTTTTTTTTCTTTTTCCCTTTAAATTCAATTTTTTTTTTCCCAAAATATTTTTTTTTAAAGAATTTAGTTTTTTCTTGAATTATCTCGAAATATTATTTTTCTCAATTTTCTTTTTTGTTTGCACTTCTTTTTCTAAAATGTTGATTGTCCCCTTAGAAAAAAAAAATGTCACCAATTACACACATTTCACCATTACCAAGGGTAATTGTTTTTTTTTCAATATTTTTTTTTCATGAATTTTTTTTCCCCTCTAAATTATTTTGTCCGCATTTTTTTTTCTCCCCAATAAATGCTTTTTGGGGGTAAGATTTTTTTTTTTTTTCGATTTTTCTTTTTTTTCTTTTTCCCTTTAAATTCTATTTTTTTTTCCCCAAAATCTTTTTTTTTAAAGAATTTAGTTTTTTCTTGAATTATCTCGAAATATTATTTTTCTCAATTTTCTTTTTTTTTTGCACTTCTTTTTCTAAAATGTTGATTGTCCCCTTAGAAAAAAAAAAAAAAAAATGAAAACAATTTTGGGAAAAAACTAAAAAATCAAACCAAGGCTATCTAATATAACAGTTATTGACTGGCAGGGGGGTATAAAAAAAGTGGAAAAAATGATTAATTAAGTAGACATTCCCTTTTTTACGTTTAATTTCTCATAGAAGGTCTATTTTTATATATATATATATATGTAATTTTACTAAAGGCGTCATTGGAGGGACATTTGGAGAGAATAAATGAGTCATTAAGTAGACATTGGGGTTAGGATTAGGGTTAGGGTTAGGATTTTTAAGATGTCCACTTAATGTACTATGTAGGGTTATTTATATATATATACCATCAAGGAACTTTGAGAAAAAAGTAGAAACCTCGGTGTTACCCTACCTTGATATATTGGTAGCACTCCCCGCTGATATCGGCACCGGTAGCCACTTGATCAACCGACTTATCACCATAGGTAATATTTCGGACGAAACTAAAAGCCACTTCTGCACCTGTTACCAAAGATCGATTCGCCTCCTGGTGCTCGAACGTCGTGATTCCTAGCCGAGATAACCAAGACAAATTGTAATAATAATGAGTAAACACACGGACAATATCTTTATGAATAGTAATACATGACCGATTCGTGACTACTTTAACTAATAATTTATCGTTGATATGTTACCTGTGCTAGCATCCGTAGTCATATCACAGTATACTCTGTATGGATCGACTCCATTATTTCTCCCATCAGGATCTATTGTGTAGTATCCATTAGATGTATAGCCTTTACGCTTCCATTCAGCACAGGAAACTGATCAAGAGAAAGGAACAGGAAGGGAGAGTAAATAATTATATCAAGGATTTTTTTCTTCGGTCCTACTCGGACATGAATTTTAAGTCATCATGGTATAGCTATTGATCGATGAGTTAAGTGAAAATGAACCTCTTACTGATCCTGGATTTACAACAAACAATAAATGACATAATTAAGTAAAAAGACATTATTTCACTTTATTTTCATCTATATCATTATAATTCAGCAGATAGGCTACACTAAGCAATAGAGCTAGTCTAGAGCTAAGAGACCTTGTTTAACAAGGTGGAAAGTTCACTAAAGCAATTTATATGTATAACGTTGAATTATACTCGAAACCTGAGTCATAGAGACCATATATTAATTGCAAGCACTC
Source organism: Strongylocentrotus purpuratus (assembly GCF_000002235.5). Taxonomy (NCBI): domain Eukaryota; kingdom Metazoa; phylum Echinodermata; class Echinoidea; order Camarodonta; family Strongylocentrotidae; genus Strongylocentrotus; species Strongylocentrotus purpuratus. The sequence continues at coordinate 22,920,082 of NW_022145600.1, read as the reverse complement.
TGGATCTGATTATAGAGTGTAACTTACTGGTGTTTAGCGGGTATTTACAGATGTAGCCGTATGTTGACGAGCAGCCTGCATCATACCATGTGCCGTCTGAACTCCTTCGTAATACACCACAATGATCAGATCCACCAGCTAAATTAAGAAATAACAATATCAGAACTAATGAGCTTAGCTTATAGGCGATATGTAATATTTGATTTAAAAACTGTCGTTGCGAAACCTGCTCCAGTAATAATTGCTCCGCGATCAACATCCTACCCTAATCGAACCCTGCAACAAAAACCAACATACAAGTATACTCTTACAATACAATTTAAACTAAAATTCTAGTGTAACCTAAACCCAAGCCTTTATTCTATATCTTTGACGAATCACAGTGCGGAGAAATTTTGTAGGAGCGCCACGATGGTACCTTCAGAATTGTGTTCAGTGATCAATAATGTATTATTATAAATGGAAAGAAGTTAAGCTTGAATAAATTATGCTTATATATCAGTCTTTATCGGAGGGACATCCACGCCTACCATGCCTAGCTTACTATTTACTTACATGGTTCTCCAGAATACCAGTTGGTATAGGATGAAACTGAGCCATCAGTCCAGGCCCAAGTTCCCTCTTCATCGAGGTCATTGAACCCAATCCAGTAATAATTCGTATCAAAGGTGCGTCTGTGTATTTGATCAATAAAATGTTTCAAAAAGTTATACAATCCTTTCATAGTAATGCCCTTGATAGAATCATGATACAGTACTGATCTAGGAATGTGGTAGCTTAAATTTGTAGCGCGTTGTATTTGAAAACAGATGTTTTACCATATTTATATGGCTTCATATCATGAATCTAAAAAGGAATTTTGTTCTTGAACAACGAATTTGACGTAATGTCAGATTAAAAGCAAAGTGCAATTTGGTGCCCTATCATCGGCTCCGATCTGTGTGATGAAACTGTGATGGCGTTTGAGCCCCTGAGCATACTCGTCCACAGGCCACGCTCCTTTTGTGCTTGTGGGTGAAAGGTGGCATGGGAGGGTACGCGGCTAAAGGTGTGCCTGTGCGTGTGGGTGAGGGTTGCTGCCAACGGAGTATTCCATGCTGTGGCTCTTGTATTCGAGAAGTGAGGTCTGGGGGTAGGGGGCTTACCTCAATAATGCGAGAGTAAAGTTGCTTTCGTCTTGATCAGCTACGCTCGCCAGATCACCGTAGTCATTGAGATTTCTGCACGCATCAAGGGCTGTAGTATAGTCGACGGTAGATTCAACTAGTTGGTAGCATGCATTACCGTTACGTGTCCAACCAGCGTCACACAGATCCTGATCACTTGTACCATCATCTAGATGATATATTGTACAAATTCAAATCAAGTTGTCTATACAGTAATTGCGTAATTTCTGTAAATTTCTACGATTCTTTTGATAAGGGACTTATCTTTCATTTCTATAGTTTCATTTTTATACAGGTAGCCCAACCTTATTGATAATGCATGTCATTCGCACTGGCTTAGACGCAGAGGACTTGTCCTTCAAAGGAATTTATTTCCGATACGCGATAACCTTGAAAATGTTTCCGTCACGTCTTATGACAATGACCTATGACTGTGCCAAAATTGAAAGAATTGACTGAACCGATCTTGAGTAATCGCTTGCACAAAAAAGTGGAGAAATTAATATAAAGAAATAAAGAAAGACAATTTTGACGAAATCAATAGGTCAGTCGTTAACAGACCCCCTAATTACCAAATGAGCTGGACAGAGGAATACAAGAAGAATCAGAATGCATGCACTTGGAAGAATAGGGGATAGTAAGGAAACATGGTAGGGGTGAAAAAGAATACAAAGGGCAAAGGGAAGAGCTAGAGAAAGTTAAGGAACATTACAAGACATAATAGAGGTAGAACAAGAAGCAGAGGCGGGAAAGGGAGAGGGAGAGAGAGAGAGAGAAGAAAAAGAGACGGAGAGAGGCAGAGGATGACATAGCAAGAGAAGAAGAGAGAGGCAAGGCAATAGAGGTAAAGGGAGACAAAGAGAAAGGGAGAGGGTGAATGAGTATATATACAGTGCGTCCCAGAAAAAACGAAAACGAGAATTATCGATGTTTTATCATTACTTAATCATAATTATAATTAATAAATTACACATATTTGTAAAGCTTATACTCAACTCATATGACGCATATTTCATGCATGAGTGATTAAGATGAATTTGAAGAGAGGAAACCAAAAAGTCATTTGGCGGACGGTATCTGAATTTCAAAGAATAAATCACATTTCTAAAAAGTTGTGTTTCTGCCCTTTCATATGACACCTCAGTCAGGAAAAATCAGCTAGGAATAACAAAGTTCTGTTTGTTTAAAGTAGTGCTTGCATTTCCATAATTGTATTAAACGGAGCAACAAGCAAAATTGACAAAAGACTTAACCCCGTTTCGTTGACAATCATCCATGCATGAAGTCTTTCGTCCACGACTGATTGTCAACAAAACGGCAGGCAGCCAGTGAAAACTAATTCGTTTGATAAATTTATGGAAATGCAAGCACTACTTTAAACAAACAGAACTTTGTCATTCCTTGCTCATTTTTCATGATTGAGGTGTCACAGGGGGGGGGGGGGGGGGTAGTAAGCACAATTGTTTCTATGTTTTTTTTTAGGGGGGGGGGGTAACCATGACTACAACGTATCAGTGTTTAGAAGAATATCGATCAATATTTACAGAGATACCGTCAATTGTTCATAAATATGCTGACGTCATAATATGCAAATTCGTATTTTGAGTTCAATGGCTATTATTTTTTTTAAAGACCAATTTTGACATTTTGACATTTTGACATGGTTTGGTATAGGCATGTTTCTGCCCATATCAATTTACAAGAGCTCGCACGCACGGACATTTATCTTTAACGGACGCTCATTCCGTTAGTAATGGTCATAATGAGATAAATATGGTATCAAACTGTTCGGAAAAGTTTGTAAAATATCATGAAAAGAAAGGATAGCGATTGATAGCGAAAAAAAATGGGGAATGAAGTGAAAGAAAAAAAATGGCAATTCTATGTTCCGTACGGCCATGACGAACGAAGATGCGCGCGGGCAAAATTGCGAAATGCTTAAAATGGCCTGAAACGTTTGCAAAATGAATTTTTAACGATTTTGAGCATTTTAACATTTTTTGCGCACACTGACGCGCGGACGTATGCATACGCGCACGTTCATTGACCTTAAATTGACCGGACGGATATTGACCTTGATCATGATAAATATGAATCAGAAAGGACTTTCCGTTATGAAGATATGACAATAAATTGAATGTAAAAAAAAAAAAAAAATCAAAAAAAAATCAACAACTAAAAATCCCCCCCCAAAAAAAAAAAGCGGCACCTGGATGACGTCATGAAGACCTGACCTATAACTGTGCCAATATTGAAAAAATTGGCTGAACCAATTTTGTGTAATTCTCGGCACAAAAAAGCGGGACACATAAAAATAAATAAATAAAGAAGAAAGAAAGTAAATCCTGACGAAATCAAAAGGTGCTTTGTCGATGACAGATCACCTGATAACTGTATAATCTATTGCCTGTAGTTATCTTTTCAAATTGGGAATATCTAATGACGATGAATGCCCAAAATGTAATATAAAAGAGGATATAAATCACGCATTTATCGAATGCAAACTATGAGCCCTTCATTAAACACCTGCAAGAAATATTACGAGATATATACAAGGTAAAGATATTGACGTTCAGTATCCAACACTTGCTCAAAATAGATTGTGAAAATCATTGTACTTTACTCCTAACTATAGATTGTGGGACCATTTACAAATTGATTGTCGATCGGAATATGACAGGAATAGACAACAAAAAACGTTGCTTCCGAACAAATCTTCCAAAGGGAAATTAAAAAAAGAGTGTAAAGTCAATCATATATTAATATGACCAGAAAGCACATGTTTTTACCAAAAGAGTTGTTACGTGTTAGTTATAAATGAAACTTTAAAAGGAAACAAATTATCAGTATAATTTTTATGTTAATGATGATTCAGATGCTGTGCAAAACAAAACTGAATTTCAATTCTTTGTTATGCCAATAATAATGCTTTGTGATTATGTCAGTTTGATTTGTATCATTGTATCTTTGAATGTAAAACATGTATACCTAATAAATCCTCTGATGAGGCAAAGAAAAAAACTTATTTGTAGAATGATCGCAAAAACTTTCAAAGATATCAACCTAGGGCAATTCCTATTGCCTAGTATATGCGTCGAATTTTGAAATGAACGCACAATGACATATTGCATAGTCAGACCTTGATATCTATATAAATACAATGGGATGTTCAAAATACTCTAAACTTGACTTCTCGAAAGTCTGTTTCATTGGCTTTGGCCAGGCCTTTAATACCAACAAAAAATAAATGTGATATAGATTTATATTGGTCTCCCACGATACTTTTGTATATGCCACCTGTCATGCCACCTGTTTTTTGGACATGTAATGAGTCTACTAGAACATAATTTCGAGCTTACACACACACCATTACCAATTTTGTTGCCATTATGTTATTAAAATATTCAATCACTCGCGGAATGGGACCTACTAATCACAAACACATAAAATGCATCCTCTTGAAACGTGGCAGCAAAAGAGGAGTGCTCATAAACTGGTTCGTGGTTTCTAAACTTCGAGGTTAGCTTGCGGTTAAGTACCGTGTGGACGATCGTGGCTTTGGATGTTTGTAATTTTACTCTAAGTTCTAAAACAAAGAGCAATTGTTAACGCGAAATATGAGTAGCTTGGGAGGGGGGCACAATGTAACTTCTTTAAATTGTATTTACGATTGCTTGGCGAATTCCGGCCTCGTATCGGCGTCTTGTGAACCATAGTCGTTAGTTGGTCGTTATTTAAAACTTCGAGGTTTTGATGTTTTAAACCACGATCGTATGAACATTACTATAACCTAAAGTGTTCTCTCGCAAAACAGTGTTCTGTTCATTAAATTAGACCAGACTTATTCTATATAAAGAACATAAAATGAATCAATGAATGAATGAATGACTAAGTTGATGAATTCGTGAATGCATTGCTAAATGAATGAATTGCTGTATGACTGACCAAATTGAATGATTGAATGAATACCTGCATACGTGATTGGTTTAAGGTTTGCTCATTAAAATTGATCATAATTTCGAGTAATAGCAATTTAAATTGCTTTTGTCACCCCTGACCAGCAGATTGTATCCTTCTCTCTATCTCCTCTCCACTTTCCTAAAGCTGTTTGAATGTATTATGACATGTCAATGTATTATCTGATTGTTATACTCACTGTATGTTTTCCGATTGGTCAAATAAATAATAATAATAATAATAATAATAATAATTAATTCCTTACTCACCATCACCATGAATAATAATAATAATAATAATTATCCTTGCTTATATAGCGCTAACACTTACTTTATCAGAAGTCTCTAAGCGCTCTACAATAATGCAGGATGAGACTGGGTAACAACAGCAGCAGCAGCAACAACAACAATAACCTCTGAACAGAAATGACTAATTGCAAGCGGTGAGCTAAACTTTCTGAAGATCGCAAGAGCAAAAATAATAGTTATTTAGGGTACAAAACGCCCTGCTTCAAAATTTATTTCTCGTACTTCCGGAAGTACTACCTTGTCAGTAATTTTCCACGAGGAATTATTCGACACAACTATAAGTATACATTTCTAGCATGGGTGTCGATTTGTATCCGTGGTTGGGGGGAATGATAGGTGCCAAAATATTTTCGGCAATGGATAAAAGCAACCAAGAGGTAGAAGCGTGTGGCAGGTTGCACCCCCTCTCTTCCAAGTTATTAACTTTTTCGAGTCACCCTCAATAAAGATATAACATGTCAGAGGATATAAGAGTGGTAATAAAATTAACTAGAAATGCAATCGTGTCACAACGATGTGCGTGCAATGACGCCATGTTTTTACGTGTCAAACGAAAAAGCGTCTCTCGGACTATCCAGAGCAATTTGTACGAAGTCTGTAGCTTCTGTGATATTGGAGATAGGTAGGGCGAATGAAAGGCCTCAACAGTGACCTTGGTGGGATGGTAGTGACTATGCCTACGAAGTTTGAAAGAAATTGGGATAGGGGAAAGAACCTAGAAAAGGGCTCGCAAGCAGTGCGTGCAAAAACCAATCGGATTTGGTGCATGTTCGTCATTGCAATAAAGATCGTTCTGGGGGCCAAAAGCATGTACCCGATATGCCCCATAGACAATGCGTGTAATGCATGGGTGGAAACCGTACAGGATCTGTATTATGACCGGGGTTAAATTGTTTTTTCTCTCTGTCTTTACGTCTCTTTATGGGCCGTATTTGCTATCATTAGAAAGAGAATTTCATGGTTGTTATTGTAAATTACTCTCTTTTTTTCTATGATAATCCTATCGAAACACGTGATGTAAAATGGATTTATAGAACAAAATGGCGTCTTGAAAGGACATTTAAGGGGCGAAAAGCAGTCTGAAAAAATGACGTCCTAGCCGATACGTGTTAGATTCGGGCGGAAACTCGGCGGAATTCGTATAGTGACCTTTGTTCAAATGCGATTTACTCACAATTTTTTGTGTGAACATATACTATACTTGTTATCATTCGAAAGGGCTCTTCATTGCGGTCAGTTTGACACCATTGTTATTTGCGCGCAATGTATTGCACGCATCAAACGCGCTATTACGTAATGCATAGTAAATTCATCATTTTGGGCGATAACTTTGCGCTGACATATTCGAATTTTACCAAACCTAGCTGACAGTTGTCACATATATGGATACATATGTCTGCCAAGTTTCATTGAGTTAGGTATAAAGATCGTCAATTTAGAGCAAGTTGAAGTTATTTCTCAATTTTCTTGAAAATGGCGAATGTGGAGGGCATTTTTCGCAAAGTCGGTCATTGTTAGGGTATATAATTTTGTTTATGGCTGGAAAGGGCATATCTTCAAGTATCTAAATCCAAAAAAGGGTACGGGTTTGCCAAGCCATAATGGAGATACGGCCACAGAAAGAAAGCCAATGCCCAGAACTTTAGAGGGCGCTATTTGTGTTTTGCAAAGCCATTGGAGCGTGAAATTTGGCATGGCTTTGTGCAATTATGAGATAAAGATACTGTGTGATTTAAATACAAAACGTAATTTATATGAGAAAGTTATGGCAGTTTTAGATTATTGAGGGGTCAATTTTTCAAGAATTTGAGAGATTGTTGACGGAGACGGTTTCAGATTTGAATTTTGAGTATGAAAATGGCATTTTGAAGGGCAGGTTATGCGCCGCAGATGAAAGGACATCTCTTAGACTATCTAGAGGAATTTGTTAGAAGTTTGTAGGATCTAGGATAGTGGAGATAGGAAGGAAGATAGAAAGCCCTTAAAATGGACCAGAAACGGACAAAATGGCGCCTGGAGGTTTACGCATGAGTGATTTCAGAAAACGAAAAAATAGGTGACCTAGATTGGATATCAGAGATTACGCCTACGAAGTTTGAAGGAATCAAGCAAGAGAAAAGGACCTGGATAGGAATAACAAGCACTACGTGCAAAGCGAATGGGATTCCGGACGACAAGAAGAAAAGGAAGAACCAAGACTAGAAATGCAATCGTGTCACAACGATGTGCGTGCAATGACGCCATGTTTCTACGTGTCAAACGAAAGAGCTTCTCTCGGACTATCTAGAGCAATTTGTACGAAGTCTGTAGCTTCTGTAATATTGGAGATAGGTAGGGCGAAAGAAAGGCCTCAACAGTGACCTTGATGGGATGGTAGTGACTATGCCTACGAAGTTTGAAAGAAATTGGGATAGGGGAAAGAACCTAGAAAGGGCTCGCAAGCACTGCGTGCAAAAACCAATGGGATTTGGTGCATGTTCGCCATTGCAATCAAGATCGTTCTGGGGGCCAAAAGCGTGAACCCGATATGCCCCATAGACAATGCGTGTAATGCATGGGCGGAAAACGTACAGGTTCTGTATTATGACCGGAGTTAAATTGTTTTTTCTCTCTTTCTTAAAGTATCTTTATGGGCCGTATTTGGTATCATTAAAAAGAGAATTTCATGGTTGTTATTGTAAACCACTCTCTTTTTTTTCTATGATAATTCTATCGAAACACGTGATGCAAAATAGATTTATAGGACAAAATGGCGGCTTAAAAAGCCCCCTTGACCAATTAAAAAAATCTGGCCACAAGGTGCCCTGCGTATTGGAACTCGGCATGTCACTGCAAATTTTCAAGGAAAAAAAAGGACGTCTAGGGGGCGAAAAGCAGTCTGAAAAAATGACGTCATAGCCGATACGTGTTAGATTCGGGCGGAAACTCGGCGGAATTCGTGTAGTGACCTTTGTTCAAATGCGATTTACTCACAATTTTCTGCGTGAAAATATACTGTACTTGGTATCATTCGAAAGGGCACTTCATTACGGTCAGTTTGACACCATTGTTAACTGCGCGCAATGGATTGCACGCTTTGAACGCGCTATTACGTAATGCATAGTAAATTCATCATTTTTGGCGATAACTTTGCGTTGACATATTTGAATTTTACCAAACTTGGCAAACATTTGTCACGTATATGGATACAAATGTCTGCCAAGTTTCATTGACGTTCGCCTAAGGATTCTAATTTTAGAGGAAGTTGAAGTTATTTCTCAATTTTCTTGAAAATGGCGAATTTGGAGGGCATTTTTCGCAAAATCGGTGAGTGTTAGGGTATATAATTTTGTATATGGCTGGAAAGGGCAAATGTTCAAGTATCTAAATCCAAAAAAGGGTACAGGTCTGCCAAGCCATATTGGAGATACGGCCACAGAAATAAAGCCAATTCCCAAAACTTTAGAGGGCGCTGTTTATATTCGGCCTACCCATTAGAGCGTGAAATTGCACGCTGTTACGTAGTACATAACAAATTCATCATTTTGGGCAATAATTCTGCGCTGACGTTATCAATTTTTCCAAACTTAGCGGAAAGTTGTCACGTGCTTTGATGCATGTGTATCCCAAGTTTCATTGACGTAGGTATAAGGATCGTCATATTAGAGCAAGTTAAAGTTATTTCGCAATTTTCTTTCAAATAGCGAATTTGGAGGGCAATTTTCTCAAATTTGGTCAGTGTTAGGGTATATCATTTTGTATTTGGCTGGAAAGGGCATATCTTCAAGTATCTAAATCCAAAAAAGGGTACAGGTTTGGCCAGAAACGATGGAGATACGGCAAAAGAAAGAAAGCCAATTCCAAGAACTTTAGAGGGCGCTGTTTATTTTTCTGCATATCCATTGAATCGTTAAACTCAGCATGGCTTTGTGCAATTATAATATAAAAATACTGCAAAAAATTGAGACGAAACAAAAATGGTGTGAGAAAGTTATGGAAATTTATATTTTGAGGGCTCAATTTGTCAATTTTGTTTAGAGACTTTTCACGGATTCGGTTACGGATTTGAGTTTGCAGAGCGAAGATGGCATTTAAAGGTCAGGCTATACGTCGCATATGAAGGAAAATCTCTTGGACTATTTAGAGGAATTTGTTAGAACTCTGTAGGATCTAGGATATAGGAGATAGGAAGGAAGAAAGAAAGACCAGAAAACTGATCAGAAACGGACAAAATGGCGCCTGGATGGTTATGCATGAGTGATTTGGAAATTCGTAGAACGTAGTGACCGTAATGAGATGCTAGAGACTATGCCTATAACATTTGAAAGGAAACGGACATAAGAAAAAGGCATAACTAGGAATTACAAGCACTACGTGCAAAACGAATGCGATTTCCTGACGGAAACAAGAACAAGACTTGAAATGCAATCGTGTCACAACGATATGCGTGCACTGACGCCATGTTTCTACGTGTCAAATAAAAGAGCATCTCTGAGACTATCCAGGGCTATTTGTACGAAGTATGTAGCTTTTGTGATACTGGAGATAGGTAGGTCGAAGAAAAAAAAGGCCTCAAAACGCCCCGAAACGGACAAAATGGCGCCTGGACGGGTGTGCATGAGTGATTTCGGAGAACGAAGATTACAGTGACCTTGATGGGATGCTAGCGACTAAGCCTACGAAGTATGAAAGAAATTGGGATAGGGGAAAGAACCTAGAAAGGGCTCGCAAGCACTGCGTGCAAAACCGATGGGATTTGGGTGCATGATGAACACGTGATGACGCGTGCGGTGGCACTAACGGCCGTCTATACTAACACAATCATGTATAAAATGGCGTCTAAAATAGCCCCCTTGACGTATTTCAAAAATCCGGTTTCGAGAGGCCCTGCGTTTGGCCACCCAGAATACGCTTGCGAAATTTTAAGGAAAAAAAAAAGAATGGAAGGGGGGTGAAAAGCAGTCTGAAAATGACGTCATAGCCGATACGTGTTATAACTTGGCGGAAACTCAGCTGAATTCGTATAGTAACCCTTGTTCAAACGTTCGAAAGGGAACTTCTTTGCGGTCAGTTTGATACCATTGACATTTGTGCGCAATGTACTGCACGCACTTCACGCGCTAATACGTAATGCATAGTAAATTCATCATTCTTGGCGATAACATTTTCGCTGACGTCATAACAATTTACTTAACATGGCAGACAGTTGTCACGTATATGGATACATGTGTCTATCAAGTTTCATTTACGTAACTATAAGGATCATAATTTTAGAGCAAGTTGAAGTTATTTCTCTTTTTTCTTGAAAAATGCATATTTGGCGGGTATTTTTCGCAAAGTCGGTCAGGGTTAGGGTATATAATTTTGCATTTAGCTGGAAAGGGCGTATGTTCAAGTATCTAAATCCAAAAAAAAATGTACGGGCTTGCCAAGACACAATAGAGATACGGCCACAGAAAGAAAGCCAATTCCCAGAACTTTAGAAGGCACTATTTATGTTTAGCATAGCCATTAGAGCGTGAAATTTGGCATGGCAATTGTGACATAAAGATACTGGGAGATTTAAATACAAAACGAAATTTATATGAGAAAGTTATGGCAGTTTTAGATTTTTAGAATTTGAGAGATTTATGACGGAGTCGGTTTCAGATTTAAATTTTGAGTACGAAGATGGCATTTTGAATGTCAGATTATACGTCGCAGCTGAAAGAATATATCTTAGACTATCTAAAAGTTTAAAAGTTAAAAGTTTGTAGGATCTAGGATAGTGGAGATAGGAAGTAAGAAAAAGGCCTTAAAATGCACCAAAAACGGACAAAATGTCGTCTGGGTGGTTATGCATGAGTGATTTCGAAATCGAAGAATGTAGTGACCTTGATAAGATGTTAGAGACTATGCCTATAAAATTTGAAAGGAAACGGACATGAGGAAAGCACCTAACTAGGGATTACAAGCACTACGTGCAAAACGAGCGCGATTTCCTGACGATAACCAGGAAAAAAAGGTCGTCATTGCAAAGACGGAGAAGAAGAATATTAATGGGGCAGAATGTGAACGAAAACAAGACAATGACGATATATGTCATTGCAATAATCATTAATGAAAATACAGTTCACGGTAACAAACGGTAACGAACATTGAAATACATTAATACATATCACTATCAATTCGTATCATGCTAAAGAAAAGAAAAGTAAGGTGATTTACCCACCAGTAAATGGGTCTTCAATGCGGTCCACTGAGGAGACAAAGGTGGGAAAAAAGATTGGAATTAATATACAAAATATAGGTTAAAAAGCGAACGGTAAATCCAGCAAAATTGAGTACATTAATTTTTCTAACTCAGGAGCATTCTTACGATTGTTTAATGAATGTCCGGGTGTATTGACTGTGGACAGATTGACTGATTGAATGACTTTGAATTGAATCGAACGGCTGTTGTAAATCAAATACAATGTCACCACATCAGCGCTCTCTGAGCTAAGTAAGAATCCAGCAGACTGATATGAAATGGAGAACTTACTGATTCGGACAAACAGGTGATGAACAGGATCGCTAGATGGGTCAACAGTCAAGTCATTCTCCTCACTGAGATGGCACTTGCTTAAGGATGGAGTATAGTCAAACGATCTACATATGAAGCTGGAGGCTGACACACAGGCCGTGGCGCATTTTTCAACCGTGATGCTAGACAGGACTGCGTTGTTGTAACCACTAAGATGCCTTTCTTTGATGAACATGAAATCTGTACGACCCGTCACAAGGACTAAGGAATGGAAAGAAAATACGAAGCACAGGGTCAGTGTCATTTCACCAAATATTTTACCAGAATGGTAATCCATGATTTTTATATCATCGGGGTCACTATCAGTATCATCTGCATTGTCGTCGTCGTCATCATGAACATCATCATCAGCATAATAATAATCATCATAATCGTCATCATTATCTCCATCATCGTCATTATATTCATCGTTCAAATCATTATCTGCATTGTCAACGTAACCATCATCTCTATGATCTTACATTTATAATAACCACCATTTCTCGGAGCGCAAATCTAATTTAGTTTCATACAACTTCTCTTTCTGGAAGTCATAGAGCCAGATACGTTTATTTCCAACCTGTTTTACAATTAGGATAAGAAACTTTTACGAAGCTATGTAATAATAAGTGATCGTTTTCATATAAAAACTTACAAGATTCATCTCCCTTGCAGTATAATGGTCCTAGCGTATAATACCCGTACTCGAAGGTGCTTCCTGTGTCACCAAACCTCATTTCAGTAACAGGTAAAGAAGTCTTATCGGTAAGATACCCCGAGTCCTCTCTCCAGGTATTGTCATTGGTATCGCAGTTGCATGGGTGACCGTTGGTACATGAACCTGAAAGACGAAGATCAAGATCCATTCGTTCATAATATATCTCGATGGGATATGTAGGTTCTTCATTTCAAATAAAACGTATTTATATGTTTCTCCGATGTGCTTGATTTTTTGCTTTAGTGCGCAAAAAACTGCAATGTTGACAACTGTTGCAACACCAATTTTCCGGTTTATGATGGTCGTTCATTTCAAATTAAACATATCTACATGTTTTTCCAATGCGCTCTTTTTGCTTTAGTGTGCAAAAAGCTGCAATGCTGACAACTGTTGACAACTGCTGACAACTTCGGTTTATGTTATGGACTAGTACTTCACTATTTGAGATAATGTATTACAATGGCATTACTTAAAGGCGCTGAAGTTGGGGGGGGGGGGGCAAAACGCAATTTTACCCCCCTAAAAAAAGCCCCCCCCCCTCCAAAAAAAGAAAGAAAAGCAGAACGACTGGGCTTGGAGGCTCGAGCCCCCTCACGTTTTGAAATAGTATGTTAAAGAGAGAAAAAAAAGAGAGAGAGAGAAAAAAAATAAGTGACCTGCCGATGTAACAAATAAGGTATCAAAATATGCTCATCTGACCGTAAGTAAATGCATAAAACCCCAAAGCTAACGGGGGCTCCGCCCCCGGACCCCACCAAGGACTCTAAGGCGGTCCCCTGGATGCTCATCTGATCGTCATTAAATACCTTAAACCCCCGAGCTTCCGGGCGTATCCAGGGGGGCCGTCCCCCCCCCCCTGGCAAAAAAAGGGGAAAGATTTTTTTTTCTTTTTTTTTTTGTGTTAAAGAAAGCAAGAAAAAAAAGGTGATCCCCCCTCACCCTTCCCCCCTTAGCCATTGAACAAAATATCTGACGACGTAATTTTCCAATTTCCGGGGCAAAAAAATAAAATAAAAAAAAAAAATTAAAAAAATTGCTGTTAATTTATTGCCTAAAACCCCTGAGCTTCTGGGGGCTTCTACTACCTGGATAGCACCTAGGGCCCAAAGTCAGGCAACTGGGTGCTAATCTGACGGTAATTTAATGCCTAAAACCCCTGAGCTCCTGGGGGCTCCGCCCCCTGGACCCCACACCAATTAATGACTTACCAGTACCACAAATAAGGTATCAAAATACTTGCTCATCTGACCGTAATTAAATGCCTAAAACCCCTCAACTTCCGGTGGCTCTGCCCTCTAATGCTTAAACCCCCTGAGGTTCTGGGGGTTCCGCCCCCTAGACCCCACGCCAATTAGTGACCTGTCAGTGTCACAAATAAGGTATAATTATGCTCATCTGACGTAATTAAATGCCTAATGCCCTGAGCTTCCGAGGCTCTGCCCCCTGGACGCCACGCCAATTAGTGACCTGCCAGTGTCACAAATAAGGTATAAAAATATGCTCATCTGACCGTTATTTATTGCCCAAAACCCCTGCGCTTCCGGGGACTCCGCCCCTGGACCCCAGGTCACTTCGTGACCTGCCAGTGTCACAAATAAGGTATAAAAATATGCTTATCTAAAGATAATTTAATGGTTAAAACCTCTGAGATTCTGGAGCTCCGCCCTCTGGACCCACACCAACTTGTGTCCTGCCAGTGTCAAAAAATTAATAAGGTATCAAAATATGCTCATCTGACAGTAATTAAATGCCTATACTGAAACTGGCTTCTGGAAACTCCGCCCCTTAACCCCGCCGAGAAACGTTCAGCGGGGCCTGCATATAAGAGTGGGGGTAATGGGGATTTTTTTTCTTGGTCCCCCCCCTTATTTGGCTCGCAAAATATCAAATTTGGGCCCCCTAAGAAATCCTGAATCCGCCCCTGGACCCCACGGGTCCTAAGGCAAGCCACATGGATGCTCATCGGACCGTAGTTAAATATCTATAAAAAAAAAAACTCCGAGTATCCCCCCCCCCCTCCCCCATCCCAAACTGCTTCCGGTGCGCCTGGCATTACTGCTGTTGCATTCATGTGAGATAACCCCATTCCATTCAGTGCAGAAAATCAATATACTGAGTTTGAGCAACACGGTTATGGTTGGTTACAATATTGCGAATACTGCTTTGTCGAGGGGCTAGCACAAAACAAATAAATACAAATGCGTCATGTTGTAGCCAACTGATGCCAAGTTGGCTAAACTCTGTACACGGATGGCTCTGATCCTGTAAGCCAAGGACGCCCTCTATGATGACCTACAGTCATACCTGAGATTCCACAAGCGCACTGCCCGCTGTCTACCGTGGCTCCACCCCAGTAGTTCTTCAGCTTTCCATCTCTGTCATACCAAGCAGTATAGCCAGTCAAATAGGAATGATGGCATTCGTACTAAGACGGTGATGGAAGATGAAAATAAAAAGAAGAAATATTTTGATTTGATTTGATTCGGTTTATTGAAATAAAAGAACATGCAGCTGGGAAGCTGAAATTATTCAATTTACAAAGTCAATATACAACACAATAAACGATCAAAATATGAACAAATAAAACGTACGACTATAAATCATGCATAATGAAACAAAATGAGAATCAAATATTACATCAAAATATAAATATATTACAAACATTAAATCAAAATCTAAATATATTACGAATATTACATCAAAATCTAAATATATTACGAAGATTACGTTAAAATTTAAATATATTACAAATATTAAAAACACTAAAAACCTTCTGTGTCATCAAAAAAGTAGAGAGAGAGAGAGAGAGAAAGAGAGAGAAATAGAAAGACGGAACTAGAAAGAGGAATAGAAGGAAGAAGAAAAAAGAAAGAAAATTTGATCAGGGAATATACGAAAGATTGGAGGAAAGGGGTAGAGAGGGACAGAGTAGAACAAGAAAAATAGAAAGAGAGAAGAATCTCTGCCAAGTGCACTCAAGTTGAAATATGATTTAAAAAGTAAAATGACAGATTTAAAAAATATGAAAAAATATAAAAAATGAAATGTGTTTGACATTATAATATATCAACGTCATTTTAAACAATTCGCTAAAGTCAAAAGAGTAAAGTTATGCCAATCCCGCAACACATCAAAGTTCAATGCAAATAATTTTGTAACTCGAAAGGATTATATGTAGATTTATAAAAAAAAAATATCACCTTGAGATTGCTGTAAATCTGCGATCACAGGAAAATATGAAATGTTGAACCCTAGATATGATGTAGCATGTCATAGCGCGTAATATTAGATAGCTTAGACAGATACCGAGATGTGTTTGGTCCAGAGCTCGTCACGTGATTGTGAGGATCCAAATTGTTATATTTTCTTGGCCGGTCACTTTTCGGTGTTATATAAACTAGCTGGTGAAATGAATATATTTTTAATCAATGCATGTCGCCCTCTTAAAGACTGTATGTCACCAATTACACACATTTCACCATTACCAAGGGTAATTGTTTTTTTTTCAATATTTTTTTTTTCATGAATTTTTTTTCCCCTCTAAATTATTTTGTCCACATTTTTTTTCTCCCCAATAAATGCTTTTTGGGGTAAGATTTTTTTTTTTTTTTCGATTTTTCTTTTTTTTTTTTTTCCCTTAAAATTCAATTTTTTTTTTCCCCAAAATCTTTTTTTTTAAAGAATTTTGTTTTTTCTTGAATTATCTCGAAATATTATTTTTCTCAATTTTCTTTTTTTTTGCACTTCTTTTTCTAAAATGTTGATTGTCCCCTTAGAAAAAAAAAAATGTCACCAATTACACACATTTCACCATTACCAAGGGTAATTTTTTTTTTTTCAATATTTTTTTTTCATGAATTTTTTTTCCCCTCTAAATTATTTTGTCCACATTTTTTTTCTCCCCAATAAATGCTTTTAGGGGGTAAGATTTTTTTTATTTTTTTTCGATTTTTCTTCTTTTTTCTTTTTCCCTTTAAATTCAATTTTTTTTTCCCAAAATCTTTTTTTTTTAAGAATTAAGTTTTTTCTTGAATTATCTCGAAATATTAATTTTCTCAATTTTCTTTTTTTTTTGCACTTCTTTTTCTAAAATGTTGATTGTCCCCTTAGAAAAAAAATAAAAAAATGAAAACAATTTTGGGCAAAAACAAAAAAATCAAACCAAGGCTATCTAATATAACAGTTATTGACTGGCAGGGGGTATAAATAGAAGGTCTATTATATATATATATATATATATATATGTAATTTTACTAAAGGCGTCATTGGAGGGACATTTGGAGAGAATAAATGAGTCATTAAGTAGACATTGGGGTTAGGATTAGGGTTAGGGTTAGGATTTTTAAGATGTCCACTTAATGTACTATGTAGGGTTATTTATATATATATACCATCAAGGAACTTTGAGAAAAAAGTAGAAACCTCGGTGTTACCCTACCTTGATATATTGGTAGCACTCCCCGCTGATATCGGCACCGGTAGCCACTTGATCAACCGACTTGTCACCATATGTAATGTTTCGGATGAAACTAAAAGGCGCCTCTGCATCTGTTACCAAAGACCGATTCGTCTCCTGGTGCTCGAACGTCGTAATACCTAGCCGAGATTACCAAGAAAAATTGTAATAATAATGAGTAAACACACGGACAATTTCTTTATGAATAGTAATACATGACCGATTCGTGACTACTTTAACTAATAATTTATCGTTGATATGTTACCTGTGCTAGTATCCGTAGTCATATCACAGTATACTCTGTATGGATCGACTCCATTATTTCTCCCATCAGGATCTATCGTGTAGTATCCATTAGATGTATAGCCTTTACGCTTCCATTCAGCACAGGAAACTGATCAAGAGAAAGGAAGAGGAAGGGAGAGTAAATAATTATATCAAGGATTTTTTTCTTCGGTCCTACTCGGACATGAATTTTTAGTCATCATGGTAAAGCTATTGATCGATGAGTTAAGTGAAAATGAACCTCTTACTGAACGTCTTCAAATGACGGTGATCCTGGATTTACAACAAACAATATATGACATAATTAAGTAAAAAGACAATATTTCACTTTATTTTCACCTATATCATTATAATTCAGCAGATAGGCTACACTAAGCAATAGAGCTAGTCTAGAGCTAAGAGACCTTGTTTAACAAGGTGGAAAGTTCACTAAAGCAATTTATATGTATAACGTTGAATTATACTCGAAACCTGAGTCATAGAGACCATATATTAATTGCAAGCACTCTGGATCTGATTATAGAGTGTGACTTACTGGTGTTTAGCGGGTATTTACAGATGTAGCCGTATGTTGACGAGCAGCCTGCATCATACCATGTGCCGTCTGAACTCCTTCGTAATACACCACAATGATCAGATCCACCAGCTAAATTAAGAAATAACAATATCAGAACTGATGAGCTTAGCTTATAGGCTATATGTAATATTTGATTTAAGAACTGTCGTTGCGAAACCTGCTCCAGTAATAATAGCTCCGCGATCAACATCCTACCCTAATCGAACCCTGCAACAAAAATTAAACACTCGAACCAACATACAAGTATACTCTTACAATACAATTTAAACTAAAATTCTAGTGTAACCTAAACCCAAGCCTTTATTCTATATCTTTGACGAATCACAGTGCGGAGAAATTTTGTAGGAGCGCCACGAAGGTACCTTCAGAATTGTGTTCAGTGATCAATAATGTATTATTATAAATGGAAAGAAGTTAAGCTTGAATAAATTATGCTTATATAATCAGTCTTTATCGGAGGGACATCCATGCCTACCATGCCTAGCGATTTTACTCATTCTGCAAAATGAATTTGTTGTTATTTACTTACATGGTTCTCCAGAATACCAGTTGGTATAGGATGAAACTGAGCCATCAGTCCAGGCCCAAGTTCCCTCTTCATCGAGGTCATTGAACCCAATCCAGTAATAATTCGTATCAAAGGTGCGTCTGTGTATTTGATCAATAAAATGTTTTAAAAAGTTATACAATCTTTTCATAGTAATACCCTTGATAGAAATCATGATACAGTACTGATCTAGGAATGTGGTAGCTTAAATTTGTAGCGCGTTGTATTTGAAAACAGATGTTTTACCATATTTATATGGCTTCATATCATGAATCTAAAAAAGGAATTTTGTACTTGAACAACGAATTTGACGTAATGTCAGATTTAAAGCAAAGTGCAATTTGGTGCCCTATCATCGGCTCCGATCTGTGTGATGAAACTGTGATGGCGTTTGAACCTCTGAGCATACTCGTCCACAGGCCACGCTCTGCGCGTGCTTGTGGGTGAAAAGTGGCATGGGAGGGTACGCGGCTAAAGGTGTGCCTGTGCGTATGGGTGAGGGTTGCTGCCAACGGAGAATTCCATGCTGTGGCTCTTGTATTCGAGAAGTGAGGTCTGGGGTAGGGGGCTTACCTCAATAATGCGAGAGTAAAGTTGCTTTCGTCTTGATCAGCTACGCTCGCCAGATCACCGTAGTCATTGAGATTTCTGCACGCATCAAGGGCTGTAGTATAGTTGACGGTAGATTCAACTAGTTGGTAGCATGCATTACCGTTACGTGTCCAACCAGCGTCACACAGATCCTGATCACTTGTACCATCATCTAGATGATATATTGTACAAATTCAAATCAAGTTGTCTATACAGTAATTGCGTAAGTTCTGTAAATTTCTACGATTCTTTTGATAAGGGACTTATCTTTCATTTTTATAGTTTCATTTTTATATAGGTAGCCCCACCTTATTGGTAATGCATGTCATTCGCACTGGCTTAGACGCAGAGGATTGTGTCCTTCAAAGGAATTTCCGATACGTGATAACCTTGAAAATGTTTCCGTCACGTCTTATGACAATGACCTATGACTGTGCCAAAATTGAAAGAATTGACTGAACCGATTTTGAGTAATCGCTTGCACAAACAAGTGGAGAAATTAATATAAAGAAATAAAGAAAGACAATTTTGACGAAATCAATAGGTCAGTCGTTAACAAACCCCCTAATTACCAAATGAGCTGGACAGAGGGATACAAGAAGAATCAGAATGCATGCACTTGGAAGGATAGGGGATAGTAAGGAAACATGGTAGGGGTGAAAAAGAATACAAAGGGCAAAGGGAAGAGCTAGAGAAAGTTAAGGAACATTACAAGACATAATAGAGGTAGAACAAGATGCAGAGGCGGGAAAGGGAGAGGGGGAGAGAGAGAGAGAGAATAAAAAGAGACTGAGAGAGGCAGAGGATGACATAGCAAGAGAAGAAGAGAGAGGCAAGGCAATAGAGGTAAAGGGAGACAAAGAGAAAGGGAGAGGGTGAATGAGTATATATACAGTGCGTCCCAGAAAAAACGAAACCGAGAATTATCGATGTTTTATCATTACTTAATCATAATTATAATTAATAAATTACACATATTTGTAAAGCTTATACTAAACTCATATGACGCATATTTCATGCATGAGTGATTAAGATGAATTCGAAGAGAGGAAACCAAAAAGTCATTTGGCGGACGGTATCTGAATTTCAAAGAATAAATCACATTTCTAGAAAGTTGTGTTTCTGCCCTTTCATATGACACCTCAGTCAGGAAAAATCAGCTAGGAATAACAAAGTTCTGTTTGTTAAAAGTAGTGCTTGCATTTCCATAATTGTATTAAACGGAGCAACAAGCAAAATTGACAAAAAGACTTAACTCCGTTTCGTTGACAATCAGCCATGCATGAAGTCTTTCGTCTACGGCTGATTGTCAACAAAACGGCAGGCAGCCAGTGAAAACTAATTCGTTTGATAAATTTATGGAAATGCAAGCACTAATTTAAACAAACAGAACGTTGTCATTCCTTGCTCATTTTTCGTGATTGAGGTGTCACAGGGGGGGAAGGGGGTAGTAAGCACAATTGTTTCTATGCTTTTTTATGGGGGGGGGGGGTAACCTACAGAAAACACCCCCTGTGTACGCGCCTGACTACAACGTATCAGTGTTTAGAAGAAAATCGATCAATATTTACAGAGATACAAAAAAACTATATATATATGCTGATGTCATAATATTCAAATTCGTATTTTGAGTTCCAAGGCCATTATGATGATGTCACGATACACTTAATGGCCAAATGAGACATGGAATCATATCTCCGACTCATACTCTATCTAAATATGAAAAAAAAAATGAAGGTCACGGTTCATTCCAAAGAGCTATAAAGGATTTTGTATAGGCATGTTTTTGCCCATATATGCTATGCATTAAAAGAGCTCGCGCGCACGGACATTTATCTTAAATTGACGCTCATCTTGTTATTGATGGTCATAAAGAGATTAACATGGTAGGAAATTGTTTGAAAAATATCAGAAATATCATGAAAGAAAAAAAATGGCGATTCTATGTTTTGTAATGGTGTTACGCGCGAAAACGCGCGCGCATGCGCGTGTGCGCGATTTTTTATAAAATGCTTAAAATGACCTAAAACGTATGCAAAATAAATTTTGGATGTTTTTGAGCATTTAAATTTTTTGCGCGCGCAGTGACGCGCGGACGTACGCGCATGCGCGCGTTTTTGAGCTAATATTGACCTTGATCTTGATAAATATGAATGAAAAATGTTCGTTATGAAGATATGATCATGAGTTAATTTTCACAAAATGGCGCCTAGATGACGTCATCAGTCAAGGTCAAGGTTTAAAACGTGTTTTTGATTTCTCTATACGCCTATACATATATGTGCCGAATTTCCATTTTCAAGTTATCTTGCTAACAAAAAAGTGGTAAGAATTAAGAAAAATAAATAAATAAATAAATAATAATAAAGGCAATTTTAACAAAAATATAAGGTGGTCTGTATTAGATACAGCCCACCTGATAATAAATAAAGGCAATTCTAACGAAATTATAAGGTGGTCTGTACGATATACAGCCCACCTGATAAAGAATCACTAGATTTGTAATACTTGTTTGGAACAAGTATAGGTGGGCTGGTCCAACTAAACTTTGAGACAAAATAGAGCAAACTTGAGCGAGATACTGCTTAAAAATGCTTGAAAAACAATATTATGTAGCTTCATGACGTGAACGAAATTCACCTTCTAAAAGCACAACACGCAAATTATAAAGTTTCTGACACGAGGCCTTAAATCGAGATTTTCACTACGGTGACGTCATCAAAATGTAAAATGGTGACAACTGAGCTTGTAGAGAATTGTCTTAGCTACAACATATCGAAATTTGGAAGAAAATCGATAAATATATACAGAGATACAATCAATTTTCCATAAATATGCTGATTTCATAATATGCAAATCCATATATCGTCGCTGTTTTCACGAAGTGACGGTAGTGAAAAAAAATTGCATTCACTTTGCGTTACGATTTTCCTCACTACCGTCACTTCGTGAAAATAGGGACGATATATAGTTCCAAGGTCATTATTATGATGTCACGATACACTTAATGGCCAAATGAGACGTACATAAAATCATATTTCAGACTCATACTCTATCCAAATATGAAGACAAAAGTTGGGGTCTAGGTGCATCCTAAAGAGCTTTAATTGATTATGTATAGGCATGTTTTTACCCATATATGCTATGTATTACATAGGCTCGCGCGCACGGACATTTATGTTAAACGGACGCTCATTCCGTTATTAATAGTCAAAAAGAGATAAACATGGAATCAATTTGTTTGTAAAAAAATGTGGAATATCATGAAAGAAAAAAAAATGGCGATTCTATGTTGTGTAATAGTTTTACGCGCAAAAACGCGCGCGCATGCGCGTGTGCCCGATTTTTTATAAAATGCTTAAAATGGCCTAAAACGTATGCACAAAAATTTTGAGACTATTTTGAGCATTTTGAAATTTTGCGCGCGCACTGATGCGCGGACGTACGCGCACGTGTGCGTTTTTTGACCTGAAATTGACCGGACGGATAATGACCTTGATCATGAAAAATATGAATGAGAATTGACTTTTGATTATGAAGATATGATCATGAGTTGATTTTCAGAAAATTTCACAAAATGGCGCCTTGATGACGTCATCAGTCAAGGTCAAGGTTGAAAAAATGTCTGCGTTTTGTTCCAATGCCTATACATATGTGTGCCAAATTTGAAGGCATGTGATTGAGCCATTTTCAAGTTATCTTGTCCACAAAAAAGTGGTTAGAAATAAGAAAAATAAAGAATAAATAAAGGCAATTCTAACGAAATTATAAGGTGGTCTGTACGATATAAAGCCCACCGGATAAATAAATAAAGGCAATTCTAACGAAATTATAAGGTGGTCTGTACGATATACAGCCCACCTGATAAAGATAATGATCATAATCAGGATTTTGTCTACCAAGAGAAGCCTCATTAGATTCAGTGCTATTTTGCCAGAGTGTCCTGCAATTATTATTACTTTGGCGATTGTCAGGAACCCAATTAAACTGGGTAGGAAGTTGCAGATGCTGATTAATGTCTTGTCAAAGGAAATTCAGATTGAGAAATTCAGATTGAGAGTCAAGTGACTGAACCCCTTTACCATGACACCTTCACATCAGTTTGTGAATACTTACTTGGCGTTGGAGTCCGTTTTTCTGTAGGCGTATCAAGAGTGGCCTGTAATCAAACGGAAATATACAATTCTTTTTCGTCAGTATAATCATAATAGATTAATTCATGAAATAACTAAAATTCTTAGAATGTGATATGTAGATTTCACGAAAACAGGATAATTCAGATTTACATGCATAACTAAGTAGAAGAATAAGAATCCAGTAACCAAGCAATCAATGTTAAGTGTATCGTTTTATCATTCAACTTGGTTTCATGAAACTTATTACTGTTCTAACTGCCAACAATTAAATATAATTAAAGGAATGCATGAATGAATAGGTGATAAAGCGAGTAAGTAAAATAGAACAAATAAATTGTTAGATGAACGTTAATTCAATATATCACATACAAAATTTCATCTGGAAAAAAATTAGTTAGTCAATTCTTTAATTACACCGAATTAAAGTGTTCTTAGTGAATGTTTGTATGTCAGATGACCCCGTTATTGAAAACTTACACTTCTTGACGCTGTCGGCACGGTTGTTTCATCTGTAACACCTGTGGATGGAATGAGAATAGCATTAAAAGTATGATCGATGATTTAAACAAATTGATTTATAGAGGAAAACAGACCGTCAGTGATCTTTCAACCTCTCATCGACAAATTAGCTGGCAATGCAGTTTTCACCTTTCCTGCTCGCACACTCTGGAACAGACTACGCCCTCAAATAAAATTCATCACCAACCTGCCAACAGTAGAAAAATTCCAACAGAGTTGGAGACCTTTCTGTTCTCAACCCTTACGCATTCTTTGAACTTACACTGTCACTGCTTGGTAACACTAACTCGTGGATGGCATCTTAGTGCAAAAGGTGCAGTATGAATTGCAACAATATCATTACGAAACATGTAGACCACTTAGAAAACAGTACCAATACATAGTAACTATGTATTGGTTCACCTGAAACTGGGAAACACAAATCGACATATATTCAAGTTGATCTTATTTGGGGATGCGTAGAGAAATATATGTTTATGTTATGTATTCATAACGGTTATGAATACATAATATAAACATTCACTTCTCTACCCCTCCCCAAATATGAACAACTTGAATATATTTCGATTTTTGTTTCGAAGTTTCAGGTGATTGTTATGCAATTACTTTTTGCAGTGGGAACAACGTTTATGATAATTTTTTTTGAAAATTATGTAATTACTTGATTAATTCGATGCATTTTATTTCAAAAGCTCTTGGAGACGTATCATGTTCATAAATTCATGCAATTACCTATAAACTACAACTTTTGTTTGGGAGGGGCGCTACACAGTGGGCCAGGGAGGAACCAAATTGCGCCAAAACTAAGTTTGGGTGATTTTTTATTTCAATTTGTTTTCTTGCCCAGTTGAAAGGTAATACATAGAGGAATACCTCAGTGAAATATTTAATTCCGTTATGCACAATAAGGGTATAAATTTAGTGCTTCAAACAGCAAAATCCTACATATTCATATTTTAGTGCAAAAGTGACTTATTTTATAAATCTTTCAATTCAACATGAAGTTTTTAAGCTATTGATATGAAATTGCTCTCACATATTTCTGATAGTTCATTTCGTTGAATAAATGGGTTAAAATTAATAAAAACACAATCTTCATGATATATTATAGGGTAATTCACTGAAAAATTGACTAATTATCCATGTTTTTTATAAATCCAGAAGAAATGTTTAGATCTCCGCAGTGTACCGCTTAAATGTTAAAACCACCATTTCCTCTGATGTCTAAGCTTTAAGTTGATATCAAATTTGGCTGCATGATCTTGCCCGTTGTTATGTTAGAGCCGATTTCCCTTGCCACATTGCCCCGAAAAATGTGGGTTTTGGGGGTCCGCGGCTGAATCATGAAGGATTCGTGGTCATAAATCACGGCGCGAGGGGGCGCGTGACACTTATTCTGACACCGCGGACCGAAATAAACACATTTTCGGGGCAATGTTGCAAGGAAAACGGCTCTAACATAATAACGGGCAGAATCGGGCAGCCAAATCTGGTATCAACTTAAAGCTTAGACATCAGAGGAAATGGTGGTTTTAACATTTAAGCGGTACACTGCGGAGATCTAAACATTTCTTCTGGATTTATAAAAACATGGATAATTAGTCAATTTTTCAGTGAATTGAACGTCTACAATTTGAAGCCGATTCGGCAATTATTCTAACTAGAAGGTTTAAATGCACTAACATTCCGATTGTTAATATACTTATCATAAGTTCAGAACCTAAATCAGGAAGATGATTCTTGTTTCAATATATTTTCTAATATAATTGCTATTTATTCGGATATCCGATGGCAGTCGGATCGCGTAGTGTGCGCTGCATGCCCTTGGGCAAAGTATAATTGAGCCTTAGTCCAGAAATCTCGAAATGAGGAGGAGGGGTTTCAATTTTGATAATTAACATTTGATATACATGTATATCCTGCACACAAAAAAGGCTATTGATGAGTTTTCGACATATTTTTTAAAAAAACAATATTTGAATTAGGTTTGCATTATATTAAATGTTTATATGTTCCCAGTTGTAGGGTGTATTTTCATTTCTGAACAAAAATATCAAATAATAAACAACTTTAGGCGGTTTGTTTAAAGAAATTAAAAGGGGACGAAAACCAGGTATTACTTTTATTTGGCCTTAGGATCTTTACTACAGCCCTAAGTCATGGAATAGTACTGTAATGAGGTGTCTTTAAAGCACTTTATAGCAGTTATCTGTTCTACCCCTATTTCTCAGGATTAATTTTTCGTTTAAAAACCCCTCGATCTTACTTACCTCGGGTTGGCACAGCTCTCTTCTACAAAGGAAATGAAATTGAATCACGTTAGAAGGTTATCATTTTGAAAACCTGTTAGGTAATGTAATAGGTAGTATAAGAGTACCCGAATGTTATATTTTTGCGTCTTAGTTTTGCACGAAAGAGCTATATGAACGAATAACTTTACTACACGATGGCTACTTTCATGTTATTTTCATTTCTAGGTTCGCCGTAGCAATGCCGTAGAACGACAGCCTTGCGTTTTATATACTCCAGGGTTGAAGCGGTAGCATTAGTCTGGCCGCACGGTCACCGTAATGTCTCCCTTCGGCCACCTTGCGGGCACCTCACGGCTACCTTGCGTCTGCCTTAATATTTATCAAAAAGCTACGGCCGCCGCAGGGACGCCCTAAGGCGACCGTGCGTCATCACTTCAAAGGCCGTACGGCTGTCGCAGATTTTCTGTCTACACAAATTCAGAATACGCCGTTCGGCTACCCTAACACATGTGACCGTGGGAATGCTGCGGCGGTCCTATAATTGCTATTGGCCGTAGATATTATAAACCGCACGGCCGCCGCGGCAGATGTGACCTAGACATTAGTAATATTGACAACCGATCAGAAAGTTACCGCAGAACTAAACAAATATTTAAAGACATTTACACATTTTGTAAACACAATAAATACTGATTTGTAGCCTACTCCGTGAAATATGAGAAATTCCTGAACAAATTTGATAATTGTGTTTTTCTTGGACTGCTGTGTAAGTTTTACAAAGGACATTACTATATGAGAGACGTTGTTCAATATTAATGCCCGTAAAAACATGGACCTTCTAAGAACCATGGTAAAATCAACCCAGAGGTTTATCAGTTCGAGCACACCCACTCCACCGCTTTAGAAAAGACTTTTAAAAATATATCTTTCTAATCTCCAAAGCATGAGGACCTTTTATTGACTAAATAGACCAGTTCAGGGTTAGCACATGTCCCAAATGATTCCGAATATCTACAGATCTTCAAAACATGAAAAGGTCCTACTTTGTACATTTTGAAATAATCACTCCTACAGCGATAGAGGTGCTACATAAATAGCCTTTGTTTCTCCTTTCCAAAGAATACTTCCACCTGTGTATCATGGAGTGCACTACTTGTGCATAATGAATAATGATAACATAACTTTCATGAGCACGTATCCAGTATTTTGTCTCCATGTATTTCACAATTTGGTTTGCAATGACCTTTATCTGCTCATGCTCAGACTGCAACTATGAACTGGCTAATTGTCAGACAATGTTGCAGAGTAAATTTAAAAATTTGAAGGGAATGGCTAATATTTTAAGAACACTGTATAGAATTCCTTATTACCTGTCTTTTTCTCCCTTTAAACATGGATGCACGAATCAATTCGTTATTTACCTGTCTATTCTGTCCTTTAAACATAGATGTTAAAGTAGGATTATCACAATCTCTAGAGGACGAAGATGAATCAGATTCTAAACGAAAAAGAGAGATAGAACAGGTTTTAGATATAGCAGCTACTCTCGAAAGGTACAGGAGTGAAACACATTTTTCTTTGAGATCTATACATTACATAATTATTGAATGTATTCCAAAAGAAAATGAATGTTATTTGAGAAAATTAGTAACAGAATAAGATTCAGACTATAATGTTTTTTCTTTAGAATAAAAGCATCATTATATTCTGTGTCCAAATTAAAGGCATCGTTTAACAATGTTAAATCTGAGATTTACAGCGTTATATCATTATGTTATCAGTGTCTGTGTTATGGTGTAATATTGAAGCCCTAAACAAATTGCGCTTCAAAATGATCAAGAAGTGCCTAAAAAAGTAATAATCTTTGAGTGACCGGATTTAGCATATTCGTTTTCCCCAAACAGGAAAACCGTTAGGAAAACGCTAAAATTGGTTTCCATTGCCAATCATAAATATCTTGATAATTAGACAGGTGATCGGCTGGTACAAGTCATGGGGTTTCTGACCGACCTAAAGGTTTATAATTATTATTGCAGCACGAGCTAAATCCAGGATTTTGTTTCAGAATCTGAGACAAAGTTACCGGATCCCTTTAACCTACCTTAAGAGATCACATATCTTCTGTGCATTTTTTAAAACTTCATTTCGCCTGTATATCTTTATAACACGATCACAAAGACATTAAAAAACAGCCTCAAGCACTTTCAGTAGCCTTCTCCATCACCTTTTGATTTGCACAAAGATAAATTACAAATTACAGAAACGTATTATGTTTAATATCAGAACACTTTAAGTAGGATATGGAATTGGCTGTGGAAATCGGTCTTGAGTTGAGTTCTCGACAGTCATGTTGACTGTGCTCCATATCTTTTCATTTCAAAGCAAAACAAATAAGGAGGCGAGTCAATTGTTGAATAAAGGAAATTAGCTAGTGTAGGAAATTAGCTAGTGTAGGACATTCGCCATGGAGCAACAATTTGTTGCCAGATCGATGACCCCCATTTGTGCTCCTGCAACAATTTGCCAGGGCTTTATTCAACAAAGGTTTTGGGTACGTTAATATTAGGTTTTAAGTTAGGTTTATGGTTAGTTTTTGGATTAAGATGAGGTTAAGTTTGACCTCGGAGCAATTGTCGTCAGATCGTCGTTTACCACCGACAAATCCAATATTTCTTACCTCGTGGAGAAGCAGATCCAGCTTGGGTTTCTAGTAAGCCGTGAATGATAAAGATGGTCATGATTGTCTTCCACTTTGAATCCATCGTAATGCTTTTCCTTGTGAATGGAACAACAGTTTTGAAACCAATCCTGTGATGCAATAGTTTTCTCCACCTACGATCCGTATACTACTACTACTTCAGTTAAACCGAAGGCCTACTCCGGGTATCAAATCATGTTTAAATAAAAGGAAATTGTATAGACTTCAGACTAATTTTCTTTGTTGAACCAGATTTTGATGAAAAGCGTAAACCTAATGTCGGGTTTAAATTTCAGTAGAATGCAGGCCTACGCGTCTACCAAACGAAATAAATGTTACGATATGATAAACATGCACATTTACACGGGGCTATATAAAATCTTCTGCTGTTCCCATTGGCCGAACTAAAGTCATTCTCTATCATTATCATTCATAATCGATGTTTCATTATATGCTCTTTTTCTCAGCTCCTCTCTCTCTCTCTCTCACTATTTCTCTCTCAATCTCTATATCTATCCATTTTGATCTCATTCTCTTTAACATGTCTCTTTGCTAGTTTAATCTCTCCCCCCCCTCTCTCTACCTCTATTTCTGTCTCCCCTCTCCCTCCCCCTTTCTCCCTCTCAATTTTTTCTTTCTGTACTCTCTATACCAATTTATTTCAAGGTCTAACAAATTTCTATTCATTTATTTTTCAATACACTTGTACAAAAAATGAGAAAACCACACTCCGACTAGATTAATTTCTCTCTAGTTGTGACAAATGCTTATTTGTGAAAAATGATAACGCACATAATTATGTTATATAGTAATTTTCTGATGTCTCAACCCCAAAACCCAAATAAATATTCATGAAATGAAATGACAGGCGAATCGTGTTTATCAGACCATCACATATTGGTAACAATGTACTTTTAGGAGCATACAATTAGGATCGAAATATCGAATGAGAGTGAGGAGTCAGTACATTAACGTTGTTGCCGATAAAGCTTGAATAATTTTTCTTACCTTTTTTCATGAAATGAATTTGACAATGTGATATATTTTTTATAGATAAAGTTTACATCTTCTGAGAACTTTATTGACCAATATTGGTGACCCGTACGAGTATGAGTTTGTAATGATACTGGTCGGTCAGGTCAAAGACCAGGGTTCCCTGCATGAAGCTGGAATCTGAACCAGTATGAAATGCCTATCAATTCATATGACGGTATTTACCAGAACAGTAGCGTCAAAGCACTTTAACAAGGTCTAGAAACATCCAAATAAAAACGGTTTGGATAGATTTGATTTCATTCGTCAAGAATAAATGTATCGACAACATGAAATATATAATGAAGGAAATAAACATTTTGACAGGATAGCAGGTAAAAGATTAAAATAAACGTAGTTGCTTTCATGTGTTATCGTGTAAAAGAGAATAAGTTCTGGTGAAGGTGAAAAATAATTTGTGGTCGTTGTCATTCTCTTATCATGGTAGAAAATCTCTTATAAGAGGGATTGTCCTTTAATGCACTAATAATCTTTTTTTTTACACATATATGTATGGTTCCTTTTACCGTTTGTGCAGTCCATGTGATTTGCAGAACAGCTAAGTCAATTTACTACCATTAATTACCATTTCATCATTCAAAAATATCATTTACTTCATTAGGAACCTTTCCAAATTACCTCTAAGCAATTTCTTCTACAAAGTAATCACATGACCAGAACCTAATTTTATCTTTAACTTTAAACTTGAAGTACTAATTAAGGTTTCTTCACGTTGCGTTGTGTGAGAGGACTTATAAATATGGATATCAATCGCAACTTTGTACATAAGACTTGCGATTGATTAGAAGACCAGCGATTAATTTGGATCAATCGCAACTCTTTGAAAGATGGAAAAAGTATCATATTCAGTTTCCGTCACATCCTTCTCTATTGCTAGGCTATTGACCAGGGGGGTGTTTCACAAAGATCCTAAGTTGAACTTATCTCTAAGTTGGACTTAAAAAATATGGAAAGCCATTAGCATCTTTGAAAATATTTTGTAAAAGTTATTTTGAAAGGCATTCATTGTTTATTGAAATCCTTCATATTTTCTATCATCAAAGAGATTTCATGTTCTGGATGTGGAATTAATAAAAAGTCTAAAATACTTGAATTTCTGCTTTTGAATATATTTCATTTAAAGACTCCAATGGCTGTCCATAATTTTTAAGTCCAACTTAGAGTTAAGTTCTACTTAGGATCTTTGTGAAACACCCCCCTGGTCTATTTACTTACTTGTCTGTCTTACTTGTCTGGAAACCACCATTTAAAATATAGGATTTCCCGGCCAAATGCACGAGTTTGTCATTCAAATCGATTTGGCTTGCGTTCAAATTCGACGGTTTTAGTGCAGTCAGGTATATCTCGGGTTTATATTCCCTTTTCCAGTTTTCAAATCTATGGAATTTTCGTTAGAATCTACGTATGTTTCATTCAAATTAATGAACAATGTGCTTCTTTCGCTATTTGGTCATTCGATTTGGCGCAACACGATTTTCTGACAACGCGACGGTGTACTTCTAGCATTCTAATTCATTTGTAGCATTCAAATTAGCACTTTGTGCACTTAAATTGATGGTCAATATACATTTCTCGTTTATTACACACTTTTCATAGCTCATTCTGTTTCTTTCAAGATTGTTTTTTCATGTGTATTTCATCATATTTCATTTTCTTGCATTCATACACTTATACTTATCAGATTTATCAGATATTCATCAGCATTGAAGTTTGATTGTTAAAAAGAAAAAAAACGACTTGCATCTACGGACCTGATGGTCTCAGTATATTTGTAAATGTTCATGTAAGAAAGTTGTTTGTCTCATGTTTCATCATAAATTTATCATAATTTCATCATAATTTCAATATGGAAGAAGGGTACAATATTGTGACTGGGGTAGGGACTAGAGTCAACAATTTAAACATGATTCATTATTTAGCCATGTCTTTAGCCATCGATCTGCTGGCGGGCAAGTAAACTATGAAACTCTTTAAGAAAAACAGAGGGGTGTGTTGGGTATAAGAGACGATGTGAATTACTTTTGTAACATTCCGAGTCTGTAGTAAAAAGGAGCGATTGAGGGTACCCCCACCTTCCCCGGGTATATGAACATGTCCGTGCAGAAATGCCATATCCATTGATTTCGCCCTTTCTTTACTTTATGTCTGACTACACCCATCTGCATTGTCCTGAAAATAAATAAATGGAATAACAGCTTAGACCCCAATGGCAAATCCTGCATTTTAACTGCATTATTTAAAGATTGTAAAAGTTTGTTGCAATTCTTCCCCTTAACATTCCTAACTTGAATACAAATATTACGAATACGAATGACAGGTGTTAATTCGAATGATAAAAATTACGCTTCGACAAGTGAATATTAATTTGAATGCTAGTTGAGCAGTTTCTAAATTGAATGACAGATCTATGAAACCCTTCGACCAAAATCCTAAATTAAATACAAAAACTGGAAAATTGAATGATAATTGGCATGGCAAAGCCGATCTGCGCTAACTTAAATGCAAAGTAAATGAATTCGAATGACAAACACGCGAATTTGGCCAGGAAATCCTATATATATATTAATTTAACCAAATAATCGCAACTTATGTGCGATTGTAATCAATCGCAACTATGTACATAAGAAATAGGGGACTTCAAAGTTGCGATGGATCAACCGCAACTCTTTATAAGATAAAACTATCTTATTTCAGTTTCCGTAACCACTTTCTCTATTGACTATTCAGAGGCGGTTGGGGGTGAACTATTTTTCTCTGGGTGAATCTTCTGGGTATATGGCGGACGTGTCCAGGCACACACATTATTTCTTCGCTGTACATTCTATCATGTTGACAAAAGATACATATTATTCTCCTTCTAATCCAGCCCTTTTCACCCCCCTTTCTCTCTCTCGCTCTCTCTCTCTCTCACTCTCTCTCTCCCTCTCTCTCTCTCTAATTTCAATGTATTATTTATCTCTCCACCACTTCGACGATTAATATAAATGGAGCAAGCTCAATGAATATTTATTCATTTCAGTTCGAATCGACTTTCACAAAAATGAGAACGGTTATCATTTCGTAATCGGATGACAGCTTGCCTAAATGTAGTATACATGACTAAGTAGCAAATAAATAATTAATTTGCTAATAACGAGGCACAAGTATTGACGATCCAGCGTCCTCTCACTCCATAATGAGCACCCAATATCATTTTAACTGATTATAACACAGCTTCGTACTGTTGGAAAAATTCGAGTCAAACTAGGTCAAGCTTTTAAATGTTATCAACGGAGAACCTCCCCCCCCCCCCAACATACCAATAGTTTCATCTAGATACTAGCTGTGGCCACAAAAGTGTCATGGCAATATGGCCTTCTCCAATAAAAAAAAATAATTGCAATTGTCATGATTGCTGATTATGTGGAGACTTGGAATGTTTAGTGTCATACGGATATTGGTGTCTTTCGTTATTAAAACATTTGTATTATTGTTATAATATTTATCACAAAGGGGACTTTTTAATTTACAGTAAGTAATCTTTAAAAGGATTAATATAATAGAATTGTATCTGTATGATCAGTTAATGGTGGCCCAAGTTTAAAAGTAAAACAAAAAGAAAAGGAAAAAATAGAAAGGGGTTGGGGATATTAGGGGCGGAATCATAAAGAAGGAGGAGGACACAGTTATACTATCTGTAATTGGAACGCTTTTTGTCTTCTTGTTGAAAACAAATTGAAAAATTTGACGTTTGAAATGTGAAATTTATCATTCTCACATTTCCTTTTGGTGGGGGAGGGGGGTGTTCAGTTTAAGATTTAAAGTTTGACACCCTTTCCCCTCTCTCTTTTGAGAAACCAAACAAGTGTAGTTTGATCAGCTCTTCCAAACTGTGTCGGGATTGAGCGGGGGGGGGGGGGGGGAGGGGCAATAAGCCAGTTTACAGATACAATCTGCGCATGGGCAGATGAAGGTCATTTGTACCAAAATTGTAAAACCCACAGAGATGAATACTGGATATGCGTTAATGAAAGTTATGTAACATTATTCATATATGCACCAACGGTACATTCTATGATAAACAGGTGGAAGTATTCTTTTCAAGAGGTCAAACAAAAGGTATTCATGAAGTAAATCTAGGACTTTGGCAGTTATTATTCTAAGATGCTCAAAGTGCAACTTCTCCATGTGTAAAAGATCTGTGGATATTTGGGGTCATTTATTTTGTACCATGTGCTATCTGTAAACTCCCTTATTCACATGAATCGGGACAGGCAGTATGGTCGTGGTATTTCTTTCCCCCCTCCCCTCATGCTCCAACTGTTTTTTATAATACTACATATTTGAGCATGATATTGGCAACTGTTTTCACCCTTTCTCCCTAAATCCACCTCTCTCCCTCTCTCTCTCTCTCTCTCTCTCTCTCTCTCTCTATCTCTCTCTGTTACTGTTCTCGCATGTTTTGATTCCAGACTTGTTGCACTATACTGCTCTAATATCTCATATAAAAACAAAATACCGACATGTTTCCTTTTCAGCACAAGAGGGCAACACATACCAACAAACAAAAACGGTAAACTGAATTGCCAATGCATAATTTGATCCATTAAATACGTTTCTGGTTAAGCGAGACGCTAAATATTAAAATAGGGGGGGGGGGGGTAATGGGTAGAATAGGGGAGGTTACGCAATGCAGTCAGTGTGTGTGGTTGCACCTGTTTGTGCCAGTCTAGTCGCGTGCGTAGCTTCACGAAACCAGTCTCCCAAGCTCCGCCATGTTTGAAGTTTGAACAACTGAACTCTTACACTATAGGTAGTGTTAGATTAATTTGAAAGCGCCCGAAGCCTCATGAATTATTTATTTTATGTTCGATGCTTCCTACATTCGTATATGTTCTTCACGCAACAGTAACCAACAAAATTCAACGCGGATCAGCATCGAACATGCACATTGGGAAAGGTTATCTCCGCTTAATTTATTCATGAGTGTTAATGTACTCATCACTTGGCCAATGACGACGCACCAGTATTGGCAAATCAGTGTCTTCTAAGTATTTTATTATAATGAGGACCCGATATGATTTTCACTGATTATTGAATACAGCTTCGTACTGCTGGAGAGAAGAAAGAAACCGAGTCAAACATAATTATTCAAGCTTTTAAATTTCATGAAGAGGTCCACGAAAGTGACCTGGCAATACTGCCTTCTGAAATAAAAAAAAAATGATTACAGTTGTCACGATTGCTGATTAAATTATTATTTGAATATGATATTGGCAACTGCTTTCACTTTTTCTCCCTCTTTCACACTAATTCACAGCATTATGTATTTCTCATTTTCATAACATCAACATCTCTTACCATTAAATACTTGTCTCTTATTCTCTTATCCTTTTTTTTCTCTCTCTCTCTCTCTTTCTCTCTTTTCTCTCACGTTCTGTTTTAAGACTTCTTCCACCTAAGATTTACCCAACCCAACCGTATGCACATTACAATACAATATGTCTAAAGATTTGAAGAGAATATTGATATAAGATAATACAAATTAGGTTTATTTTATTTATTTTCCTTAAAACATCAAAATATTGTATAAGGCTATTAGGATATTAGGCTCAAATAGTTTCATTCGCTCCTTGAAATTATTACAATTTCAATCTTATGCATTTTGCCACATTACTTTTTTCCCAATATTTTTAAACAAAGCATAGGCTACTTCTGAGCCCTATTTCTTTCTTTCCAGGGAATGTATTATATCATGATCGGCACCGTATTACAAAACAAATTATAAAAGTAAGATACCTTTAGTGTTTTTAATTTACCCATGACTCAAAATCATATTTTTTTTCTCCAGTCAAACAATGCACATCTGATGAACGAATAATTCGTAAGAATGATGGTTGCTTTTTGGGGGTCCACACTAACACGAAGGACATATTGGTGCCTTTTATTTTTAGTAATGCCTATATGCAGCTTATATGGAATTAATACTTAAGTTGTCTATGGGACGGAAATTCAAAGGGAAGGATAGGAGGAAAGATCGGGTTTACAGGAGAAAAGGGGTGAATGGTAGAATGATAGAATGAAAAATAAAATAAGGAATGATTTCTTTTTAGATATTAAAAAAACGAAGATATACACACAAGAAGAGATTAACGCAGTATTAAAACATGGAACAGCATAATGAAAGAAAAAATAAAAGTTTGGCACAAAGAATATCGCAAGGAAAGATAGGAGAAAAATGACATAAGAGGGGATAGTACTGAAAACCATTATAAAAGAAAGAAAATACTTAAAAGTCAATTATGGGCTTTGAATATGTGTTCATCACTGACAGTTATGAGTCTAGGTTTAAGCAATTCTTTCAACTGAATTATGTACATAGATCTGATGAACCATCAAAAAGGATTTGAATTTACAACAAAATAAATGCTATTGTAGCACAACACTGCAAAAGTAGGAAAATCTACTTACTATCCAAGATATTGTACACACAAATAATTCTGGTGAACACACAAATCTTATGAAGTGATTTAAGTCGCGCCAACACCGGTCCTATATCAAGTCGCTGTGCCTTCACGATCACATAAGCTTGTTGGCCAATAGATTAGTAATTTGAAACATTATCAAACGTACAATTCTTATTGCGTCCAAGTTTTACGACCGGGGAAATACGATGTACGAAGCCGATATCTTAGAACAACGATGTATCCTTGTATAGCAAAGACCAAGTCCTACGGAATCTGATTTTCATCCCTATTTTCAGTATTTGTTATTAAGGTTTACCCACAGTTCATATTTCATCTTGAAAATCAAAACCAATTATTGTGCCCCAACAGTAAAGACGTGAAGATTGAGAACATCAATATCCAACCTTCAGTATTTTCTTTGTGTTTGTATGTGGGATGAGTGGTTGTGTGGGTGTGGGTGTGCGTGGATGTGTTTGTTTAAAACTTATCAGATTAATACCATTATGTTGAAATTCATGAAAATGTAGGCCTTTGTTCAAAAGATGATTCAGAAACCAAATAATTAATAAGTCGAGTCAAACGATTTCGTGTTAATTGTCTCTTCATAACTTATACATGATGAAGTGTAATTTTTCTTTATAAAGTTTTATTACATAATGGCAGTAGTCAGACATAAAAAGGCGCGTTTTAAATAATTAAATTTTACAATGTTAACAATGTAATGAATATAGAATTCACACAATCAAATAAAGTATTATTTACATACAGTCATGTACTCTAAATCATGACTAAACAAATTATTTCCTGTGTTAGCGATTGTAACAAAAAATTCTGGTTAAAAAGATGTTTTTCATTTGCAAAAGTAAATTTTATAATCGCATGTACGATACCGGTGTCATTTTCTACCTCTAAAATATCGTTACACACATTAAAAGAAGTAAATCAACATATTGATCGACAAATCTCTGTGATTACTCATGATCTCAATCGGTATAATAAGACAACGATAATTATACGAAGAAGAAGCATTAAAATATATGTACATCCTTAACGCCAATCATCTATTTCGCAAACCATTGTCAAGGCGATTAATACGTCCAAGAAAACCTGTGACTCAAAGTTTATTGTTTCTCATAATATTTAAATCCGACGTCTTCAACAAAGTCGTCTCTATGGACACCAGTGCCGCCTACCACCTGGTTGTTGAGCTCACACACACCGTTCCCAATGTTAAATGACACACAGTCATCTCGCTTGTTACACTCGGCACCGCATTTGACCAATGACAATCCATGTTTGGTTTTGATCCCGTGATTTTGAAGGCGCCGTCCCTCGATCCGTTTGAAGAGGGAGGTCTTCTGGTGGACTATGTCTGCTTGGGTTGGTATTGTGGGCAATGCCTCGTGAATTGTGGTAAAATCTGCGTGTGGAAAATATCCGAAATAAACACTCGATGTTGTGTTTGACATTACCTATCGAAATGTAGGCCTATATCACGGACGATTGCCAAGGCTCTCAAAGAATTAACATTAATCAATTTCAATAGCGTGGCCATCACATTTTGAAATATGCGAGCATTGCAGCGACGTGTTTCCTAATCCAAACATGATTTCTTTGGGATATATGCAATTGTCTTTGAATTAATTTCTAGGAAGTCTTTGTGAACGTGTTATGAATTAATATCAAGTTTAAAGATGCGATGCTAGGCAAAGATTAACCCCTTTCAACCCACTTAAAAATCATGTAGGCATACACTTGACATAAACAATACATGTAGCATAAGACTACACCTGACTGATTTTTTTAAAGGCCAAGTTGAAATTTCATGTAGCCAGTCGAATATCTCGAATTTCTCCTGAAAGATCGTTAAAACCACACACTGTCTAAAGCAACGGTTTGACTTTCTTCACCCTCTCTCTCTTTATGTTCATTGTATTATTTTGTTTTTGAAAGAATGTTTACCCCAGTCCATTGGCCATTGGAGAAGAAGGCATAGGACTATCTGGCCATCTATATTAGTTTACTTTCATAGTAGATATACGGAGAGGAGATATTACGTTAAAATGATGAAAAACCTCTTGTCCATAATGTAGACCTATAATACAATACCTATATCGAATTACATTATAAGGCAACGGATGCCTTTAATTTTTTAGGGGCTTTGGATACTGCGGGCGAAAAAATATTAATCAAGCCTCCCCTGCGCTGCCTCATATAGCTCCGTTTAGTCTCATTTCACAACGCCCCCTATCGGCAGAGTCAGCAGCCTAATATGTTAGCCTATGGACGTTTACAACAACAAAAAATCGTTAACAATTCATTTTTTGTTTAAACGAAAAGCACATCCACCCCGACGTACGTTATCTATAGCTCTTTCATTGGAGCCCTCATGTCTCATTGACTTTTGAAAGTTCACCCACCGTAATTTGATCAAATCAGGTTGCAAACTCGTCATTGCCTATGATACACATGTGAAACAAGTCGAACTTTGGACTCAGTCTGACAAGCGATTGTAAGATTATAGGTCAAGCACACGAAGGATAAGAAGCATGAATTATCATAGATCACTTCTGCTTGGTTCATTATGTCCATTTCATCCAACCCCACCGTAAGTTTTTCATTTAGTAAAAGCAAACATTTTGTCGAGTTAAGCAAAAACATGAATATTCATGAACGGTCAGACAATACAGCCTTTTAGTACGTAACGTATAATGAATGGGAATGGGTGATGATCCGTCCAGGAGGTAGAGGTCAGTGGTTTGTGCTGGCAATGTTCCAGCGAGCGAAAATGAGACAATCAGAGCAATATGCCCCCCTCCCCCTTCCCACCGTCGTTCATATTAATAATGAGACAAATATTAATTATTGAACAAAATTATACAAAACTTTAACTCAGTATCTGTAAACGTGGATACAAAACAAAATGGCGAAAATTTCAGAAGCAGAAACGCTCTCTCGGCTAACTTTCCCACTGCCCCAAATACATAATATCGTCGCTGTTTTCACGAAGTGACGGTAGTGAAAAAAAATTGCATTCACTTTGCGTTACGATTTTCCTCACTACCGTCACTTCGTGAAAACAAGGACGATATGTATGTATATTGTATATATGATATTTGTAGCATTAGTTCAACCATGAAATAGTAATGATATTAATAACAACGATGATGATGATAAATAACAATGATGATGAAAGTAATACATGTAATACTACAACTACTACTACAACTACTACTACTACTATAATGATAATAATAGTAACAACTACGGTAATAATAATAAGAATAATAATAAGTCTACTAAAATTGATAATAATCGTAATTAACAATAATAAAATGATAATAATAGTTACATACTAATGTTTCTAATAA
Source organism: Strongylocentrotus purpuratus (assembly GCF_000002235.5). Lineage (NCBI taxonomy): Eukaryota > Metazoa > Echinodermata > Echinoidea > Camarodonta > Strongylocentrotidae > Strongylocentrotus > Strongylocentrotus purpuratus. The sequence continues at coordinate 22,880,479 of NW_022145600.1, read as the reverse complement.
CTGTACTTTAGCAACTTATAGGGTCCTATCTGGATTTTTGTTATATTTGATAATTGTTATAATGATGATGATATTAATCATGATTTTGTTTACAGGAAAAGCCTCATCAGCTTCAGCACTGTTTTGCCAGAGGGCCCTGCAATTATTATTATTACACTACGAATTGCCAGGTACACATTTATAGCCGGGTTGGAAGTGGCAAATGTGCATTTATGTTTTGCCAAAGGATATTGGTGCCGGTCTGGATTCGAACCCTAAACATTAGGAGTGAGAGTCAAGTGAATGAACCACTTTACCATGACACCTCTACATAATTTTGTGAATATTTACCTGGCGTAGGAGTCCGATATTCTGTAGGCGTTTCAGGAGTGCCCTGTTATCAAACAGAAATGTACCACTCTCTCCCGTCAGTATAATCATAACAGATTATTTCATGAAATAACTTTAATTATTTTTTTGTGAATACTTTATTTCATGAAAACGGGGTAATATATAATTACATACGTTACTTAGTAGGAAAATATGAAACGACCCGGTTACCTAGCAATGATCGATGCGTATCGTGTTATGAAACCTATTTCTATTCTCACTCATAATCGATGTTTGATACTTTTATTTGTAAGTGAGAAAAAGAAAAATCTATGTCAAAAGTACATTGTATAAATGTATGTAAATGAAATAAATGAATGAATGAATGAATGAATAAGTGAAAAAGTAAGTGAGTAAAATAGAATGAATGAATTGTAATTTGAACGTTAAATCAGTTCATGTTATGAACAAAATTATATATAAAACAAATGAGTTGGTAAATTATTTAAATAACACCGAATTATATTCTTCCCAGGAAATGTGTGTATGTCCCATGACCCCGTTATGGACAACTCACACTTGTTGACCTTGTCGGCACGGTTGTTTCACCTCTGACACCTATGTTTGGAATAAGAATAGCATTAAAATGACGAGCATTAAAAGATGCAATGCTAGGTAAAGACTTACCCCTTCCAACCCACTACAAGGTTACGTAGACATGCTTTTGACATGGAAATACATATAGCATATCCCTAAACCTGACTGATTTATTAAAGGCTAAGTTGAAATTTCATGTAGCCTGTTGGATAGTTTCATATTTATTTCTAATTGAATTATGAGGCAACGGATACCGTCAATATCTACACGACGGCGGGGAGCTTTGGATGCTGCGCCCCAAAGGTATTATTTACGGCCCCCATCCCGCCCGCGTATTTGCCCCATTTTGATAATGATAAAATATTCAATTATTACACAAAATTATACGAAATTTTAACTCGATATCTTTAAACGAGGATACAATATAAACAACAACAATGATAATAATACTATTATTATTAATACAATTATAATAGTTACCTTTATTTAGCCCTTAATTATAATGTTTCTAATTGCTGTATGCCTACTTTCATAACCAATAGTGTTTTATCTGGATTTGCTTTATCTTGGATAATAAATGATATTAATGATAATAATCATGATTTTGTCTACCAAGAGAAGCCTTATCAGATTGAGTGCTATTTTGCCAGAGTGCCCTGCGAATGTATTACTTTAGCGATTGCCAGGTACCCAATTAAACTGGGTAGGAAGTTGCGGATGCTGATTAATGTCTTGCAAAAGAAAATTGGTGCCGGACTGGGATTCGAACCCTAAACATTAGGATTGAGAGTCAAGTGAATGATCTTTTTACCATGACACCTACACATCAGTTTGTAAATACTTACTTGGCGTTGGAGTCCTTATTTCTGTAGGTGTTTCACGGCTGGCCTGTTACGAAACAGAAATAAACAATTCTTTGCCATCAGTATAATCATAATAGATTAATTTCGTGAAATAACTTAAATTATTTTATCTGATACGTAGATTTCATAAAATATTTTTTGTTATTTTATTGTGATACGTAGATTTCATGAAAAAGGGGTAATTTAGAATTACATACATAACTTAGTAGCAGAATAAGAAACAACCCAGTAACCAAGCAAAGATCAATATTAAGTGTATCGTTTTATCATTCAACTTGATGTTATGAAACCTATATCTGTTTTAACTCATAAACCATGTCTGACACTTGTATTTGCAAGTGGGAACAAGCAACACCAATGTCAAAAGTATGTTGACCAAATAAATAAAATGAAATTAGACGAATGAATTAATGAATAAGTGTTTAAGAGGGTGAGTAAATTTAGTGAATAAATCGCAAGATGAACGATAAGTTAATTTATAATGTCGTACACAAACTATCAACAAAAAAAACATTAGCCAATTCTTTAAATTACACCGTATTATATTCTTCCAAGCTAATATTTGTATCATAGTATGTCTGACCACGTTACTGACAACTTACACTTGTTGACCTTGTCGGCACGGTTGTTCCATCCGTAACACCTGAGTATGGAATAAGAATAGCATTTAAAAGATAATCGATGATTTAAACAATTTGATTTATAGGAGGATGAAAGATCTTCCGTTATCTTTATTAAACCACTCATCGGCAAATTAGCTGGATATGCAGCTTTTACCTCTCCTGCTCAAACACTCTGGAACAGACTCCCTCCTCAATTTAAAATCACCAACCTGCCATCAGTAGACAAATCTGTTCTAAAACCTTATGCATTCATTGAACTTGCATTGTCACTGCTTGGGAACACACATTCGTGGATGGCATCTCAAACCGCTTTGTATCAAGTGGTGCAGGGAAAGTTGCTGTATTAATTGCAACCTGATTGAACATGTATTGAACTTAGAACAAAGTGCCGAAAGATAACTATGAATATGTAACATAAAATATCACCCCACTACCTATCCCCCAATAAGAAGAACTGGAATATAGTTCGAAGTTTGTTTCCCAGTTTCAGGGGATTGTTATGCAAATACTTTTTGTAGTGGAACCAACGTTTATGATTTATTTCCCTTGAAAACAATGTCATTCCTTGATTTATTCGATGCATTTTATTTCAAAGCTCATAGAGACGTTAAATGTTCATTCTGTCTGTTTTGGGAGGGGTGCTGGGACTTGGGGATTCGTGCACTTATTCTGCATTTGCCTCTCATAGATTAATATTATTTTAGATTTTAATTCGAGGTGGAAGATTTTTTTTTCAAGGGGGTTGGGGGGGGGGGGGGGGGGGCTGATTTCCCGCCATTTCTAGAACCGCTACTGCTTACATTCATAATCAGCGTAGATGTAGGTGTACAGCAGGAGCTCCCCGGGGCACGTTGAACCCGCCCGGCATGAGGCAGTGATGGTACATGGATTGACAGTCTCGCAATACGGAGCCCACTGTGCCGTCGTGTCACTGTTATCACACTTGCTCTCCACGGAGGGGTCATAAGCATCACAAGAAGGAACTACAACACATACTCCTTTAGTGATTCTGATCATTGATCCTGGGTCACACTCCATCGTGATCGTTGTTGACTCGGCTACTGGTTTACATCCTGTAACTATGCTCAATGTGATACAAAGGTGTAATTATGACGGTAAACACATTTCCATCTTCACTTACAATGCATAGGATGTAACTTACATTTTTTTTCGTTAAGATTAATTCACTTTAATTTAGATAAATGCATTACATTATTAGAAAAGAAATGAAATTCGAGAACATTAGCGACAACATCAGATTAAATTATTTAGGTTATAGAAGAAAGATACGATTATTTGGAACTGTTTGGTCTTCACCCCGTAGAAAGAAATCAAGAAGTGCAATCTCATCACAAAATAATTCCAATGTTTACATCCCAAAATAGCCAACCGGTGAAGCGAGCCTAAGTTTATCGAGGTAAAGTAATAAATATAAAACTATATCGGACATTAAGTCCACATTTATGCATAATGAGAAATTGAAACCGGAAATATAGTGGTGTCAACTGATTTATTTCAAATTTCAAGGGATTTTAAACTTCGTTGAAGGAAGAATTGGTAAATCGGCACAGAAACGTATTTCCATCAGACGAGGGGTGCGAATATCTACGATTTAAAGCTGATTCGGCTATTATTCTGACTAGAAGGTTTGAATGCACTAACATTCCGATTGTTAGTATTCTTATCATCAGTTTAGAAATCGGGAAGATGATGCTTGTTTTGATTTCCATATCTATTACAATTGCCATTTCTTCGAAAATCGAATCGCTGTCGGTTCGTGCAGTGTGCAAAGTAAAATGGAATCTTAGTTTTAATTTAATTTTAATCTTAATTTTGAAATGATGAGGAGGGGTTTCAGTTTTGATATTTATTATTTGATTTTTTTTCTGCACACAATAATGCTACTGAGACTTTTTGTACATGTTTCATTTAGATGTGTACTTCAGAGGCTCAAAACAATGCGAAATTGCATTAAAATGAACGATTATGTTTTTAAAACTATTTATAGGTTCCCAGTTTTTGTGTGTATTTTCATGTCTGAACAAAAATATCACAAATTGAGGGAGATCGTTAAAAAAAGAAGGGGAAGGAAAAGTAGGTATATATTATATTAGGGCAAATGTAATTTACTACAGGCCTCACTCAAATGTTTGTATAATCTACTGAATAACAAAGGCATAGAGGTGGCTTTAAAGCACTCTAGCAGTTATCTGTTCTACCCCTATTTTCAGGATGTACAGACATGTATCAAATCGTAGTTATATCGCTTTGAAAACCACTCGTTCTTACTTACCTTTGGGTGCCGCACTTCTTTTCTACAAAAGAATTGAGAAGAAGAAAAAAAATCCCATAAGAAGGCTATTATTCTGAAAACCCTTTAGTTAATGAAATAGGTAGTCTAAAAAGCACCGTTAATATATAATGTTGTGTCTTAGTTATGCTCGAAAGCGTTCTAGTCACGGTTTCACTTTTTAAGAACACATAAGGAAATTTGAAACAAAAATAAAAATAATCAATACTGATGGAGCCTACTCCATATATTGCCATAAATACGTATAAGAGTATAAGTATGAGAAATTCCTGAAAAATTAGAGAATCGTGTTCTCTTGAGCAAAGTGTGACATAGGCCGTTGTCTATAGATCTAGGGGTTCTTAATAAATAGCACACTCTCACCCGCTTTACAAAAAAAAAAAAAAAAAAAAAAAAATTGATATGTTCTAATCCCAAATATGTGAGGATCTGTTTTCGGCTTGTCAGGCAGTTTTGGGGTGCGAGGAGTAAAATTTTCGTCTAGAATCTCTGGCAGACCCCCCCCCCCCCCCCCCTTAGAAAATGAAGGGGATTACTAATATTCCACTTTTGTTATGTATGCAATTCGTTATTAACTGTCTTTTTCTCCCTTTACACATTAATGTAAAGTCAGAATGTCACGATCACCATTTCTCATACTTGATGTGTTTAATACATAGTAACGTATAGATGGATGCAAGATTTATATAGGTATTGATGCACGAATACATTCATTATTTACCTGTCTATCCTGTTTTTTAAACATGGATGTTAAAGTGGGATTGTCACAATCACCAGAGGACGAAGATGAGTCAGATTCTACACGAATGAAAGAGATAGAACAATTTTTAGATATTGATTAAGATAAGTACAGCTACTCTCGTAATGTACAGGAATGGAGGCTCCCTTTTTTAAGGGGCGAGTGGGGGATATATAATTTTCAGGGATCACTTCGCTTCGAGTAGAGTGGAATCAATCCTCAAAACTGAAAGAAAAATAGTGAAAAGCGCTTTTCAAGAATATTGTTAGAGCGCCTTGAGCACCTTGCGTTGTATCCAATATTACTATCATTACTATATTATTATTGACCCAACGACTACTTTGGAGTATCTTTTACGATACTTTGGTGAAGATCCAGCCACGAAGGAAGTGATCCATATCTATCAAGGTATCTTCTATCAGCTCGGAGGCTGATTGTCATTCCACTGTTTGTCTTGATGTTTACCTCCCAGTTGGTTCTTGGGTTCCCTCTTGTTTTGGTACCTTCTACTTTTCCTTTCAACAAATCTTTCAAGATACTCTGATGTATTTTGATGAGGTATAAGTATTTCGCTTAACTCTAGCTGTAACAATTCATATCAGGATATTTTGTTTAAGTCCTGCTATTTGCAGTATTTCTCGGTTAGTTTTTATATCTTTTCACATTATTCTCATTATTCTTATGTACACTAAATATTAAAATGATGTAATTTCCTCACGAAAAACATATTATATTTGTTTTTTTCCTTTCCATGGTCTTCGTTAATGTCCATTTTCTTCGCTGTGTTTATCACTTTGTTCCTCACTCTGTTCTTCACTCTCACCGCACACAAAACAGTGTCAGCAGCAGAGTATTTTCACCTTCAACACTGACACTGCAATTTCCCTGATTATCAACTCTGCGCACAGGTTCAGGGACATTACGCAACCTTGACGCACTTCTCTTTTGATTTCTTTATAGCCGATATATTACGCATTCCTTCCTCTCTTGTGGGATTAACAGCGTAGAAATGATATTTCAAATTATCTTTTTAAAGATTTGATTTGGTACGTTTTTCAATGAAATTATAAATTAAAAAATTACATTTAGCAATAAAATTATTTAAACCTGACTTGGAGACAAATTTCCAAACTTCACGAACACTTTTTAAGGCATATCCTGGAACATTCGTAAATACAACTGTCGCATAATCATAATAACAAATTTCGCATAATCATTAATTAAAAGGAACAAAATATATGTGACTATATTTCTGTTCATGCACGTCATCAACTGATTTGCATCATATCAAACACATTTCCCGATGACCACTTTAATGAAAATGATGACTTTCCCCCCAAATAGCTAAGGAGATTCAGGATAGGCGAGAGCATAATTCCATAATATTAATGATAACACTAATGATACAGTAACAATAACAATAATAGGAGGTTCTTGTATAGCGCTCATATCAGTCTAACTTGACACTCCTGGCACTCCACAATTATTATTACCCGGGCTTTAGGATGGCTGCCTCTATGGCGCTCAAGCATTTCAAGGAACTTATTCCTGACAGGAAGCCATTTACGTCAACCGGGTCGAGTATGGCAAATGTAGATTAAGGTCTTGTCAAAGGACATTGGTGTCGTGGCGGGACTCGAACCCCGAACCATGTGATTCATAGTCCGGTGACATATCCACTTGACCCCGACACATCCATCTTCCCATGAATGTCACTTACCTTCCATCTCAGTCGAGCTGGAAAGACCAATAAAAAGAAAGATCAAGATAACCGACGCGAAAATGTAAACAACTCTGGAACAATTCATTGCACTTTCTGAGTGTATGATCCTGACTTTTAAGAAATTAAAGGTTAGTTGAAGTTTGACGTAGAAAATGAAGCAGCTGTTAATCTGTGGAAGTGATAGGAGTTTCAAAATACACCTGGAACAGATGAAAACGTGACTGTCCTGTCAGAGGAGTATGTTGGCTAGTGTCGAGCGCGAAGAAATTGGCATACGTGTGAAATCTGTTATGAACAAAAAATGATATTTTACAATGAAATTTAATTAAACCAATAGAATTTTTTTTTTAAATTCCAGCGTGACGCAATATTGGCCTTCGTTCCAGTTTCCTTTTTCAGCGTTTTAAAATCATATAACAAAATAAACGAATGAATGATCCTTCTTCCTGACTGTTCCCAAATGTTATGCCTCATGGTAACGTCATGAAGAATGTTATGTAATTGCTCACCTCTATAAATAAGAAAATAAGTATCAAGATGCCGTTGGACATATAAATAGTACATGAAATACTCTATATACTCCTTGATATAAGGCAAATATAGAGAGCAAGAGATTTACACCCTCATATTGAATAATGTATTACCCTAAATAACACAATAGCAGATTTGTGTCTTTCGAACCAATTACTGATAAAGAGAAGATTATACAATTGGAGTGATTGATGATTCGTATCGGGATTTCGTTTTATTAGCATATATATTCTTCTTCTTTTTTCATTTAAATGTCAAATTTCTTTTTAAAAGATATTAGGCGGAGCTTTTGGTCATGAGATTGCATTGTGAAAGATACTATTTGGAAGCGATGGGGGAAGGTTAATCGCCAATATAAGTATTGGTATATATATATTGAGGTTTTGGAAACGTCAAAATGATGAGAGACTGGCCCAGTTTTGTTCAAAGTCACATGCACTTTTCACATAAAATATATGGGACTACACAAGCATGTGGCTGGAATGAGGTTGGGGTCGACAACCTTTAGCTTTGATTGGTCTGTTTAGTTTACCCGACTGCTAAGAAAGCATGTGTATGCTTGTAGGTAAGCAATCAGGGGACCGACGGCTTTAAGGGGAACTTGGTAGTGGTGATTATTGCCTTATCAAAGGGCAGCAACGATTTGGTTTTGAGTCCCCGGGATGATATCTGTTTATAAATATAATAACAGTTCAACAAAAAATTGAATCAGTCGTGTTATTTTTTTAGAATTTGTTTTCCCGGTAGATGTTACAATGGATCATTTGTGGAAGTTAACTATACGACATTCTATATAATTGTTTCTAATTTTTTTTTACTGCACAATGGATTTGAAGAGCATTTTATTCACAATTTACCTTAATGTCTACCTTTCAAAAATTTTACATGATATTGAAACTTATATTTAAATTTGTTTAATTCCGTAATAAATGACCTTTTAAGATATCCATGAAAGTTACTGAATCTTTCTAGGTAAGTTTAGCATCAATAATGTAATATATCTGAGATTGGCCATTCTGTAGATTGCGATGTGAACAGAAAAGAGCCCTAACACCTCTCATCCAATGTACACAGTTATAATTATGGTCACGGTGTAAACAGATAATTTACTGCTCTCAACTGCTCTGATATCGCATATACAAAAATAAACAACTACATGTTTCCTTTTGCAGCACAAGAGGGCAGAATATACCCAACAAAAAATGGTTACCTCATGAAGTAGAAGTGAACAAAAAAATTGCCATTGCAAAATTTCTTTAAATTCTTTAAATAGGTTTATGGTGTAACGAGTCGCCATATAAGAGGGGGGGGGGGCTTATTGGGTAGTGTGGGGGGGGGGGGGGGTTACGCAATGCAGTAAGTGTGTGGTTGCCCCTATGGGTCACCCATCTACTCTCGTGCGTAGCTACACGACACCAGGGGGTGTTTCACAAAGCTGTTCGTAAAGTTACGCATGACTTTACGAACGACTTGTATATGAAAATCCAAATGGGATACTCAATCATTCTTGATTATTATTTATTAAGTTGAGCTGTGCAGATGTAGATTAACATTCTTATTATAACAAACATTTTCAATGCAAAGTATATTTTTTGCCATAATTTAATTGAGGTTATTGGAAATATCAGGAAAAAAAACTTTGGACATCCTCTCCGGCACTTCATATACAAGTCGTTCGTAAAGTCATGCGTAACTTTACGAACTCTTTAGGAAACACCCCCAGGTCCCTCATGCTCCGCCATCGCTTTACTTATTCATAATATGTTAATGTATTCATCACTTGGCCTATCACTGCGCACCAGTATTGACGAATCATTGTCCTCTACGTCCTTTATTATAAGGACCCAATATGATTTTCACTGATTATTGAATACAGCTTCATACTGTTGGAGGGGAAAAATCGAGTCAAAAATATTGAACCATTTTAATTTCATGAATAGTTCCACACAATATGGCCTTCTCATATAAAAATGATTACAGTTGTCACGATTGCTGATTATTTAGAGAGTTGGAATGGTCGGTGTCATATGAATATTGGCGTCTTGTGTGTTTGATAGATTTTAATTATTTTTTATGTCATAAGAATCATGAATGGATCTTGTTCATTAGCAATAAGTAATGTTTAAAAGGATTGATGTAATTAAATTGTATGTGTATAATCAGTCCATGATCACAAGCTTAAAAGTTAACAAAAAAGAAAGAAAGAAAATGAAGAAAGTGGGTGAGAATATTAGGGGAAGCATTGTGAAGAGGGTTAGACAAAGAGGGGGACACAATTAAATTTCTGCTGGCAAATTAGAACGCCTTTTTTATTGTCAAAAACAAATGGGAACATTTGACATTTAATGCTTTTGTTCTTACTCACATATTTTGTGAGGGGGAGGAGGGTGCTCAGCAAATGTTAAATGTAACTTGACACCCCCTCCCCTTTTTCTTTTGAGAACCCAATCAAGGGTATATTTATCAGCTGTTCCAAACCCTGTCAGTTTGAGAGAGCAGGGAATATTCACATGAAACGGGACAGGGAGTATGATGGTGGATCTCCCCCCACATGCTTCAACTATTTTTGATACATATTTGAACATGATATTGGCAACTGCTTTCTCTCTTTCACCCTCTCACTATATCACAGCATTACATATTTCTCATTATCTTTTATTATCTTTCCTTTTCTCATTTGCTTTTTTTAAATTGAAAAGAAATGGGAACTTTTGACATTTAAATTTGATTTTTCTTCTTCTTCATTCTCACATTTTTTTTTTGTGTGGGGAGGAGGGTGCTCAGCAAATTTTAAATGTAATTTGACACCCCTCCCATTTCTCTTTTGAGAACCCAACCAAGTGTATATTTATCAACTGTCCCAAATCCTGTCAGTTGGAGAGAGCAGGGGTGGGACAGTGTATATGCTGGTGCTATTACCCCCCCCCCACATGCTTCAACTGTTTTAAATACATATTTGAACATGATATTGGCAACTGCTTTCTCTCTTTCACCCTCTCACTATATTACAGCATTACATATTTCTCATTTCTCACAATCAAATAATTCTCTGTTATTATCTTTCCTTTTCTCATTTGCTTTTTCTCTTTCTCTCTCACTCTCTCTCTCTCTCTCGCACAATAAGTCACAGCATTATGTATTTCTCATTTCATAACATCTATAACCATTAAATACTTCTTATTCTCTTATCCTTTTTTTCTCTCTCTCTCTCTCTCTCTCTCTTTCTCACGTTCTGTTTTCAGACTTCTTCCACGTATGATTTACTTAACCCAACCGTATGCACATTACAATTCAATATGTTAAAAGATATGAAGAGATATATTGATATAAGATAATACAAATTAGGTTCATTTTATTTATTTTCCTTAAAACATTAAAATATTGTATTTCACCAAGTTTACAGATTATACAATTTAAAGTCGGATGTATATTATTAGGCTCAAATAGTTTCATTTGCTCCTTGAAATTATTACAACTTCAATCTTATGCATTTTGCCACATACATTTTTTCCCAATATTTTAAAACAAAGCATAGGCTACTTCTGAGCCCTGTTTCTTTCTTTCCAGGGAATGTATTATATCATGATTGGCACCGTATTACAAACAAATTATAAAAATAAGATACTTTTTGTGTTTTTAATTTACCCATGACTCAAAATCATTTTTTTTTTCTCCAGTCAAACAATGAACCTCTGATGTACAAATAATCCGTAAGAATGATGGTTGCTTTTTGGTCCACACTAACACGAAGGACATATTGGTGCCTTTTATTTTTAGTAATGCCTATATGCAGCTTATATGGAATTAATACTTTAGTTGTCTATGGGACGGAAATTTAAAGGGAAGGATAGGAGGGAAGATTGGGTTTAAAAGAGAAAAGGGGATCAAATAAGGGGCAAAGGGGTGAATGGTAGAATGATAGAATGAAGAATAAAATAAGGAATGATTTCTTTTTAAATATAAAAAACGAAGATATACACAAAAGAAGAGATCAACGCAGTGCTAAAACAGGTAACAGCACAATGAAAAAAAAGAGTTTGGAACAAAGAATACCCAAGGAATAGGAGAGGAGAAAAAATGAAATAAGAGGGGATAGGACTTGTACTGAAAACCAAAAGATAGAAAATAACTTAAAACTCAATTATGGGCTTTGAATATGTGTTCATCACTGACAGTTATGGGCCTAGGTTTCAGCAATTCTTTCAACTTAATTATGTACACAGATCTGATGAGCCATCAAAAAGGATTTGAATTTACAACAAAATTAATCAAATTCTAGCGCAACACTGCAAAAGTAGGAAAATCTACTAACAAGATAATGCAAACAAACACAATTCTGATGAACACACAATTCTAATGAAGTGATTTAAGTCGCGCCAACACCGGTCTTATATCAAGTCGCTGTGCCTTCCCAATCACATGAGATAAATAAACCTGTAAGCCCATAGGTTGGTCATTTAAAACTGTATAAAACGTCAAATTCTTATTGCGTTCAATTTTTACGACCGGGGAAATACTATGCACGAAGCCGATATCTGAGAACAAAGATGTGTCCTTGTATAGCTGTGACCTAGTCCTATGGAATCTGATTCGGTTCAGATAAACCATAGGTCCTATTTTCAGCATTTGATATATAAGGTACCCATAGTTCTGATTTTATCCTGAAAATCAAAACCTATTTATAGTACCCCAACTGTAAAGGCATGAATATTGAGAACATCAACATCCAATCAGTATTTTATTTGTGTGTGTATATGGGTGTGCGTGGACATGTTGTGTAGACCTTATCAGATTAATACCGTTATGTTGAAATTCATGAAAATGTAGGCCGTTGTTCAAAAGATGATTCAGAAACCAAATAATTAAAAAATCAAGGCAAACATTTTCGTGTTAATTGTCTCTTCATTATTTATAAATATAAAAGTGTATTCTTCTGTCATAACGCTCCATTACATAATGGCAATAGTCTGACCCAAAAAGGCGTGTTTTAAATCATTTGACTTTTAACAATGTAATGGATATAGAATTCACACAATCAAATACAGAATTATTTACATACAGTCATGTGCTCTAAACATGACTAAACAATTACTTTAATGTGTTCGCGATTGTCACAGTATTTGTCTGGTTAAACAGATATTGATCATTTATCATACACAAGTAAATTTTATATAGATGCACATGAACAACACAACTACAAGTTGTTACCACTTTTCTTCTAAAGTTTCGTTATCCACATTAAAAGAAGTAAATCAACATCATGATCGACAAATCTCTTTAAACACTCATATTCTAAGTTGGTATAATAAGTGAATGATATAAGAAGAAGAATGAGAGTGAATCTCTATGTACGTCAATTATGTGTTTTCGCAAACCATTACCATGATGGTTAATACATTCAAGAAAAACTTCGGCTCAAAGTCTATTGTTTCTCATAATATTTAAATCCCTCTTCTTCAACAAAGTCGTCTCTGTGGACACCAGTGCCGTCTACCACCTGGTTGTTGAGCTCACACACACCGTTGCTGATGTTAAATGACACGCAGTCATCTCGCTTGTTACACTCGGCACCGCATTTGACCAATGACAATCCATGTTTGGTTTTGATCACATGATTTTGAAGGCGCCGTCCCTCGATCCGTTTGAAGAGGGAGGTCTTCTGGTGTACTATGTCTGCTTGTGATGGTATTGCGGGTATTGCCTGGTGGATTGTGGTAAAATCTGTGGAAAATAACCGAAATAAACATTTGATGTGACGTTTGACTATACCTATTAACGTAGGCCTATATCAAAGACGATCGCAAAGGCTTTCAGAAAGTGAACCTTGATCAAGTTCAATAGCCTTGGTCATCACCTTTTAAAATATGCGAGCATTGCAGCGACGTATTTCCTAATCCAAACATGATTTCCTTGGGATATATGCAATAGTGTATTTTAATTGCCTTTGAATTTATTTCTAGGAAGTCTTTGTGAACGTGTAATGAATTAATATCAAGTTTAAAGTATAGTATTAATGACTGCTTTGAGAGAAATAGTTGTTTTATTACGCTCAAGGGAAGGTTAGAATTGTGCTATTCCCCGAGGCTTGCCGAGGGGAATAGCCCAATTCTAACCTTCCCGAGAGCGTATGAAAACAACTATTTCTCGAATATTAAAGCAGTCATTAATACTTTTATATGCCGAAAAAAAATAGACTAAAAAATGAAAAATTAAAAATATTTATCAATTTTGTCGAAGACGGGATACGAACTCTTGCGTACAACAAGAGGTGTACCGAAAACCAACGCTTAGACCACTCGGCTATGGCCCGCCGTTAACATGCTTGGCAGTTTTCTCCAATATATACATTAAAATGGATTGAAACCGGCTTCGCGTGTGATGAATGCTTCGCAAAAGCTCCATATACGGACTCTTCTTTTACTTTTGCAATGCATATTGGCACGAACTTAGATCAAGATCTATCGGCAGATGTTGTTTTTTTGTTTTTGGAAGTTTATTTTCGTCTTCATGTCAACAATGCAAGATAAAATTGTCGGTAAGATCGATCGAGATTCAATTGTATTGAAATTACCGACCAATCCTTCGCACACATACGGCATCCTCCATCGCTCAAACCATTTTTTAACATGTATACCTATGGGGTAACCATGGACGCTGACCAACTTTTTTTAATAACCATGGTTATTAAAAATATTGAAATGTTTTATGCATGGTTACCGAGAATTTTACAGGAACAGTTGAAGTTTATGAATGCAATTCGACCAATCAGATGGCTGGATTTCTTAAGTGAGGTATATAAATAATAATAATAATAAAGTAATTTTTATATAGCGCATAATAAAGATGCAATGCTAGGCAAAGATTAACCCCTTTCCACCCACTTAAAGATTACGTAGGCATACACTTGACATACAAATACATGTAGCATAAGTCTACACCTGACTGATATATTTTAAAGGCTTAGTTGAAATTTCATCTAGCCTGTCGGATATACGAATTTCTCCTGAAAGATCGTTAAAACCACACATTGTCTAAAGCAACGGTTTGACTTTTTTCACCTTCTCTCTCTTTATGTTCATTGTATTATTTTGTTTTTGAAAGAATGTTTGACAAGTCCATTGGGCGTTGGATAAGAAGGCATATGACTATTTGGCCATCTATATTTGCTTACTTTCATAGAAGGCATAAGGAGAGATGAAATTACGTTAAAATGATGAAAAACCTATTGTCCATAATATAGACCTATAATACAATACCTATATCGAATAACATTATAAGGCAATGGATGCTTTTAATTTTTTCACACAATAGATTCATTTTTTTGTATATTTGTGTCGGGGGGGGGGGGTGAGGGGCTGTGAATGCTGCAGGTGAAAAAATATTATTCAAGCCTCCCCCGCGATGCCCCCCCCCCTTCCCACCGTCGTTTATATTAATAATTAGACAAATATTTATTTTTGAACAAAACTATACAAACTTCTAACTCAACATCTGTAAACGAGGATACACAACAAAATGGCGAAAATTTGCGAGGCAGAAACGCTCCCTCGGCTAACTTTCCCACTGTCCCAAATACATATATGTATGTATATTGTATATTTTTGCTCCGTTTTCTTGCAATAGATGCCCCTCTTCGCCCACCCCCCCCCCCCCATTTAGAAATATAACGGCTCTCCCTGATATTGAACCATACTTTGCTGGTTGCTGTCTGTACAGGAACGCTACTTCTAGCGTTAGCTCAACCATGAAATATTAATGATATTAATAACAACGATGATAATGATAAATAACAGTGATGATGAAAGTAATACATGTAATACTAAAAGTACTACTACAACAACAACTACTACTACTACTACTACTACTACTACTAATACTATAATGACAATATTAGTAACAACTACGGTAATAATAATAATAATAATAATTCTACTAAAATTAATAATAATCGTAGTTAACAATAATAAAATGATAATAATAGTTACATACTAATGTTTCTAATAACTGTACTATCGCAACTTATAGTGTCTTATCTGGATTATTCTAATCTTTGATAATAATAACAATGATGATGATAATAATCATGATTTTGTTTACAGGAAAAGCCTCATCAGCTTCAGTGCTGTTCTGCCAAAGGGCCCTGCAATTATTATTACACTACGAATTACCAGGTACACATTTACAGCTGGGTTGGAAGTGGCGAATGTTGGTTTATGTCTTGCCAACGGACATTGGTGCCGGTCTGGGATTCGAACCCTAATTATTAGGAGTGAGAGTCAAGTGAATGAACCACTTTACCATGACACCTCTACATAATGTTGTGAATATTTACCTGGCGTAGGAGTCCGATATTCTGTAGGCGTTTCAGGAGTGCCCTGTTATCAAAAAGAAATGTACCATTCTCTCCCGTCAATATAATCATAATATATTAATTCATGAAATAACTTTAATCATTTTATTGTGATACGTAGATTTTATGAAAACGGGAAAATATAGAATTACATTCGTAACTTAGTAGGAAAATATGAAACAAACCCAGTTACCATCTAAAGAAATGATCGATATTAAATGTATCGTTTTAACATTCAACTTACTGTTATGAAACCTATTTCTGTTCTTAATCATAATCTATGTTTGATATTTTATATTTGTAAGTGAGAAAAAGAAAAATCTATGTCAAAAGTACATTGCACAAATGTATATAATGAAATAAATGAATGAATAAGTGATTAAGCGAATGAGTAAAATAGAATGAATGAATTGTAATCTGAACGTCAATTCAGTTCATTATGTTATGAAAACAATTATCTATAAAACAAATAAGTTAGTAAATTATTGAGATAACACCGAATCATATTCTTCCCAGCAATGTCCCATGACCCCGTTATGGATAACTCACACTTGTTGACCTTGTCGGCACGGTTGTTTCACCTCTGACACCTATGTTTGGAATAAGAATAGCAGTAAAAAAGACGAGCATTAAAAGATGCAATGCTAGGTAAAGACTAACCCCTTCCAACCCACTACAAGGTTACGTAGACCTACACTTGACATGGAAATACATATAGCATATCCCTATACCTGACTGATGGAGTGAGTGTTGAAGGCTAATTTGAAATTTCATGTAGCCTGTTGGATAGTTTCATATTTATTTTCTAATTACTTTACAAGGCAACGGATTCCTTCAATATTTACACAACGGCAGACTCGTGTATCTTTAGGGGGCAAGGAGGTTTGGATGATGCGCCCCAAAAGGTATCATTTACGGCCTCAATCCCGTCCTAGTGGTTCGCCCCATTTCGATAATGATAAAACATTCAATTATTACACAAAAATATACAAAATCTTAACTCGATATCTGTAAACGAGGATACAATACAAAATTAAGAAAATTTCCGAAGAAGAAACTCTACCTCGGCTTACTGGCCCACTGCCCCCAAATACTTGTATGTTGATTGTACATTTTCTACTCTAGATTGCCAGTGTCGTGAGCATGAGGCCTGGTAATCCACACAGAATAACATTAACAACCACAACAACAACAACAATAATTATAATACTACTACGAATACTAACACGATAATAGTTACATTTATTTAGCTCTTAATTATAACGTCTACAATTGTTGTATGCCTACTATTTATAACTTATATTGTTTTATCTGGATTTGCTTTATCTTGAATAATAAATGATAATAATGATAATAATCATGATTTTGTTTACCAAGAGAAGCCTCATCAGATTCAATGCTATTTTGCCGGAGGGTCCTGAAATTAGTATTACTTAAGCGATTGCCAGGTACCCAATTAAACTGGGTAGGAAGTTTCAGATGCTGATTAATGTGTTGCCAAAAGGAATTGGTGTCGGGCTGGGATTCGAACCATAAACATGAGAATTGAGAGTCAAGTGACTGAACCACTTTACCATGACACCTTCACATAATTTTGTGAATACTTACTTGGCGTTGGAGTCCGTTTTTATGTAGGCGTTTCACGGCTAGCCTGTTGTCAAACAGAAATATACAATTATTTCCATTCAGTATAATCATAATAGATAATTCATGACATAACTAAAATTCTTAGAATGTGATATGTAGATTTCACGAAAACAAAATAATTCAGATTTACTTACATAACTAAGTAGAAGAATAAGAATCCAGTAACCAAGCAATCAATATTAAGTGTATCGTTTTATCATTCAACTTGGTTTTATGAAACTTATTACTGTTCTAACTATTAACAATTAAATTAAATTAAATTAAATTAAATGAATGCATGAATGAATAGGTGATAAAGCGAGTGAGTAAAAATAGAAAAAAATAAATTGTAAGATGAACGTTAATTCAATATATGGTGTTATACAAAATTTTATCTGGAAGAAAATTAGTTGTCAATTCTTTAAATTACACCGAATTACATTTTCCAATCTAATGTGTGTATGTCATATGACCCCTTATGGACAACTCACACTTGTTGACCTCGTCGGCACTGTTGTTTCACCTCTGACACCTGTGTATGGAATAAGAATAGTTTGACAAATATGATCGATGATTTTAACAATTTGATTTATAGCGGAAAAAATATCGTCAGGGATCCTCATTCAACCACTCATCAACGAATTTGGCGGTGATGCAGCTTTTTGACCGCACACCCCCGAGCAGGCCCCCACCTCAAATTAAAATCATCAACAAAATCATCACCAATTCTAACGGAGTTTTAAGACATAATATTCTAAAACCTTATGCTTTCTTTGAAATCACACTGTCATTGATTGGTGACGCTAACTCGTGGGTGACATCTCATAGCGCTCTGTACCAAGTGGAAAAGGTGCTCTATAAATTGCAACTATTCTCACGATGGAACATGTATAGAAGTTAGACAACTATGAATATATAACATAAACCATCACTTTTCTACCCATCCCCAAATAACAACAACTTCAATATATTTCGATTTGTGTTTCCCAGTTTCAGGTGATTGCTATGAAATTAATGTTTGCAGTGGGAACAACGTTTATGATTAATTTTTTTTGAAAATAATTTCATTACTTGATTTATTGGATGCATTGTATATCAAAGCTCCTGCATGTAAACTAAAATGTTTACATTCAGCCGCAGTTCTGTAATGGGCCCTGGGGCTTGGGGATTCGTGCATTTACTCTGCATTTGCCTTTCTTAGATTCATTTAATATTTTTTAAATTTTAAATTTAGGTAGAATTTTTTTTTGTGGGGGGGGGGGGGGGGGGGGTTATAAGGTAACTGGCTGATTTCCTGCCATTTCTAGAACCGCTACTCCTTACATTCATAATCAGCGTAGATGTAGGTGTACTCTCCCGGGCACGTTGTACCCGCGCTGCATGTGCTCGTGATGAGACATGGATTGCGAGTCTCGCAGTACGGAGCCCACCATGCCGTCTTGTCACTTATATCACACTGGCTCTCCAGGGAGGGGGTATAGGCATCGCAAGAAGAAACCTTCATACAAACTCCTTTGGTGATTCTGATCGTTGATCCTGGGTCGCACTCGATCGTCATAATTGGAGATGAAACTTCTTTACAACCTTTTGCTATATGCACAGTGTGATACAAGTTTGTAATTATGATGGAATACATTTCCATCTTCAGTTACAATACATAATACATAGTATATAATGGCCGGGTCCCACTGGCCGATGGACACAAAACGTATGCATAAAGGACACAGGGAAAATTTGCGAAAACAGAACGGAAAATAACGGACGTGGGTAGTATGTAGCGGGGATGTTAAACGGATGTTCATCGGAAGCCTAGCGGATTATATACGAGATATACGAGATGCATACGCTTACATCCTTTCTATTTCCGTGCTACTAACGATGTATAGACATTTCATGTACCTTATCTTTCCTCCCTCTTTCCGTTTTCAGCTGCAGCGGATGTGAGTTTGCGAGGATGCCCAGAGGATGCAGAGAGGATACAGCGGACGTTTAACGGATGATAACGGACATAGAACGTTTGTTGCTCGTATTTGTCGCGGATTTACATCGTACACGGCGGAAGTTCATCCATTCTAAAAGTTTTGTGCAGCTCAAAACTTTTTGCGCTGATGAAATCACATTGGACGGATGCTCGATGGATAGAGCGTATGCAACACGTATGCAATGAGTACACAACGGATGCATAGCGTTTTCCAACGGATGGCAAGATTTGTTTACGTTTTACATCCTCTTTGCATCCGTAAGTGCAGTGGGACCGGGCCTTAACACATTATATTCTTTCAGATTAATTCATTGTCATTTAGATAAATACATTACATTATTATTATTACATTTATTGTAAAATAAAATGAATTTCATTTGAGAAAATTAGTGACAATATCAGATTAATACTACATGTTACATTAAATCATTTCGATTGTAGAAGAAAGACATGATTATTTTGAGCTGTTTGGTGTCGACCCGTAGAAAGAAATGAAGAAGTGTAAAATGTTCACAAAATAATGTGAAGTCTTTAATTCAAATGTTTCCCCCCTAAATAGCCAACCGTTGATTCAGAAGCGAACCAATATGGAGATGAAAATGTACAACTATATCGGAAATTACGTCTACGTGTTGGCATAAGGTGACTAATTAAGTTGAAACTGGGTAAATATTTATACCAGCTGTTTTAATTAGAATTTCAAAGAATGTAAATCTTCGTTGGAGGAGGAAAAGCTAAATCGGCACAGAAGTGTATAGTACGCGATCAGACGAGTATTGCGAATGTCTACGATTTAAAGCCGATTCGCCTATTATTATGGATAGAAGGTTTAAATGCACTACAATTCGGATTGTTAGTATCTTTATCACCATTTTAGAACCTAAACCGGGAAGAATATGCTTGTTCAAGTTCACTTTATTCAATACTTTCATTAAAAATATACAAAGGAAAACAAACATATAAAAGTTAAAATATAATACATGTCTCAATATATAACATGAGAATAACACAAGTGGAGAAAACATGAGGAACAAGGAGAAAACATTTTAAACATGTACATTATTGAAAGTATTTGGAGACTAGACAGGAAAACCGGACCGTATGTTAAAGTCTGTCTCCAGTAAATGTATAAGAAACTAAGTACATTATTTTTTTTTTAATTTGTTATAAAAGGAGGAAAAAAGGAAATAATTTGCATTCACACACACACACACACACACTCTCCCATATACATCAACACACACTTATCTATCTGATGATCATTAAGAATATAGGTTATGGCACTATTGAGTATTGTCTCAATAAGTACAGTTTAAATTTTCTTTTAAAACTATTCAGTGATAAGATAATCATATCTATTATAATGGCAATTTCT
Organism: Strongylocentrotus purpuratus; assembly: GCF_000002235.5. Classification (NCBI taxonomy): domain Eukaryota; kingdom Metazoa; phylum Echinodermata; class Echinoidea; order Camarodonta; family Strongylocentrotidae; genus Strongylocentrotus; species Strongylocentrotus purpuratus. The sequence goes on along the minus strand of NW_022145600.1, from coordinate 22,859,451 downwards.
TCGAAAATTAGATCGCCGTCGGATCGTGTGGTGTGCGCTGGGCCTAAGGCAAGTATATATGATTCTCAAAAATGAGGAGGGGTTAACTTATGATATTTAACTTTTGACGTTATTACTGCCAACGAAATTGCTACAGAGACTTTTTCAACATGTTACTTTCTTTTTATCCTATTTCATTTAGATTTGCACTCCAAATGCTTATAAAATGTGAAATTTCATTATTTTAATGATTTTTGTAATCTAACTGTTCCAAATTTGTGTACGTATTTTCATTTCAAAACAAAAACATCAAGCTAACTGAGGCTGGTCGTAAAAAGGAATGAAGAGGGAACGGAAATAGGTTTTATTATATTTATTTATTTTTTCGTTTGTAATTTTTTTTTGCTACAGGTGTGACTCATGTGATTGTATTGTATTGGACAGCAACGAAGTTTAGGTGGCTTGAAAACACTCTCGCAGTTATAATATGTTCTACGCCTATTTTTCAAGATTTATAGAAATATCTTAAATCGATATTTCGTGTTTAAAACAATTCGATCTTACTTACCACGAAGTGGCGCATCTCTTTTCTACGAATGAAATAATGATAATAATATCACGTATGAAGACTATTATTCTGAAAACGTTTTAGCCAATGTAATAGGTAGTCTAAAATAACTTTTTGATGCAAATCTAAAATCCGTGATATCAACCTAGGGGTTCTGGAAAAACGAGCACACTCACATCCCCGCTTTACAAAAAGACTTTTTTCATTTATTTTTTTGATCTGTATTAATCTCCAAAAGGACCTGTTTTCGGCTTGTCAGACAATTTTAAAGTGTGAGGAGTGACATTATCTTCCCTTAAAATATGAAGGGGATTACTAATGTTCTACGAATACATATTATGTTTTCGATTCGTTATTACCTGTCTTTTTCCCTTTTAAACATGAATGTAAAGTAGAAGTGTCACGATCACCATTTTTCACGTTTGGCAAATGTTTTATGGTTACGTATGAATGGATGGAGGATTCATGTATATATGAATACCAAATACATTCGTTAGTTACCTGTCTATTCTGTCCTTTAAACATGGATGTTAAAGTAGGAATGTCACAATCACCAGAGGACGATGATGAATCAGATTCTAAACGAATATAAGAGAAATAGAACAACTTTAAGACATTGATAAGAGTACTCTGGAAATATACAGGAGTGGAAGTCCATTTTTCGGGAGATGTGGGGTGGGAGGGGGAGTCATACCAGGGATCCCTTCGTTCCGAGTAGAGTGGAATCAATCCTCAAAACAGAAAGAATAATGGTGTATTAAAAGCACTTTCCAAGAATAATGTTAGAGCGCCTTGAGCACCTTGCGTTGTATCCAATATTACTATCATTAATTCAAAGACTGGAGTATTTTTCACGATATTTTGATATGGATCCAGCCACAAAGGAAGTGATCCCTAACTTTCAAGTTAAATTATGTCAAAGACATTTCACGATGACCGCTTTAATGGAAATTATGACTTTTTACCAAAATGGCAAATGAGATCTAGGGTAGTTTAGGGCATAATTCTTTAATTATTAATAATGATAGTAATCATAATAATGATAATTATAGAAGGCTCTTGTGTACCTCTTATGTCTCTCTAACTTGACATTCCTGGCATTCCACATCAATGTTATAACCCTGGCTTTATATAGCATGGCTACCTTTATGGCGCTCTAGCATTTCAAGGAATTCATTCATGCCAGGTAGCCATTTATCTCACCTGGGTCTAGTGTGCTAAATGTAGATTACTGTCTTGCCAAAGGATATTGGTGTCGTGGCGGGACTCAAACCCCGAACTATGTGATCCACAGTCCGGTGACGTATCCACTCGACCACGACAACTCAATATTCCTGTACATTGTCACTTACCTTCCATCTCAGTCGAACTGGAAAGACCAATAAAAAGAAAGATCAAGATAACCGACGCGAAGATGAAAACGAATCTGGAACAATTCATTGCTCTTTCTGAGTTTATGATCTTGACTGTGAAGAAATTAAAGGTTATTCAAAGTTTAACGTAGAACTTGAAGCCGCTTTTTATTTGTGGAAGTGATAGGAGATCCGAAATAAACCTAGAACAGATGAAAACGTGACTGTCCTGTCAGATGAGTATGTTGGCTAGTGTCGAACGAAAAGAATGAAATTGTCATAAATGTGAAATCTGTTATGAACAACAAATTATATTTCACAATAGAGTTTAATTAAAGTAATTTCCCAGCGTAACGCAATATTAGTCTTCGTTCCAGTCTCCATTTTCATCGTGTTAAGATCATATCACAAAATAAACGAATAAATGATCCTTCTTCCTGACTGTTCCAAAATGGTATGCCTCATGGTAACGTCATGAAGAATGTTATGTAATTGCTTACCTCTATAAATAAGAAAATAAGTATCAAAATGCCGTTGAAAATATAAATAGTACATGAAATACTCTATATACTACTTGATAGAATGCAAACCTAGAGAGCTAGAGATTTACACCCTCATATTGAATAATGTATTACCCTAAATAACACAATAGCAGATTTGTGTGTTTCGAATCAATTACTGATAAAGAGAGAAGTATACAATTGGAGTGATTGATGATTCGTATCGGGATTTCGTTTTATTAGCATATATATTCTTCTTCTTTTTTCATTTAAATGCCAAATTTCTTTTTAAAAGATATTAGGCGGAGCTTTTGTCATGTGATTGCATTGTGAAAGATACTGTTTGGAAGCGATGGGGAAGGTTAAATACCAATATAAGTATTGGTATATATATTGACGTTTTGGAAACATCAAAATGATGAGAGACTGGCCCAGTTTTGTTCAAAGTCACATGCACTTTTCACAAGCATATGGCAGGAATGAGGTTGGGGTCGACAACCTTTAGCTTTGGTTGGTCTGTTTAGTTTACCCGACTGCTAATAAAGCATGTGTATGCTTGTAGGTAAGAAATCAGGGGACCGACGGCTTTAAGAGGAACTTGGTAATGGTGATTATTGCCTTACCAAAGGGCAGCAACGATTTAGTTTTGAGTCCCGGGACTCTGTTTATAAATATAATAACAGTTCAACAAAAAATTGATTCAGTTGTCTTATTATTTAGAATTTGTTTTCCAGGTAGGTCTTACTATGAATTCATTGTACAGTGTAAGATAACTGGACAACAAGGTCTGCTTTTCAACATTTTGACATGATTGTGAAACTCACATGGAAAGTCACTGAAAGGCCTAAAAACACCTCCTTTTTTGCAGTTTGTAGTTGTAAGACTATTTTTCTTATTACATGTATTCATGATATATTCATTTTCATTCACTGTAAGCGCTTTGGGCCTTATGGGAAAAGCGAGGTTTAAGTAATAATAATAATAATAATAAAAAAATGAACTTAGTTTAATTCCGTAATAAATGATCTGTTACGATATCTATAAGTTACAGAAACAATATAAGTATATAGTTAGCATCAATAATGTAGGAGATCTGAGATCGGTCATCCTGTAGATTCTGATGTGGACAGGAAAGAGAGCTTTAACACCTCTCATCCAATGTACACGGTCACGGTAAAAACAGATAGGTTACTGCCCTCAACTGGATTCATATCGCATATACAAAAATAAACAATTACATGTTTCCTTTTTCAGCACAAAAGGGCAGCACGTACCCAACAAACAAAATTGGCCCTCATGAATTAGAATTGAAAAAATTTGCCAATGCAAAAGATGATTTTTGATCCTTTAAATGGGTTTATGGTGTAACGAATCGCCATATAAGGGGGGGGGGGGGGAGCTTTTTGGGTAGTGTGGGGGAGGTTTCGCAATGCAGTCAGTGTGTGGTTGCCCCTATGGGTTACCAACCTACTCGCGTGCGTAGCTTCACGAAACCAGGACCCTCGAGCTCTGCCATAATTATGTGCTTTATTTATTCATGTATGTTAATGTATTCATCATTTGGCTAATAATGTCACACCAGTATTGACGAATCAATATCCTCTAAGTCGATTATTATAATGAGGACCCAATATGATTTTCACTGATTATTGAATACAGCTTTATACTGTTGGAGAAGAAAAAAAAATCATATTCAAACTATTTAATTTTAAGAATAGGTCCACAAAAGACGTTGCAATATGGCCTTCTGAAATAAAAATCATTACAGTTGTCACAATTGTTGGTTATTTGTGAAGTTGTAATGGTTGTGCCATACCGATATTGGCGTCTTTTGTGTTTGATAGATTTTAATTATTTTTCCTGTCATCATAAGAATTACAAATGGGACTTATTCATTAACAATAAGTAATCTTTAAAAGGTTTGATACAAACTAATTTTATCTGTATGGTCAGTCGATGATATGGCCCAAGCTTATAAGTAAAGAAAAATACCAAAATGTAGAAAGGAGGAGGGGACATTAGGGGTAAAATTGTAAAGAGGGGGGGGGGGGGGGACACCTTAACATATTCTATTGGCAAATTAGAACGCTTTTTTAATATTATTGAAAATAAATGGGAACATTTGACATATAATGTTATTGTTTTGTGGGGAAGGACGGTGTTTAGCTAATTTCAGATTAAAGGTAAAAAAACCCTTCCCTCTCTCTTTTGAGAATCACAACAAGTGTAGTTTTATCAGCTCTTCCAAACCCTGTCATTTGGAGAGAGCGGGGGCAATTCACATGAAACGGGACAGGGAATATGATGGTGGTAATTCCTCCCTCCCCCCCCCCCCCCACCCCACTCCCCACATGCTCCAACTGTTTATAATACTACATATTTGAACATGCTATTGGCAACTGTTTTTACTCTTTCTCCCTATCTCCATCCTTCTTTCTCTCTGTCACTTTTACTATCGCACAGCTTTCTCATTAATTTTGCATGCCATCAACTTCTCTCACCATTAAAGAGTTCTCTCTTATGGCCCGGTCTCACTGGCCGATGGACACAACACGTATGCAGAAAGGACACAGCGGACGAGCAAAATTTCGGGGTTGGCTCCATCCGTTTTCATCCGCTCCAGAAATGGACAAAATTTGCGAAAATTTGCGAAAACAGAACGGAAAATAACAGACGTGGGTAGTAGCGCGGATGTAGCGCGGATGTTAAACGGATGTTCATCGGAAGCCTAGCGGATGAAAGCGGATGGAAGTGGATGACAGCTTTGAATACTTTATATACGAGATGCATACGCTTACATCCTTTCTATTTCCGTGCCACCAACGATGTATATACGTTCCATGTACCAAGGCGACAAATACGAGCAACAAACGTTCTATGTCCGTTACCATCCGTTAAACGTCCGCTGTATCCTCTCTGCATCCTCTGGTCATCCTCGCAACTCACATCCGCTGCAGCTGAAACGGAAAGAGGGAGGAAAGATAAGGTACATGGAACGTCTATACATCGTTACTAGCACAGAAATAGAAAGGATGTAAGCGTATGCATCTCGTATATAAAGCATTCAAAACTGTCATCCATTTCCATCCGCTTTCATCCGCTAGGCTTCCGATGAACATCCGTTTAACATCCCCGCTACATACTACCCACGTCCGTTATTTTCCGTTCTGTTTTCGCAAATTTTCGCAAATTTTGTCCATTTTTGGAGCGGATGAAAACGAATGGAGCCACCCGCGAAATTTTGCTCGTCCGCTGTGTCCGTTATGCATACGTTTTGTGTCCATCGGCCAGTGGGACCGGGCCATAAAAGTTTTGTGCAGCTCAAAACTTTTTGCGCGGATGAAATCACAGTGGACGGATGCTCGATGGATAGAGCGTATGAAACACGTATGCAATGAGTACACAACGGATGCATAGCGTTTTCCAACGGAGGGCAATATTTTTACGTTTTACATCCTCTTTGCATCCGTAAGTGCGGTGGGACCGGGCCATAAGGCCTATATCTTTCCTTTTCTCTTTTGCTCTCTCTCTCTCTCTCTATCTCTTTGTTCTCTCACGTTCTGTTTCCAGACTTTTCCATGTATGATTCAATTCATCCAACCGTATGCACATTTACGATAACAAGATTTGAAGAGAATATTGTATTTAAGATAATAGAAATTAAGTTCAATTTATTTATTTTTCTGAAAACAACTAAATATTGTAATTCACCATGCTCACATATTTTAAAATTGAAGGTCAGATATTCAGCTTAAATAACCTCATATGCTACTTGAAATTATTACAATTTAAATCTTATGCATTTGCAGCATTACTTTTTTCCTAATTTTTTTGTTAAAAGCAGGGAATTATGTATTGTATCATTATTTACACCGTTTTACAAAACAAATCATAAAAACATGATATCTTTATAAAGAAAAACATATTTACCCATAACTCATTTTTTTTCCGCCACTTATTTTTTTAAAACGAATTTACCCATAAATAAAATAAAATCTCCACTGAAACAATGACCATCTGATGTACACAAGAACATCCTTTAGAGTGTTGGTTGCTTTGTGGTCCACACAAACATCAAGGACATATCCGGCTGTTTAATTTTTAATAATGCGTGAGATTGAAATCTGCATTTCTCGATACTTTGTGATCAGGAGCTACAGGAATGATGAAATATCCAAAAAAGGGGCGGAGCAATTTAAATACGTTTAGACTTAATGGTGACGCTACAGCTTATATGCAAATGATGCAGTCCGTGCATGCTACCTAGTCATCTATAATACTTCATTTGTCTATTATATATGGGGCGGTGATAGGAAAACCAGGAGAAAAAAGGAGAAACTAAGGAAAAGTGTATAATTGTAGAATGATAGAAATTGAAAACAAAGAATAACACAAGGAAAGATAGGAAAAAATATGTAATAAGAGGGGATAGGACCTGTACTTGAAGAAAATGAAAAAACTCAATTATGGGCTTTGATTGTGTGTTCATCACTGACAGTGATGGGCCTTTCAACTGAATTATGTGCACAGATCTGAAGAGCCATCAAAAAGGAATTGAATTTACAATAAAATATATCATATTGTTGCACAACACTGCAAAAGTACGAAAATCTACTACAAGATATTGTACACAAAATTAATTCTGGTGAACACACAAATCTTATGAAGTGATTTAAGTCTCGCCAATACCGGTCTTATATCAAGTCGCTGTGCCTTCCCGATCACATGAGATAAATAAGCCTGTTAGCCAAAAGATTAGTCATTTCAAACATTATCAAACGTACAATTCTTATTGCGTCTAAGTTTTACGACCGGGGAAATACTAAGTACAAAGCCGATATCTTAGAACAACGATGTATCCTTGTATAGCAAAGACCAGGTCCTACGGAATCTGATTCAGTTCAGATAAAACAAAGGCCCTATTTTCAGCACTTATTATTTAGGTTTACCCATAGTTCAGATTTTATCTTGAAAATCAATATTTATTTATTGTGCCCCAACAGTAAAGGCGTGAAGATTTATAATGCATTCATGATGTCACATTTGAATTATTGTATTGTTGTATGGGGTAATAGTAATCACAAAATTGGATAAATTATTTAAACTACAAAAGAAAGCCCTTAGGATATGCTTAGGCTGTCACTATCGTACTCACTCTGCCCCACTGTTTATGAAATTGAAAAAACTGAATATATTTGCCTTATATTTTTTACATAATTGCCCTGTTTGGATTCTTTTATTTTCAAAATATACTACCGCAAAATATGTCTAAAATGTTCACTTTAAATAATGATGTTCATAATTATAATACTCGTGGGCGAGACTCTTTTAATTTTTGGCCAGTTAAGACAAATATATATTTGAAATCTGTAAGAAACAATTTTCCTGTTATTTAGAACTCTATTCCTCCCGAAATACCCTCATGCAAGTCTTTAACATTATTTAAAAGAAAATTAAAGCAACATCTTATATCGAAATATCTTTAATTCTAGTACCCATATATTCATATTATACAGCATTACATAATTATAACTGTTTTCCATTTGTATTACCTGCCATGAACGATGTCCCTGTCATGTTTTGTCATGTATGTTTCTTTTTTTAGGTTTTTTTGGTATATGTAATCCTCTTAACTATTGTTCGGGGAACTATGCCTCCACAAGGCCATTTGGCCTAATTTTTTAGTTCCCTATTTGCATTTTCTTATATATTGCAAATGCTTATAATTGTATATACCTTTGTATTGTTTTTTTTGAAAATGGAAATGAATAAAATGAATTGAATTAAATTAAATTGAGAACATCAACATCCAACCTTCAGTATTTTCTTTTTTTTTGTATATGGGATGAGTGGTTGTGTGGGTGTGCGTGACGTGTTTGTTTAAACCTTATCAGATTAATACCGTTATGTTGAAATTTATGAAAAGTAGGCCTTTGTTCAAAAGATGATTCAGAAACCAAATAATTAATAAGTCGAGTCAAACCTGTTTTGCGTTAATTTCCCTCCATTGCTACACTTATAAATGTTGAAGTGTATTTTCTTTTAAAACGTTCCATTAAATAATGGCAATAGTTTGACCCCCAAAAGGCGTGTTTTAAATCATTTGATTTCTAACAATGTAATGAATATAGAATTCACACAATCAAATACAGAATTATTTACATACAGTCATGTGCTCTAAACATGACTAAACAATTACTTTAATGTGTTAGCGATTGTGACAGTATTTGTCTGGTTAAACAGATATTGATCATTAATCATACGAAAGTAAATTTTATATATGCACATGAACAACACAACCCCAAGTTCGTGCCACTTTTTTTCTAAAGTTTCGTTATACACATGAAAAGAAGTAAATCAACATCTTAATCGACAAATCTCTGTGAATATTCTCAGTTGGTATAATAAGTGAATGATATATGAAGAAGAGTGAATCTCTATGTACGTTAATCACGTGTTTTCGCAAACCATTATCATGTTGGTTAATACCTTCAAGACAAACTTCGACTCAAAGCCTACTGTTTCTCATAATATTTAAATCCCTCGTATTCAACAAAGTCGTCTCTGCTGACACCGGTGCCGCCTAACACCTGTTTGTTGAGCTCACACACACCGTTGCCGATGTTAAATGACACGCAGTCATCTCGCTTGTTACACTCGGCACCACATTTGACCAATGACAATCCATGTTTGGTTTTGATCACGTGATTTTGAAGACGCCGTCCCTCGATCCGTTTGAAGAGGGAGGTCTTCTGGTGGACTATGTCTGCTTGTGATGGTATTGTGGGCAATGCTTGGTGAATCGTGGTAAAATCTGTGGAAAATAACCGAAATAAACACTCGATGTTGTGATTGACATTACCTATCGAAATATAGGCCTATATCACTGACGATCGCCAAGGCTCTAAAAGAATGAACATTAATCAATTTCAATAGCGTGGCCACCACCTTTTGATATATGGCAAGCATTACAGCGACGTATTTCCTAATCCAAACATGATTTCTTTGGGATATATGCAATAGTGTATTTTAATTGCCTTTGAATTTATTTCTAGGAAGTCTTTGTGAACGTGTTATGAATTAATATAAAGTTTAAAGATGCGATGCTAGGCAACGATTATACCCTTCCAACCCACTTAACCCTTACTGTACTGGGGGGGGGGGGGGGGGCCTGGGAGGTCCCCCTCGACATTTTCGGAGATCGCGCCGCATCCGCTTGGAATTTTGAATTGTCGTTTCATGACTTTTTCCCCTCAAGTCTTGCACACATTTTGATACCATTTTCGTCAAAATCGGATATACCTGTAAGGTGTTACATAACAATTAGTATGCGCATGTCATCAAAAAAGTGCTATAATTGCATATATTCATGTACAAGCAGAAATTTAAAGATATGAATTGATATCAAATTGCTTTTATATGTTTCTCAGAGTAACTTGATGTATTCCAGAACAAAAGAATACATTAGAAATAAAACAATAGATATAATAAGAAATAAAAAACAATAAAATACATAAGAAAATAAATAGTTGAAAATCGCATCAAATTTGCATAAATTATCATTATTAATTACATCAAATAACTATTTTGTGTTAGAAAAGATGTTTCATATGAATAATGAGTTAAAACATTCAAAAAGTGGAGTCTGACAATTTTTGTAATGATCCTAGTTCCCTAAATATAGTTCCAGATTTGATATTCATGAATGCGTAATTGGCGGATTCATAATTTATGCAAATTATAATGTATTTTCAAATATCATAAAAATAATGAAACCTCATGAATTTGAGATGAAGGAAACATTTATTCAATACATTTTCAAGATTCTTCACAAGTCTACGGACAAATTTGTAGAGTTTTCTTTAAAATGCATAAAATTAAGCATTTTGCATAATTAATTAGGCTATAACGACAAAAATTTGCATAATAGGAAAAAACTAATTATACGGTCCTGTTCCTTACGTAAATATCTACAAATATGCAAATTTTCGTGTTCATCGGACATTCGACGGCCGAGATCATAGGGGGAGGGGGCCTCCCAGGCCCCCCCCCCCCAGTCAGAGGGTGCTCAAAATAGCCCAGTACAGTAAGGGTTAAAGATTACGTAGGCATACACTTGACATAAAAATACATGTAGCACAAGACTACACCTGACTGATTTTTTTAAAGGCCAAGTTGAAATTTCATGTGGCCTGTCGAATAATATTTCTCCTGAAAGATCGTTGACACCACACACTGTCTAAAGCAACAGTTTGAGTTTTTTGTTCACCCCTCTCTCTCTCTCTCTCTCTCTCTCTCTTTATGTTCATTGTTTTATTGTTTTCTTCATTTCTAATGATTTTAAAAGAATGTTTACGCAAGTCCATTGGTACAATAACTTAAGTACAATACCTATATCGAATTACATTATGAGGCAACGGATGCCTTTAATTTTTCATACGATAGAATCGTTTTTTGTTTATTTGTGTCGGGGGGGGGGGGGTGAGGGGCTTTGGATGCTGCAGACGCAAACAAATATTAGTCAAGCATCCCCCGTGCTGTGTCCCTCCCCCTCCATCGTTCATATCAATAATGAGACAAGTATTTATTATTGAACAAAACTAACTCAACATCTGTAAACGAGGATACAAAACAAATGGCGAAAATTTGCAAAGCAGAAACGCTCCCTCGGGTAACTTTCCCACTGCCCCCAAATACATATGTATACTGTATATTTTTGCTCCGTTTTCTTGCAATAGATGCCCCTCTTCGCACACCCCCCCCCTCCATTTAGTGTACAGAAATAGAACGGCTCTCCCTGATATTAAACCATACTTTGCTGGTTGCTAACCGTACATGAATGCTACTTCTAGCATTAGCTCAACTATTAATGATATTAATAACAACGATGATGATGATAAATAACAATGATGATGAAAGTAATACATGTAATACTACTTCTACTACTACTACTACTACTACGAATAATAATAATATAATAATAATAATATGAATAATAACAATTATAATAATAATAAATGATAATAGTAACGACAACAGTAATAATAAGAATAATAATACTTCTACTACAATTAATAATAATTGTAATTAACATTAATGAAAATGATTTTAATAGTTACATACTAATGTTTCTAATAACTGTCCTATCACAACTTATAGTGTCTTATCTGGATTTGTCTTATCTTTGATAATAATGATAATGATCCTTTTTTTTTTACCAAGAGAAGCCTCATCAGCTTCATGCTGTACTGTTCTGCCAGAGGACCCTGCAATTACTGTTACACTACGAATTGCCAGGTACCCATTTACAGCTGGGTTGGAAGTGGCGAATGTGGGTTTATGTCTTGTCAAAGGACATTGGTGCCGGTCTGGGATTCGAACCCTAAACATTCGGATTGAGAGTCCAGTGAATGAACCACTTTACCATGGCAGCTCCACATAATTTTGTGAATATTTACCTGGCGTTGGAGTCCGATCTTCTGTAGGCGTTTCAGGAGTGGCCTGATATCAAACAGAAATGTACCATTCTTTCCCGTCAGTATAATCATGATAGATTATTTCATGACATAACTTTAATCATTTTATTGTGAAACGTATATTTCATGAAAACGGGATAATATAGAATTACATTCATAACTTAATAGAAAAATATGAAACAACCCGGTTACCGAGCAATGATCGAATTAAGTTTATCGTTTTAACATTCAACTAAGTGTTATGAAACCTATTTCTCTTCTCACTCGTAATCGATGGTTGATACTTTTATTTGTAAGTGAGAAAAAGAAAAATCTATGTCAAAAGTACATTTCACAAATATATAAATTGAAATAAATGAATGAATGAATGAATCAGTGATTAAGCGAGTGAGTAAAATAGAATGAATAAATTGTAATTTGAAAGTTGAATCAGTTCATCATGTTATGAAAAAAGATTATCTATAAAACAAATGAGTTAGTTATTTAAATAACATCGAATTATATTCTTCCCAGTAAATGTGTGTACGTCCCATGACCCCGTTAAGGATAACTCACACTTGTTGACCTTGTCGGCACGGTTGTTTCACCTCTGACACCTATGTTTGGAATAAGAATAGCATTAAAAAGACGAGCATTAAAAGATGCAATGCTAGGTAAAGACTAACCCCTTCCGACCCACTACAAGGTTACGTAGACCTACACTTGATATGGAAATACATATAGCACATCTCTATACCTGACCGATTTATTAAAGGGTAAGTTGAAATTTCATGTAGCCTTTTGGATAACAGCAACGGATTCCTTCAATATTAACACAACGGCAGACTCGTGTATCTTCAGGGGGCAAGGAGGCTTGGATGCTGCGACCCTAAAGGTATTATTTATGGCCTCAATCCCGCCTTAGTGTTTGCCCCATTTTGATAATGATAAAACATTCAATTATTACACAAAAATATACAAAATCTTAACTCAATATCTGTAAACGAGGATACGATACAAAATGACGAAAATGTCCTAAGTAGAAAAGCTACCTCGGCTAACTGGCCCACTGCATCAAATACTTGTATGTTTATTGTACATTTCCTTCTCTGGGTTGCCAGTGTCGTGAGCATGAGGCCAGGCAATCCACACAAAATCACAATAATAACAACAACAACAACAACAATGATAATAATACTACTACTACTAATAAAATGATAATAGTTACATTTATTTAGCTTTTAATCATAATGTTTCTAATTTCTGTATGCCTACTCTATTAATCAATATTGTTTTTCTGGTTTGTCTGATCTTAAATAATACATGATAATAATGATAATGATCATAATTTTGTTTACAGGAAAAGCCTCATCAGCTTCAGTGCTGTTCTGCCAAAGGACCCTGCAATTATTATTACACTACGAATTGCCAGGTACCCATTTACAGCTGGGTTGGAAGTGGCGAATGTGCGTTTATGTCTTGCCAAAGGACATTGGTGCCGGTCTGGGATTCGAACCCTAAACATAAGGAGTGAGAGTCAAGTGAATGAACCACTTTACCATGACACCTCTACATAATTTTGTGAATATTACCTGGCGTAGGAGTCCGTTTTTCTGTAGGTGTTTCAGGAGTGCCCTGTTATCAAACAGAAATGTACCACTCTCTCCCGTCAGTATAATAATAACAGGTTATTTCATGAAATAACTTTCATTATTTTATCGTAAATACTTTATTTCATGAAAACGGGGTAATATAGACGTCTATGAAAATATGAAACGACCCGGTTACCTAGCAATAATCGATGTTTAATACTTTTATTTTTAAGTGAGAAAAAGAAAAATCTATGTCAAAATTACATTGCACAAATATATAAAAAGGAAATAAATGAATGCATGAATGAATAAGTGATTAAGCGAGTGACTAAAATAGAATGAATGAATTGTAATTTGAACGTTAAATCGGTTCATCATATTATGACAAAAAATTATCTATAAAACGAATGAGTTAGTAAATTATTTGAATAACACATAATCATATTCTTCCCAGTAAATGTGTGTATGTCCTATGACCCCGTTATGGATAACTCACACTTGTTGACCTTGTCGGAACGGTTGTTTCACCTCTGACACCTATGTTTGGAATAAGAATAGCATTAAAAAGACGAGCATTAAAAGATGCAATGCTAGGTAAAGACTAACCCCTTCCAACCCACTACAAGATTACGTAGACCTACACTTGGTATGAAATACATATAGCATATCCCTAAACCTTAACGATTTATTAAAGGCTAAGTTGAAATTTCATGTAGCCTGTTGGATAATTTCATATTTATTTCTAATTAAATTACAATGCAACGGATTCCTTCAATATTTACAAAACGGCAGACTCGTGTTTTTTCTTTCGGGGGCGAGGAGGTTTGGATGCTGCGCCCCCAAGGTATCATTTATGGCCCCAATCCCGCCCTAGTGTTTGCCCCATTTTGATAATGAGAACAAATTATATTATTGCACAAAATTATACAAATCTTAACTCAATATCTGTAAACGAGGATACAATACAAAATGACGAAAATGACGAAGTAGAAACGCTACCTCGGCTTACTGGCCCACTGCCCCCAAATGCTTGCATGTGTATTGTACATTTCCTACTCTGGATTGCCTGTGTCGTGAGCATGAGGCCAGGCTATCCTCACAAAATAACAACAGCAACAACTACAACAACAATGATGATAATAATACTACTAATAAAATGATAATAGTTACATTTATTAGCTCTTAATTATAATGCTTCTAATTTCTGTATGCCTACTATCATAACCAATAGTGTTTCATCTGGATTTGCTCTATCTTGAATAATAAAGGATAATAATGATAATAATCATGATTTTGTCTACCAAGAGAAGCCTCGTCAGATCCAGTGCTATTTTGCCAGAGAGCCTTGCAATTAGTATTACTTTAGCGATCGCCAGGTACCCAATTAAACGGGGTAGGAAGTTGCAAATGCTGATCTTGCCAAAGAAAATTGGTGCCAGACTGGGATTCAAACCATGAACATTAGGATTGAGAGTCAAATGACTGAACCCCTTTACCATGACACCTTCACATCAGTTTGTGAATACTTACTTGGCGTTGGAGTCCGTTCTTCTGTAGGCGTTTCACGGCTGGCCTGTTATCAAATAGAAATATACAATTCTTTTCATTCAGTATAATCATAATACATTAATTTATGAAATAACTAAAATTCTATATATGATGTGTAGATTTCACGAAAAAGAGGATAATTCAGAATTACATGCATAACTAAGTAGAAGAATAAGAAACAATCCAGTAACCAAGCAATCAGTATCAAGTGTATCGTTTTATCATTCAACTTGGTTTATGAAACTTATTACTGTTCTAACTATCAACAACTAAATGAAATTAAATAAATGCATGAATGAATAGGTGATGAAGCGAGTGAGTAAAATAAAATAAATAAATTGTAAGACGAATTCAATTGTGATGTTATACAAAATTTCATCTGAAAAAAAATAGTTAGATATTTCTTCATATTACACTAAATTACAGTCTTCTTGGGAATGTTTGTATGTCACATGACCCCCTTATGGAGGATAACTCACACTTGTTAACGTTGTCGGCGCGGTTGTTTCATCTGTAACACCTGTGGGTGGAATAAGAATAGCATTAAAAAGATGATCGAGGATTTAAACAATTTAATTTATAGGAGGAAAAAAGATCGACAGTGATCTTTATTCAATCACAGTGGCGGATACAGAGGGGGGGGGGGGGGGGGACAGGGGGCACGTGCCCCCCCCCGCCAAAAAAAAAATGTTATAATCAGCCCTAAATTCGCCCAAAATATACCGAAAAACAGGGGCGTGCCCCCCCCCCCCCGGCCCAAAAATAATATAACATAACATAACATAATATAATATGACGGTGCAAAATGTCAAATTAAAAAAAATTCTTTACCCCCCCCCCCCAAAAAAAGTGTCCTCTCATCCCCCCCCCCCCATCCCGCTTATTCAGCGGCTGGTTGAGTCGTTGCGATTTTGGGGGGACTAAAAAAAAATATATATATATGTTCTCTTTCCAAAACGGTGCCCCCCCCCCTCCCCGGCAAGAAATTCCTGGATTCGCGCCTGAACCAATAATCGACAAATCAGCTGGAGATGCAGCTTTTACCTCTCCTGCTGGCACACTCCGGAACAAGATACGCCCTCAAATTAAAATCATCACCAACATGCCAACAGTAGAAACATTCAAACAGAGTTTGGAGACCTTCCTGTTCTAAAACCTTACGCATTCTTTTAACTTAAACTTTCACTGCTTGGTAACACTAACTCGTGGATGCCATCTTAGTGGAAAAGGTGCTGTATGAATTACAACTATATCATTATGAAACATGTAGAGCACTTGGAAAACAGTGCCAATACATAGTTATGAATACATAACATAAACATTCACTTCTCTACGCATCCCCAAATAATAACAACTTGAATATATTTCGATTTTTGTTTCGCAGTTTCAGGTGATTGTTATGCAATTAATTTTGCAGTGGGATCAACGTTCATGATTTATTTCTCTTGAAAATTATGTAATTACTTGATTTATTGGATGCATTTTATATTAAAGCTCCTTGAAACGTTAAATGTTCATCCTTTTTGACTTTCATGCAATTACATATAAATAACAACATTTGTTTTAGGAGGAGCGCCGGGGCTTGGGGATTTGTGCATTTATTCTGCATTTGCCTCTCATAGATTAATATTTTTTCTAATGTTATGTTCAGGTGCAAGATTTTTTTTTGGTTCGAGGGGGTTGGGGGGGGGGGGGGCTGATTTCCTGCCATTTCTAGAACCGCTACTGCTTACATTCATAATCAGCGTAGGCGTAGGTGAACTCCCCTGGGCACGTTGCACCCGCCGCGCATGAGACAGTGATGGAACATGGATTGACAGTCTCGCAATACGGAGCCCACTGTGCCGTCTTGTCACTGTCTTCACACTGGCTCTCCGAGGAGGGGTCATAAGCATTGCAAGACGAAACCTTCACACAAACTCCTTTGGTGATTCTGATCGTTGATCCTGGGTCACACTCCATCGTGATCGTTGTTGACTCGGTTACTAGTTTACATCCTGTAACTATGCTCAATGTGATACAAAGGTGTAATTATGACGGTAAACACATTTCCATCTTCACTTACAATGCATAGGATGTAACTTACATTTTTTTTCGTTAAGATTAATTCACTTTAATTTAGATAAATGCATTACATTATTAGAAAAGAAATGAAATTCGAGAACATTAGCGACAACATCAGATTAAATTATTTAGGTTATAGAAGAAAGATACGATTATTTGGAACTGTTTGGTCTTCACCCCGTAGAAAGAAATCAAGAAGTGCAATCTCATCACAAAATAATTCCAATGTTTACATCCCAAAATAGCCAACCGGTGAAGCGAGCCTAAGTTTATCGAGGTAAAGTAATAAATATAAAACTATATCGGACATTAAGTCCACATTTATGCATAATGAGAAATTGAAACCGGAAATACAGTGGTGTCAACTGATTTATTTCAAATTTCAAGGGATTTTAAACTTCGTTGAAGGAAGAATTGGTAAATCGGCACAGAAACGTATTTCCATCAGACGAGGGGTGCGAATATCTACGATTTACAGCTGATTCGGCTATTATTCTGACTAGAAGGTTTGAATTCACTAACATTCCGATTGTTAGTATTCTTATCATCAGTTTAGAAATCGGAAAGATGATGCTTGTTTAGATTACCATATCTATTACAATTGCCATTTCTTCGAAAATCGAATCGCAGTCTGTTTTGTGCAGTGTGCAAAGTAAAATGGAATCTTAGTTTTAATTTAATTTTAATCTTAATTTTGAAATGATGAGGAGGGGTTTCAGTTTTGATGTTTATTATTTGATTTTTTTTCTGCACACAATAATGCTACTGAGACTTTTTTTTACATGTTTCATTTAGATGTGCACTTCAGAGGCTCAAAACAATGCGAAATTGCATTAAA
Source organism: Strongylocentrotus purpuratus (assembly GCF_000002235.5). NCBI lineage: Eukaryota > Metazoa > Echinodermata > Echinoidea > Camarodonta > Strongylocentrotidae > Strongylocentrotus > Strongylocentrotus purpuratus. The sequence goes on along the minus strand of NW_022145600.1, from coordinate 22,841,555 downwards.
ATGAACGATTATGTTTTAAAAAACTATTTATAGGTTCCCAGTTTTTGTGAGTATTTTCATGTCAGAACAAAAATATGGCAAATTGAGGGAGATCGTTATAAAAAAAAAAGAAGGGGAAGAAAAAGTAGATATACATTTTATTAGGGCTAATGTACTTTACTACAAGGCCTAACTCATATGTTTGTATACTCTATTGAACAGCAAAGGGTTCGAGGTGTCTTTCAAGCACGCTTGCAGTTATCGTTTCTACCCCTATTTTTTCAGGATTTATAAAATGTATTAAATCGCTATTTCGTTTTAAAAAAAACTTGGTTTTACTTACCTCGGAGTTGCGCTGCTCTCTTCTACAAAAGAAATGAAATAAAATCACGTAAGAAGGCTATCATTTTGAAAACCTGCTGGGAAATAAAATAGGTAGTCTAAAAGTACCCAATTGTTATAGTTTGCGTCATAGTTTTGAATGAAAGGGTTATATGAATAAAAAACTTTACTACACGGTGGCTACTTTATTGACAACCGATCAGAAAGTTACCGCAGAACTATTGAAAAAATATATTAACACATCAAAAAATTGATAACGTAATCAATACTGATTTGTAGACTACTCCGTATATTGCCACAGGGACATGAAATATGAGAAATTCCTGGAAAGAAGAAAAAGATAAACGTGTTTTTCTTGGACTGTCGTGTAACTGTCCCACATGTTATTATTTTATGAGAGACGTACGTTGCATCAGTTAATTCCAAATTTAAAACCCGTGAAACCAACCCAGGGTTTTTGTTCAGTTCGAGCACACCCACACCACCGCAAAAAAAGATTTGTTCTTCTTCTTCGATTTGTACTAATCCCCAAAACGTGAGGACCTTTTATCGACTTGTTAGACAACTTTGCAGTGAGAACTAGTGTGAAGAGTTGCTTCCAATTAAAGGGGTGGCTATATTATGTAATTCCTTATAGCATGTATTTCCCCTTTAAACATGCAAAGTAAGAATGTCACGATCACAATTTTGCACATTTAGAAAATGCATTTCATTGATATGTTCTATGGCTACATATAGATGGATGCAGGATTCATAAAGATATGGATGCACGAATAAGTTCATTATTTACCTGTCTATTCTGTCCTTTAAACATGGATGTTAAAGTGGGATTGTCACAATCACCAGAGGACGAAGATGAATCAGACTCTAAACGAATAAGATATATAGAACAATAATAAGGTTTTGATTGAGATAGCAGCTACTCTCGAAATGTACAGGAGTGGACGTCCTTCCTTTTGTTGTGTGTGTGTGTGTGTGGGGGGGGGGGGTCATATCAGGGATCACTTCGCCATGAGTAGAGTGGAATCAATCCTCAAAACTGAAAGTAAAATAGTGGAAAGCACGTTTCAAACATAAAGTTGGAGCGACTTGAACACCTTGCATGTTACTATCCTTATCATATGATCATTAATTCAAAGACTACTTTCGAGTATATTTGACGATAAGTTGGTCTGGATCGAGCCCCAAATGAAGTGATCCCTAAATATCGAGATATCTTCTATCAACTCGGTGGTTGATTGCAACTTTTAAGTTCTCTGCCATTATAGTACACTCTTGCACTGTCATTCCACGCCATGTCTTAACCCTAAAAAGGCCGGGCTATTTGAGGTCTTAGTACGGCCGGGGGGGGGGGCATTATGGCCGCCCTCTTTAAGATCTCGGCCGCGAAGCGGCCGATCGCCGCAAAAATTTGCAAACATGTCATGTGAAATGTATAGAATAATATGATAATTTCAATTTTTTGAAAAATTCACTCATTTGCATATTTATGGTAATTTATGCAAATAAAGTCATAAAAATCACATTTTTACCCATAAATCATATATTATTCATATTTTCGCATTCTTTTTCACTACATATATTCATTAGACTATTCTGAATAATAATAAGACAAAAAATGGGAAGAGCCAGTTTATTCCTTATGTTATCCCTTGTTTAGATAATTTCTTATGTATTTCGTTGTTTTTTAACTTTTTCATTTCTTACTACAATTCAACTATTTTGACTCCCCAAAAACCACCTAATCTTTAAACAAGACCCAATAACCCATGTTTGATCTGTTTTTTTAGGAAAAATGTCTTTTCCATATATTTTGTACACAAATCACGAAAATTAGCGATTTTCGGGCTGACATGCAAAGACAAAAGGTCACGTGACCTTGTAACCGTAGGTCCGATTTTCAAAAAAAATTCTTTAAAAGTTGCGCAAGACTCAAAAGAAAAAAGTCAGCGAGCGGCAGGGTGCCATCCATATGCGTTCTTGAGCAATCGTAAAAATCGTGGAGGGGGAGGCATAATGCCCCCCCGGCTTTATTAGGGTTAATGCTCACCTCCCAGTTGGTTCTTGGTTTCCCTCTTGTTCTGGTACTTTCTATTTTTCCTTCCAATGAATCTTTGAAAAGACGCCAATGTCTTTTAATTTGACGAAAGTATTTCGCCTTTCTTTCTTTTACCATTCCTTTCAGGATATTTTGTTTTCCATTATATCCTCATAATATCTATGTACAGTATGTAAAGTATAATTGATTCTTAGTTTCCATTATATCCTCATCATTCCTATGTACATCTAATTTTAAAAAGATGTGATTTTCCTTTCCGTAGTTTTGTTAATGTCCATGTTTCTGCTCCATACAATAGAAAAGACCAGACATAGCAATGTATAAGTCTCATTTCTAATTCTTTTATTTAAAAAAAAAAATCCGTTCTGGATAACCGAAAGTTTCAAAAGTGACCAAACAGATTAGAATAAAGTTCGTGCCAAACAGATTTGTTTTGTACAAGTCTATAAAATACAGTACCCATTCCTCTATTCCAAAAAATATTTAAAATCTTTTTGATAAAAAAATGTTTAAAAAATCAGGATTGTTGTCAATACATTCTAGCACTGGCGTAATGAGCCGAACACTGAAGGAGCTGAACTAGGAAAAAATGAAATATTTCTTAAGCGCTAGGAACGCAATGGAGATGACTCGGGAATTAATCCGTTAAATCTGGGGGAGGAGTGGGGAGGGGAGTAGGTAGGGAGGTGAGTCGCATTTATAGCAACACCCTTTTATGAATTACTTGTCTTTTTTTAACCAAAACATTTCTTTATTTGGAAAATTGGAATTAGGAGCAATTTTGATCACTGAGGTGAATGAAAGTTTTGAGTTTTATATTCATATATATTTTTCTTTATAATGGGGATAAGCAGCGTTAAAATGATTCTTTAGATTGTTTATTTTGTTATAGCTTTGATTTGTCATGTTTTAGAAGAACAAAAAATAAAAATTAACACATTACATTTAGCGACATATCTGAACCTATCTTGAGAAAACATTTCTAAACGTCGCAAAAATCCTAGGAACATTCTAAATCCAATATCACAAATATCACATAATTTGTTGTTGAATAAGAGAGTGTGCGTGGTTACATTTCTATTTATACACGTCATAAAACTGAATAGCACCAAGGTAAAAACATTTCACGATGACCACTTTGATGGAAATTACGACTGGAAATGATGACTTTTTACCAAATTAGCAAAAGACAAATAGGGTAGGTGAGGGCACAATATTGATATTAATAGTTAATGATAATTATAATAGTAAAAATTATAATAAAGATGATTATAATAATGATAATAATAAGCTCTCATGTCTGTCAATCTTGACACTCCTGGCACTCCACAATTATTATCACCCCGGCTTTAGGCCCGCCTTAGGATGGCTCCCTTTATGGCGCTCCAGCATTTCAAGGAACTAATTCCTGACAGGAAGCCATGTACCTCACCCGGGTCGAGTGTGGCAAATGTAGATTAATGTCTTGCCAAAGAACATTGGTGTTGTGGCGGGACTCGAACCCCGAACCATGTGATCCACAGTCCGGTGACTTATCCACTCGACACGACACCTCAATCTTCCTATGAATGTCACTTACCTTCCATCTTAGTTGAGCTGGAAAGGCCAATGAAAAAAAAGAACAAGATAACTGACGCGAAGATGAAAACAACTCTGGAACAATTCATTGCTCTTTCTGAGTTTATAATCTTGACTGCGACGAAAAGTTAAAGATTAAACGAAGTTTAAATGAAGCAGCTTTTTATCTGTGGAAGTGATAGCAGATCCGAAATACATCTGGAACAGATGAAAACGTGAATGTGGTGTCAGAGGAGTATGTTGTCTCGTGTCGAACGCGAAGAATAAAAATGTTCATGAACGTGAAACCTTTTTATTAACAAAAAATGTTTGTCACTATGAAATTCAATTAAAGCAATAGGATTACAATTATTTTCTGCGTGACGCAATATTAGCCTTTGTTCCAGGCTTCTTTTTTCTGCGTTTTCAAATCGTATAACAAAATAAACGGATGAATGATACTTCTTTGCGACTGTTCCTAAATGTTATGCGTCATTGTAACGTCATGCCATGAGAAAGGTTGTGTAATGGGACACCTTAAAGTTGTATCTCGAAAATAAGAATTAAAATACGGTTAAACATTTATATAGTATATGAATTACTCTATAAAACTTGATATAAGGCAAATATAGAGAGCTAGATACTCACACCCACATTTTGAATAATATATTACTCTAAAAAGTACAATAGCAGATTTATGTGTCTCGAACCAATTACTGATAAAGAGAGTCATACTATTGGAGTTGTTGGTGATTCGTATCGGGATCTAGGGATATTGGCATAAATATGTTTTTCTTTTGTTCGTTTAAATGTCAAATTTGCTTTTTTTTTCTTCAAAAGATCAAGTCATGTAATTGCATTGTGAAAGAAACTATTTGGACATGATGGGAGAACCTCAAAAGGCCGATCACCAATCTAAGTATTGGTATAATTATTATGCTAAGCTGTGAGGTTTTGGAATCGTCAAAATGATGTGAATTTGGCCCAGTTTTGTTCAAAGTCACATGCACTTTTTATATAAATGTGTATATAGGACAGCACAAGCATGTGGCAGTCATGTTGTCGTGGTACACAACCTTTATCTTTAGTTGGTTTGTTTGTTTTACCTGACTGCTAAGAAAGCATGTGTATGCTTGTAGGTAAGCAACAAGGGGACTGACGGTTTTAAATCCTCTCCGAATGACTTGGTAATGAGGATTAATGCCTTACCAAAGGGCACTAGCGCATCGATTTAGTTTCGAACCCGGGACCTCACGGTTACCAGGCCACTGCTCTACCAATAAGCCATCGCGTCTCCTGCTAATTGTCATTCGTGTATTTCAAATATGAGGGCATTTTCAGTGCCATCCTTTTCATAGGATAACTTTTATATTATACTATTCAACACTAAAATAAAAAGAATGAAAAAGCTCACAAATTATTTGTTAACCTTTTCTTTAAAAAGACTGCAAGGTTACATGACGTTGACCGGTTTGGATTACCAATATGAAAGCTAAATGCTTTTTGAATATGAGCGACAGCGATCTATTTACTCAATAACAGCAAATCCAACGTACCTTTTAGAATATTACTTAACAATGAAGCTTTTACCGCATTAAGATGTAATGCAGCACCTGCGAATTAGATTCGGTAAGATTAATTTTATTTGTATTATCTATTCAATGTGTTTGTGCATATGAATTAACTATATTGTCACATGGAACTAGAGAGAGAGAGAGAGAGAGAGAGAGAGACGTGCTTCGGATTTTCCAATATTCTATCACTTTTTAGAATGTTGGTTTTTATGTCACATCATTCTTTAATAAATACGTTTGTAATTAAATATCCATTTAACGAACGTGTGATAATGCGAAGTTTCAATCTCGGTCTAATCTCCCAATAAATGGACGCACTTGATCATTCTATAATAATGTGAAAAAAATGTTCTCGAAAACTGTAAAATAGCTTTTCATATTAAAATGCTAGTTAACCATTTGTATTAATTATAGCGCGCGTCTGTATGAAACATATTTTAATTAAACTTTGTTGGGGGGTTTGAGAATAATAGCTACAGATAATACAAAATTACGTAATTACGTCGAAAATGGAGCAACCTTTTATCTGTGGAAGTGATAGGAGATCCGAAATACACCTGGAACAGAATGAAAACGTGACTGTCCTGTCAGAGGGGTATGTTGTTTTGTGTCAAACGTGGAGAATGCAAATTTTCATGAACTTGCAGCCTTTTATTAAAAAAATATTTTCTGCGTTTTAAAATCGTATAACAAAATAAACGAATGAATGATCCTTCTTTGTGTCTGTTCCAAAATTACCAACCAAATACTAATAAAAAGAGGGTCATACAATTGGAGTTGTTTGTAATTCGTTTTGGGATTTAGTTTTATTGGCATATATATTTTTTTCTTTTGTTCATTTAAAAGTCAAATTGTCTTTTTGGGGGGTAAAGATCAAGTCATGTAAATGCATTGTGAAAGAAAACGTTCGGAAGTGATGGGAAAAGGCTGATCACCAATATAAGTATTGGTATAATTATGCTAAGCTGTGAAGTTTAGGAATCATGAAAATGATGTGAGCGTGGCCCAGTTTTGTTCAGTCACATGCACTTTTCATATAAATATGTATATGGGACTACACAAACATGTTGCAGGCATGTTGCCGTGGTCCACAGCCTTTCGATTTTTAGTTGGTTTGTTTTACCTGACTGCTAAGAAAGCATGTGTATGCTTATAGGTAATCAACCAGGGGACTGACTGTTTTAATTCCTCTCTGAAAGACTTGGTAATGCCTTACCAAAGGGCACTAGCGCATCGATTTGGTTCCTAACCCGGGACCTCACGGTTACGAGGCCACTGCTCTACCAATAAGCCATCGCGTCTCCTGCTAATTGTCAGTCGTGTGTTTCAAATATGAGGGCATTTTCAGTGCCATCCTTTTCATAGGATAACTTTTATATTATACTATTCAACACTAAAATAAAAAGAATGAAAAAGCTCAAAAATCATTTGTTAACCTTTTCTTTAAAAAGACTGCAAGGTTACATGACGTTGACCTATTCGAATTTCCAATATGAAAGATAAATCCTTTTTGGATATGAGCGTCTGCGATCTATTTGCTCAATAACGGCAAATCCGACTTGCATTTTAGAATATTACTGAACAATGAAGCTTTTAGCGCATTAAGATGTAATGCAGCACCTGCGAATTAGAGTCGGTAAGATTATTTTTATTTGTATTATCTGTTCAATGTGTTTGTGCATATGAATTAAATATATTGTCACATGGAACTAGAGAGAGAGAGAGACGTGCTTCGGATTTTCCAATATTCTATTACTTTTTAGAATATAGGTTTTTATATCACATCATTCTTTAATAAATACGTTTGTAATTAAATATCCATTTAACGAAGGTGTGATAATGCGTAACTTCAACCTCGGTCTAATCTTCCAATAAATGGGCGCACTCGATCATTCTATATAATGTGAAGAAAAAAAAATTTCTCGAAATTGATAATAACAACATGCACTTTTTATAAGAGTGAACTGTAAAATGTCTTTTCATATTACGTCGAAAATGAAAAAGCTTTTTATCTGTGGAAGTGAAAGGAGATCCGAAATACACCTGGAACAGATGAAAACGTGACTGTCCTGTCAGAGGGGTATATTGTTTTGTGTCGAACGAGAAGAATACAAATATTCATGAACTTGCAGCCTTTTATTAACAAACTATTTGTCATAATGAAATTCAATTAGAGCAAAAGTATTTTTCTGCGTGACGCAATATTAGCCTTTGTCTTCTTTTTTCTGCGTTTTAAAATCATATAACAAAATAAACGAATGAATGATCCTTCGCGACTGTTCCAAAAATACCAACCAAATACTAATAAAAAGAGAGTCATACAATTGGAGTTGTTTGTAATTCGTATCGGGATTTAGTTTTATTTGCACACATATTTTTTCTTTTGTTCATTTAAATGTCAAATTGTCTTCTTTTTGTAAAGATCAAGTCATGTAATTGCATTTTGAAAGAAACCGTTCGGAAGTGATGGGAAAAGGCTGAACACCAATATAAGTATTGGAATTATGCTAAGCTGTGAGGTTTATGAAAATGATGTGAACGTGGTCCAGTTTTGTTTAGAGTCACATGCACTTTTCATATGAATGTGTATATGGGACAACCCAAACATGTTGCAGGCATGTTGCCGTGGTCCACAACCTTCCGATTTAGTTGGTATGTTTGTTTTATCTGACTGCTGAGAAAGCATGTGTATGCTTGTAGGTAAGCAACTAGGGGACTGACGGTTTTAAGTCCTTTCCGAAGGACTTGGTAATGAGGATTAATGCCTTACCAAAGGGCACCAGCGCATCGATTTGGTTTCGAAACCGGGACCTCCCGGTTACGAGGCCACTTCTCTACCACTGAGCCCATCACGTCTCCTGCTAATTGTCATACATGTATTTCAAATATGAGGGCATTTTCAGTGCCATACTTTTCAGGGGATAATTTTTCTGTTATACTCTTCCACACTAAATTTAAAAGAATGAAAAAGCTCAGAGATTGTTATTCACCTTCTCTTTAAAAAGACTACGAGACTATATGACGTTGACCGGTTTGGATTACCAGTAAGAAAGATAAATGCTTAATAAAAAAGAGCGTCTGCGATCTATTTGCTAAATGACAGCAAATCCAACGTGCCTTTTAGAATATTACTGAACAATGAAGCTTTTACCGCATACAGATGTAATGCAGTACCTTTGATTTAGAGTCTGTAAGATTAAATTTATTTGTATCGTCTATACAATGTGTCACATTGACCTAGAGAGAGAGAGAGAGAGAGAGGCGTGCTTGGGATTTCCCAATATTCTATCACTTTTGAAAATGTTTTTGTTGTATTTCACATCATTCTCTAATAAATCCGTTTGTAATTAAATATCCATTTAACGAACGTGTGATAATGCGTAGTTTCAACCTCGGTCTAATCCTACATTCAAAACCGGCAATCGATCATTCTACATAATACTAATAGGAAAAAAAATGACCTTTGATAAGAACAACATGCACTTTTTATGAGCGGTAACTGTAAAATGGCTTTCACATTAAAGTGCTAGTTGTATTAATTTTATCCCGTGTCTATTTAAAACATTTGTTAACTAAAAGCTTTTCGCGGGGTTTGAAAATTACGTTATTTGTATCAAATGCTGTGAATTGGATTTAACTCAATATTGAGATCGATTTTTTTTTTGTTACAGAAAAAGAGCATATTATGTCATTGTAAGCTTACTGGAACACAATTGGAAGAATATTAATTTGACCTAGAACGCTGTTCAATGTTGGTATGAGAAGGGGTCAGGGTATAGTTGTTCATTCACTTGACCCTTAATTCAAGGTTTGAGGGTTCGAATCCCAGCCCGGTACTAACGTCGTTTGGCAAGACTTTCATCCATATTTGCCACTCTCCACCAAGGTGTAAATTGGTACTTGACCATTTCTCCGGTAATAATAAGCGCAGGGTCCTCGGGAGGAAGAGGAATGATACCGTCGAGGCTTCCCTAGTAAACAAATTATTATTAACATTATGATTTTTTACTAGGCCTATGTATAAAGCGTGTGAGGGTGAGGCGAGTGTGTGCTTTTATGGGAGTATATAGTCCAATGTTGGGTATTTTGAGGACATTGTGTGGTATGTGTGCGGAAGTGTGGTCGGGTGGTTGGTATGTGTGTGTTTGTGCGTGTGCGCGCGCGTGTGTTAGAGTTTGTGTGTGTGTGTGTGTCGGGGGGGGGGGTGTTCAGCTAATTTCAGATTAAAGGTAAGACACCCTCTCCCCTCTCTCTTTTGAGAACCACAACAAGTGTAGTTATATCAGCTCTTCCAAACTCTGTCATTTGGAGAGAGCGCGAGAAATTCACATGAAACGGGACAGGGAATATGATGGTGGTAATTCCTTCCTCCCCCCCCCCCTCCCCACATGCCCCAACTGTTTATAATTATACTACATATTTGAACATGCTATTGGCATCTGTTTTCACTCTTTCTCTCTATCTCCATCTTTCTTTCTCTCTCTCTATTTCTCTTAGTATCTCACAGCATTATTTTTTCTCATTTTCAGGACATCCGATTGTCTCACCATCAAATAGTTCTCTCTTATATCTTTCCTTTTCTCTTTTGCTTTCTCTCTCTCTCTTTGTTCTCTCACGTTCAATTTCCAGACTTTTCCTCATGTATGATTTAATTCATCCAACCGTATGCATATAAAAAATAAAAAGATATGAATAGAATATTGTATATATGATAATAGAAATTATGTTCAATTTATTTATTTTCTGAAAACAACAAAATATTCTAATTCACCATGTTCACATATTATAAAGATTGAAGGTCAGGTATTCAGCTTAAATAGCCTCATCTGCTACTTGAAATTATTACAATTTTAATCTTATTCATTTGCAACATTAATTTTTTCCCTAATTTTTTGTTAAAAGCATAGACTATTTGTAAGTCCTGTTTCTTTCCTTTCAGGGAATGTATTGTATTATGATTTACATCGTATTACAAAACAAATTATAAAAACATGATGATTTCTTTCTTTTTTTAAACAAATTTACCCATGACTCAATTTTTTTCTCCACTGAAACAATGACCATCCGATGTACAAAAGAACATCTTTTAGAGTGTTGGTTGCTATGTGGTCCACACTGACACCAAGGACATATCCGGCTATTTAATTTTTAATAATGTGTGAGATTGAAATCTGCATTTCTCGATACTTTGTGATCAGGAGCTACAGGAATGATGAAATATCCCAAAAAGGGGCGGAGCAATTTAAATACGTTAAGACTTAATGGTGACGCTGCAGCTTAAATGCAAATGATGCAATCCGTGCATGCTACCTAGTCATCTATAATACTTCATTTGTCTATTATATATGGGGCGGTGATAGGAAAACCAGGAGAAAAAAGGAGAAACTAAGGAAAAGTGTATAATTGTAGAATGATAGAAATTGAAAACAAAGAATAACACAAGGAAAGATAGGGGAAAATATGTAATAAGAGGGGAAAGGACCTGTACTTGAAGAAAATGAAAAAAACTCAATTATGGGCTTTGATTGTGTGTTCATCACTGACAGTGATGGGCCTTTCAACTGAATTATGTGCACAGATCTGAGGAGCCATCAAAAAGGAATTGAATTTACAACAAAATATATCATATTGTAGCACAACACTGCAAAAGTACGAAAATCTACTACAAGATATTGTACACAAAATTAATTCTGGTGAACACACAAATCTTATGAAGTGATTGAAGTCGCGCCAATACCGGTCTTATATCAAGTCGCTGTGCCTTCCCGATCACATGAGATAAATAAGCCTGTTAGCCAAAAGATTAGTCATTTAAAACATTATCAAACGTATAATTCTTATTGCGTCTAAGTTTTACGACCGGGGAAATACTAAGTACGAAGCCGATATCTTAGAACAACGATGTATCCTTGTATAGCAAAGACCAGGTCCTACGGAATCTGATTCAGTTCAGATAAAACAAAGGCCCTATTTTCAGCATTTATTATTTAGGTTTACCCATAGTTCAGATTTTATCTTGAAAATCACTATTTATTTATTGTGCCCCAACAGTAAAGGCGTGAAGATTTATAATGCATTCATGATGTCACATTTGAATTATTGTATTGTTGTATGTGGTAATAGTAATCACACAAAATTGGATACATTATTTAAACTACAAAAGAAAGCCCTTAGGATATGCTTAGGCTGTCACTATCGTACTCACTCTGCCCCACTGTTTATGAAATTGAAGAAAAAAAATGAATATATTTGACTTATATTTTTTACTCAATTGCCCTGTTTGGATTATTTTATTTTCAAAATATACTACCGCAAAATATGTCTAAAATGTTCACTTTAAATAATGATGTTCATAATTATAATACTCGTGGGCGAGACTCTTTTAATTTTTGGCCAGTTAAGACAAATATATATTAGAAATCTGTAAGAAACAATTTTCCTGTTATTTGGAACTCTAGTCCTCCCGAAATACCCTCATGCAAGTCTTTAACATTATTTAAAAGAAAATTAAAGCAACATCTTATATCGAAATATCTTTAATTCTAGTACCCATATTCATATTATACAGCATTACATAATTATAACTGTTTTCGAACCTATGATTTGTTTCCATTTGTATTACCTGCCATGAACGATGTCCCTGTCATGTTTTGTCATGTATGTTTCTTTTTAAGGTTTTTTTGTATATGTAATCCTCTTAACTACTGTTCGGGGAACTATGCCTCCACAAGGCCATTTGGCCTAATTTTTTAGTTCCCTATCTTCATTTTCTTATATATTGCAAATGCTTATAGTTGTATATACCTTTGTATTTTTTTTTAATGGAAATGAATAATATGAATTGAATTAAATTAAATTCAGAAGATCGACATCCAACCTTCAGTATTTTCTTTTTTTTTGTATATGGGATGAGTGGTTGTGTGGGTGTGCGTGACGTGTTTGTTTAAACCTCATCAGATTAATACCGTTATGTTGAAGTTTATGAAAAGTAGGCCTTTGTTCAAAAGATGATTCAGAAACCAAATAATTAATAAGTCGAGTCAAACCTTTTTGGCGTTAATTTCCCTTCATTGCTACACTTATAAATGTTGAAGTGTATTTTTCTTTTGAAACGTTCCATTAAATAATGGCAATAGTCTGACCCCCAAAAGGCGTGTTCTTAAATCATTTGATTTCTAACAATGTAATGGATATAGAATTCACACAATCAAATACAGAATTATTTACATACAGTCATGTGCTCTAAACATGACTAAACAATTACTTTAATGTGTTAGCGATTGTGACAGTATTTGTCTGGTTAAACGGATATTGATCATTAATCATACGAAAGTAAATTTTATATATGCACATGAACAACACAACCACAAGTTCGTGCCACTTTTTTTCTAAATTTTCGTTATACACATGAAAAGAAGTAAATCAACATCTTAATCGACAAATCTCTGTGAATATTCTCAGTTGGTATAATAAGTGAATGATATATGAAGAAGAGTGAATCTCTATGTACGTCAATCACGTGTTTTCGCAAACCATTATCATGTTGGTTAATACCTTCAAGACAAACTTCGACTCAAAGCCTACTGTTTCTCATAATATTTAAATCCCTCGTATTCAACAAAGTCGTCTCTGCTGACACCGGTGCCGCCTAACACCTGTTTGTTGAGCTCACACACACCGTTGCCGATGTTAAATGACACGCAGTCATCTCGCTTGTTACACTCGGCACCGCATTTGACCAATGACAATCCATGTTTGGTTTTGATCACGTGATTTTGAAGACGCCGTCCCTCGATCCGTTTGAAGAGGGAGGTCTTCTGGTGGACTATGTCTGCTTGTGATGGTATTGTGGGCAATGCTTGGTGAATCGTGGTAAAATCTGTGGAAAATAACCGAAATAAACACTCGATGTTGTGATTGACATTACCTATCGAAATATAGGCCTATATCACTGACGATCGCCAAGGCTCTAAAAGAATGAACATTAATCAATTTCAATAGCGTGGCCATCACCTTTTGATATATGGCAAGCATTACAGCGACGTATTTCCTAATCCAAACATGATTTCTTTGGGATATATGCAATAGTGTATTTTAATTGCCTTTGAATTTATTTCTAGGAAGTCTTTGTGAACGTGTTATGAATTAATATAAAGTTTAAAGATGCGATGCTAGGCAAAGATTATACCCTCCAACCCACTTAAAGATTACGTAGGCATACACTTGACATAAAAATACATGTAGCACAAGACTACACCTGACTGATTTTTTTTAAAGGCCAAGTTGAAATTTCATGTGGCCTGTCGAATAATATTTCTCCTGAAAGATCGTTGACACCACACACTGTCTAAAGCAACAGTTTGAGTTTTTTGTTCACCCCTCTCTCTCTCTCTCTCTCTCTCTCTCTCTTTATGTTCATTGTTTTATTGTTTTCTTCATTTCTAATGATTTTAAAAGAATGTTTACGCAAGTCCATTGGTACAATAACTAAAGTACAATACCTATATCGAATTACATTATAAGGCAACGGATGCCTTTAATTTTTCATACGATAGAATCGTTTTTTGTTTATTTGTGGGGGGGGGGGGTGAGGGGCTTTGGATGATGCAGACGCAAACAAACATTAGTCAAGCATCCCCCGTGCTGTGTCCCTCCCCCTCCATCGTTCATATCAATAGTGAGACAAGTATTTATTATTGAACAAAACTAACTCAACATCTGTAAACGAGGATACAAAACAAATGGCGAAAAATTGCGAAGCAGAAACGCTCCCTCGGGTAACTTTTCCACTGCCCCCAAATACATATGTATACTGTATATTTTCGCTCCGTTTTCTTGCAATAGATGCCCCTCTTCACCCTACCCCCCCCCCCCATTTAGTGTACAGAAATAGAACGGCTCTCCCTGATATTAAACCATACTTTGCTGGTTGCTATCTGCACAGGAATGCTACTTCTAGCATTAGCTCAACTATGAAATATTAATGATATTAATAACAACGATGATGATGATAAATAACAATGATGATGAAAGTAATACATGTAATACTACTTCTACTACTACTACTACTACTACGAATAATAATAATATAATAATAATAATATGAATAATAACAATTATAATAATAATAAATGATAATAGTAACGACAACAGTAATAATAAGAATAATAATACTTCTACTACAATTAAGAATAATTGTAATTAACTCATATCGTGCCAAGAACAATGTTCTGTGCATGCGCTGGCGTGCCACGCTCACATAATCGGGTTTCTGGTGACTTGCCATGCACACATAAACTCTCATTCGCTCGCGTGCCACGTACACTGTTTCGTGCATAAGTACACACGCTAATTGTTTATGCCTATTGAGCGTGCACGCATGAATGCTTATCGATTTGTGTGGGGGGTTCATTGTTGTTTTGATTTTGCGTGCTTTACATAATACGCTTCATTAGATTATCCTGAGAAAATTGCGATATTTTATCATCAAATTTGACAGTTTTGATCATGGCCCCTCAGATTGTGTGCGGGAAATGAGACAACGGATTGGTTTGACAACTCACTGATAGTGCTTATTTACTTTACCAAAATTACAGATTCATGAAATGATATTGATATCAACAGAAAGAGGGTTAAATTTTCTACAACTTTTACGTACAATTCTTTTTAATACAATATACAGATGAGATGTTATAGTAGATCAAACATAGTAACAATTTAAACTACACGCACTTGAACCAACCCTAAATTAACTTGGCAAAGAGGAGATTAGTGGCTGGCACAACAGGGATAAGCACTGTGGCACTGGGTGAATTGAATGGGGGCAGCTTAAGAGTTAACATTAATGAAAATGATTTTAATAGTTACATACTAATGTTTCTAATAACTGTCCTATCACAACTTATAGTGTCTTATCTGGATTTGTCTTATCTTTGATAATAATGATAATGATAATCAGATTTTTTTTTTACCAAGAGGAGCCTGATCAGCTTCATGCAGTACTGTTCTGCCAGAGGGTCCTGCAATTAGTATTACACTACGAATTACCAGGTACCCATTTACAGCTGGGTTGGAAGTGGCGAATGTGGATTTATGTCTTGCCAAAGGACATTGGAGCTGGGCTGAGATATGAACCCTAAACATTCGGATTGAGAGTCCAGTGAATGAACCACTTTACCATGACACCTCTACATAGTTTTGTGAATATTTACCTGGCGTAGGAGTCCGATCTTCTGTAGACGTTTCAGGAGTGCCCTGTTATCAAACAGAAATGTACCATTCTCTCCCATCAGTATAATCATAACAGATTATTTCACGAAATAACTTTAATTATTTTATTGTGAATAATTTATTTCATGAAAACCGGGTATTATAGAATTACATACGTATATGAAAATATGAAATGACCCGGTTACCTAGCAATGATCGATGTGTATCGTGTTATGAAACCTATTTCTATTCTCACTCATAATCGATGTTTGATACTTTTATTTGTAAGCGAGAAAAATAAAAATCTATGTCAAAAGTACATTGCACAAATATATAAAATGAAATAAATGAATGAATGAATATATAAGTGATTACGCGAGTGAGAAAACTAGAATAAATGAATTGTAATTTGAACGTTAAATCAGTTCATCATGTCATGAAAAAAATTATCTATAAAACAAATGAGTTAGTAAATTATTTGAATAACACCTAATTATATTCTTGCCAGCAAATGTGTGTATCAAGTATGTTATATGATCCCGTTATGGACAACTCACACTTGTTGCCCTTGTCGGCACGGTCGTTTCACCTCTGACACCTATGTATGGAATAAGAATAGCAGTAAAAAGACGAGCATTAAAAGATGTGATGCTAGGTAAAGACTAAACCCTTCCAACCAACTACAAGGTTACGTAGACCTACACTTGACATGAAAATACAATGTAGCATATCCCTAAACCTGACCGATTTATTAAAGGCTAAGTTGAAATTTCATGTAGCCTTTTGGATAACGACAACGGATTCCTTCAATATTTACACAACGGCAGACTCGTGTATCTTTAGGGGGCAAAGAGGTTTGGATGATGCGCCCCCAAAGGTATCATTTACGGCCTCAACCCCGCCCTAGTGGTTTGCTCCATTTTGATAATGATAAAACATTCAATTATTAAACAAAATTATACAAAATCTTAACTCAATATCTAGCGAGGATACAATACAACATGTCGAAAATTTCCGAAGTAGAAACGCTACCTCGGCTTACTGGCCCACTGCTCCAAATACTTGTATGTTTATTGTACATTTCCTACTCTGGATTGCCAGCGTCGAGGGCATGAGGCCAGGCAATCCACACAAAATAACAACAACAACAACAATAAAAATAATAATAATAATTCTAATGTTTCTACAAATGCTGTATGCCTACTATTATAACCAATATTGTCTTATCTGGATTTGTCTTATTTTAAATAATAAATTATAATAATGATAATAATCATGATTTTGTCTACCAAGAGAAGCCTCATTAGATTCAGTGCTATTTTGTCAAAAGGCCTTGCAATTAGTATTACTTTAGCGATCGCCAGGTACCCAATTAAACGGGGTAGGAAGTTTCAGATGTTGATTAATGTCTTGCCAAAGGGAATTGGTGCCGGGCTGGGATTCGAACCCTGAACATTAAGATTGAGAGTCAAATGAATGAACCTCTTTACCATGACACCTCCACAAAATTGTGTAAATACTTACCTGGCGTAGGAGTCCGATATTCTGTAGGCGTTTCAGGAGTGCCCTGTTATCAAACAAAAATGTACAATTCTTTGCCGTCAGTATAATCATAATAGATTGATTCGTGAAATAACCTTTGTTATTTTGTTGTGAAACATAGATTTCATAAAAACGAGGTAATTTAGAATTACATACATAACTTAGTAGCAGAATAAGAAACAACCAAGTAGTCAAGCAAAGATCAATATTAAGTGTATCGTTTAATCATTCAACTAAATGTTATGAAACCTACTTTGTCTGTTCTAACTCATAAACGCTGTCTGACACTTGTATTTGCAAGTGGGAAAAAGAAACACCCATGTCAAAAGCACGTTGACTAAATAAATAAAATGAGATTAGACGAATGAAGAAATAAGTGTTTCAGAGGGTGAGTATATTGAATGAATAAATCGCAAGATGAACGATAAGTTAATTTATAATCTCATACAAAAATTATCAAGAAAAAACATTAGCCAATTCTTTAAATTACACCGTATTATATTCTTCCAAGCTAATATTTGTATCATTGTATGTCTGACCCCGTTACTGTCAACTTACACTTGTTGACCTTGTCGGCACGGTTGTTTCATCTGTGACACCTGTGTATTAAATAAGAACAGCATTAAAAATACGATCGATGATTTAAACAATTTGATTAATAGGATGAAAAAGATCGTCAGTAATTTTTTTTCAACCACTCTCAGTCACTGCTTGGGAACACTGACTTGTGGATGAAATCTTAGTGGAAAAGGCGCTGTATGAATTGCAACTATATCATTATGAAACATGTAGAGCACTAAGAAAACAGTGCCAATACATAACATGAATACATAACACAAACATTCACTTCTCTACCCATCCCCAAATAAGAACAACTTGAATATATTTAGATTTTTGTTTCCCAGTTTCAGCTAATTATTATGCAATTACTTTTTGCAGTGGGAACATCTTTAACGATATATTTCTCTCGAAAATAATTCCATTACTTGCATTATTGGATTTTTTTTTTTTTTATATCAAAGCTCTCGCAGACATTAAATGTTAATCGTTCCGCTATCATACAATTACATACTTTACTTCAGATTTTGTCAGAATTTATTTTTGAGGATATTTCAACAGTAGATGTATACAATGTAAATCGCATAGAGACATATTTTGTATTATGCGCTATGGAAACATAATTTATCAATATTATTATTACATCTTAATTAAACTTACATTGAGGCGCGGGTACTAGAATATTTTTTTTTCATTTGAGGGGCGATGTAGCTTGGGGGATTCGTACATTTATTTCATATGTGCTTCTCTTAGATTAATTTCATAAAATATTTTATTTTTTTATTGAGGTGGAAGATTTTGTTGTTGAAGGGGTGGAAGTTAATTTCCCACCATTTCTAGAGCCACTACTGCTTACATCTGTACTCAGCGTAGATGTAGGCGTGGTCCCCTGGGCACGTTGAACCCGCCCGGCCTGTGCAAGAGAAGGTACATGGATTGCGACTCTCGCAATACGGAGCCCACTGTGCCGTCTTGTCACTGTTATCACACTTGCTCTTCAGGGAGGGGGTATAATCATTGCAAGCAGTAACCCTCACGCATACTCCTTTGCTGATTCTGATCGTTGATCCTGGGTCACACTCGATCGTGCTTGTCGCAGCTACATTTACAAGTGAACACTCTGTAACTAAATGCACAGTGTGATACAAAGTTGTAATTATGATGGTAAAAACATTTCCACTTTCAGTTACAATAGATAGCATATATATATATATATATATACCATTCGTTTCGATGAATACATTATATAATTATTAGATTCATTCTTAGAAAAATAAATTTATTCTCCATCACTACTTTCATTATTTATGTTGAAGGAAACAGACATACTTTGAACTGTATCATGTTTAACCCATGGGGAAGTGTAAGCTATTCATAAATGTGGAGCTTTTAATTCCAATGTTCCCCCATAACAAAAACCCGTTGAAGATTATCGAGATAAAGTATTATACATGTATATATAACTATACATGTTGTTTTAACAGGACATCTATGAAGAACCCTACATGGTACAACCGGACATCATAAAAACTGCTATAATATTACCCTAACACTAACCCTTACCCTAAATTCAAAACAATATAAGTTATTAAACTAATGACTAATGGTTAAACCTTTTGTTTCGTGGGAGGCGTTTAAGTTTCCTCTGCCTGCAAATGTACGTAGAGGGCATTGATTCTATTGTTCAATTATTAACAGGACACTAACATGACCATGCCTACCTAATGACTACTTTATTACTCATTTTTTCACTACATGATGTCCTTCTAATGACGCTGCAAGATTTATATACATATATATATATATCGGCAGTGATCTGGCAAAACAACGTAAGTCATTTTTGGGGACCTTTTTCAGGTTTTTGAATAGGCCTATATAAAAACATCCGTCAAAATTTCAGTTTTCAAATCGATTTAAATTTGAAAAAAGTGCATTGTAAGTTCACAAATTTCCATATTTTTATCCAAATAATCTGGCAAAACAGCGTAGGGTAGGTGTAGGGAATTGGAGACCACTAAGCTTGAACCTATTACTGTATGTCCGTGTTGGCTCCAATATTGCTATAGCGCCAACAACACTATTGCATATATCCAATTCATTTCGAAGACTAAAATGCGTTCTTTCTCCGAGAAAATTGGCAAAATTGAACAAGATAAGCAATTTTGATCATAACATTTTGCTCTGATATGAAAACACGATTTTCTTTGAATATTGTGGTGTATGCAGATACTTAGGGGTGGCTCTTAAAAAGTAGTTTTAAAAGGAAGATTATGAAGTGTGCCAACCATCACAAAAACCTTATAGCCATTGTGTGTTGTGAATGGGTGTTGCAATGCAGAAATGTGTGTAGGCAATGGGGGACCCCAGGTCCAAGATGGGGGCCTACTTTCCCCCAGTTGTTCATTTCATGTTGAAAGGCACTATCATGAAACATATCTGGTTGTTCGTGTCACCATTCTAATTTGAATGCATGTAATTTCAAGAAGTTATTTCTATGCTGTGAGTTTGATCAATGTAAAAGTCACATTGCCAGAACATTATTCTGAAAGTATTTAAACATAATTTAAAGCACCTTTATTACTGTAAACAAAAAACTACAATAATATTTTGGGCAACATTGTTTTAAAATCGTTTTAAAATTACAGTAAGTTCATTGGCTGCATGTAGGCCTATCTCTTTCAAAAAGTGTTTGAACTAACTATAACAATCCCATTTTCATTCAAATTGTATTTAAAATGTCTTGATTTGTAACTGTCCCTTATTACCTACACATGTAAGTAACGAGAGACCTTTGGTGATGACGGCATTAATAATCATTGTTATCTTATTAATCAGTTACATCATGCCCACAATTTTGTAAATTGTTACCAAATAAAGAAAAGAAGTTACTGAAGAGAATGCAAAACTATCTGTATATGAAACATATATCATGTTTATGTAAATTTTGCAAATGTGCTTAAGGGTTTCCAATTCCCCCACACCTACCCAGGGGGCGTCGCTAGACCTTTTTCAGTGGGGGGGGGGGGGGGTGTAGAGGCCAACGATTACCGACAAAACTAGCCACCAATTACCGACACAATTAAATGTCCAAATATCTACAAATTCAACCCTATAAACCCAGGGCCGAAGGCTAAATTGTTTTTCCTATGGACTATCTATAGTACTTGCGTATGCGCAAATTTTCCCCGACGACATAAATATACGAATTTTTTCGTCAACTTAGTCAGCATCATAGCTATATATTTTAAGGCAGGCGCGTAGCTAGGATCTTATTTTAGGGAGGGGCGGTCGTGAGCAAGCGAATCACTTAAAGGTACTATGTCCCTTTTGCAGCCAACCTCAAATGCTGTAGAACTTTGCAGGAATTAGGAATATGTCATGTATATCCTATCTGTGAAATTTAAACTTTAGCAGTGTCCTCATATTCAAATTATGCAAGGAAACGCGTTTACTTGCTAGACTTCACTGTCAGACACTATTGTGTGACTGACTGGCCTTTTTCTTATTTGGTAATAACCTACATGAACAGAGTTGTAAAGGGTACATGAGCATTTGTCTACATCAATAACCCACTTCTTGTGATGGCCAAGATTAAACTGATTGAATCTTTGCGCAACATAAAACGTATGACCATTCGGTGCAATTGTCTGAAAATCAAGACTATTACTTTTGGGCTCTATAGCCCTAAAGTCAATTTGACAACTAATAGTTGTTATTTTCCCACTTGAAGACATTTTCAAGCCCCACCTTTTTTAGGGAAGTTCTAAATTAGTATTATCTTTCAAATGCAGTTGGAATTTAACTTTTTCATTTTTTTGGCCTGCAAATGGGACATAGTACCTTTAAAGAGCGCACAAAGCGCGCTCCCTAGGGGGCGGGGTGAAGGGCCCCCGCACAGGGCGCGGAAGCCCAGAAGTTTCATTAGATTATTAGGAAAAAAAGACCATGTGTTGTACCCTTCCCAACTCTTAATCTTTGTCTGAATTCAGTTTCCCCATCCCGCGCAAAGCGCGGAAGTTTTAACGTTTAATCAAATTATTATAGAAAGCAGACGATTTGTTTTAACGTTCTCTACTCTAAACCCTAATAGTCTGAATTCAGTTTCTCCCTTTCAGCGAGAAAGCTTAGACGTTTCTTTCAATTATAAGAGAAAGAAGACGATTCGTTGTATCGGTTTCGACTCTTAATCCTTGTTTAAATTCAGTTTCCGCCCTCCCGCGTGAAGCGCTGAAGCGTTGACGTTTCATTTGATTATTATAGAAAGCAGACGATTCGTTGTACCGTTCTCGACTCTTAATCCTAATTGTCTGAATTCAGTTATATTAAAAACCTTATAATGTGGGCGGTAAAGCCATGGACTTTGGACTTGCCCCCATGATTCGACTACGGCCTGATTTTGGAAGAATTTGCCACAGCATTTGGTATGAACATTCAAACTTGTAAAATCTTAACGATGGAGGGATCGAATAGTCATCTGATTAATAATTTTTAAATTTAGAGGTCTTTCAAGCTTCGTTGGAGGAGGAAAGGCTAAATCGGCACAGAATTGTAGTGCCATTAGACAAATTGTGCGATTGTCTACGATTTGAAGCAAATTCGGCTATTATTCTGACAAGAAGTTTTTAACGAACTAAAATTCCATTCGTTTGTATCTTTATCATCAGTTAAGAACCTAAACCGGGAAGATGATGCTTGTTTAAAATTCTGCATCTATTGCAATTGCCATTTCTTCGAGAATCGGATCTTGTAGTGTGTACTGGGCCTAAGGCAAAGTATAAATGATTTCTAGGTTCTTGTCCATAATTTTTAAAAAATGAGGAGGAAGAGTTTCAGTTTTTATAGTTAATCTTCGATATTATTTTTCCTGCACACATAAATGATACTGAGATTTTTTTCTTAATCAAATTACATTTGTGTTAGCATTCCAGAGGCTCAAGCCAATGTGAAATTGCATTATATTTAATAACAATTTGTGTTTTCTTACTGTTTATAAATGTGTATTTTCATTTCCAAACCAAAATATCAAACAAAAAACAAATTGTATCGAACATCAAATAAGGCATTGATGTGGCTTTCACGCAATCTAGCTCTGGTATAATGTTCTATTCCTATGTTCAGGAGTTATGGAAATGTGAATCGTAGATATTTTGTTATAAAAAAAACCTTTGATCTATATACTTACCTCGGAGTGTCGCACTTCTTTTCTACAAAAGAAATTTGAAACCAAAAATAAAAATATTCAATATTGATTTGTGGCCTACTCCGTGTATTGCAAATGAATTCCTGAAAAAATGAGATAATCGTGTTTTGGGGGCCTGCCGTGTAAGTGTAACGTAGATCATTATTTAGTGAGAGAAGTTGCTCAAATTTTGTTGCAAATTTAAAACCTGTGAAACCATCCTAGGGTTTTGTAAAACGAGCACACTCTCATCCCCGGTTAAAAAAGACGTTTTTATTTATCTATTTGCTTTGTACTAATCCCCAAAACGGGACTAACATTTTCATCCAGATTCCCTGGCAGACACCCCCCTTAAGAAATAAATGTAAAGTAAGAAAGTCCCGTTCACTATTTTTAACATTTGGCAAATGTATTTCATTGATATGTTCTATGGTAACGTATAGATTAATGCAGGATTCAAATAGATGTGGATGCACGAATAACTTCGTTATTTACCTGTCTATTCCGTCCTTTAAACATGGATGTTAAAGTGGGATTGTCACAATCACCAGAGGACGAAGATGGATCAGATTCTAAACGAATGAGAGAGATAGAACAAATTTAAGATAATGATTAAGAAAGCAGCTACTTGGGAGGAGGGGGTGGACGAGGAAGTCATATCAGGGATCACTTCGCTTCGAGTAGAGTGGAATCAAAACTGTAAGAAAAATAGTGAAAAGCGCTTTTCAAGAACATTGTTAGAGCGCCTTGAGCACCTTGCGTTGTATCCAATATTACTATCATTACTATATTATTATTGAATCAACGACTACTTTGGAGTATCTGTTACGATACTTTGGTGAAGATCCAGCCACGAAGGAAGTGATCACTATCTATCAAGGTATCTTCTATCAGCTCGGAGGCTGGTTGCAAAATGTCTGTTTTCTGCCACCCTAGTACACTGTTGCATTGTCATTCCACTGTTTGTCTTGATGTTTACATCCCAGTTGGTTCTTGGTTTCCCTCTTGTTTTGGTACCTTCTACTTTTCGTTTCAACAAATCTTTCAAGAGACTCTGATGTATTTTGATGAGGTATAAGTATTTCGCCTAACTCTAGCTGTAACAATTCGTATCAGGATAATTTGTTCAAGTCCTGTCATTTGCAGTATTTCTCATTCTCATGTATACTTCACATTAAAATGATGTGATTTTCCTTATGAAAAACATAATATATGTTATTTTCCTTCCATAGTCTACGTTAATTTCCAATTTTATTACTTTGTTCTTCACTCTGTTTTTCATTTTCACCGCACACAAAACAGTGTCATCAGTAGAGTATTTACACCTTCAACACTGACACTGCAATTCCACTGAATATCAACTCTGCGCACAGGTTCATGGACATTACACACTCTTGATGGACTTCTCTTTTGATTTCTGTATAGTCGGTAATCCCTATCGTAACTCCCCCCCCAAAAAAAAGATTTCCATTCCTCGGCAGTTTTGAATCAAAAGAGCATGTTGAGAGTATCAAGGTCATTATTTGAGTTAAATGCGCCTATCTTGATGAATATTTGTGGTCATAACATTTTGCACATTGACTTAATACTTTAAAAAAAAAATCTATCGAGGATTGCCCGAAAGCTTCAAAATCGACCAAAGGGTAGAAATAAATGTCGTGCCGAACAATCTTTGTTTGATTGATTGATTGTTTGTTTTACCTGACTGCTTAGATAACATGTGTATGCTTGTAAGTAAGCTACCAGGTAACCGACGGCTTTAAGTCCTCTCCGAGGGACTTGGTCATGGCCTTACCAAAGGACACGAGTGCATCATACCCATTCCCCATATTCCGAACAAGTTTGTGTTGTTGTTGAGAAATTCAGGATTTTTGCAAGTACATTCTAGCAGAGCCAAAAAGTGAGCCAGGAAGAATTGATATATTTATTAAGCGCTAGGAATGCAAATCTTTCATGTAGGTCCCATCAAATTTCTCTCAGTTAAATCAGTACTCTATTTCGACCACTTCTCTTTTATGTTATCTATAATGTATCATTGATTGTTATTTCATCACCAAAACAAAACCTGTACTTTATTTTGAAATATATATGTAACATTAGAAATATGAAAATAAATGAAACCAAATAAAATAAAATAAAAACATTCGGGTATTTATCTGTTGGTGAGGGTTTAGGTGGATGGCATTTCTAGCAACAACCTTTTATGAATTATATTTGATATTGAACGTGTCTTGTGGGATGAACAGCGTAGAAATGATATTTCTAATAATTGTTTAAGATTTGATTTGTTACGTATTTCAATGAAATTACAAATTTAGAAATTACACTTAGCGATATAACTATTTAAACCTGACTTGAAGAAAAATGTCCAAACTTCACAAACACTTTTAAAGGCATCTCATGGAACATTCTTAAATACAACTGTCGCATAATCATAATTGCAAATATCGCATAATCATTAATAAAAAGGAACACAATATATGTGATTATATTTTTGTTCATGTACGTCATTAACTGATGCATCAATTCACGATGACCACTTTAATGAAAATGATGACTTTTCCACCAACATAGCTAAGGGGATCAAGGGTAGGCGAGGGCATAATTCCATAATATTAATGATAACAATAATAATATATTAATAATGACAATAACAACTAGAAATTTAATTCGTCACGAAGACGAATAAGGTGGTCTGTCTAAGTCTTATGATAGATTTGAGAATGGGAGAAATTATATAGACATGTAAACAATGATGATCATGATGAACATGATGATGATCATGATAATGATAATGTTATATGATGATAAAAACGATAATGTTACTGCTGATGATGATAATGATCATGATCATGGTGATGTTGATGATCATCATCTTCAGACCATGATGATGATGATGATGGTGACATTGATGATGATGATGATGATGATATTGATGATGATGATGAAGATGATGAGTATGAGCATGATCCTGACATCTGATTGAAAAAAAATGAGGAAATATTTAGATAGCAAATAGTCTCAGCTACAACATACTAAAATTTGGGAGAAAACTGTTGAATAAGAACCGAGATACTGGTCAAAACACATTGTCATGCAGATTCATGTTTAGAAAAAAGTGACCTCCCATAGACATAACACGCAAATATGACAAATTATGCATTGTCGCATTTAATCGAATATTTAACTATGATGACGTCATCTAAATGAAAAATAAATGGTATATTTCTGATAGAGAATTATCTCAGCTACAACATATCAAAATCTGGGAGGAGATCGATCACCGATAAGTGAGATAATCTCAAATAAAACAATGACAAAAATGACGTCATCAACAAAATACATTTGTTTGAGTTTAGATGCCAATATGATGACTTTATTTCACTTTGTACGAGTCAGGGTGGTATGAAATCATATTTCCAACTCATGCTCTTTCCAACCATGATATAAAAATTGGGGGTCGACGTACTATCTGAAGAGCTATTTCGATTTATAAAGTAGCATGTTTTTGATCAAATTTACATTATATTGCCTATAGCAGCACGCGCGGAATTTGAACTTTGACGCGCACTCACGGCCTTATGAAAGGTCAAGAGTGACTGAAATTAATGTAAATTGTCATTTACGGTAAGAGGAATCTAAATCATGTAAACAAATTGATTATGATGATGATAATCATGATAATGTTGATGAGGATGATTATCATCATTATGATAATGATGATGATCATGATCATGATCGTGATTCTGACATCTTATCGAAAAAATGAGGGGTGATTTAGATAACATATAGTCTCAGCGACAACACACTAAAATTTAGGAGAAAACTGTTGAATAACAACCGAGATACTGGTCAAAACACATTGTCATGCAGATTCATGTTTTAAAATAAGTGACCTCCCATAGACATAACACGCAAATATGACAAATTATGCATTGTCGCCTTTAATCGAATATTTTACTATGATGACGTCATCCAAATGAAAAATAAATGTAATATTTCTGGTAGAGAATTAGCTCAGCTACAACATATCGAAATCTGGGAGAAAATCAATCACTGATAAGCGAGATAATCTCAATTAAACAACGACAAAAATGACGTCGTCAACAAAATACATTTTCTTTAGTTTAGATGCAAATATGAAGATTTTGTTTTACTTTGTACGAGTCAGGGTGGTATGAAATCATGTCTCCAATTCATGCTCTTTCCAACCATGATATAACAATTGGGGGTCGATGGACTATCTGAAGAGCTATTTCGATTTTTAAAATGGCATGTTTTTGATGAAATTTGCATTATATTGCCCATAGCAGCACGCGCGGATTTTGAACTTTGACGCGCGCTCACGGCCTTATCAAATATGAAGAGTGACTGAAATTAATGTAAATTGTCAATTACGTTAAGAGGAATCCAAATCATGTAAACATTTTGAATTTGACCTTTTCCGCGCGTCATGAGCGCGCGCAACGCGCGCGGTGACATGTACGGACGGACAATTTTGAAATGCTTAAAATGACCTGATTCGTACTCTCGTTTAATAGTTAAAAGATTTTGAGCATTTTAAAATTTTGACGCGCGCTTACGTGCGCGTCATGACCTTTATGTGACCTTTGATGACATGACTTGTTGACCCTTGACCTGAAGTATATGTGATATGAATATGAATAACCTTTGCTTATGCATCATGAAGATATGATGGATAACGTGATTTCACAAAATGGCGCCTGGATGACGTCACGATGACCTGATGACCTTGAAAATGTTCCTGTCATGTGTCATGACAATGAACTATGACTGTGCTAAAATTGAATGAAATTGACGAAACCAAACGTGAGTTATCCTGACCACAAAAAACGGGAAGAAATAAAAATAAATAATAATAATAACTAGAATTTAATTCGTCACGAAGACGAATAAGGTGGTCTGTCTAAGTCTTATGATAGATTTGATAATGGGAGAAGTTATATAGACATGTAAACAATGATGATCATGATGAACATGGTGATGATCATGATAGTAAAGGTGATGATGATGATAATGATAATGTTATATGATGATAAAAACGATAATGTTAATGATGATGATGATAATGATCATGATCATGATGATGTTGATGATGATCATCTTCAGACCATGATGATGATGATGATGGTGACATTCATGATGATAATGATGATGAGCATGAGCATGATCCTGACATCTGATTGAAAAAATGAGGAAATATTTAGATAGCAAATAGTCTCAGCTACAACATACTAAAATTCGGGAGAAAACTGTTGAATAATAACCGAGATACTGGTCAAAACACATTGTCAAGCAGATTCATGTTTAGAAAAAGTGACCTCCAATAGACATAAGACGCAAATATGACAAATTATAGAGCAAACAAGAAACTCTTACTATCTTATACTATCTTATAAATTATAAATTATAAATTACTATCTTATAAATTATGTAGCCTACACTCCACAGGATTTCCTAGCATTAGAAGTTGCAAAAACATCGTCAAACAAGCACTGTGCATCCAGTGCTTGACGAATTTTCGATACACTGCAAACAGTGTGCCAAGGGTCTGATTGTGACGTCACAATAGAGTTCGCACATGGTGCGCATTTTGTTATAAGCGTAATATACATTGTCATTGTCACCAGCAGCTGGTGCGCGATGTTATTTACAACTGGCTCGATTATTTCTCACGAGTTTGACACGCAAAAAATTGTGGGGTCAACTTGCATCCTAAAGAGCTATTTA
Source organism: Strongylocentrotus purpuratus (assembly GCF_000002235.5). NCBI lineage: Eukaryota > Metazoa > Echinodermata > Echinoidea > Camarodonta > Strongylocentrotidae > Strongylocentrotus > Strongylocentrotus purpuratus. Next base: position 22,812,805 of record NW_022145600.1, on the reverse strand, counting down.
GGTGATACGTACGTAGACGTATCACCTTTTGATTTCGTCAAGATTTTTATTATTATTTATTAGGTGGTCTGTTGAAAACAGATCACCTATTGTTTTCGTCAGAATTTTCTTTATTATTATTATTAGGTGGTCTGTCTTCGACAGACTACCTATTGTTTTCGTCAGAATTTTCTTTCTTTATTTCTTTATTTTTATTTCTTCCACTTTTTTGTTCACAGGATAACTCAAGATCCGTCCAGTCAATTTCTTTCAATTTTGGCACAGTCATAGGTCATTGCCATAAGACGTGACAGTAACCTTTTCAAGGTCATCAAGTCTTCATGACGTCATCCAGGCGCCATTTTGTGTTTTTTTTGGAAAATCTCAAATGATCATAACTTCATAACTGAAAGCCATTTCTCATTCATATTTACCATGATCAAGGTCAATATCAGTCCGGTCAATTTCAGGTCAGAAAACGCGCGCGTACGCGTACGTCCGCGCGTCAGTGCGCGCGCAAATTTCAAAATGCTCCAAATCGCCTCAAATTCATTTTGGATACGTTTCAGGCCATTTTACGCATTTCATAAAAATCACGCAAAACACGCATTTTTGCGCGTTTTCGTTCGTAGCGGCCAAATGAAGCATAATTTTCTAGTACGTCTTTTTGACGAGGGTATTCCTTATCTTTTTCCGAACAATTTGATACCATGTTTAGCTTTTCATGACCATTATTGGCGGAATTAGCGTCCGTTTAAAATACATGTCCGTACGCGCGTGATCTTGTAATACATAGCATATATGGGCAAAAACATGCCTATACAAAATCCATTATAGCTCTTTAGGAAGTCCACGAAACCCCCAATTTTTTCTCATATTTGGATAGAATATGAGTTGGAAATATGATTTTAGGTCTCATTTGGCCATTATATATATCGTGACATCATCATAATGGCCTTGGAACTCAAAAAACGAATTTGCATATTATGACGTCATCATATGTATAGCAAATTGATTGTATCTCTGTAAATATTGATTGATTTACTTTCAAACTTAGATATGTTGTAGCTGAGACAATTCTTTACAAGATCAGTGCCCATTGTTTTTCATTTTGATGACGTCATCATGGTGAAAATTTCAATTAAAGGCGACATGTCAGAATTTTCTTCATTTGCGTGTTATCTCTATGGAAGGTGAATGTCGTTCACATCATGAATCTACATGACACTCATCTTTGAGCACTATCTCGCTTATTCGTGCTTTATTTTATCCCAAAATTTGGTATGTTATAGCTGAGACCATGGGCTACAAAACCGGTGCTTTTAGTTTTTTGATCAGATGATGGAATCATGACCAAATTTTCAATTGAGTGAAACCCATTTACTGTCTAGACTTTACTGTCAGACTCTTACTGAGTGATTTTCTTTTCTCTGGTATTTAAGTACATAAAATGAGTGAAACCCATTTACTGTCTAGACTTTACTGTCAGACTCTCACTGAGTGATTTTTTTCTCTGGTATTTAAGTACATAAAATGAGCTTGCTAGGGAACATGAGCATTTGTCTACCTCACTTCTTGTAATAACCCAAAATAAACCGATTTGATATCTGCGCAGCACAATTTTGGTAGAACATGACTGGTAGAGCATTTCATGGAATAAGATAAAATTGTGAAAAATGCATTTTTCATTATGTCAATTAGGGTCAAAGATGCAACTGCTCATTGTACGAGGTCAATAGTCATATTGTCTGAATCTATCTTCCATAATGGTCAATATGCAACACAGTTTAAACTTCGTAGTTTGTATTATTGTATTTATTAACATTTATTTCCTACTCAACATTACAATGAAGAACACAATGTATATATAAATTGTATATGTGACAATGATTTAAACAGAGTATACAGTAAATAATTCAGATACGGAAGGAGGCGAAAACCCGAAAAGCATAGTTTGTATAACAGAACTTTGATATGAAATATTTATAAAAAAAGGAAAGGAAAAAAAAATAGAAGAGAATTAAGTATAGGAAGGCATGTTCACTTAAAGAGAGTAAGTTAACTCAATTGGGGTGTGCATGTGTCTGCGATTACATCATAAAATAACAAAGTACAATTCTAAAATAGATAGCAGGTAGATAGCATTACAAACGAGCAAACTCAACCAACAAACAGCAGCTTCATCCGTTTGAATCTTTTGAATTCAAGTTTGAATCTCTTTCAAATATCTTTGTGTCTTCTGCATACAGTATAAAAGACAATTCATTAGCAGATTTATAAATACCATTCACATATAATATAAATAACAGTGGCCCAAGCAGGCTACCCTGTGGAATTCCGCATGTTACTGTCCTAAACTCCGAAATAGGCGATTGATGCTTAGTACATTGTAATCGATTGTTAAGAAAGCTGGTGAACCATTTATGAGCTACACCGCGTATTCCATAACGAATATAGATAGTAAAATATTGTGATTAATTGTGTCAAAGGCCTTTGACAGATCTATTAAAACTCAAATTGCAAATTCATTTGCTTCAAATGCGTCTATGACTGTACTAGAAAGACTGGTTAGAGCCATACATGTTGAATAATCCCTACGAAAACCATATTGATGTTTATTGAGAATAGAATGTTTGTCAAGTAATTGAATAATTCTTTTATAAACAATGCGCTCGAATAATTTAGAGAAGACTGACAGTACAGAAATTGGCCTATAGTTTGTAAATTCACACTTGTCACCACATTTAAAGAATGGTGTTATACTTAAGCTTTCTTTAGCCGATCTGGAAAAAACTCCTTTCAATATAGAAAGATTGAATAGAAATGTTTTGGTATATCGGTAACGCACTTTACTTCCATTCCAGTGACCAAGGTTCGATTCCTGGCGGGTCAATTAAAAAAAAATATGTATTTTTGCTTTCGTTTCTTATTTGATGTCATCATCTTCTTCGACTACTATCTCTCTTTCTCTCTACTCTTTCACCTTCTCCCTCTCTATGTCTCCCTCTCTTGCTCTGCCTCCCTCTTCTTCACTTGCTCTGTTTCCTTCTTTCTCTGCCTCTCTCTTTCTCTAGTCTCTCATCCCTATCGCCCTCTCCTTTTTCCGGCTCCGGCTCCTGTTCTCCCTCTAATATGTCTTGTGATATTCCTTAATTTTCTCTAGCTCTTTACTTTGCCCTTAGTATTCTTATTTCACCCCTACCATGTTTTCTTATACTATACTCTCTCCTTCCAAGTGCATTCTGATTCCTCTTTCATCCCTCTGTCCAGCTCATGTATGTTTACATGACTATAACCCGTCTCCCGCTCTCCTTCTCTTTATCTATATCTCACCATTTTTCATTTTGATGACGTCATCATAGTAAAAACTTCGTTTGAATGCGACATGTCAGAATTTTCTTAATTTGCGTGGCATATCAAAAGGTGACTTTTTCTGAAATATGCATTCTACATTCCGGTCTTGTTTGATTAAATTTCATTATGATCATGATTTTGATCATAATCATTTCTTATACATCATTTTACATTAACATCATTATATTTGATCATTGAATTAAAGATGAGCATGATCATAACAATTGAAAACAGACCACCTAATTCGTCCCCATGACGAATTAAATTTCTAGTTATTATTTATTTTTATTTCTCCCCGTTTTTTGTTCATCGGTTAACTCAAGATCGGTTGTGTTAATTTCTTTTAATTTTGACACAGTCATAGGTCATTGTCATGAGACGTGACAGTAACCTTTTCAAGGTCATCAGGTCATCGTGACGTCATCCAGGCGCCATTTTGTGAAATCACGTTATCCATCATATCTTCATGATGCATAAGCAAAGGTCATTCATATTCATATCACATATACTTCAGGTTAAGGGTCAACAGGGCATGTCATCAAAGGTCACATAAAGGTCATGACGCGCGCGTACGTGTGCGTCAAAATTTTAAAATGCTCAAAATTACTTAACTATTAAGCGAGAGTACGAATCAGGTCATTTTAAGCATTTCAAAATTTTCCGTCCGTACGTGTCACCGGGCGCGTTGCGCGCGCTCATAACGCGCGGAAAAGGTCAAATTCAATTTGTTTACATGACTTAGATTCCTCTTACCGTAAATGACAATTTACATTAATTTCAGTCACTCTTGACCTTTCATAAGGCCGTGAGCGCGCGTCAAAGTTCAAATTCCGCGCGTGCTGCTATGGGCAATATAATGTAAATTTGATCAAAAACATGCTACTTTTTAAATCGAAATAGCTCTTCAGATAGTCCGTCGACCCCCAATTTTTATATCATGGTTGGAAAGAGCATGAGTTGGAGATATGATTTCATACCACCCTGACTCGTACAAAGTGAAATAAAGTCATCATATTGGCATCTAAACTCAAACAAATGTATTTTGTTGATGACGTCATTTTTGTCTTTGTTTATTTGAGATTATCTCACTTATCGGTCTTCGATCTTCTCCCAGATTTTGATATATTGTAGCTGAGATAATTCTTTATCAGAAATATGCCATTTATTTTTCATTTAGATGACGTCATCATAGTTAAATATTCGATTAAACGCGACAATGCATAATTTGTCATATTTGCGTGTTATGTCTATACGAGGTCACTTTTTTCAAAACATGAATCTGCATGACAAGGTGTTTTGACCAGTATCTCGGTTGTTATTCAACAGTTTTCTCCCAAATTTTAGTATGTTGTAGCTGAGACTATTTGCTATCTAAATATTTCCTCATTTTTTTCAATGAGATGTCAGGATCATGCTTATACTCATCATTGTCATCATCATCATCCTGATCATTATCATCATCATCAGTAACATTATCGTTTTTATCATCATATAACATTATCATTATCATGATCATTATCACCTTTACTATCATGATCATCATCATGTTCATCATGATCATCATTGTTTACATGTCTATATAACTTCTCCCATTCTCAAATCTATCATAAGACATAGACAGACCACCTTATTCGTCTTCGTGACGAATTAAATTTCTAGTTTATTATTATTATTATTTATTTTTATTTCTCCCCGTTTTTTGTTCATCGGTTAACTCAAGATCGGTTGTGTTAATTTCTTTCAATTTTGACACAGTCATAGATCATTGTCATGAGACGTGACAGTAACCTTTTCAAGGTCATCAGGTCATCATGACGTCATCCAGGCGCCATTTTGTGAAATCACGTTATCCATCATATCTTCATGATGCATCAGCAAAGGTCATTCATATTCATATCACATATACTTCAGGTCAAGGGTCAACAATTCATGTCATCAAAGGTCACAAAAAGGTCATGACGCGCACGTACGCGCGCGTCAAAAATTAAAAATGCTCAAAATCACTTAACTATTAAAGGAGAGTACGAATCAGGTCATTTTAAGCATTTCAAAATTTTCCGTCCGTAAGTGTCCCCGCGCGCGTTGCGCGCGCTCACGACGCGCGGAAAAGGTCAAATTCATTTTTTTTTACATGATTTAGATTCCTCTTACCGTAAATGACAATTGACATTAATTTCAGTCACCCTTGACCTTTCATAAGGCCGTGAGCGCGCGTCAAAGTTCAAAATCCGCGCGTGCTGCTATGGGAAATATAGTGCAAATTTGATCAAAAACATGACATTTTAAGAATCAAAATAGCTCTTCAGATAATCAATTGATCCCAACTTTTATATTTTGGTTGGAAAAAGCATGAGTTGGAGATATGATTTCATGTGTAATTTGACCCTCAATTAACTCATGACGTCATCATAATGGCCTCCGAACTCAAAATTTTAATTTGCATATTATGACGTCAGCAGATTTTTGGAAAATTGATTGTATCTCTGTAAATATTGATCAATTTTCTTTCAAATTTTGATATGTTCTACCTGAGAATATTCTCTACAAAAGCAGTCACCACGATATTTCATTTTGACAATGGTATCATGGCGTATTTTTGCGATTAAAGGAGGCATGTCAATTTTTCACATTTTGCGTGTATTCTCTATAGGACATGACTTTTTCTCAAAACTGGATTCTACATTCTCGTCTTTCGCGAGCCATATCTCCGTCGTTTTATCTTTGTTTACGCTGAGCTTTGAGTGTGTTGTAGCTGAGACAATAAGCTATCACAAGTGTGCCCTTTATTTCTCGATCAGATGCCGGGATCATGCTCATATCTCACATACAAAGTGGGATTTGACAATTCCATTTTCCGTTTACGTGTAATCTCTATGGGAAATGTTTTGGTATATCGGTAACGCACTTGACTTCCGACCTCGAGGTCCCTGGTTCGAGTCCGGGCGTCTCCAACAATTTTTTTTCTTCACTTTTTTTTCTTTTTGACCTTTCACTCTACCATCTCCTTTGAATATTAAAACACGTACAATTGCAAATAATGTAATAAACAACCATATTTACTTTATTATTACCCTATTATCACTAGATCCATTACTTTTGGCGTGTAATCCTTATGGGAGATGACTTTTTCTCAAATCTGGATTCTACATTCTTGTCTTTTGCGAGCAATATCGCTGTTATTTCTGCTTGGTTTTTGTTGATTTTTGAGTATGTTGTAGCTGAGACTATACGCTATCTAAATGTTCTCTAATTTTGTTCAGTCTGATGTCATCGTGGTCTGTTGATGATAATCATCAACATCATCATGATCATCATGATCATCATCATCGTCATCCCCATTACTATCAAGATCATCATCATCATGATCATCATGATGATCATCATTGTTTACATGTCTATATAACTTCTCCCTTTCTCAATATAGTAAATATTATAATCTCTCATAAGACTTGAAGACAGACCACCTAATTCGTCCCCATGACGAATTAAATTTCTAGTTTTTATTTCTCCCCGTTTTTTGTTCATCGGATAACTCAAGATCGGTTGTGTTAATTTCTTTCAATTTTGACACAGTCATAGGTCATTGTCATGAAACGTGACAGTAACCTTTTCAAGGTCATCAGGTCATCGTGACGTCATCCAGGCGCCATTTTGTTAAATCACGTTATCCATCATATCTTTATGATGCGTACTCAAAGTTCATTCACATTCATATCACATATACTTAAGGTCAAGGGTCAACAAGTCATGTCATCAAAGGTCACATAAAGGTCATGACGCGCGCGTATGTGCGCGTCAAAATTTAAAATTGCTCAAAATTACTTAACTACTAAAGGAGAGTACGAATCAGGTCATTTGACGCATTTCAAAAATTTTCGTCCGTACTTGTCCCCGCGCGCGGTGCGCGCGCTCACAACGCGCGGAAAAGGTCAAATTCAATTTGTTTACATGATTTAGATTCCTCTTACCGTAAATGACAATTTACATTAATTTCAGTCACTCTTGACCTTTCATCAGGCCGTGAGCGCGCGTCAAAGTTCAAATTCCGCGCGTGCTGCTATGGGCAATATAATGTAAATTTGATCAAAAACATGCTACTTTATAAATCGAAATAGCTCTTCAGATAGTCCGTCGACCCCCAATTTTTATATCATGGTTGGAAAGAGCATGAGTTGGAGATATGATTTCATACCACCCTGACTCGTACAAAGTGAAACAAAATCTTCATAATTGCATCTAAACTAAAGAAAATGTATTTTGTTGATGACGTCATTTTTGTCTTTGTTTAATTGAGATTATCTCGCTTATCAAAGATCGATTTTCTCCCAGATTTCGATATGTTGTAGCTGAGATAATTCTCTATCAAAAATATGCATTCATTTTTCATTTCGATGACGTCATCATAGTTAAATATTCCATTAATAGCGATAATGCATAATTTGTCATATTTGCGTGTTATGTCTATGGGAGGTCACTTTTTTCAAAAGATGAATCTGCATAACAAGGTGTTTTGACCAGTATCTCAGTTGTTATTCAACAGTTTTCTCCCAAATTTTAATATGTTGTAGCTGACACTATTTGCTATCTAAATATTTCCTTATTTTTTCAATCAAATGTCAGGATCATGCTTATGCTCATCATCATCATTATCGTTTTTATCATTATATAACATTATCATTATCATCATCACCTTTACTATCATGATCATCATCATGGTCATCATGATCATCATTGTTTACATGTCTATATAACTTCTCCCATTCTCAATTCTATCATAAGACTTAGACAGACCACCTTATTCGTCTTCGTGACGAATTAAATTTCTAGTATTTTAATTGAATTTGTACAAAAACACAATTCAATTAAAAAAAAATTGTGACCACTTTTTTGTGTGCACGATTACTCAAAATTGAGCCGTCTAATTTCTTTCAAATTTTAGACAGTCATAGGTCATCATCTTAAGACGTGACAGGAACATTTCCAAGTTCATCAATATATCGTGACGTCATCCAGGCGCCATTTTGTGAAGTGCTCTTAGAATCAACTCATGATCATATCTTCATAACCGTAAATCATTTCTCATTCATATTTATAACGATTATGGTCAATATCCGTCCGGTCAACTTAAGGTCAATAAACGCGCGCGTACGCGTCCGTCCGCGCGTCGGTGCGCGCAAAAATAAAAAAATGCTCATAATCACTTTTTGATCAAATTAGAGTACGTTTTAGGCCATTTCAAGCATTTCGAGAATTTTGCGTGCGCACACCTTTCCGCGCGCATAAATTTGCGCGCACGTTTTTGTTCGTAATGGTCGAACGCAACCTTAAATCATCATTTTTTGTCTATCATAGTATTTCCCATTTTTTTCCGAACAATTTGATACCATGTTTATCTCTTTATGACCATTAATAAGGAAATGAGCGTCCGTTTAAGGTAAATGTCTGTGCGTGCGAGCTCTTGTAATACATAGCATATATGGTCAAAAACATGCCATACGAAATACATTATAGCTCTTTAGGATGCAAGTTGACCCCACATTTTTTTGCGTGTCAAACTCGTGAGAAATAATCGAGCCAGTTGTAAATAACATCGCGCACCAGCTGCTGGTGACAATGACAATGTATATTACGCGTATAACAAAATGCGAACCATGCACGAACTCTATTGTGATGTCACAATCAAACCCTTGGCACACTGTTTGCAGTGTATGGAAAATTCGTCAAGCACTGGATGCACAGTGCTTGTTTGACGATGTTTTTGCAACTTCTAATGCTAGGAAATCCTGTGGAGTGTAGGCTACATAATTTATAAGATAGTAATTTATAATTGATAAGATAGTATAAGATAGTAAGAGTTTCTTGTTTGCTCTAGATATCTGATGTGGTTAATAATAGTAATATTTACTGCCTAATTCAGGGCAATACGACTTGCCATATATCATCCTCACCTTATAGGTTCGGGCGATATACGTCGTATTGCCCAGAAGGCAGTCAATATTACTTAATTATGCATCATCATGATAATTGCTCAATATTTCGTTCATCAGTTCAGCTCATCAGTTTAGTTCAGTTCGTCCGTTTAGCTAATCAATTCAGTTCATTTTACATCAGTTCAATTTATCAGTTCATCAGTTTATCAGTACTTCATTGATCAATTCATATCTTAATACAATAAATACATCATTTTACATTAACATAATTTCATGGGGTAATTAAATTGAAGATGAGCATAATCATAAGAATTGAAGACAGACCACCTAATTCGTCCCCATGACGAATTAAATTTCTAGTTTATTTATTTATTCTTTATTTTTATTTATTTCCTACACTTTTTTGTTCATAGGATAACTCAAGATTGGTTATATTAATTTCTTTCAATTTTAACACAGTGATAGGTCATTGTCATGAGACGTGACAGGAACATTTTCAAGGTCATCAAGTCATCGTGACGTCATCCAGGCGCCATTTTGTGGAATCACATTATCCATCATATCTTCATGATGCATTATCAAAGGTCATTCATATTCATATCATATATACTTCAGGTCAAGGGTCAACAAGTCATGTCATCAAAGGTCACATAAAGGTCATGACGCGCACGTACGCGCGCGTCAAAATTTTAAAATGCTCAAAATTACTAAACTTTTAAACGAGAGTACGAATCAGGTCATTTTAAGCATTTCAAAATTTTCCGTCCGTACGTGTCCCCGCGCGCGTTGCGCGCGCGCACGGCGCGCGGAAAAGGTCAAATTCAATTTTTTTACATGATTTAGATTCTTCCTACCGTAAATGACAATTTACAATAATTTCAGTTACTCTTGACTTTTCATAAGGCCGTGAGCGCGCGTCAAAGTTCAAAATCCGCGCGTGCTGCTATGGGCAATATTATGCAAATTTGATCAAAAACATGCCATTTTAAAAATCAAAATAGCTCTTCAGATAGTCCATTGACCCCAACTTTTATATCATGGTTAGAGAAAACATGAGTTGGAGATATGATTTCATGTCTCATTCGACCCTCAATTAACTCATGACGTCATCATAATGGCCTCCGAACTCAAAATATCAATTTGCATATTATGACGTCAGCAGATTTTTGGAAAATTGATTGTATCTCTGTAAATATTAATCAATTTTCTTTCAAATTTTGATATGTTCTACCTTAGAATATTCTCTACAAATGCAGTCTCCACAATAATTCATTTTGACAATAATATCATGGCGTATTTTTGCGATTAATGGAGGCATGTCAATTTTTCACATTTTGCGTGTATTCTCTATGGGACATGACTTTTTCTCAAAACTGGATTCTACATTCTCGTCTTTCGCGAGCAATATCTCCGTCGTTTTATCTTTGTTTACGCTGAACCTTGAGTATGTTGTAGCTTAGAAAATAAGCTTTCATAAAATGCCCTTTATTTGTCGATCAAATGCCGGGATCATGCTCATATTTCACTTACAATGTGGGATTTGAGAATTCCATTTTCCGTTTACGTGTTATCTCTATGGGAAATGTTTTGGTATATCGGTAACGCACTTGACTTCCGACCTCGATGTCCCTGGTTCGAGTCCGGGAGTCTCCAACAATTTTGTTTCCCACTTTTTTGTTGTTGACTTTTTAATGATCATAAAATTGAAAACAGACCACCTAATTCGTCCCCATGACGAATTAAATTTCTAGTTTATTTATTATTATTCTTCCTCGAATTTGTTCGCAGGATATCTCAAGACTGAACGAAGCCATTGTTATGAATCTTTCAATGATGATAGATCTTAGTCTAACTTAGAACTGCGTGACTTTTCAAAGACTCAAAGTCATCGTGACGTCATCCAGGCGCCATTTTGTGAAAATCAACTTATGATTATATCTTCATAACGGAAAAGTATTTCTCATTCATAATTATCACGATTAAGATCAATATCCGTCCGGTCAATTTCAGGTCAAAAAATGCGCGCAAAAATGCGCGTACGCTTTTGTCCGCGCGTTTACGCGCGCGAATTTTTTCTAAATGCTCCAAATCATCCCAAATTTTTTTTACATACGTTTCAGGCCATATGGAGCATTTGATAAAAAAATTACGCACACGCGCATGCGCGCGCGTTTTCGCGCGTACTGGCATTTTGCAAGACAGAATCGCCGATTTTTTTCTGTCATCATATTTGGTACATTTTTCCAAGCATTTTGATTATTTGTTCACCTTTTATTAACGCAATGAGCGTCCGTCAAAGTTGACAGCACGCGCGGATTTGCATTATCTTTATCCACAATACATGGGCAAAAACATGCCTATATACAATTAATCGTAACTCTTTAGAATAGATAGAAACTCCTAATATTTTTTCATATTTGGATAGATTATGAGTCGGAGATATGATTTCATGTCTCATTTTATCCTCAATTAACTCATGACGTCATCATAATGGCCTCCAAACTCAAAATTTCAATTTGCATATTATGACGTCAGCATATTTTTGGAATATTCATTGTATCTCTGTAAATATCAATTGTTTTTCTTCAAAATTCTGATATGTTGTAGCTGAGACAATTTTCTACAAATGCAATATTCACAATTTTTATTTTTGACAAAAGTATCATGGTGTATTTTTGCGATTAAAGGAGGCATGTCAATTTTTCACATTTTGCGTGTATTCTCTATGGGACATGACTTTTTCTCAAAACTGGATTCTACACTCCTGTCTTTCGCGAGCAAAATCTCCAATGTTTTAGCTTCGTTTTCGCTGAGCTTCGGATATGTTGTAGCTGAGACAATGAGCTATCACAAGTGTAGCATTTATTTTTCGATTAGATGCCGGGATTATGCTCATAATTCACTTGCAATGTAGGATTTCAGAATTCAATTTCCCGTTTACGTGTAATCGCTATGGGAGATGTTTTGGTATATCGGTAACGCACTTGACTTCCAACCTCGAGATCCCTGGTTCGAGTCCGGGTGTCTCCAACAATTTTTTTTCTTCACTTTTTTTTTCCTTTTGACCTTCACTGTACCATCTCCTTTGATTATTTAAACACGTAGAATCGCAAATAATGTCATAAAAAACCCTTTTTACTTTATTATTACCCTATTTTCACTTAATCCATTACTTTTTGCGTGTAATCTATGGGAGATGACTTTTTCTCAAATCTGGAGTCTACATTCCTGTCTTTTGCGAGCAATATCGCCGTTATTTCTGCTTGAATTTTGTTGATTTTAGAGTATGTTGTACCTGAGACTATATGCTATCTAAATCAATCCTCATTTTCTTCAATAAGATGTCATGATTGCGCTCATGATCATGATCATTATCATCATGATCATCATTATCATAATGATGATAATCATTTATCAATTACATTTTCATTTCTTTGAATAAGATAAAATCGTCAAAAGGTGTTCTTCATGATGTAAATTAGAGTCAAATGTGTAACTGGCTACTGCACAGGGTCAAAGGTCATATATTGTTTCAATCTATCTTCCCTAGATCCATGATGATCAAGGAGACACAATTTAATCTTGACATATGAATAGATCATAATGGGAGAAGCATATAAATGGGAGAAGCATTTTACAAAATAATATATCGTGTAATGCATTATTCGTTATGCAAACCATTATCATACGTATCACCTAATTCGTCTAAGTGACGAATTAAAGTCTAGTTAGGTGATACGTACGTAGACGTATCACCTTTTGATTTCGTCAAGATTTTTATTATTTATTTATTTATTATTATTCTTCCTCGAATTTGTTCGCAGGATATCTCAAGACTGAATAAAGCCATTATCATGAAACTTGCCATGATGATAGATCTTAGTCTAACTTAGAACTGCGTGACTTTTTAGAGAGTCAAAATTATCGTGACGTCATCCAGGCGCCATTTTGTGAAATTCAACTAATGATCATATCTTCATAACGGAAAAGTATTTCTCATTCATAATTATCACGATTAAGATAAAAATCCGTCCGGTCAAGTTGAGGTCAATAAAAGTGCGCAAATGCGCGCGTGCGCGTTCGTCCGCGCGTTTACGCGCGCGCAAAAATTAAAAATGCTCCAAATCATCCCAAATTTTTTTTGCATACGTTTCAGGCCATATGGAGCATTTGATAAAAAAATTACGCACACGCGCATGCGCGCGCGTTTTCGCGCGTACTGGCATTTTGCAACATAAAATCGCCGATTTTTTTTCTGTCATCATATTCGGTACATTTTTCCAAGCATTTTGATAATTTGTTCACCTTTTATTAACGCAATGAGCGTCCGTCAAAGTTGACAGCACGCGCGGATTTGCGTTATCTTTATCTACAATACATGGGCAAAAACATGCCTATATAAAATTCATTGTAACTCTTTACAATAGATAGAAACTCCTAATATTTTGTCATATTTGGATAGATTATGAGTCGGAGATATGATTTCATGTCTCATTTGATCCTCAATTAACTCATGACGTCATCATAATGGCCTCCAAACTCAAAATTTAAATTTGCATATTATGACGTCAGCATATTTTTGGAAAATTGATTGTATCTCTGTAAATATGGATCAATTTTCTTTTTAATTTTGATATGTTCTAGCTGAGACAATTTTCTACAAATGTAGTGTTCACAATTTTTATTTTTGACAAAAGTATCATGCTGTATTTTTGAGATTAAAGGAGGCATGTCAATTTTTCGCATTTTGCGTGTATTCTCTATGGGACATGACTTTTTCTCAAAACTGGATTCTACATTTCTGTCTTTCGCGAGCAAAATCTCCATTGTTTTAGCTTCGTTTTCGCTGAGCTTCGACTATGTTGTAGCTAAGACAATAAGCTATCACAAATTGCCTTTTATTTTTCGATCAGATGTCAGGATTATGCTCAAATTTCACTCGCAACGTAGGATTTGAGAATTCCATTTCCCGTTTACGTTTAATCGCTATGGGAAATGTTTTGCTATATCGGTTACGCACTTGACTTAACCTCGAGATCCCTGGTTACAGTCCGGGTGTCTCCCACAATATATGCCTTAATTTTGTTTTTCTTTTTGACCTTTCACTGTACCATCTCCTTTAATAATTAAAACACGTAGAATCGCAAATAATGTAATAAACAACCCCATTTTCTTTATTATTACCCTATTTTCACTTAATCCATTACTTTTTGCATGTAATCCCTATGGGAGATGACTTTTTCTCAAATCTGGATTATACATTCCTGTCTTTTGAGCAATATCGCCCTTATTTCTGCTTGGATTTTGTTGATTTTTTAGTATGATGTAGCTGAGACTATATACAAACTAAATCATCCCTCATTTATTCAATAAGATGTCAGGATCACGCTTACGATCATGATCATCATGATCATAATGATGATAATCATTTATCAATAACATTTTTATTTCTTTGAATAAGATAAAATCGTCAAAATGTGTTCTTCATGATGTAAATTAGAGTTCAAGTTGTAACTGGTTACTGCACAGGGTCAATGGTCATATATTGTTTCAATCTATCTTCCCTAGATCCCTAATGATCAAGGGGACACAATTTAAACTTGACATATGGATAGATCAAAATGGGAGAAGCATTTTATGAAATAACATATCGTGTAATGCATTCTTCGTTATGTAAACAATTAGCATACGTATCACCTAATTCGTCTAAGTGACGAATTAAAGTCTAGTATTTATTTTGTGTCTGTATAGAAGAAATTATTATTATTCTTCCTCAATTTTGTTCGCAGGATATCTCAAGAAAGGCTAAAGCCATTATCATGAAACTTGCCATGATGATAGATCTTAGCCTAACTTAGAACTGCGTGACTTTTCAAAAACTCAAAGCCATCGTGACGTCATCCAGGCGCCATTTTGTGAAAATCAACTTATGATCATATCTTCATAACGGAAAAGTATTTCTCATTCATAATTATCACGATTAAGATCAATATCCGTCCGGTCAATTTCAGGTCAATAAACGTGCGCAAATGCGCGCGTGCGCGTTCGTTCGCGCGTTTACGCGGGCGCAAAAAATTAAAATGCTCTAAATCATCCTAAAATTTTTTGGCATACGTTTTAGGCCATATGGAGCATTTGACAAAAAATTATCCTCACGCGCATGTGCGCGCGTTTTTTGCGCGTACTAGCATTTTGCAACATAAAATCGCCGAATTTTGTCTATCATCATATTTGGCACATTTTTCCAAGCATTTTGATAACTTGTTAACCTAATTTAAAATTTATGTGACCTTTGATGACATGACTTGTTGACCCTTGACCTAAAGTATATGTGATATGAATATGAATGACCTTTGCTTATGCATCATGAAGATATGATGGATAACGTGATTTCACAAAATGGCGCCTGGATGACGTCACGATGACTTGATGACCTTGAAAAGGTTACTGTCACGTCTCATGACAATGACCTATGACTGTGTCGAAATTGAAAGAAATTAACACAACCGATCTTGAGTTAACCGATAAACAAAAAACGGGAAGAAATAAAAATAAATAATAACTAGACTTTAATTCGTCACTTAGACGAATTAGGTGATACGTATGATAATGGTTTGCATAACGAATAATGCATTACACGATATATTATTTTGTAAAATGCTTCTCCCATTTATATGCTTCTCCCATTATGATCTATTCATATGTCAAGATTAAATTGTGTCTCCTTGATCATCATGGATCTAGGGAAGATAGATTGAAACAATATATGACCTTTGACCCTGTGCAGTAGCCAGTTACACATTTGACTCTAATTTACATCATGAAGAACACCTTTTGACGATTTTATCTTATTCAAACAAATGAAAATGTAATTGATAAATGATTATCATCATTATGATAATGATGATCATGATGATAATGATCATGATCATGAGCGCAATCATGACATCTTATTGAAGAAAATGAGGATTGATTTAGATAGCATATAGTCTCAGGTACAACATACTCTAAAATCAACAAAATTCAAGCAGAAATAACGGCGATATTGCTCGCAAAAAACAGGAATGTAGACTCCAGATTTTACAAAAAGTCATCTCCCATAGATTACACGCAAAAAGTAATGGATTAAGTGAAAATAGGGTAATAATAAAGTAAAAAGGGTTTTTTATGACATTATTTGCGATTCTACGTGTTTAAATAATCAAAGGAGATGGTACAGTGAAGGTCAAAAGGAAAAAAAAGTGAAGAAAAAAAATTGTTGGAGACACCCGGACTCGAACCAGGGATCTCGAGGTTGGAAGTCAAGTGCGTTACCAATATACCAAAACATCTCCCATACCGATTACACGTAAACGGGAAATTGAATTCTGAAATCCTACATTGCAAGTGAAATATGAGCATAATCCCGGCATCTAATCGAAAAATAAATGCTACACTTGTGATAGCTCATTGTCTCAGCTACAACATATCCGAAGCTCAGCGAAAACGAAGCTAAAACATTGGAGATTTTGCTCGCGAAAGACAGGAGTGTAGAATCCAGTTTTGAGAAAAAGTCATGTCCCATAGAGAATACACGCAAAATGTGAAAAATTGACATGCCTCCTTTAATCGCAAAAATACACCATGATACTTTTGTCAAAAATAAAAATTGTGACAACTGGATTTGTAGAAAATTGTCTCAGCTACAACATATCAGAATTTTGAAGAAAAACAATTGATATTTACAGAGATACAATGAATATTCCAAAAATATGCTGACGTCATAATATGCAAATTGAAATTTTGAGTTTGGAGGCCATTATGATGACGCCATGAGTTAATTGAGGATCAAATGAGACATGAAATCATATCTCCGACTCATAATCTATCCAAATATGAAAAAATATTAGGAGTTTCTATCTATTCTAAAGAGTTACGATTAATTGTATATAGGCATGTTTTTGCCCATGTATTGTGGATAAAGATAATGCAAATCCGCGCGTGCTGTCAACTTTGACGGACGCTCATTGCGTTAATAAAAGGTGAACAAATAATGAAAATGCTTGGAAAAATGTACCAAATATGATGACAGAAAAAAATCGGCGATTCTGTCTTGCAAAATGCCAGTACGCGCGAAAACGCGCGCGCATGCGCGTGTGCGTAATTTTTTTATCAAATGCTCCATATGGCCTGAAACGTATGTAAAAAAAATTTGGGATGATTTGGAGCATTTAGAAAAAATTCGCGCGCGTAAACGCGCGGACAAAAGCGTACGCGCATTTTTGCGCGCATTTTTTGACCTGAAATTGACCGGACGGATATTGATCTTAATCGTGATAATTATGAATGAGAAATACTTTTCCGTTATGAAGATATAATCATAAGTTGATTTTCACAAAATGGCGCCTGGATGACGTCACGATGACTTTCAGTCTTTGAAAAGTCACACAATTCTAAGTTAGACTAAGATCTATCACCATTGAAAGATTCATGACAATGGCTTTATTCAATATTGAGATATCCTGCGAACAAATTCGAGGAAGAATAATAATAATAACTAGACTTTAATTCGTCACTTAGACGAATTAGGTGATACGTATAATAATGGTTTACATAACGAATAATGCATTACACGATATATTATTTTGTAAAATGCTTCTCCCATTCATATGCTTCTCCCATTATGATCTATATATATGTCAAGATTAAATTGTGTCTCCTTGATCATCATGGATCTAGGGAAGATAGATTGAACCAATATATGACCTTTGAACCTGTGCAGTAACCAGTTACACATTTGACTCTAATTTACATCATGAAGAACACCTTTTGACGATTTTATCTTATTCAAAGAAATGAAAATGTAATTGATAAATGATTATCATCATTATGATAATGATGATCATGATGATCATGATCATGATCATGAGCGCGATCATGACATCTTATTGAAAAAATGAGGGTTGATTTAGATAGCATATAGTCTCAGCTACAACATACTCAAAAATCAACAAAATCCAAGCCGAAATAACGGCGATATTGCTCGCAAAAGACAGGAATGTAGACTCCAGATTTGAGAAAAAGTCATTTCCCATAGGGATTACACGCAAAAAGTAATGGATTAAGTGAAAATAGGGTAATAATAAAGTAAAAAGGGTTATTTATGACATTATTTGCGAATCTACGTGTTTAAATAATCAAAGGAGATGGTACAGTGAAGGTCAAAAGGAAAAAAAAAGTGAGAAAAAAAAAGTGTTGGAGACACCCGGACTCGAACCAGGGATCTCGAGGTTGGAAGTCAAGTGCGTTACCGATATACCAAAACATCTCCCATAGCGATTACACGTAAACGGGAAATGGAATTCTGAAGTCCTACTTTGCAAGTGAAATATGATCATGATCCCGGCATATGATCGAAAAATAAAGTGCAAACTGGAGATAGCGCATTGTCTCAGCTACAACATACCCGAAGCTCAGCAAAAACAAAGCTAAAACAACGGAGATATTGCTCGCGAAAGAGGGAAATGTACAATCCAGTTTTGAGAAATAGTCATGTGCCTTAGACAATACACGCAAATGTGAAAAATTGACATGCCTCCTTTAATTGCAAAAATACGACATGATACCTTTGTCAAACTGGAAAATTGTGGTCACTGCATTTGTAGAAAATTATCTCAGCTAGAACATATCAAAATTTGCAAGAAAAAAAAATCAATATTTACAGAGATACAATCAATTGTCCAAAAATATGCAAACGTCATACTATCAAAATTTAAATTTTGAGTTCGGAGGCCATTATGATGACGTCATGAGTTAATTGAGGGTCAAATGAGGCATGAAATCATATCTCCGACCAATAATCTATCTAAATATGAAAAAAAATGGGAGTTCCTATCTATTCTGAAGAGTTACAAAGAATTTTGTATAGGCATGTTTTTGCACATGTATTGTGGATAAAGAAAACGCAGGTCCGCGCGCGCTGTCAACTTTGACGGACGCTCATTGCGTTATTAAAAGGTTAACAAAGTATCAAAATGCTTGGAAAAATGTGCCAAATATGATCATAGAGAAAATTCGGCGATTCTATGTTGCAAAATGCTAGAACGCGCAAAAAACGCGCGCGCATGCGCGTGAGCATAATTTTTTGTCAAATGCTCCATATGGCCTAAAACGTATGCAAAAAAAATTTGGGATGATTTAGAGCATTTTAAATTTTTGCGGGCGCGTAAACGCGCGGATGAACGCGCACGCGCGCATTTGCGCACGTTTATTGACCTGGAATTGACCGGACGGATATTGATCTGAATCATGATAATTATGAATGAGAAATACTTTTCCGTTATGAAGATATGATCATAAGTTGATTTTCACAAAATGGCGCCTGGATGACGTCACGATGACTTTGAGTTTTTGAAAAGTCACGCAGTTCTAAGTTAGACTAAGATCTATCATCATGGCAAGTTTCATGATAATGGCTTTATTCAGTCTTGAGATATCCTGCGAACAAAATTGAGGAAGAATAATAATAATTTCTTCTATACAGACACAAAATAAATACTAGACTTTAATTCGTCACTTAGACGAATTAGGTGATACGTATGATAATGGTCTACATAACGAATAATGCATTACACGATATATTATTTTGCTTCTCCCATTCATATGCTTCTCCCATTATGATCTATTCATATGTCAAGATTAAATTGTGTCTCCTTGATCATCATGGATCTAGGGAAGATAGATTGAAACAATATATGACCTTTGACCCTGTGCAGTAACCAGTTACACATTTGACTCTAATTTACATCATGAAGAACACCTTTTGACGATTTTATCTTATTCAAAGAAATGAAAAAGTAATTGATAAATGATTAGCATCATTATGATAATGATGATCGTGATGATCATGATCATGATCATGAGCGCGATCATGACATCTTATTGAAAAAATGAGGGTTGATTCAGATAGCATATAGTCTCAGCTACAACATACTCAAAAATCAACAAAATCCAAGCCGGACTAATGGCGATATTGCTCGCAAAAGACAGGAATGTAGACTCCAGATTTGAGAAAAAGTCATCTCCCATAGGGATTACACGCAAAAAGTAATGGATTAAGTGAAAATAGGGTAATAATAAAGTAAAAAGGGTTATTTATGACATTATTTGCGAATCTACGTGTTTAAATAATCAAAGGAGATGGTACAGTGAAGGTCAAAAGGAAAACAAAGTGAAAAAAAAAAGTGTTGGAGACACCCGGACTCGAACCAGGGATCTCGAGGTTGGAAGTCAAGTGCGTTACCGATATACCAAAACATCTCACATAGCGATTACACGTAAACGGGAAATGGAATTCAGAAATCCTACTTTGCAAGTGAAAAATGAGCATGATCCCGGCATCTAATCGAAAAATAAAAGACACACTTTTGATAGCTCATTGTCTCAGCTACAACATATCCAAAGCTCAGCGAAAACAAAGCTAAAACAACGGAGATTTTGCTCGCGAAAGACAGGAGTGTAGAATCCAGTTTTGAGAAGAAGTCATGTCCCATAGAGAATACACGCAAAATGCGAAAAATTGACATGACTCCTTTAATCGCAAAAATACACCATGATACTTTTGTCAAAAATAAAAATTGTGAGTACTACATTTGTAGAAAATTGTCTCAGCTAGAACATATCAAAATTAAAAAGAAAATTGATCCATATTTACAGAGATACAATCAATTTTCCAAAAATATGCTGACGTCATAATATGCAAATTAAAATTTTGAGTTTGGAGGCCATTATGATGACGTCATGAGTTAATTGAGGATAAAATGAGACATGAAATCATATCTCCGACTCATAATCTATCCAAATATGAAAAAATATTATGAGTTTCTATCTATTCTAAAGAGTTACAATGAATTTTATATAGGCATGTTTTTGCCCATGTATTGTGGATAAAAATAACGCAAATCCGCGCGTGCTGTCAACTTTGACGGACGCTCATTGCGTTAATAAAAGGTGAACAAATTATCAAAATGCTTGGAAAAATGTACCGAATATGATGACAGAAAAAAATCGGCGATTCTATGTTGCAAAATGCCAGTACGCGCGAAAACGCGCGCGCATGCGCGTGTGCGTAATTTTTTTATCAAATGCTCCATATGGCCTGAAACGTATGCAAAAAAAATTTGGGATGATTTGGAGCCTTTTAAATTTTTGCGCGCGCGTAAACGCGCGGACGAACGCGCACGCGCGCATTTGCGCACTTTTTTTGACCTCAACTTGACTGGACGGATATTTATCTTAATCGTGATTATTATGAATGAGAAATACTTTTCCGTTATGAAGATATGATCATTAGTTGATTTTCACAAAATGGCGCCTGGATGACGTCACGATAATTTTGACTCTCTAAAAAGTCACGCAGTTCTAAGTTAGACTAAGATCTATCATCATGGCAAGTTTCATGATAATGGCTTTATTCAATCTTGAGATATCCTGCGAACAAATTCGAGGAAGAATAATAATAAATAACTAGACTTTAATTCGTCACTTAGACGAATTAGGTGATACGTATGATAATGGTTTACATAACGAATAATGCATTACACGATATATTATTTTGTTAAATGCTTCTCCCATTTATATGCTTCTCCCGTTATGATCTATTCATATGTCTAGATTAAATTGTGTCTCCTTGATCATCATGGATCTAGGGAAGATAGATTGAAACAATATATGACATTTGAACCTGTGCAGTAACCAGTTACACATTTGACTCTAATTTACATCATGAAGAACACCTTTTGACGATTTTATCTTATTCAAAGAAATGAAAATGTAATTGATAAATGATTATCATCATTATGATAATAATGATCATGATGATAATGATCATGATCATGAGCGCGATCATGACATCTTATTGAAAAAATGAGGGTTGATTTAGATAGCAAATAGTCTCAGCTACAACATACTCAAAAATCAACAAAATCCAAGCAGAAATAACGGCGATTTTGCTCGCAAAAGACAGAAATGTAGACTCCAGATTTGAGAAAAAGTCATCTCCCATAGGGATTACACGCAAAAAGTAATGGATTAAGTGAAAATAGGGTAATGATAAAGTAAAAAGGCTTGTTTATGACATTATTTGCGATTCTACGTGTTTAAATAATCAAAGGAGATGGTACAGTGAAGGTCAAAAGGAAAAAAAAGTGGAAAAAAAAAAGGGTTGGAGACACCCGGACTCGAACCAGGGATCTCGAGGTTGGAAGTCAAGTGCGTTACCGATATACCAAAACATCTCCCATAGCGATTACACGTAAACGGGAAATGGAATTCAGAGTAGAGAGAGATATAGATAGATGCAGAGACAGACCAAAAAAGGGAGAGGGGCAGAACATGAAACCAAGTAACACATTAATCCATTGCAAATTAAGAAACTGAAAAATCTTTAAATTGTTTTCCACCTCACATCCATATTCTGGAACATTCAAAGAAGATAAGACGATAGGTTTTTACCTCTTTTCTACAAAAGGAACATACATTTGACTGTGTTAATCCAAAAAGATACAGTTTATCATTACAAAATATGATATTATGTAAAAGTTTATACTGAAATTCCCTGGTGACCATGATTAAGAGTGGTATAGCACCCCCTTCAGGTATTTGATAGATATTGTAGAATCAGGATTTCAGAAAATAGTCGCCTAACACGCAAACTAAGAAAATTCTGACATGTCCGCTTCAATTGAATTTTTCACTATGATGATGTTATCAAAATGATAAATGATGTTAGCTACACCGTATCAAAATTTGGGAGAACATAGAGCACAAATAAGCTAGATAGTGCTCAAAGATCAACGTCATGTAGATTCATGATGTGAACGAAATTCACCTTACATAGGCATAACACGGAAATTGAGAAAATTCTGACATGTGGCCTTTAATTGAATTTTGTACTATGATGACATCAATGAAATAAAAAGCAGTGTGTATTTATTTTGTAGGCAATTGCCGCAGCTACAAGATACCGCAATTCGGAAGAAAATCAGTCAATATTATGAGAAATACACTAAATTGTCCATAAATATAATGACGTCATAATATGCAATTTTGTTTTTTGACTACGAAGGCCATCATGATGACGTCAAGATGCATTTAATGGCCAAATGAGATATGAAATCATATCTCCGACTCATACTCTATCTAAATATGAAAAAAACTTGGCAGTCCTTGTTCATCCCAATGGACTTTTTATAGGCATGTTTTTGCCCATATATGCTATGTAATATATGAGCTCGCGCGCACGGATATTTATATTGAACGGACGCTCATTCCGTTATTAATAGTGATAAAGAGATGAACATGGTGTCAAAATGCTTGGAAAAATGTGTCAAACATGATGACAGGGAAATGCGCCGATAATATGTTGCAAAATGCCAGAACGCGCAAAAAACGCGCGCGCATGCGCGTTTGAGTGATTTTTTGTCAAATGCTCCATATGGCTTGAAACGTATGCAAAAAAATTAAGGAATGATTTGGAGCATTTTTAATTTTTGCGCGCACGTAAACGCGCGCACAGACGCGTACGCGCGGATTTGCGCACGTTTTTTTTATCTTAAATTGACCGGTAGGATATTGATCTTATTCATGATAAATATAAATGAAAAATTACTTTTCGTTATGAAGATATGATCATAAGTTGATTTTCACAAAATGGCGTCTAGATGACGTCACGAAAATGTTGAGTCTTTGAAATGTCATGCAGTTCTAAGTTAGACTAACATCTATCATCATTGAAAGTTTCATGACAATGGCTTTTGCCATTCTTGAGATATCCTGCGAACAAAATTGAGGAAGAATAATAATAATTTCTTCTATACAGACACAAAATAAATACTAGACTTTAATTCGTCACTTAGACGAATTAGGTGATACGTATGATAATGGTTTACATAACGAATAATGCATTACACGATATATTATTTTGCTTCTCCCATTCATATGCTTCTCCCATTATGATCTATTCATATGTCAAGATTAAATTGTGTCTCCTTGATCATCATGAATCTAGGGAAGATAGATTGAAACAATATATGACCTTTGACCCTGTGCAGTAACCAGTTACACATTTGACTCTAATTTACATCATGAAGAACACCTTTTGACGATTTTATCTTATTCAAAGAAATGAAAATGTAATTGATAAATGATTAGCATCATTATGATAATGATGATCGTGATGATCATGATCATAATCATGAGCGCGATCATGACATCTTATTGAAAAAATGAGGGTTGATTTAGATAGCATATAATCTCAGCTACAACATACTCAAAAATCAACAAAATCCAAGCCGAAATAACGGCGATATTGCTCGCAAAAGACAGGAATGTAGACTCCAGATTTGAGAAAAAGTCATTTCCCATAGGGATTACACGCAAAAAGTAATGGATTAAGTGAAAATAGGGTAATAATAAAGTAAAAAGGGTTATTTATGACATTATTTGCGAATCTACGTGTTTAAATAATCAAAGGAGATGGTACAGTGAAGGTCATAAGGAAAAAAAAGTGAAAAAAAGTGTTGGAGACACCCGGACTCGAACCAGGGATCTCGAGGTTGGAAGTCAAGTGCGTTACCGATATACCAAAACATCTCCCATAGCGATTACACGTAAACAGGAAATGGAATTCAGAAATCCTACTTTGCAAGTGAAATATGAGCATGATCCTGGCATCTAATCGAAAAATAAAGGTGACACTTTTGATAGCTCATTGTCTCAGCTACAACATATCCGAAGCTCAGCGAAAACGAAGCTAAAACAACGGAGATTTTGCTCGCGAAAGACAGGAGTGTAGAATCCAGTTTTGAGAAAAAGTCATGTCCCATAGAGAATACACGCAAAATGCGAAAAATTGACATGCCTCCTTTAATCGCAAAAATACACCATGATACTTTTGTCAAAAATAAAAATTGTGAACATTACATTTGTAGAAAATTGTCTCAGCTAGAACATATCAAAATTAAAAAGAAAATTGATCCATATTTACAGAGATACAATCAATTTTCCAAAAATATGCTGACGTCATAATATGCAAATTAAAATTTTGAGTTTGGAGGCCATTATGATGACGTCATGAGTTAATTGAGGATAAAATGAGACATGAAATCATATCTCCGACTCATAATCTATCCAAATATGACAAAATATTAGGAGTTTCTATCTATTCTAAAGAGTTACAATGAATTTTATATAGGCATGTTTTTGCCCATGTATTGTGGATAAAGATAACGCAAATCCGCGCGTGCAGTCAACTTTGACGAAGGCTCATTGCGTTAATAAAAGGTGAACAAATTATCAAAATGCTTGGAAAAATGTACCGAATATGATGACAGAAAAAAATCGGCGATTCTATGTTGCAAAATGCCAGTACGCGCGAAAACGCGCGCGCATGCGCGTGTGCGTAATTTTTTTATCAAATGCTCCATATGGCCTGAAACGTATGCAAAAAAATTTGGGATGATTTAGAACATTTTTAATTTTTGCGCGCACGTAAACGCGCGGACGAGCGCGCACGCGCGCATTTACGCACGTTTATTGACCTCAACTTGACCGGACGGATATTGATCTTAATCATGATAAATATGAATGAAAAATTATTATTCGTTATAAAGATATGATCATTAGTTGATTTTCACAAAATGGCGCCTGGATGACGTCACGATGACTTTGAGTCTTTGAAAAGTCACGCAGTTCTAAGTTAGACTAAGATCTATCATCATTGAAAGATTTATAACAATGGCTTCGTTCAGTCTTGAGATATCCTGCGAACAAATTCGAGGAAGAATAATAATAAATAAATAAATAAATAATAATAAAAATCTTGACGAAATCAAAAGGTGATACGTCTACGTACGTATCACCTAACTAGACTTTAATTCGTCACTTAGACGAATTAGGTGATACGTATGATATTGGTTTACATAACAAAGAATGCATAACACGATATCATATTATTTCATAAAATGCTTCTCCCATAATGATCTATCCATATGTCAAGTTTAAATTGTGTCGATCCCTTGATCATTATGGATCTAGGGAAGATAGATTGAGACAATATATGACCATTGACTCTATGCAGTAACCAGTTACACCTTTGACTCTAATTTACATCATGAAAAACGCATTTTGACGATTTTATCTTATTCAAAGAAATGAAAATGTAATTGATAAATAAGAGCTTATGCCTGAATAATTAAAAGTGAATAGTGTATGACGTCACGATGTCCTGGCGTAAATGAAAAGTCAAAATAAATGTGGGAATACATTAGCGTTCATTTCGAGTTGTCGACGTGAGATTCGCTAGTTGCTTGAAAATAAAGTCTTTAAATATCGGATGGATATATACTGTCACTGTATAAGGAATGTGGCTTAGAGGGATATTGATCTGCCAGTCTTTCTCGAAGGCTTGTCAATTGAAGGAATACAAAAAATTGAATGTATTGCGCTCAAGAAACTACATACAGCATTGCCAGTAAATTTCACGAGATCAATGTTAAAATCTCCCATTATATGAACCTGTTTATGTTGAGTATGAGTTTTCTGTGAAACATTTTCAAAGACAGGGATGAAATCATTGATATTTGACAACTACAATAATATTCTTATGTCTCGGCAAGTTGCTTTCAATAAACAGTGATTCATAATTGTATGATGGGTATAATATAAATATATCATTGCGTATTTCATATTCAAAAGTGTCAGCGACCAATAGACCAACACCTCCACTCTATCCTACTAGGCGATTGGAATGTATAAATGAATAACCAGACACATTGAATAATAGTGGCGTACTGTCATTAATCCAAGTTTCAGAGAAATCTATAAATAAAGTACAGATAAAATTGGATAAAGCATTACGATGTATGTTTAAACTACATACTAAAATGATAGTCAATGCTACTGAATTCAGTCGTAAAATACTCATCAATATAATATTTACAGTTCAGAAACCTACTGAAATGAAACTCTTTTTCGGATAAATAGTTTAAATCATTGATATCAGTATATGTATCTGTAGTATTACTACCAAATATTGAATGAAGTTCGTCATTATTCAAGTCTTGAATAGGAAATAAAGAATGAGTACAGAGTGGGTTATTAATGTAGCCAAATGCTCATGTTCCCAATAACGCTCATTTTATGTATTTTATTACCAGAGAAAAAAAAATGTCAGTCAGTCACTCAAAAGTGTCTGACAGTAAAGTCTAGAAAGTAAGGGTTTCCTTACATAATTTGAATACGAGGACACTGCTAACGTTTAGTTTCAAAAATAAGGCATACGTGATATATTCAACATTTCAACATTCAACCGAAAATTGTGACATGATCTCATCATCTGATCAAAAAACTAAAAGCACCGATTTTGTAGCCCATGGTCTCAGCTATAACATACCCCAATTTGGGAGAAAACAGAGCACACATAAGATAGATAGTGCTCATAGATGAATGCCATGCAGATTCATGATGTGAACGAAATTCACCTTCCATAGACATAACACGCAAATGTCGAAAATTCTGACATGTGGCCTTTAATTGAATTTTGTACTATGATGACCTCATTAAAATGAAACTTAGTGAAAAGTGATCTTGTAGAAAATTGCCTTATCTACAACATATCGACATTTCAAAGAGAATCGATGAATATTGAGAGAAATACACTACATTTTCCATAAATACAATGACGTCATAATATGCAATTTTGTATTTTTGACTTCCAAGGCCATTATGATGACGTTAAGATGTACTTAATGGCCAAATGAGATATGAAATCGTACCTCCGACTCATACTCTATCTAAATATGAAAAAAAAATTGGCAATCCCCATTCATCCCAATGGACTTTTTATAGGCATGTTTTTGCCCATATATGCAATGTATTACAAAAATCGCGCGTACGGACGGTTATCTTGAACGGACGCTCATTCCGTTTTTAATAGTGATAAAGAGCTAAACATGGTATCAAATTTTCCGAAAAAATATGAGGAATATTCTGTCAAAAGTTTTTGCTGGGGGATTATTTTTCGTTCGGCCGTGACGAACGAAAACGTGCAAAAATGCGTGTTTTGCGTGATTTTTATGAAATGCTTATAATGGCCTGAAACGTATGCAAAAAAAATTTAAGACGATTTTGAGCAATTTAAAATTTTACGCGCGCATTAACGCGCGCGCCTACGCGTACGCGCATTTTTGCGCGCATTTATTGACCTCAAATTGACCCGACGGATATTGATCTTATTCATGATAAATATGAATGAAAAATAACTTTCCGTTATGAAGATATGATCATTAGTTGATTTTCACAAAATGGCGCCTGGATGACGTCACGATGACCTTGAGTCCTTGAAAAATCACGCAGTTCTAAGTTAGACTAAGATCTATCATCATTGAAAGTTTCATGACAATGGTTTTATTCAGTCTTGAGATATCCTGCGAACAAAATCGAGGAAGAATAATAGGAAGAAGAAGAATAATAAAAATCTTGACGAAATCAATAGGTGATACGTAGACTTCGTTACGTATCACCTAACTAGACTTTAATTCGTCACTTAGACGAATTAGGTGATACGTATGATAATGGTTTACATAACGAATAAGGCATTACACGATATATTATTTTGTAAAATGCTTCTCCCATTTATATGCTTCTCCCATTATGATCTATTCATATGTCAAGATTAAATTGTGTCTCCTTGATCATCATGGATCTAGGGAAGATAGATTGAAACAATATATGATCTTTGACCCTGTGCAGTAACCAGTTACACATTTGACTCTAATTTACATCATGAAGAACACCTTTTGACGATTTATCTTATTCAAAGAAATGAAAATGTAATTGATAAATGATTAGCATCATTATGATAATGATGATCGTGATGATCATGATCATGATCATGAGCACGATCATGACATCTTATTGAAAAAATGAGGGTTGATTTAGATAGCATATAGTCTCAGCTACAACATACTCAAAAATCAACAAAATCCAAGCCGAAATAACGGCGATATTGCTCGCCAAAGACAGGAATGTAGACTCCAGATTTGAGAAAAAGTCATTTCCATAGGGATTACACGCAAAAAGTAATGGATTAAGTGAAAATAGGGTAATAATAAAGTAAAAAGGGTTATTTATGACATTATTTGCGAATCTACGTGTTTAAATAATCAAAGGAGATGGTACAGTGAAGGTCAAAAGGAAAAAAAAGTGAAAAAAAAGTGTTGGAGACACCCGGACTCGAACCAGGGATCTCGAGGTTGGAAGTCAAGTGCGTTACCGATATACCAAAACATCTCCCATAGCGATTACACGTAAACGGGAAATGGAATTCAGAAATCCCACTTTGCAAGTGAAATATGAGCATGATCCGGCATCTAATCGAAAAATAAAGGGCACACTTTTGATAGCTCATTGTCTCAGCTACAACATATCCGAAGCTCAGCGAAGACGAAGCTAAAACAACGGAGATTTTGATCGCGAAAGACAGGAGTGTAGAATCCAGTTTTGAGAAAAAGTCATGTCCCATAGAGAATACACGCAAAATGCGAACAATTGACATGCCTCCTTTAATTGCAAAAATACACCATGATACTTTTGTCAAAAATAAAAATTGTGAATATTACATTTGTAGAAAATTGTCTCAGCTAGAACTTATCAAAATTAAAAAAAGAAAATTAATCCATATTTACAGAGATACAATCAATTTTCCAAAAATATGCTGACGTCATAATATGCAAATTAAAAATTTGAGTTGGAGGCCATTATGATGACGTCATGAGTTAATTGAGGATCAAATGAGACATGAAATCATATCTCCGACTCATAATCTATCCAAATATGAAAAAATATTAGGAGTTTCTATCTATTCTAAAGAGTTACAATGACTTTTATATAGGCATGTTTTTGCCCATGTATTGTAGATAAAGATAACGCAAATCCACGCGTGCTGTCAACTTTGACGGACGCTCATTGCGTTAATAAAAGGTGAACAAGTTATCAAAATGCTTGGAAAAATGTACCAAATATAATGACAGAAAAAATTCGGCGATTCTATATTGCAAAATGCCAGTACGCGCGAAAACGCGCGCGCATGCGCGTGTGCGTAATTTTTTTATCAAATGCTCCATATGGCCTGAAACGGATGTAAAAAAAAATTGGGATGATTTGGAGCATTTTAATTTTTTTCGCGCGCGTAAACGCGCGGACATAAGCGTACGCGCATTTTTGCGCGCATTTATTGACTTGAAATTGACCGGACGGATATTGAGTTTAATCATGATAAATATGAATGAAAAATGGCTTTCCTTTATGAAGATATGATCATAAGTTGATTTTCACAAAATGGCGCCTGGATGACGTCACGATGACCTTGACTGTCTGAAAAGTCACACAGTTCTAAGTTAGACTAAGATCTATCATCATTGAAAGTTTCATGATAATGGCTTTATTCAGTCTTGAGATATCCTGCGAACAAATTCGAGGAAGAATAATAAAAATAAACTAGACTTTAATTCGTCACTTAGACGAATTAGGTGATACGTATGATAATTGTTTACATAACGAATAATGCATTACACGATATATTATTTTATAAAATGCTTCTCCCATTTATATGCTTCTCATATAATGATCTATCCATATGTCAAGATTAAATTGTGTCTCCTTGATCATCATGGATCTAGGGAAGATAGATTAAAACAATATATGACCTTTGACCCTGTGCAGTAACCAGTTACACATTTGACTTCAATTTACATCATGAAGAACACCTTTTGACGATTTTATCTTTATTCAAAGAAATGAAAATGTAATTGATAAATGATTACCATCATTATGATAATGAAGATGATCATGATCATGAGCGTGATCCTGATATCTTATTGAAAAAATGAGGGGTGATTTAGATAGCATATAGTCTCAGCTACAACATCCTCAAATATTAACAAAATCCAAGCAGGAATAACGGCGATATTGCTCGCAAAAGACAGAAATGTAGAATCCAGATTTGAGGAAAAGTCATCTCCCATAGGGATTAGACACAAAAAGTAATCGTTTAAGTGAAAATAGGGTAATAATAAAGCAAATAGTTTATTCGCAGATGTACGTGTTTTAATAATCAAAGGAGATGGTACAGTGAAAGGTCAAAAAGAAGAAAAAAAAGTAAAGGAAAAAAAGTGGTTGGAGACGCCCAGACTTGAACCAGGGACCTCGAGGATAGAATTCAAGTGCGTTAACGATATACCAAAACAATTCACATAGCGATTACACGTAAACGGAAAATGGGATTCTCAAATCCCACTTTGCAAGTGCAATATGAGCATGATCCCGGCATCTGATCAAAAATAAAAAAGACACATTGAGATAGCTTATTGTCTCCGCTACAACATACTCCAAGCTCAGCGTAAACAAAGACAAAACAACAGAGATATTGCTCGCGAAAGAGGGAAATGTAGAATCCAGTTTTGAGAAATAGTCATGTCCCATAGACAATACACGCAAAATGTGAAAAACTGACATGCCTCCTTTAATCGCAAAAATACGCCATGATACCTTTGTAAAACTGGAAAGGTGTGGTGACTGCATTTGTAGAAAATTATCTCAGCTAGAACATATCGAAATTAAGGAGAAAAACAATCTATATTTACAGAAATACAATCAATTTCCCAAAAATATGCAAACGTCATAATATGCAAATTTAAATTTTGAGTTTGGAGGCCATTATGATGACATTATGACTTAATTGAGGGTCAAATGAGACATGAAATCATATCTCCATTTCATAATCTATCCAAATATGAAAAAATATTAGGAGTTTCTATCTATTCTAAAGAGTTAAAATGAAATTTATATAGGCATGTTTTTGCCCATGTATTGTGGATAAAGAAAACGCAAATCCGCGCGTGCTGTCAACTTTGACGGACGCTCATTGCGTTTATAAAAGGTGAACAAATTATCAATATGCTTGGAAAAATGAGCCAAATATGATGACAGAGAAAATTCGGCGATTCTACGTTGCAAAATGCCAGTACGCGCGGAAACGCGCGAGCATGCGCGTGTGCGCGATTTTTTTGCGAAATGCTTTAAATGGCCTGAAACGTATGCAAAAAAAAATTGGGATGCTTCGGAGCATTTTAAATTTTTGCGCGCGCGTAAACGCGCGGACGAACGCGCACGCGCGCATTTGCGCACTTTTATTGACCTCAACTTGACCGGACGGATATTGATCTTAATCATGATAATTATGAATAGGAAATAACTTTCCGTTACGAAGATATGATCATAAGTTGATTTTCACAAAATGGCGCATGGATGACGTCACGATCAATTTGACTCTACAAAAAGTCACGCAGTTCTAAGTTAGACTAAGATCTATCATCGTGTCAAGTTTTATGATAATGGCTTTATTCAGTCTTGAGATATCCTGCGAACAAATTCGAGGAAGAATAATAATAAATAACTAGACTTTAATTCGTCACTTAGACGAATTAGGTGATACGTATGATAATGGTTTACATAACGAATAATGCATTACACGATATATTATTTTATGAAATGCTTCTCCCATTTTATATGCTTCTCCCATTATGATCTATCCATATGTCAAGATTAAATTGTGTCTCCTTGATCATCATGGATCTAGGGAAGATAGATTGAAACAATATATGACCTTTGACTCTGTGCAGTAACCAGTTACACATTTGACTCTAATTTACATCATGAAGAACACCTTTTGACGATTTTATCTTATTCAAAGAAATGAAAATGTAATTGATAAATGATTATCATCATTATGATAATGATGATCATGATGATAATGATCATGATCATGATCATGAGCGCGATCCTGACATCTTATTGAAAAAATAAGGGTTGATTTAGATAGCATATAGTCTCAGCTACAACATACTCAAAAATCAACAAAATCCAAGCCGAAATAACGGCGATATTGCTCGCAAAAGACAGGAATGTAGACTCCAGATTTGAGAAAAATTCATCTCCCATAGGGATTACACGCAAAAATTAATGGATTAAGTGTAAATAGGGTAATAATAAAGTAAAAAGTGTTGTTTATGACATTATTTGCGATTCTACGTGTTTAAATAATCAAAGGAGATGGTACAGTGAAGGTCAAAAGGAAAAAAAAGTGAAGCAAAAAATTGTTGGAGACACCCGGACTCGAACCTGGGATCTCGAGGTTGGAAGTCAAGTGCGTTACCCATATACCAAAACATCTCCCATAGCGATTACACGTAAACGGGAAATGGAATTCTGAAATCCTACTTTGCAAGTGAAATATGAGCATGATCCGGCATCTAATCGAAAAATAAAGGGCACACTTGTGATAGCTCATTGTCTCAGCTAAAACATATCCGAAGCTCAGCGAAAACGAAGCTAAAACAACGAAGATTTTGCTCGCGAAAGACAGGAGTGTAGAATCCAGTTTTGAGAAAAAGTCATGTCCCATAGAGAATACACGCAAAATGTGAAAAATTGACATGCCTCCTTTAATCGCAAAAATACGCCATGATACCTTTGTCAAACTGGAAAATTATGAATACTGAATTTGTAGAAAATTGTCTCAGCTAGAACATATAAAATTTGAAAGAAAATTGATCCATATTTACAGAGATACAATCAATTTTCAAAAATATACTGACGTCATAATATGCAAATTAAAATTTTGAGTTTGGAGGCCATTATGATGACGTCATGAGTTAATTGAGCATCAAATGAGACATGAAATCATATTTCCAACTCATAATCTATCCAAATATGAAAAAATATTAGGAGTTTCTATCTATTCTAAAGAGTTACAATGAATTTTATATAGGCATGTTTTTGCCCATGTATTGTGGATAAAGATAACGCAAATCCGCACGTGCTGTTAACTTTGACGGACACTCATTGCATTATTAAAGGTGAACAAGTTATCAAAATGCTTGGAAAAATGTACCAAATATGATGAAAGAAAAAAATCGGCGATTCTATGTTGCAAAATGCCAGAACGCGCGAAAACGCGCGCGCATGCGCGTGTGCGTAATTTTTTATCAAATGCTCAATATGGCCTGAAACGTATGTAAAAAAATTTTGGATGATTTGGAGCATTTTAAAATATTTCGCGCGCGTAAACGCGCGCACAAAAGCGTACGCGCATTTCTGCGTGCATTTTTTTTACCTGAAATTGACCGGACGGATATTGATCTTAATCATGGTAAATATGAATGAAAAGATACTTTCCGTTATGAAGATATGATCATAAGTTGATTTTCACAAAATGGCGCCTGGATGACGTCATGATGACTTTGAGTTTTTGAAAATTCACGCAGTTCTAAGTTAGGCTAAGATCTATCATCATGGCAAGTTTCATGATAATGGTTTAAGCCAGTCTTGAGATATATCCTGCGAACAAATTGAGGAAGAATAATAATAATTCTTCTATACAGACACAAAATAAATACTAGACTTTAATTCGTCACTTAGACGAATTAGGTGATACGTATGATAATGGTTTACATAACGAATAATGCATTACACGATATATTATTTTGTAAAATGCTTCTCCCATTTATATGCTTCTCCCATTATGATCTATTCATATGTCAAGATTAAATTGTGTCTCCTTGATCATCAGGGATCTAGGGAAGATAGATTGAAACAATATATGACCTTTGACCCTGTGCAGTAACCAGTTACACATTTGACTCTAATTTACATCATGAAGAACACCTTTTGACGATTTTATCTTATTCAAAGAAATGAAAATGTAATTGATAAATGATTATCATCATATGATAATGATGATCATGATCATGAGCGCGATCATGACATCTTATTGAAAAAAATGAGGGTTGATTTAGATAGCATATAGTCTCAGCTACAACATACTAAAAGTCAACAAAATCCAAGCAGAAATAACGGCGATATTGCTCGCAAAAGACAGGAATGTAGACTCCAGATTTGAGAAAAAAGTCATCTCCCATAGGAGATTACACCAAAAAGTAATGGATTAAGTGAAAATAGGGTAATAATAAAGTAAAAAGGGTGTTTGTGACATTATTTGCGATTCTACGTGTTTTAATAATCAAAGGAGATGGTACAGTGAAGGTCAAAAGAAAAAAAAGTGGAAGAAAAAAATTGTTGGAGACACCCGGACTCGAACCAGGGATCTCGAGATGGAAGTCAAGTGCGTTACCGATATACCAAAACATTCCCATAGCGATTACACGTAAACGGGAAATGGAATTCTGAAATCCTACTTTGCAAGTGAAATATGAGCATGATCCCGGCATCTAATCGAGAAAATAAAGGGCGCACTTGTGATAGCTCATTGTCTCAGCTACAACATATCCGAAGCTCAGCGAAAACGAAGCTAAAACAACAGAGATTTTGCTCGCGAAAGACAGGAGTGTAGAATCCAGTTTTGAGAAAAAGTCATGTCCCATAGAGAATACACGCAAAATGTGAAAAATTGACATGCCTTCTTAATTCGCAAAAATACGCCATGATGCTTTGTCAAAAGGAAAATTGTGGATATTTATTTTGTAGAAAATTGTCTCAGGTAGAACATATCAAAATTAAAAGAAAATCAATCAATATTTACAGAGATACAATCAATTTTCCAAAATATGCTGACGTCATAATATGCAAATTGAAATTTTGAGTTGGAGGCCATTATGATGACGTATGAGTTAATTGAGGGTCAAATGAGACATGAAATCATATCTCCAACTTATAATCTATCTAAATATGAAAAATATTGGAGTTTCTATCTATTCTGAAGAGTTACAAATGAATTTTGTATAGCATGTTTTTGCCCATTATTGTGGATAAAGATAACGCAGGTCCGCGCGCGCTGTCAACTTTGACGGACGCTCATTGCGTTATTAAAAGGTGAACAAGTTATCAAAATGCTTGGAAAGATGTACCAAATATGATGATAGAGAAACATTCGGCGATTCTATGTTGCAAAATGCTAGTACGCGCAAAAAACGCGCGCGCATGCGCGTTTGCGTGATTTTTTGTCAAATGCTCCATATGGCCTGAAACGTATGCAAAAAAAAATTTGGATGATTAGGAGCATTTTAATTTTTTCGCGCGCGTAAACGCGCGTACGAACGCGCACGCGCGCATTTGCGCACGTTTATTGATCTGAAATTGACCGGATGGATATTGATCATTCTTCCTGATAAATATGAATGAAAAATTCCTTTCCGTTATGAAGATATGATCATAAGTTTATTTTCACAAATGGCGCCTGGATGACGTCACGATAATTTTGAGTCTTTGAAAAGTCACGCAGTTCTAAGTTAGATAAGATCTATCATCATGGCAAGTTTATGATAAATGGCTTTATTTCAGTCTTGAGATATCCTGCGAACAAATTCGAGGAAGAATAATAATAAATAAATAAAAACTAGACTTTAATTCGTCACTTAGACGAATTAGGTGATACGATGATAGTGGTTACATAGCGAATATGCATGCATTACACGATATATTATTTGTAAAATGCTTCTCCATTTATATGCTTCTCCCATTATGATCTATTCATATGTCAAGATTAAATTGTGTCTCCTGATCATCATGGATCTAGGGAAGATAGATTGAAACAATATATGACCTTTGACCCTGTGCAGTAACCAGTTACACATTTGACTCTAATTTACATCATGAAGAACACCTTTTGACGATTTTATCTTATTCAAAGAAATGAAAATGTAATTGATAAATGATTATCATCATTATGATAATGATGATCATGATGATCATGATCATGATCATAAGCGCGATCATGACATCTTATTGAAAAAAAAGAGGTTGATTTAGATAGCATATAGTCTCAGCTACAACATACTCAAAAATCAACAAAATCCAAGCCGAAATAACGGCGATATTGCTCGCAAAAGACAGAATGTAGACTCCAGATTTAGAAAAAAGTCATTCCCATAGGGATTACACGCAAAAAGTAATGGATTAAGTGAAAATAGGGTAATAATAAAGTAAAAGGGTTGTTTATGACATTATTTGCGAATCTACGTGTTTAAATAATCAAAGGAGATGGTACAGTGAAGGTCAAAAGGAAAAAAAAAGGAAAAAAAAAAGTGTTGGAGACACCCGGACTCGAACCAGGGATCTCGAGGTTGGAAGTCAAGTGCGTTACCGATATACCAAAACATCTCCCATAGCGATTACACGTAAACGGGAAATGGAATTCAGAAATCCTACTTTGCAAGTGAAATATGAGCATGATCCCGGCATCTAATCGAAAAATAAAGGGCACACTTGTGATAGCTCATTGTCTCAGCTACAACATATCCAAAGCTCAGCGAAAAACAAGCTAAAACAACGGAGATTTTGCTCGCGAAAGACAGGAGTGTAGAATCCAGTTTTGAGAAAAAGTCATGTCCCATAGAGAATACACGCAAA
This sequence comes from Strongylocentrotus purpuratus, assembly GCF_000002235.5. NCBI lineage: Eukaryota > Metazoa > Echinodermata > Echinoidea > Camarodonta > Strongylocentrotidae > Strongylocentrotus > Strongylocentrotus purpuratus. The sequence goes on along the minus strand of NW_022145600.1, from coordinate 22,775,081 downwards.
ATGCGAAAAATTGACATGCCTCCTTTAATCGCAAAAATACACCATGATACTTTTGTCAAAATAAAAATTGTGAATATTACATTTGTAGAAAATTGTCTCAGCTAGAACATATCAAATTTAAAAAGAAAATTGATCTATATTTACAGAGATACAATCAATTTCCAAAAATATGCTGACGTCATAATATGCAAATTAAATTTGAGTTTGGAGGCCATTATGATGACGTCATGAGTAATTGAGGATCAAATGAGACATGAAATCATATCTCCGACTCATAATCTATCCAAATATGAAAAATATTAGGAGTTTTTCATATTCTAAAGAGTTACAATGAATTTATATAGGCATGTTTTGCCCATGTATTGTGGATAAAGATAACGCAAATCCGCGCGTGCTGTCAACTTTGACGGCGCTCATTGCGTTAAAAAAAGGTGAACAAATTATCAAAATGCTTGGAAAAATGTACGAATATGATGACAGAACAAAATCGGCGATTCTATGTTGCAAAATGCCAGTACGCGCGAAAACGCGCGCGCATGCGCGTGTGCGTAATTTTTTATCAAATGCTCCATATGGCCTAAACGTATGCAAAAAAAATTGGATGATTTAGAGCATTTTAAATTTTTGCGCGCGCGTAAACGCGCGGACGACGCGCACGCGCATTTGCGCACGTTTTTATTGACCTGAAATGACCGGACGGATATTGATTTAATCATGATAAATATGAATGAAAATTCCTTTCCGTTATGAAGATATGATCATAGTTGATTTTCACAAAATGGCGCCTGGATGACGTCACGATGATTTGAGTCTTTGAAAGTCACACAGTTCTAAGTTAGACTAAGATCTATCATCATGGCAAGTTTCATGATAATGGCTTTATTCACTTGAGATATCCTGCGAACAAAATTGAGGAAGAATAATAATAATTTCTTCTATACAGACACAAAATAAATACTAGACTTTAATTCGTCACTTTGACGAATTAGGTGATACGTGTGTACATAAGAAGAACGCATTTTCACGATTTCATCTTTCTTTATTAAATACTACTTCCATATGGTATATCCATGAGTCAAGTTTCAACTGTGTAGAACAGAGGGAGACAGAGCAATATAATAAGAAGAAGGCAAGGCAAGAGAAAGAGAGAGAGAGGGAGAGGGAAGATAAAAGTGTAGAGAGGGAAAGAGAGATAGAGAGTGAGAGAGAGATGCAGAGACAGACCAAGTAAAGGAGAGGGTAGAACATGAGGGGAGAAGGAAACACAGCAAGAGAGAGGAGAGAGAGAGAGATGCAATTGAGAACAATGCCTTCCATATTTCTAGCATAAATAAGCTCTTGAATACTGGTCATGAAAGTGTTGCCGATAATCAAAAAACGATTATGTTCATGAATACGATGATGACGATATTAAAATGATGACCATGATTGAAAGTGACAGCGCCCCCTTCATGTTTTCGATTGAGATCGTTATATATGATAACTGTTAACTATACCAGAGAGAGTGCCCTGCTATTACTAAACATTGCAGAGATATACTATACCAATCATTGAAGTGATATTTCGAGCACTAAATACGCAACAATGACGTCAATAGAGCTGATTATGACTAATAAGGACTATATCTTAATTAAGTTTCATGCTGCTTATTGACCGTTCCGTATTGAAAGAAAGATCTACCGTTTGAATAACGTTTTAACGCACTAAGGATGTGAATGCTTCCGTGTGCCATCTGTCAAGTCTTGAGATAAAATGCAAATAAAGTTTTTAAGCCCTTTTTTTATCAATTAAACATGAACACAGTGATTATTTAGTCCTGATTCAATATAAAAAGAGTAAGATATTATATTTTACCCATCCATAAACCAACATCTATAAGATGTAATTCTAGAAATGATTTAGTATGCATGGCAGTGAATGGCTAAACGATTGAAATGCCTCAAATTCCTTTGATTTGATTTGTATACATGTAATACACTAATAAATGAGACACTGGGATGATGCAGAGAGAAAGGGGAGACTATACAGAAATAGAGAGGCAGATCGAGACAAAACAAGAGATAAAGAGGAAGGCAGCAAGGCATCTCACCACATCCTTTTTTCTCAATCTCTTTCCCTCTTTCTTCTTCTACTTTACTTCTTCTAATAATTCCCCTTTTTTTACAGTTTGGATAAAACATAACCTTTTCTTGTAGTAGCTATTACCTAGAGGAAAATATAATGTGTACAATTTGTCATATAAGTATTCGCATAATAATTCGCCTCTATCATTTGTAAATTGTATAATGTGTAATGCTTGAATATTGATATCGATACCTTAGGATAGTGTTACTATACCCTCTGTCTATCCTCTTACCATCTTAACATCAACTTTTCTTTTCTTTCTTTGCTTACATCATCATGTTCTTCTTCACTTTGTGTATCTCCTTTTGATATCAAATGATTTCGGAAGATCCAAAAATGAAATACAAATTTCGAAGTGAATATTTGTTTTAACAATTTACTCATTCAGGTTCAATTCTTTAATTTCGATGTTATTTAATATGAATGTTTGAATATATTGTATTTTAAATTTGTAAAACATTCCTAATTCATCCGTTTATGCCGCAATGCATTGTTGTTCTTTTATTTTATTCTCAATCAAACCATCATCAATAAACTCAATACTAGGACACTGCTAACGTTAAAATTCACAAATAGGACATACGTGACATCATAATTACTGCAAAGTTCTACGGAATTTGCAAATTCGACTTTCAATTGAAAATTGTGACATGATACCATCATCTGATCAAAAAACTAAAAGCACCGTTTTTATAGCCCATGGTCTCAGCTATAACATACCCCAATTTGGAGAAAACAGAGCACACATAAGATAGATAGTGCTCATAGATGAATGCCATGTAGATTCATGATGTGAACGAAATTCACCTTCCATAGACATAACACGCAAATGACGAAAATTCTGACATGTGGCCTTTAACTGAATTTTGTACTATGATGACCTCATTAAAATGAAACTTAGTGAAAAGTGATCTTGTAGAGAATTGCCTTATCTACAACATATCGACATTTCAAAGAGAATCGATGAATATTGAGAGAAATACACTACATTTTCCATAAATACAATGACGTCATAATATGCAATTTTGTATTTTTGACTTCCAAGGCCATTATGATGACGTAAAGATGTACTTAATGGCCAAATGAGATATGAAATCATACCTCCGACTCATACTCTATCTAAATATGAAAAAAAAATTGGCAATCCCTATTCATCCCAATGGACTTTTCATAGGCATGTTTTTGCCCATATATGCAATGTATTACAAAAATCGCGCGTACGGACGGTTATCTTGAACGGACGCTCATTCCGTTTTAATAGTGATAAAGAGCTAAACATGGTATCAAATTTTCCGGAAAAATATGAGGAATATTCGGTCAAAAGCTTTTGCGGAGAAATTATTTTTCGTTCGGCCGTGACGAACGAAAACGTGCAAAAATGCGTGTTTTGCGTGATTTTTTATGAAATGCTTATAATGGCCTGAAACGTATGCAAAAAAAATTTAAGACGATTTTGAGCAATTTAAAATTTTACGCGCGCATTAACGCGCGCGCCTACGCGTACGCGCATTTTTGCGCGCATTTATTGACCTCAAATTGACCCGACGGATATTGATCTTAATCTTGATAAATATGAATGAAAAATTACTTTCCGTTATGAAGATATGATCATAAGTTGATTTTTACAAAATGGCGCCTGGATGACGTCACGATGACTTTGAGTCTTTGAAAAGTCACGCAGTTCTAAGTTAGACTAAGATCTATCATCATTGAAAGATTCATAACAATGGCTTTATTCAGTCTTGAGATATCCTGCGAACAAATTCGAGGAAGAATAATAATAAATAAATAATAAAATATCTTGACGAAATCAAAAGGTGATACGTTGACTTCGTTACGTATCACCTAATGATTCCTTCAAAATTTGCAATTTCAACTTTCGATCGAAAATTTTAACATGATCCCAACATCTGATTAAAAAACAAAGTCACCCTTTTTTATAGCCCATGGTCTCAGCTATAACATACCCCAATTTGGGAGAAAACAGAGCACACATAAGATAGATAGTGCTCATAGATGAATGCCATGTAGATTCATGATGTGAACGAAATTCACCTTCCATAGACATAACACGCAAATGACGAAAATTCTGACATGTGGCCTTTAACTGAATTTTGTACTATGATGACCTCATTAAAATGAAACTTAGTGAAAAGTGATCTTGTAGAGAATTGCCTTATCTAAAACATATCGACATTTCAAAGAGAATCGATGAATATTGAGAGAAATACACTACATTTTCCATAAATACAATGACGTCATAATATGCAATTTTGTATTTTTGACTTCCAAGGCCATTATGATGACGTAAAGATGTACTTAATGGCCAAATGAGATATGAAATCATACCTCCGACTCATACTCTATCTAAATATGAAAAAAAAATTGGCAATCCCTATTCATCCCAATGGACTTTTCATAGGCATGTTTTTGCCCATATATGCAATGTATTACAAAAATCGCGCGTACGGACGGTTATCTTGAACGGACGCTCATTCCGTTTTTAATAGTGATAAAGAGCTAAACATGGTATCAAATTTTCCGGAAAAATATGAGGAATATTCGGTCAAAAGCTTTTGCGGAGAAATTATTTTTCGTTCGGCCGTGACGAACGAAAACGTGCAAAAATGCGTGTTTTGCGTGATTTTTTATGAAATGCTTATAATGGCCTGAAACGTATGCAAAAAAAATTTAAGACGATTTTGAGCAATTTAAAATTTTACGCGCGCATTAACGCGCGCGCCTACGCGTACGCGCATTTTTGCGCGCATTTATTGACCTCAAATTGACCCGACGGATATTGATCTTAATCATGATAAATATGAATGAAAAATTACTTTCCGTTATGAAGATATGATCATAAGTTGATTTTCACAAAATGGCGCCTGGATGACGTCACGATGATTTTGAGTCTTTGAAAAGTCACGCAGTTCTAAGTTAGACTAAGATCTATCATCATTGAAAGATTCATAACAATGGCTTTATTCAGTCTTGAGATATCCTGCGAACAAATTCGAGGAAGAATAATAATAAAATAAATAATAAAAATCTTTGACGAAATCAAAAGGTGATACGTTGACTTCGTTACGTATCACCTAATGATTCCTTCAAAATTTGCAATTTCAACTTTCGATCGAAAATTTTAACATGATCCCAACATCTGATAAAAAAACAAAGTCACCCTTTTTTATAGCCCATGGTCTCAGCTATAACATACCCCAATTGGGAGAAAACAGAGCACACATAAGATAGATAGTGCTCATAGATGAATGCCATGTAGATTCATGATGTGAACGAAATTCACCTTCCATAGACATAACACGCAAATGACGAAAATTCTGACATGTGGCCTTTAACTGAATTTTGTACTATGATGACCTCATTAAAATGAAACTTAGTGAAAAGTGATCTTGTAGAGAATTGCCTTATCTACAACATATCGACATTTCAAAGAGAATCGATGAATATTGAGAGAAATACACTACATTTTCCATAAATACAATGACGTCATAATATGCAATTTTGTATTTTTGACTTCCAAGGCCATTATGATGACGTAAGATGTACTAATGGCCAAATGAGATATGAAATCATACCTCCGACTCATACTCTATCTAAATATGAAAAAAAAATTGGCAATCCCTATTCATCCCAATGGACTTTTCATAGGCATGTTTTTGCCCATATATGCAATGTATTACAAAAATCGCGCGTACGGACGGTTATCTTGAACGGACGCTCATTCCGTTTTTAATAGTGATAAAGAGCTAAACATGGTATCAAATTTTCCGGAAAAATATGAGGAATATTCGGTCAAAAGCTTTTGCGGAGAAAAATTTTTCGTTCGGCCGTGACGAACGAAAACGTGCAAAAATGCGTGTTTTGCGTGATTTTTTATGAAATGCTTATAATGGCCTGAAACGTATGCAAAAAAAATTTAAGACGATTTTGAGCAATTTAAAATTTTACGCGCGCATTAACGCGCGCGCCTACGCGTACGCGCATTTTTGCGCGCATTTATTGACCTCAAATTGACCCGACGGATATTGATCTTAATCATGATAAATATGAATGAAAAAATTACTTTCCGTTATGAAGATATGATCATAAGTTGATTTTCACAAAATGGCGCCTGGATGACGTCACGATGACTTTGAGTCTTTGAAAAGTCACACAGTTCTAAGTTAGACTAAGATCTATCATCATTGAAAGATTCATAACAATGGCTTTATTCAGTCTTGAGATATCCTGCGAACAAATTCGAGGAAGAATAATTAATAAATAAATAATAAAAATCTTGACGAAATCAAAGGTGATACGTTGACTTCGTTACGTATCACCTAATGATTCCTTCAAAATTTGCAATTTCAACTTTCGATCGAAAATTTTAACATGATCCCAACATCTGATTAAAAAAAACAAAGTCACCTTTTTATAGCCCATGGTCTCAGCTATAACATACCCCAATTTGGGAGAAAACAGAGCACACATAAGATAGATAGTGCTCATAGATGAATGCCATGTAGATTCATGATGTGAACGAAATTCACCTTCCATAGACATAACACGCAAATGACGAAAATTCTGACATGTGGCCTTTAACTGAATTTTGTACTATGATGACCTCATTAAAATGAAACTTAGTGAAAAGTGATCTTGTAGAGAATTGCCTTATCTACAACATATCGACATTTCAAAGAGAATCGATGAATATTGAGAGAAATACACTACATTTTCCATAAATACAATGACGTCATAATATGCAATTTTGTATTTTTGACTTCCAAGGCCATTATGATGACGTAAAGATGTACTTAATGGCCAAATGAGATATGAAATCATACCTCCGACTCATACTCTATCTAAATATGAAAAAAAAATGGCAATCCCTATTCATCCCAATGGACTTTTCATAGGCATGTTTTTGCCCATATATGCAATGTATTAAAAAATCGCGCGTACGGACGGTTATCTTGAACGGACGCTCATTCCGTTTTTAATAGTGATAAAGAGCTAAACATGGTATCAAATTTTCCGGAAAAATATGAGGAATATTCGGTCAAAAGCTTTTGCGAGAGAAGAAATTTTTTCGTTCGGCCGTGACGAACGAAAACGTGCAAAAATGCGTGTTTTGCGTGATTTTTATGAAATGCTTATAATGGCCTGAAACGTATGCAAAAAAAATTTAAGACGATTTTGAGCAATTTAAAATTTTACGCGCGCATTAACGCGCGCGCCTACGCGTACGCGCATTTTTGCGCGCATTTATTGACCTCAAATTGACCCGACGGATATTGATCTTAATCATGATAAATATGAATGAAAAATTACTTTCCGTTATGAAGATATGATCATAAGTTGATTTTCACAAAATGGCGCCTGGATGACGTCACGATGATTTTGAGTCTTTGAAAAGTCACAGTTCTAAGTTAGACTAAGATCTATCATCATTGAAAGATTCATAACAATGGCTTTATTCAGTCTTGAGATATCCTGCGAACAAATTCGAGGAAGAATAAATAAATAAAAAATAATAAAAATCTTGACGAAATCAAAAGGTGATACGTTGACTTCGTTACGTATCACCTAATGATTCCTTCAAAATTTGCAATTTCAACTTTCGATCGAAAATTTTAACATGATCCCAACATCTGATTAAAAAACAAAGTCACCCTTTTTTATAGCCATGGTCTCAGCTATAACATACCCAATTTGGGAGAAAACAGAGCACACATAAGATAGATAGTGCTCATAGATGAATGCCATGTAGATTCATGATGTGAACGAAATTCACCTTCCATAGACATAACACGCAAATGACGAAAATTCTGACATGTGGCCTTTAACTGAATTTTGTACTATGATGACCTCATTAAAATGAAACTTAGTGAAAAGTGATCTTGTAGAGAATTGCCTTATCTACAACATATCGACATTTCAAAGAGAATCGATGAATATTGAGAGAAATACACTACATTTTCCATAAATACAATGACGTCATAATATGCAATTTTGTATTTTTGACTTCCAAGGCCATTATGATGACGTAAAGATGTACTTAATGGCCAAATGAGATATGAAATCATACCTCCGACTCATACTCTATCTAAATATGAAAAAAAAATTGGCAATCCCTATTCATCCCAATGGACTTTTCATAGGCATGTTTTTGCCATATATGCAATGTATTACAAAAATCGCGCGTACGGACGGTTATCTTGAACGGACGCTCATTCCGTTTTTAATAGTGATAAAGAGCTAAACATGGTATCAAATTTTCCGGAAAAATATGAGGAATATTCGGTCAAAAGCTTTTGCGGAGAAATTATTTTTCGTTCGGCCGTGACGAACGAAAACGTGCAAAAATGCGTGTTTTGCGTGATTTTTTATGAAATGCTTATAATGGCCTGAAACGTATGCAAAAAAAATTTAAGACGATTTTGAGCAATTTAAAATTTTACGCGCGCATTAACGCGCGCGCCTACGCGTACGCGCATTTTTGCGCGCATTTATTGACCTCAAATTGACCCGACGGATATTGATCTTAATCTTGATAAATATGAATGAAAAATTACTTTCCGTTATGAAGATATGATCATAAGTTGATTTTACAAAATGGCGCTGGATGACGTCACGATGATTTGAGTCTTTGAAAAGTCACACAGTTCTAAGTTAGACTAAGATCTATCATCATTGAAAGATTCATAACAATGGCTTTATTCAGTCTTGAGATATCCTGCGAACAAATTCGAGGAAGAATAATAATAAATAAATAATAAAAATCTTGACGAAATCAAAGGTGATACGTTGACTTCGTTACGTATCACCTAATGATTCCTTCAAAATTGCAATTTCAACTTCGATCGAAAATTTAACATGATCCCAACATCTGATTAAAAAACAAAGTCACCCTTTTTTATAGCCCATGGTCTCAGCTATAACATACCCAATTTGGGAGAAAACAGAGCACACATAAGATAGATAGTGCTCATAGATGAATGCCATGTAGATTCATGATGTGAACGAAATTCACCTTCCATAGACATAACACGCAAATGACGAAAATTCTGACATGTGGCCTTTACTGAATTTTGTACTATGATGACCTCATTAAAATGAAACTTAGTGAAAAGTGATCTTGTAGAGAATTGCCTTATCTACAACATATCGACATTTCAAAGAGAATCGATGAATATTGAGAGAAATACACTACATTTTCCATAAATACAATGACGTCATAATATGCAATTTTGTATTTTTGACTTCCAAGGCCATTATGATGACGTAAAGATGTACTTAATGGCCAAATGAGATATGAAATCATACCTCCGACTCATACTCTATCTAAATATGAAAAAAAAATTGGCAATCCCTATTCATCCCAATGGACTTTTCATAGGCATGTTTTGCCCATATATGCAATGTATTACAAAAATCGCGCGTACGGACGGTTATCTTGAACGGACGCTCATTCCGTTTTTAATAGTGATAAAGAGCTAAACATGGTATCAAATTTTCCGGAAAAATATGAGGAATATTCGGTCAAAAGCTTTTGCGGAGAAATTATTTTTCGTTCGGCCGCCGTGACGAACGAAAACGTGCAAAAATGCGTGTTTTGCGTGATTTTTTATGAAATGCTTATAATGGCCTGAAACGTATGCAAAAAAAATTTAAGACGATTTTGAGCAATTTAAAATTTTACGCGCGCATTAACGCGCGCGCCTACGCGTACGCGCATTTTTGCGCGCATTTATTGACCTCAAATTGACCCGACGGATATTGATCTTAATCATGATAAATATGAATGAAAATTACTTTCCGTTATGAAGATATGATCATAAGTTGATTTTCACAAAATGGCGCCTGGATGACGTCACGATGACTTTGAGTCTTTGAAAAGTCACACAGTTCTAAGTTAGACTAAGATCTATCATCATTGAAAGATTCATAACAATGGCTTTATTCAGTCTTGAGATATCCTGCGAACAAATTCGAGGAAGAATAATAATAAAAATAAATAATAAAATCTTGACGAAATCAAAAGGTGATACGTTGACTTCGTTACGTATCACCTAATGATTCCTTCAAAATTTGCAATTTCAACTTTCGATCGAAAATTTTAACATGATCCCAACATCTGATTAAAAAACAAAGTCACCCTTTTTTATAGCCCATGGTCTCAGCTATAACATACCCAATTTGGGAGAAAACAGAGCACACATAAGATAGATAGTGCTCATAGATGAATGCCATGTAGATTCATGATGTGAACGAAATTCACCTTCCATAGACATAACACGCAAATGACGAAAATTCTGACATGTGGCCTTTAACTGAATTTTGTACTATGATGACCTCATTAAAATGAAACTTAGTGAAAAGTGATCTTGTAGAGAATTGCCTTATCTACAACATATCGACATTTCAAAGAGAATCGATGAATATTGAGAGAAATACACTACATTTTCCATAAATACAATGACGTCATAATATGCAATTTTGTATTTTTGACTTCCAAGGCCATTATGATGACGTAAAGATGTACTTAATGGCCAAATGAGATATGAAATCATACCTCCGACTCATACTCTATCTAAATATGAAAAAAAAAATTGGCAATCCCTATTCATCCCAATGGACTTTTCATAGGCATGTTTTGCCCATATATGCAATGTATTACAAAAATCGCGCGTACGGACGGTTATCTTGAACGGACGCTCATTCCGTTTTTAATAGTGATAAAGAGCTAAACATGGTATCAAATTTTCCGGAAAAATATGAGGAATATTCGGTCAAAAGCTTTTGCGGAGAAATTTATTTTCGTTCGGCCGTGACGAACGAAAACGTGCAAAAATGCGTGTTTTGCGTGATTTTTTATGAAATGCTTATAATGGCCTGAAACGTATGCAAAAAAAATTTTAAGACGATTTTGAGCAATTTAAAATTTTACGCGCGCATTAACGCGCGCGCCTACGCGTACGCGCATTTTTGCGCGCATTTATTGACCTCAAATTGACCCGACGGATATTGATCTTAATCATGATAAATATGAATGAAAAATACTTTCCGTTATGAAGATATGATCATAAGTTGATTTTCACAAAATGGCGCCTGGATGACGTCACGATGACTTTGAGTCTTTGAAAAGTCACACAGTTCTAAGTTAGACTAAGATCTATCATCATTGAAAGATTCATAACAATGGCTTTATTCAGTCTGAGATATCCTGCGAACAAATTCGAGGAAGAATAATAAAAATAAATAATAAAATCTTGACGAAATCAAAAGGTGATACGTTGACTTCGTTACGTATCACCTAATGATTCCTTCAAAATTTGCAATTTCAACTTTCGATCGAAAATTTTAACATGATCCCAACATCTGATTAAAAAACAAAGTCACCCTTTTTTATAGCCCATGGTCTCAGCTATAAACATACCCCAATTTGGGAGAAAACAGAGCACACATAAGATAGATAGTGCTCATAGATGAATGCCATGTAGATTCATGATGTGAACGAAATTCACCTTCCATAGACAAACACGCAAATGACGAAAATTCTGACATGTGGCCTTTAACTGAATTTTGTACTATGATGACCTCATTAAAATGAAACTTAGTGAAAAGTGATCTTGTAGAGAATTGCCTTATCTACAAACATATCGACATTTCAAAGAGAATCGATGAATATTGAGAGAAATACACTACATTTTCCATAAAACAATGACGTCATAATATGCAATTTTGTATTTTTGACTTCCAAGCCATTATGATGACGTAAAGATGTACTTAATGGCCAAATGAGATATGAAATCATACCTCCGACTCATACTCTATCTAAATATGAAAAAAAAATTGGCAATCCCTATTCATCCCAATGGACTTTTCATAGGCATGTTTTTGCCCATATATGCAATGTATTACAAAAATCGCGCGTACGGACGGTTATCTTGAACGGACGCTCATTCCGTTTTTAATAGTGATAAAGAGCTAAACATGGTATCAAATTTTCCGGAAAAATATGAGGAATATTCGGTCAAAAGCTTTTGCGGAGAAATTATTTTTCGTTCGGCCGTGACGAACGAAAACGTGCAAAAATGCGTGTTTTGCGTGATTTTTATGAAATGCTTATAATGGCCTGAAACGTATGCAAAAAAAATTTAAGACGATTTTGAGCAATTTAAAATTTTACGCGCGCATTAACGCGCGCGCCTACGCGTACGCGCATTTTTGCGCGCATTTATTGACCTCAAATTGACCCGACGGATATTGATCTTAATCATGATAAATATGAATGAAAAAACTTTCCGTTATGAAGATATGATCATAAGTTGATTTCACAAAATGGCGCCTGGATGACGTCACGATGACTTTGAGTCTTTGAAAAGTCACACAGTTCTAAGTTAGACTAAGATCTATCATCATTGAAAGATTCATAACAATGGCTTTATTCAGTCTTGAGATATCCTGCGAACAAATTCGAGGAAGAATAATAATAAATAAATAATAAAAATCTTGACGAAATCAAAAGGTGATACGTTGACTTCGTTACGTATCACCTAATGATTCCTTCAAAATTTGCAATTTCAACTTTCGATCGAAAATTTTAACATGATCCCAACATCTGATAAAAAACAAAGTCACCTTTTTTATAGCCCATGGTCTCAGCTATAACATACCCCAATTGGGAGAAAACAGAGCACACATAAGATAGATAGTGCTCATAGATGAATGCCATGTAGATTCATGATGTGAACGAAATTCACCTTCCATAGACATAACACGCAAATGACGAAAATTCTGACATGTGGCCTTTAACTGAATTTTGTACTATGATGACCTCATTAAAATGAAACTTAGTGAAAAGTGATCTTGTAGAGAATTGCCTTATCTACAACATATCGACATTTCAAAGAGAATCGATGAATATTGAGAGAAATACACTACATTTTCCATAAATACAATGACGTCATAATATGCAATTTTGTATTTTTGACTTCCAAGGCCATTATGATGACGTAAAGATGTACTTAATGGCCAAATGAGATATGAAATCATACCTCCGACTCATACTCTATCTAAATATGAAAAAAAAATTGGCAATCCCTATTCATCCCAATGGACTTTCATAGGCATGTTTTGCCCATATATGCAATGTATTACAAAAATCGCGCGTACGGACGGTTATCTTGAACGGACGCTCATTCCGTTTTTAATAGTGATAAAGAGCTAAACATGGTATCAAATTTTCCGGAAAAATATGAGGAATATTCGGTCAAAAGCTTTTGCGGAGAAATTATTTTTCGTTCGGCCGTGACGAACGAAAACGTGCAAAAATGCGTGTTTTGCGTGATTTTTTATGAAATGCTTATAATGGCCTGAAACGTATGCAAAAAAAATTTAAGACGATTTTGAGCAATTTAAAATTTTACGCGCGCATTAACGCGCGCGCCTACGCGTACGCGCATTTTTGCGCGCATTTATTGACCTCAAATTGACCCGACGGATATTGATCTTAATCATGATAAATATGAATGAAAATTACTTTCCGTTATGAAGATATGATCATAAGTTGATTTTCACAAAATGGCGCCTGGATGACGTCACGATGACTTTGAGTCTTTGAAAAGTCACGCAGTTCTAAGTTAGACTAAGATCTATCATCATTGAAAGATTCATAACAATGGCTTTATTCAGTCTTGAGATATCCTGCGAACAAATCGAGGAGATATTAGAATAAAATAAATAATAAAAATCTGACGAAATCAAAGGTGATACGTTGACTCGTTACGTATCACCTAATAAATAATAAAATAAAAATCTTGACGAAATCAAAAGGTGATACGTTGACTTCGTTACGTATCACCAATGATACGTATACTTTGTACGCATCACCTAATGATTCCTTCAAAATTTGCAATTTCAACTTTCGATTGAAAATTTCGAATATGATCCAACATCTGATTAAAAAACAAAGTCCCTTTTTATAGCCATGGTCTCAGCTATAACATACCCCAATTTGGGAGAAAACAGAGCACACATAAGATAGATAGTGCTCATAGATGAATGCCATGTAGATTCATGATGTGAACGAAATTCACCTTCCATAGACATAACACGCAAATGACGAAAATTCTGACATGTGGCCTTTAACTGAATTTTGTACTATGATGACCTCATTAAAATGAAACTTAGTGAAAAAGTGATCTTGTAGAGAATTGCCTTATCTACAACATATCGACATTTCAAAGAGAATCGATGAATATTGAGAGAAATACACTACATTTTCCATAAATACAATGACGTCATAATATGCAATTTTGTATTTTGACTTCCAAGGCCATTATGATGACGTCAAAAGTACTTAATGGCCAAATGAGATATGAAATCATACCTCCGACTCATACTCTATCTAAATATGAAAAAAAAATTGGCAATCCCTATTCATCCCAATGGACTTTCATAGGCATGTTTTTGCCCATATATGCAATGTATTACAAAAATCGCGCGTACGGACGGTTATCTTGAACGGACGCTCATTCCGTTTTTATAGTGATAAAGAGCTAAACATGGTATCAAATTTTCGGAAAAATATGAGGAATATTCGGTCAAAAGCTTTTGCGGAGAAATTATTTTTCGTTCGGCCGTGACGAACGAAAACGTGCAAAAATGCGTGTTTGCGTGATTTTTTATGAAATGCTTAAAATGGCCTGAAACGAAACGTATGCAAAAAAAATTAAGACGATTTTGAGCAATTTAAAATTTTACGCGCGCATTAACGCGCGCGCCTACGCGTACGCGCATTTTTGCGCGCATTTATTGACCTCAAATTGACCCGACGGATATTGATCTTAATCTGATAAATATGAATGTAAAATTACTTTCCGTTATGAAGATATGATCATAAGTTGATTTTACAAAATGGCGCCTGGATGACGTCACGATGACTTTGAGTCTTTGAAAAGTCACGCAGTTCTAAGTTAGACTAAGATCTATCATCATTGAAAGATTCATAACAATGGCTTTATTCAGTCTTGAGATATCTGCGAACAAAATTCGAGGAAGAATAATAAATAAAAAAAAAATAATAAAAATCTTGACGAAATCAAAAGGTGATACGTGACTTCGTTACGTATCACCTAATGATACGTTACTTTGTACGTATCACCTAATGATTCCTTCAAAATTTGCAATTTCAACTTTTCGATGAAAATTCGACATGATCCCAACATCTGATCGAAAAACAAAGACACCGTTTTTATAGCCCATGGTCTCAGCTATAACATACCCCAATTTGGGAGAAAACAGAGCACAACATAAGATAGATAGTGCTCATAGATGAATGCCATGTAGATTCATGATGTGAACGAAATTCACCTTCCATAGACAAACACGCAAATGACGAAAATTCTGACATGTGGCCTTTAATTGAATTTTGTACTATGATGACCTCATTAAAATGAAACTTAGTGAAAGTGATCTTGTAGAGAATTGCCTATCTACAACATATCGACATTTCAAAGAGAATCGATGAATATTGAGAGAAATACACTACATTTTCCATAAATACAATGACGTCATAATATGCAATTTTGTATTTTTGACTTCCAAGGCCATTATGATGACGTCAAAATGTACTTAATGGCCAATGAGATATGAAATCATACCTCCGACTCATACTCTATAAATATGAAAAAAAAATTGGCAATCCTATTCATCCCAATGGACTTTTTATAGGCATGTTTTTGCCCATATATGCAATGTATTCAAAAAATCGCGCGTACGGACGGTTATCTTGAACGGACGCTCATTCCGTTTTTAATAGTGATAAAGAGCTAAACATGGTATCAAATTTCCGGAAAAATATGAGGAATATTCGGTCAAAAGCTTTTGCGGAGAAATTATTTTTCGTTCGGCCGTGACGAACGAAAACGTGCAAAAATGCGTGTTTTGCGTGATTTTTTATGAAATGCTTATAATGGCCTGAAACGTATGCAAAAAAAATTTAAGACGATTTTGAGCAATTTAAATTTTACGCGCGCATTAACGCGCGCGCCTACGCGTACGCGCATTTTTGCGCGCATTTATTGACCTCAAATTGACCCGACGGATATTGATCTTAATCTGATAAATATGAATGTAAAATTACTTTCCGTTATGAAGATATGATCATAAGTTGATTTTACAAAATGGCGCCTGGATGACGTCACGATGACTTTGAGTCTTTGAAAAGTCACGCAGTTCTAAGTTAGACTAAGATCTATCATCATTGAAAGATTCATAACAATGGCTTTATTCAGTCTTGAGATATCCTGCGAACAAATTCGAGGAAGAATAATAATAAATAAAAAACTAGATTTAATTCGTCACTTTGACGAATTAGGTGATACGTATGCTAATGGTTACATAATAAAGAAATGCATTTAAACTATGATCATATTATTTTATGAAATGCTTCATCCATTAAGATCTATCATATGTCAAGTTTAAATTGTGTCCCCTTGATCATCATGGATCTAGGGAAGATAGATTGAAAAATATATGACCATTGACCCTGCGCAGTAACCAGTTACACCTTTGACTCTAATTTACATCATGAAAGAACACATTGACGATTTATCTTATTCAAGAAATGAAAATGTAATGATAAATGATTATCATCATTATGATAATGATGATCATGATGATCATGATGAAGATCATAATCATGAGCGGATCCTGACATCTTATTGAAAAAATGAGGGGTTGATTTAGATAGCACATATGTCTAGCTACAGCATACTCAAAAATCAACAAAATCAAAAGCAGAAATAACGGCGATATTGCTCGCAAAAGACAGGAATGTAGAATCAAGATTGAGAAAAAATTATCTCCCATAGGGATACACGCAAAAAGTAATGGATTAAGTGAAAATAGGGAAAACACTAAAGTAAATAGGGT